>NC_046324.1:42561098-43170103 GCF_009819535.1 Lacerta agilis
ATGTAGGAATGGAAGGACATGCCCATTTCGGTTGTCACTTTCGACTCTCTCCGTTGCTCACTTCCCCAGTCTTCAGTTCTCCTTATTTCTACAGCAATTTCTTATTTAATTTTTTTTTTAAAAAAAAACGCTCAAGGGTTTTAGTGCAAATTTCTCCTAAAAAATACCGTTTTTTGTTCCTATGTGGGTTTGACTAACTAAGGCACACCTTTTTGCAATCAGTTTCCCTGAATACAATGCATAAATTTTGTATTGCTTCGGAAAGGGTGATTTAGATAAATCCATCTTTGAATGTAAACTGAAACGAATTTCTCCCTCATCCCTATTTAGGATTAAGCCCCACTGAATTCGAGCTCACCTAGGGACAGCATGAGGCAGGATTTCTGCATTGCAGGGGGTATGGACTGGATGACCCTTAGGGTCCCTTCAAACTCTACAATTATATACCATAAGATAGTTAGTCCAGTGTTTTTCAACCACTGTTCTGCGGCACACTAGTGTGCCGCGAGATGTTGCCTGGTGTGCCGTGGGAAAAATTGAAAAATTACTTTATATATAGTCAATATAGGCACAGAGTTAAATTTTTTAACATTTTCTAATGGTGGTGTGCCTCGAGATTTTTTTCATGAAACAAGTGTGCCTTTGCCCAAAAAAGGTTGAAAAACACTGAGTTAGTCTATGTATTTCAATGGGACACAATCCAACTTATGGATTTGCCATATCCTACCCAATCACATCTACTGTATTTACGCAAACTGAATGCGCCAACGAATTTTCAAAAACATTGAAACCGAATAAGTATTTGCTGGATGGTGCCATCAAATCTAATGTGCACCCTAATTTTCGCAATGTAATTTGGCCAAAAAAGGTGTGCGTTACATTCAAGTAAATACGGTGTTTTAAAACCAAGAATAGCCCCCCCCCCAAACATTAACTTGCAGTACCAAGTTAATACCCTGAACCAGGCAGGCAAGGCATATTATTACACTAATATTGTACCAGTTGCACTGGCTACCGGTGCACTTCCAGGCCCATTTTAAAATACTGGCAGTGACCTTGAAATTAAAGGCTCACCTACATCCATAGAAGCCTGCCCATAACTCCAGACCTGTATCCAAAGCCTTGTTCAGATGGCCACCAGCAAAGGGAGTTCAGCTGAAATACACATCGGCCAGAGCCTTTTTGGCAGTGGCCCCACAATTGGGCAATGCTAGAGTCGGACACGACTGGACCTAATGGTCAGGGGTCCCTTTACCTTTTAACACACATAGCATTAGGCAGACCCCATCCCAATATATTTTGAAACCCTAATATTTTACCTTGACTTAACGGAAACAGACTATGGCTAAGGGATGAGATGGTGTGGCCTGATCTCAGTTCATGCTGTACTTTTGATGATTAGACCAAGTGCGATAGTGAAGTGTTATTGAATGTTGCATTTAATGCTGGAAAGGACCTTAATTCTTGAAAGGCGGGGCTTATAAATTAATCTGTTAAACTAAGCAACCGGAGGAGCCAACACATAAACAGAAACAAGAGTAGATGGGTGAGGCAGATGGGCTCCCCTCTTTACACAAGAGGCCACTGTAATGCCTTCCAGGTGGTGTTGGAACAACAACCTCCAGGGATTGTCTTTGGTCTTTCAAATTTCACATGGGGCAAGGCCAAAATTCGACAAGCCCCAACCCCCCCACCTCTCGCCTTCCATTCTGCTCAATTCACTACATCACAGGGCCAATGGAAGTTGTAGTCCAACGACATTTCGAAGGCCACAGGTCTCCCCCCCCAAAAAAAATCCCCTTTCAAACAACACAGAGGAGGAGGAGGAGGAGGAAGAAGAAGAAGAAGAAGAAGAAGAAGAAGAAGAAGAAGAAGAAGAAGAAGAAGAAGAAGAAGAAGAAGAAGAAGAAGAAGAGTTTGGATTTGATATCCCACTTTATCACTACCCAAAGGAATCTCAAAGCGGCTAACATTCTCCTTTCCCTTCCTCCCCCCACAACAAACACTCTGTGAGGTGAGTGGGGCTGAGAGACTTCAAAGAAGTGTGACTAGCCCAAGGTCACCCAGCAGCTGCATGTGGAGGAGCGGAGACGCGAACCTGGTTCACCAGATTACGAGTCCACCGCTCTTAACCACTACACCACACTGGCTTCCCCTGCACTCAAGTGTGCTTATTCTCATGTAAAGGACAGACCACCACATATTAAATGTAAACATGGCGAGACCAGTGGGCCTGCTTTTTCCACAAGCCAGTTTTTGTCCGCTTCGGCCCTCGGAGAAACACAGGCAGGTTTTCAGGCGTGCTTTTATTTTCAGCTCGTGCCACAAAGTTGGCGAGAGACATCCGGTGCCGTGCAAAATGGTTCACTGTTGGCACTGTACTCCTGGATCCCTTTATCACCTTCGTCGGCCCCGTTTCTCATCGTGACCTGGAGCGGCCAAGAAGCCGCCCTGATGTGTCTGTGGAGGATTATTTGTACACAGCCTTTGAAAGCCCCCCACCCACTTCTTCAGTTTGACAAAAAGACGAGGAACCAACTGAAGGCAAACACCGCTGGTATAAAAACAACACCCTCTCCCCTTGCGCGAGTCTCCTGAGTGTGATTTTTGGTGGCCATTTTGGCTTTCTGTTTGTTAGCCACCGCAGGACGATTGCCTTGTATGTTTCTTATTCCTCTTAATATACATGCCTGCCTACTACTTTAGAGCTAAGAAAAACAGACCGTGCGATCTCTCCACGGGCAATGTTCCCCCGACCGACTCTGTGTCTGAGAACGGCCGGTTTATCACATGATGAGATGTCGGTACTTTTCCCAGTTCTCGTGAACAAACTCGAAAACCTCTTGGCGGTAAACTGCCAGGACGATCAGGGCAATGAACAGGGCTATCACCACGAAGGATTTGAACATGAAATAATTCTTCTTCAAGGGCCTGGTTTTCAAATAATGATCCACGCAGTCGGCAAAGTAGTACTTTTTGGGGGCGTAGCCGAGCTGTTGCCGGGCTTTATCTATTTTGAATGTGTTCGTGTAAGCAATGTTGTAAACCTGCGAAGTGAAAGCAAAGGAGTTGGATTTCTTTTAAAAACTGTTTTAAAACAGCATGAGAGCAAACGACAACAGAGGGTGCCTGGTCTGGGGTGGGCTTCCCAGATTCAATGTCCTCCAGATGTCACTGCACCACAATTCCCTTCATCCCATCATCGTTTCTATCGCACGTTTAAAATGATGCTTTTCGTAAGAACCTAAGAAGACACCGGCTGCATCAGGTCAAAGGCCGACCTAGTCTTGGCATCCAGTTCTCGACCGTGCCTATGGGAAGCCCAGAAGCAGGAGCTGAGAACAACAGCCCTCTCCCCACATGATATTAAGAGGCATCCAATGGAGGCAGGACATAGCTACTGTGATATGTAGCCAGTGATAGCTTTCTCACCCACGACTCTGCTGAACCCTCTTTTTTAAAAGCACGATAGTTTATTTTAGAATTTCTGCTAACATGAACAACAAAAATATATGTGGCAGCATGCCAATTCATAATAACATTAAGAATATCAGACGTATGTCATGCAAGCCAAGAGTAACAACAGAGTAAAGACGAAAGAAAAATTAGAAGGGGAAGAAGTGTGGCGTAATGGTTAGAATGTTGGGACGTGACCTGGGAGATTTCGCCACCTGTAAAATGAGCTCTTTGTGCAGGACTAAAGCCAGCCAGCCAGATTGCAAAGCTCCCTCTGCACTACAAGGGCTTTTGTTTTTAAGTTTGTTTTCTTGTGCTTTTCTATTTTGTAATCCGCCCTGGTAATTTGCTTGAAGGGTAGAATATAAATTACTACAACAAATGGCTCAGTCAATAGAGCATGAGACTCTTAATCTCAGAATTGTAGGTTTGGGCCCCACATTGGGCAAAAGATTCCTGCATTGCAGGGGGTTGGACTAGATGACCCTCACGGTCCCTTCCAACTCTACACTCCTGATTCTATGAAACAAACCCAGTATGTAATAACGTAGGCATGCGTTACCTCATTTCTGGTGACCAAAGGTGTGATTTCAACAATGGGCATTAACAGGTTGTGCAGGTGTTCCATTGCCACAGCTGTACAAAGAAAAAAAAGCACTTGATAAATACAATGGTCACTTGAAATAGCAGTGCATGCATAAAGCTGTGAGTCAAATGCTTGAGTCTGTCTAACTCAGTACAGACAGGCAGCAATGCTCCATTCAGACAGACATATTTCCAATACCTGCCTGCAGATACCAGGGACTGAACCCAGGGACCTTCTGCACGCAAATCACACACTCTGCCGCTGAGCCCTGACTGCATTAGTGGTGCGTCGCACCAGGGCACTGGCCTCTCAGGGGTGCCCCAGCAAGTGGGGGAGTTGCGTGGCTTTGTCGGCGGCCTCCCCTTTCTCTGCACGCCCGCCAGCTGTGCCCCCCTCAACTATATGGCTGGCGGGCACGCAGCTTCCCTCCCAAGCCTCTGCGGGGATCACTCTCCTCCCGAGGAGGCTTGGGAGGGATCACTCTCCCGCAGTGGCATGGGAGAGAGTTGCGCCCCCCCCGGGTGGCTGGCAGTGTGGAGCTATGGTCACCCCAACACTATCCGTGGCAATTTGGGGGGTGCTGGGTGGATGTTTGCACCCTGGCGCTGCATCTGCTAAAGACAGCCCTGCTTTCCCCCATCCTCCCCCCCAAGGCAATGCAGTTGTGGCCAGGGGTTTGTGTGCACGGAGAATGCTATTTTTTTATGGAACAACATCAGGTTTGAAAAACATTAACCTCTGCCCCCTCAGGTCTCAGTTGAGATGGGCACCGATATAGTGCAATGGGCTCATCTGCACATAACGCTAAACAATGGCTGACAAGCTTCAGAAACTCAGATCTTTTGTGATTGGGAGGATTTCTGCAGAGTTTAGCTTCTGCTTCCAAACATCTCAGTTTAAGCATTATAGTTTACCACAATGGCCGGTTCAACAAGCCAGCTTCTCAAGCCATGGTTTGTTGCAAGATAAAATTCCTGGTTAACACTGAGTGCAAACCCAAGGTTTTGTCTGAACTACTGTAAAAACACTGCTCACTGAGTGCTCACTGGAAGGACTGATCCTGAAGCTGAGGCTCCAATACTTTGGCCACCTCATGAGAAGACTCCTTGGAAAAGACCCTGGTGTTGGGAAAGATTGAGGGCACAAGGAGAAGGGGACGACAGAGGACGAGATGGTTGGACAGTGTTCTCGAAGCTACCAACATGAGTTTGACCAAACTGCAGGAGGCACTGGAAGACAGGAGTGCCTGGTGTGCTCTGGTCCATGGGGTCACGAAGAGTCGGACACGACTAAACGACTAAACAACAACAGCAACAACTGTTATAACAAACAAACCCCAAACAACTGTTGAGCAAACAACTGGAAATGTTTTACCTGAAAAATAAGCAAAAAGAACAGGAACACGTATCCATGGCTTGCTGCAACCCAATCCTTTAAACTGAAAGAAACATTGAAATACTGAATCCAGACAACTCTGAACGCAGCTGTTCATTTATTGATCTATCCATTCCATAACATTTCTGTGCAGTTTGACTGTAGGAAAACCTCAAAGCGGTTTATGAAAAAGATAAAACAATAAAATGCTCACAAATTATAACCATAATTTAAAATACAGAGAAGGCTAAGGTAAAGGTAAAGGGACCCCTGACCATTAGGTCCAGTTGTGTCCGACTCTGGGGTTGCAGTGCTCATCTTGTGTTACTGGCCGAGGGAGCCGGCATACCAGGTTATGTGGCCAGCATGACAAAGCCACTTCTGGAGAACCAGAGCAGCGCATGGAAACGCCGTTTACCTTCCCGCTGGAGCGGTACCTATTTATCTACTTGCACTTTGACATGCTTTCGAACTGCTAGGTGGGCAGGAGCTGGGACCGAGCAACGGGAGCTCACCCCGTCTCGGGGATTCGAACCGCCGACCTTCTGATCAGCAAGCCCTAGGCTCTGTGGTTTAACCCACAGTACCACCTGCGTCACCTGCGTAAAACCACAGCCAAATAACACCAAAACAAATAAAAACTCCTGTTATTGAATTTCTTACTACAAAAAAAACTTCTGTGTCTGGAAATTTTCACTGATAAAATACTCAGCAAAGGTTTGCATTATACATAGTCATCTATGGTTTGTAAGGGGGTCACCCCCTATATTCACCTGATTCTCCCCCCCCCAATACTATAGAGCTGCCTTTATTAATTATTGCATCACATCAGGCCATATGAGACTTGAGGCACATTAAAAAAGAAGACACTGAAGCCCACCAGATGATACTGGACCTGAGCTCCCATCCATCACAACCACCACAGCCAATAAGCTTAAGAGGTTTCAGAGCACAATTCTGTCTATAGCAAACAGCTCTTGCACTCACCAGTGGGGTTAAAAACTCAATAACGTTGACCTTCTCTCCATCGTTGATGAAATATGCCTGGCCACCCTACGAAGAACACAGGGGAAAGAGATCAGAATAGACATGGGGAACTTGTGGCCATACAGACATTGTTGGACATTAAACTCTCCTCAGACCCAGCCAGCATGGCCAACGATCATGCAAGGCACACACCCAGATCTTGCTAGAGTCCCACTTCATTCACTCACCCATGTTTGCTGGGGGGGGGGGGAACCACAAACTTTACATGTGTATGGTTCGCCTGCAGCCTTAGGAAGGAAAATAACCTACCTGGACACCTTTTGTGCTCAACTGAGAACTGTATGATTTCCTGGGAGCTCCAAAGGTTTAGGTGCATTAAATTTATTGCTCACCAAAACAAAACGATAAAAAACCCTGAGGGTTTGATATATAGCCAAAGTATAAATACAACAATAAACATATCAAAAACAGATTTAACACTGCAACGTCATTTCACTGGTGCTATCTAAATGCCTGTGCTTTGCCTGGCGCCAAAATGAGGACAAGGGTGGATCCAGGTGGGCCTCCCTTGGGAGAGCATTCCATAAATGGTGGGATGCTATAGAAAGGTCCTGCTCTCTTATCCCCACGCTTCAGACCTTCCTTGGAGGTGGGCTACAGAGAAGAATATCAGATTATGACCTCAGGGTCAGGGAAAGTTCATGGGGGAAATTAGTTATAGCAGTGAGCCATATAGTAAACTTAATATATATATTGGAACATCAGTTTTCTAGGGAGTTGGACACCTCCCAAGATACTAAAGCCAAATTTTGCATGAGAGCAAGGAACAGGTTTTCATCTAGGGAAGCTTTTAATGTTTGAGGGACTATTGTATTTTAATATTTTGTTGGAAGCCACCCAGAGAGGCTGGGGAAACCCAGCCAGATGGGCAGGGTATAAATAAATTATTATTATTATTATTATTATTATTATTATTATTATTATTATTATTATTAATGTTTGGATATACCTGGAAGCCATTTTGAATCAACATGGTGGACTTGAACCTTTTGACGCTGCACTGATGTTAACCACTGGTTTCAAAACTACACTGGTGTTTTTGTGGGTTTCTTAGCATTATAGAGCAACGTCTGCCAAAAAGCTGCTTAAAGGTAAAGGGACCCCTGACCATTAGGTCCAGTCGTGAATGACTCTGGGGTTGCGGCGCTCATCTCGCTTTACTGGCTGAGGGAGCCGGCGTACAGCTTCTGGGTCATGTGGCCAGCATGACTAAGCTGCTTCTGGTGAACCAGAGCAGTGCACGGAAACGCCGTTTACCTTCCCGCTGGAGCAGTACCTATTTATCTACTTGCACTTTGACATGCTTTCGAACTGCTAGGTTGGCAGAAGCAGGAACCAAACAACGGGAGCTCACCCTGTCATGGGGATTCGAACCACCAACCTACTGATTGGCAAGCCCCTGGCTCTGTGGTTTAACCCACAGCTCCACCCTCTTAGTAAATCAATTATCCCGAAAACGCCACCGCCCTCCAGGTGCCTCATGCCAAGGAAATGCTCTGCACATCCCCAGAATGTTCGGCGCCTGAAAAACTGGAGCACGTGTAACGATATACTCACAGCTATATAGTTCTTCTCGGGAGTGAGGGCGTCCATGGCGAGGATGTGAGCTTGCACGAGATTCTTGACATGAACCCAGTTCATCCGGGTCTCTGGTCCCCCAAATGTGAAGATAAACACCCCTCTTTGAATATTCAACTGTTGGAAGATATGATTGAAGCATAACATTGCCAGTTACAATGAGGGGCAAACAGGGGCGTAGCTGGCACCTGCTTTCCTTTCTCCCCGTTGCCGGGGCGGCCAGCGAGGAGGAGTGTCACAAGGGTGACACCCCCCATCCTCACTGGCCCCCCTCCCCTGCGGACAGCTCCACCCAGAAGAGGGGAGAAAAACCCTTTTTAAAAAAAGAAAAGGCAAGGCAAGCAGGCTGCTTGCCTTTGCTTTGCTTTTTTTTAAAGGGCCTTTTCCCCACTGCTGGGGTGGAGCTGCAGTGACGTTGCGTCGTGACGTCACAACGTGACATCACAACGCCCCGCCCCCAGGGGTGCCTCCGGTTGCCGCCCCGGGTACCGAGGAGGCTTCCTCCGCCCCTGGGGGCAAACTGGATGTGATACAGAATTGTCACCGGGTCTCCTGAGCTGAAGAACAGGAGACTTTTAAAGCAATTCAGGTATTCCAAGCAGAGTAAACCCAGGGTATGTCTTTGCTCTTCTCAATGTGCCAACCCTTCTCGTGTTCGAGAATTTATATACCGCCCTATACCCAGGGGCCTCAGGGCGGTTCACAGAATAAAATCAAGATATAAAACCACAAAATACCTAATAAAAATGAAAACAACAACCCAAAAGCTCCTCCCCCACATTTTAAAAGGGCATAGGATGTAAATCCGATCAACCAAAGGCCTGGTTAAAAAGGAACGTTTTTGCCTGGCGCCTAAAGGTGTATAATGAAGGCGCCAGGCGAACTTCCCTGGAGAGAGCATTCCACAGACGGGGAGCCACTGCAGAGAAGGCCCCGTTCTCATGTTGCCACCCTCCGAACCTCTTGAGGAGGAGGCACACGAAGGAGGGCCTCAGAAGGCGATCTCAGGGATCCAGGTAGGTTCATGTGGTAGTGTTTCCCCCCACATTCACAGAAGAGTGTTCTGAGCAAGTCACAATACGTACGGCCATCCGGGGAAGATGCCTTTGTTCTTCCGGCCCATAGATGCCGGGCGATCGAAGAGCACAGGTATGCAGCTTGCCACCTCCTAGGAAACAGGACAAGAAGCCGTTGGCTGATTCCAAACAAGTCAATTGGAGAAACTGCCATGTTTAGGGCTGATGCTGGACTACATGGGACAAGAGAGGCCAGAGGTTTCAGCATCTCCCCCCTCCTCCTCCCCAATTCTAGGCTCCTCTGATGGATAGCTTTGGAGTATTAAAGGGGCAACCTTCTATCCTGAAGACGAGCATCCCTCCATGTGCTGCTGGACCAGTGAGGCACTGGCTTCTTCAGGTTCAAGGGCAGGTGTCCACGGAGGTCCTGGGTCTGGGCCTACAGGCCCTGGGAGTGTCCTCTGCGGACTCCTGCCTGCCAACCCCAGGCTCTGCGGTCTCTCAGTCTCCAAGAGCAGGGCCAGGGCTGTGAACCTGGAATAACTTCATAGCTGGAGCCTCTTGAGTCTGAACCTCAATCGCTGCTCGACTCTGGGGGTCACGAAAGATACAATAAAATCATTTGCCCCCAAGGTTGCCACAGGCTAAGATCACAGAAAAGTACCTGCTAAGGGCATTCCGTTTGCTCCTAGAACCATCTGTTCTGCAATTGATTTGGTTCTGGAATACTCGTTCATTTGCTAAAAAGAAATCAAATTAATTAGTTTGGATTATTTAGCAAATATCAAAGCACGTAAGCCAACAGATCTGCTTGAACAAGTAATACGTTTTTTTCTCCCTCTCAGTCAGTCACCATCTACATCCCAGGTGGCAAAGAACAGCCCATATGATGAGATTTTAATCACAGCTCCAAGTCTTACCATGGGGTAATGGGTAAATCCCCAGCAGAGGGTCTTCTACAATTGCAGGAGGACCACACAGAACACCTCTATGTGCCAACTTAGAAGATGGTTGGAAGGAGTCTATTTCTGGCTGCCCTGAATCTGGGGAACACTTTCTCTCTTAGGATTTAACCAAGACTGTAATAACATTTTTTTTTTTTAAGAGTGAAAATAATGCGGGATGGGGGGTCAGTCTGCCCTACAGGAGTACACGACATCAGAGGGAAAGTGATGTTGTGTGAAAAGAATTGCACGTGCCTTACTCCTAACAGACCTGTGAGAAGATGTGATTCAGTTTCCCCAAAGCATGGGGTGTAACCCTACAGGGATCATACGGAGAGAAAAATAGGGCTGTTCTGAATCCCAGTGTGCCCCAGGGTCTCTAGTGGTCACCTAAGTCTAGAGATGAAGTAGCAAGGAAAAGGGAGATATGCAAGAGCTGGCAGTGTTGTAGCAGGTAGCACAGGGGTGGTTGTCCTTGGTCCAAAATTGCTTCCCTGGACACTTTCAACACCCAGCGCTGCCTCAATCCAGCTGCACACTTCTATCACTGCGCTCCGCTGAAAATGGCTTCTCCATGCAAACTGGGAAGCGACCTCTCCAGACAATGGGAGAGCTCCTTTTCCTTACCTCTGCAGCTGCAATCTCTTGGGTGATTGCGGAAGCTGTTGGGCAGCTGAATGCACAAGCATCCATTTCCCTCCCATCCAACCAACCCCTCCATGTGTCCCTGGGCACTGGCAACCCATCATACACCACTGGCTGGTGGGGAAGAGAGGAGGAGGAGGAGGAGGAGGAAGAAGAAGAAGAAGAAGATGGAAAAGAGGCAAGTGCTCACTAGGATTGGTAGGACAGAAGGCAAGGAGACTAGCAGTAGCCAAACCCAACGACAGGCAGGCAGGGGCACACCATGACTGGTTCTAAGAAGAGCCCTTCTGGATCAGGCCAATGGCCCATCCATTCCAGCATCCTGTTCTCACGGTGGCCAACCAGATGCTCGTGTGAAACCCACAAGCAGGACCCAAGCACAAGAGCCCTTTCCCCTCCTCTGGTTTCCAGCAAATGGTATTCAGAAGTGTTGCTGCCTCTGACTGTGCAGGTAGAGCAGAGCAGTAGCCCTTGATAGCCTGATTCTCTGCGAATTTGTCTAATCCTCTTTTAAAGCCACCCAAGATAGTGGCCATCACTGCCCCTAAAGTACCATAATTTATCTATGAGCTTCTAAGCAAGAAGGCGGGGAGGCAGAGCCGTCTATCCCACTGGGCTTAGTGGCACGTTGCACCAGGGCTCCGGCCTCTCAGGGGCGCCCCAGTGCATAGCTGTCAAGTCTCCCTTTTTTTGCGGGAAACTCCCTTATTCCAAGCCGTTTCCCGCTGCTATCCCTTATTGTTGATATCCCTTAAATTTCCCTTATTTCCAGGAAGGAGAGTTGGAGTCCGGGGACTCCTTGGGTCCCTGCCTTTCTCAGCCCTGCCTGCCTGCCTGCCTCACAGGACTGTTGTGGGGATTAAATGAGGACTAGGACCAGGGAGCTCCTTGGAGAAAAAGGTGGAATATAAATACCTAATAACAGACAGACAGACAGATATATAAAGAAGAAGAAGATAAAATAGGCGAATGTTTCTCGGCAACAGGTGCTCAGATTAAGCATTGCTGCCCCTAACTGGAGGCAGAGCAGAGCCAACCTGGCCAGAAGCCATCAGTGGTCCTCTCCTCCTGCATGAATTGGCCTAATCCTTTTCTAAAGCCATCCAAGTTGGTGGCCATCACTGCTCCCTGTGGCAGGGAGTTCCAGAGGTTAGCCGTATGCTGCGTGAATAAGTGCTTTCTTTTTCTCTGCCCTGATTTCTCTTTCCTGGGAGCTCTTTCCTGGTGTAAATTAATTTGTAGCCTGGGGGGGATTACCGCTGCGTGGACTGTCCCTGAGAACCGTAGACCGTCCCCGGGACGGGTGAGGGTGCTGATCTCTTTTTTTCAAATCCGAAACTTGACAGCTATGCCCCAGTGAGTGGGGGAACTGCGCGGCTTTGCCGGCGGCCTCCCCTTTCCCTGCACGCATGTAAGCTGTGCCACATCAACCCTATGGCTGGCGGGCATGCAACTTCCTTCCCAAGCCTCCGTGGGAGGAGAGCGATCCCCACTGAGGCTCGGGAAAAGGTCAACAAATGTGGGAAATGGGGGGGCGGCGGCGGCACTGGAGGGATCTTTGCACCACGGCGCCGGATATGCTTAAGACGGCTCTGCAGGGAGGTGGGGGTGAGGGTAGACCGAGGGCTAATAGAGCAGCCTCCGCCAGTTCTTTGGATCCACCCCTACACTTTGGATCCAAAGCAACAGGCTGGGGAAAAAAACCATGTGATTTCTTGGCCCTCCTCTTTCTTGCCACCCACACCGTTGGTTGCAGCCAAATGCTAAAAAGGGGAGCAGCCCCAATACCTCTGCTAAAGGAAAATATGGCACACTCTGCTCGTCGACGTCAATAAGGGTTTGCCCGCCAAACACCACGTTGATGCTGCTTGTGTAGACCAGCCTGGGGACGCTTCGTCGCTTGCAGACTGCAGAGACATAGGAAACACAAAGCACTTCATTGAGGGAAGGAGGCAAATGGAAATCGGCTGGTATCGCAGGATGGCTGCGAGAAACAGCAGCCAACAAATGACTCTGCCCCGGCTCACATTTCAGCACCCTCCAGCCCTAGGAGCCTTCAAAAGGAAACTAGAGAAAGAACCGTGGGGGGGGGGGGAGAGACTCTGGGGTTGCTATCAGGGGGTGATTGGTTTTGCTCCACCCTCCAGCCCTAGGAGCCTGCAGAAGGGAACTGCTTAATGAATACTTTAGCTTGACAACTATTAGTAAGCTGTATACTTGCTTCTTAAATGTTTGTCCTTGCTAAATTAATTATTACCGGTAATTGTTGACTCTTGCGTTTGTTTGTTTTTTGCATTACGTTGCAGTGATGTTATTTGTCTTATTGTGTTCTTTGTCCAGGGCAGCTGTCTGCCAGCTCCATCTGGTACGCAGGCTGAGACCCTACCTGCCTACACATTATCTTGCCATGGTAGTACATGCTCTAGTTAGCTCCCACTTGGACTACTGGAATGCGCTCTACGTGCGGCTACCTTTGAAGGTGACTCAGAAACCACAACTAAGACAGAATGCAGCTGCCAGACTGGTGACTGGCAGCAGCCGCTGGGACCATATAACACCAGTTCTGAAGGATCTACATTAGTTCCCAGTACTGTTCCAAGCACAGTTCAAAGTGTCACTGCTGACCTTTAAAACCTTAGACTGCTTTGGCCCTGTATACCAGAAGGAGCGTCTCCACCACCATCGTTCAACCAGGACACTGAGGTCCAGCTCCGAGGGCCTTCTGGCAGTTCCCTCATAGTGAGAAGTGAGGTTACAGGGAGCCAGGCAGAGGGCCTTCTGGGTAGTGGCACCTGTCCTGTGGAACGCCCTCCCACAAGACGTTAAGGAAATAAACAACCACCTGACTTTTAGAAGACATCTGAAGGCAGCCCTGTATAGGAAAGTTTTGAATGTCTTATGTCTTACTGTGTTTTAATGTGTTGGAAGCTGCCCAGAGTGGCTGGGGCAACCCAGTCAGATGGACAGCATATAAATAATAAATCACTACTATTATTATTCTTTGTCATTGTATTTAGATTGGCTTTTGTGCGAACTGCTTTTGAGCACAGATTTATTTGTGGGAGATGTGGCATGTAAACAAGCCGACCATCGACGACCCTCAGCCCGAGCTCATCTGAAACAAAAGCACTGAGGCAGGACGCACCTTCAATGACGACCTGGGTTCCTCCGACGTTGACAGACCGAATATGCCTCTTGTGCAACTAGGAAAAGCAGGAAGAGGTTTAATGTCGCACCAGCTGCTGCAATCAAAGCAAATGAATTGCTTCAGCTCATTTTGGTCTCTGGAGAATTGGCCTGGCTTGCTCCCTAGGCGGCAAGAAGGCCAGCTTGTAAAAGTTGACTTTCACGAAAAAAAATATTATCTGAAAATAGGGGTCAAGAAGGGCTATTGCCCAGAGGGTGCGTACCTGCCGAAGGTCCCAGGTATGATCCCTGGCATCTTCAGTTAGAAGGTTCAGACCACAAGTGATAGGAAAGAGTCTTTGCCCAAGACCCTGGAGAACTGCTAGTTAGTCTTGGGTGAAATCAAGCATAAAGGTAAAGGTAAAGGGACCCCTGACTGTTAGGTCCAGTCACGGACGACTCTAGAGTTGCGGCGCTCATCTCGCTCTATTGGCCGAGGGAGCCGGCGTACAGCTTCCGGGTCATGTGGCCAGCATGACTAAGCCGCTTCTGGCGAACCAGAGCAGCGCACGGAAACGTGTTTACCTTCCCGCCAGAGCGGTACTTATTTATCTACTTGCACTGCGTGCTTTTGAACTGCTAGGTGGGCAGGAGCTGGGACGGACCAACAGGAGCTCACCCCGTCGCGGGGATTTGAATCGCCGCCCTTCTGATTGGCAAGCCCTAGGCTCTGTGGTTTAGACCATAGCGCCACCCGTGTCCCAAAATTAAGCATGGGGAACCTTTTATAGTCCTCCAGAGGTCACATGTTTCTGGGTGGGGCCAAAAGTGGATGTGGAACAACAAGTGATAATTTACTTACGTACCCCTCTCAGTACATTGTTTACTGAAAATAAAACATTTCTCTTCTTTAAAAATGTGCCTATTCTTACTGTTGCCTTTGCTTAAGGGAATGTCTGTGATCTAATTCAGCAGCATTCAGGCATCTTTTTTCAAAGAATCATAGAATTGGAAGGGACTATGAGGGTGTCAGGGTTTGGCCAGACGAGGAAGAGTGTCGGGTGCCGCCCGTCCAAGAGACCCCCAGGGATGACACAGAAGATGACAATTTAGACCCAGGACAGTGGTGGTGGGACACAGGGGGCCAGTGTGCAGAAGTATCAAGCAGGGAGATGAAGGAGGGCTGAGTGATCGGCGGGGGGGGGGGGTCAGGAGAAGGAAGGTATTCCAAGACAGCGCTGGGTGCTGAGAGTCTCAGCATGAGTGCAGACTCAGGCAGAGAAGAATCAGAGACTGCCTCTGCTGCCAAGAAGCTGAAGAGCCCCAGTCCTGCTGGCTCTCCTCCTCCCCTGACTCCCCACTTGAGGAAAGTCCTGCACACTGCTCAGCAACGGGCCAGACAGGCCCAGAGGAGGAGCCCACCCCCTTGCCGCCTTTTACGTCTGCTTGGGAGGGATCTGGAGCGAGAGGGGAAGAAGCTAGGTGAGACAAGCCAGAGGAATGCTGCTGTGTTGCTTCCTTTCTGCGAAGTAAAAGCTAATTGCATTCTGTGTCTCAAGCTCTTTCCTGATTTGTGGATGACCTGTGCTCGCCTGACAGCTCCTTGACAGACGGTCATCTAGTCCAACCCCTTGCAATGCAGGGTTCTTTTGCCAAATGTGGGGATTGGACCCACACAGGGGTGTAGCAAGGGGGGCGTAGGAGGCGGTCTGCCCCAGGTTCCATAATGGAGGGGGTGACAAATTATCAAGGAACAATTACTGCCCTACTAGGGCGGTTCATAAAAAAAATTTAAATGCCTGCTCCAAAGGTCTTATCTTACAATAATAGGGATTATATAGCTATATATGAAATTTCATGCATATCGGTTAATATCTTGACCCTCCTCCACCAAAATAGCTGTTTAGTTGGCTGTTTTCCTACGTCGTGAAGGCTGAAATGTCAGTTCAGTGGAGCACTTACTGTTCCCAACCCTAACCCTGTGGAAAGCCATCTAATTAGACTTTAATTTGATTTTGAGATTTTTTAGGAGGTAATTTAATTATTGTTTGATTTTAGGCCAATGTTATGTTTCTGATGTTAGCCACCCTGAGCCCGACTTCGGCCAGGGAGTGTGGGACATAAATAAAAGTTTTTTATTATCATTACTTGTTATTATTCCTTTGTAAGAAAATATGAAATAACGTATTTTTGCAGGGGGGATAGGAATCAATGGGGGGGGGGTTGACAAGAAATTTTTCACGCTGGGTATCACCTGACCTTCCTACGCCTCTGGACCCACGACACTGAGATTAAGAGTCTCATGCTCTATAGACTGAGCTATCCCAGACTATCCACAAAGGGCTTTTTTGCCTGAGAGTCTAGTGTGTTTTATTTTCCTTTCTGAAAGGGGCGGGCCCTGGGGGGGAAAAAACTACCAACAGATCTCCGTATGATTTAGGACAGCGGGAAATTTTCTGAAAATCTGTTCAACACAATCTGGAAAAGCCACGTGAAAGGGGTTGATTCCTTGCAGAAACTCAAGACGAAGAGAAGCCCACTCACTTGTTCTACTCCTGTCATTCCGTATGCGGCTGCGTGAATAACACAGTCTGCCCCTTCGCAGGCTGCATAAAGCGGGTCATAGTGCCTCACGTCTGCCTAGAACACAGAGATCACATACTCCTGAGTGGGGGCTGGGGGGGTCAGCAACGCCCCCCCCCCCAGGCAACAGACAACAAAGGATGCTGAGAAGCAAGGCCGTCTTAAGCATATCTGGCGCCGTGGTGCGAAGATCCCTCCGGCGCCCCCAACCCCAGTTTCCCAGGAGAGCGGCGGACCCGCTGCTGGGCACCCCTGCTGGGCAGGCACTGTGGTGCATGGCGCCACTCAGTCAAATGTATCTGCTGAGAAGCCAAGATACACACTCTAGGGTTACTAGCAACAGGGAGGAGAGGGCAAGGACCCAGTTCTTTGATCATGCAGATCTTCTCTGTCATTGCACGAGACATACTGTGCAAATCATGCCATCATGAGAGATGGAGGAGGCCTCACACACCATCCATTCCTCTGATGGAAGGACTGCAAAGCAAATCCAATAGGTTTCTGTGCAGAAAGAGAGAGCGTTTGTCCATACCGGAGAACTCTGGATTTGCACTTGCCTGTCTCGTTAATATAGGGATAGCCACAGGTTGTCCTCCCCATCCCATAGCGTTGTCCTGGACCTTTCCCCCTTTAAATGAGGGTTTTCCTGATCCTTGGAAAGTTCATAACAGGCAGGATTGGACACCCCCTCCCCGACCTTGCAGAGATCATAGTCACCTACCCCACCCACCCCTGATTGCGGCGGGTGCCAATGATCACTGGTGCTTGCAAACCTTTTCCCCACAACCACATTTTCCTGCCTTACATCCAGCCCGGACACTGAGGTCCAGCGCTGAGGGCCTTCTGGCAGTTCCCTCATTGTGAGAAGTTAGGTTACAGGGAACCAGGCAGAGGGCCTTCTCGGTAGTGGCACCTGCCCTGTGGAACGCCCTCCCAGCAGATGTCAAGGCAATAAGCAGTTATTTTACTTTTAAAAGACAACTGAAGGCAGCCCTGTTTAGGGAAGTTTCTAATGCTTGATGCAGTATTGTTTTTAATATTCAGTTGAAAACTGCCAGAGTGGCTGAGGAAACCCAGCCAGATGGGCAGGGTATAAATAAATTATTATTATTATTATTATTATTATTATTATTATTATTATTATTAGGTTACTCAGTGAGCTTCCTGGCTGTGTGAGGATTTGAACTGCTCTCCCAAGTTTCAAAGCCTGACTCTCATCACACTAATGCTTTCTGTGTATAATAGAAAGCCCACGTTCTCCCATACTGTAATTTTAATTGGGATAGAAGATCCCGATGATTACCCTCAGTACTTTTCTTACACTTGAAGAATTCAGATGAGTTATCTGCTTCAATTTTAATGGTGTACTCCAACTCTCCAATTACAGATGAAATATCAAAGTTCCTGGTTGAAGCCATCAAAATTAGGATGCACGGAGAAATGATTTCAGAGTCAAAATTGTCTTGACGTTTATCTGTTCCTGATTGTTTGCAATTTTCTTGTAAACTTGTTTAAAGAGGCACAATTTGTGTCCATGTGTATTGTATGTTTTTCGCCGCTGTGGCTGCCTCGATAACCCCATACCACATTTGATACTTAAGGCCTGTGGACGAAATAAACTAAACTGGACTGGATTCTATGTGTGATCAAACCTGAGTGGTTGCAAACAACTCCAGTGGATCCATTTACATTTAACGGCTAAAAAAAAGTTAATAATCTCTCTCTACATGATGTTTCGCTCATCATGTAGTGTTACGATCATAATATAATAAATGATAAATACCTGTACGTGTACAACGCCTTTTGGAATTTCCCAGAGGGGTTGGTTAATGTCATAGAGAACTACACTGGTTCCTGATTTGGCAAGGGCACGGCCAAGGCTATAGCCAAAATTGCCAGCACCTCCTGTTATCACTGTCTTGTTGCTCATTTTCTTCAGCCCTCGGTTACCGGCGTCAAGTTTCTGTTCAACAGGCTGGGCATCTTGTTTAGAGGATTTGGGGTTTTTTCGGTCTTTCTGCTGAGACTTCTCCATTGCGCACTAAGGGGGTGCTCAGCGATCCACCGGATCTGTTGTTACAAAACTCCACCAAGGTAGGAGCAACGGTATCTCCTTCTCATAACCTGTTTAAAGAGCACAAAGACCAATTTTGTTGCTGCTGTTGCTACAGGAACAACAGCTCCATTGGTAGAGCATAAGACTCTTAATCTCAGCGCCATGGGTTTAAGATTCATACACTGCAGGGGGTTGGACTAGATGATCCTCATGGTCCCTTGCAACTCTACAATTCTTTGAAATAAGATTTCCATGTTTCTCAGTCTGGTTCTTATTTAAGGAATATTACACACACACACACACACACACACACACACACACACAGCTCCTCTGTATCTATGGCCTCGCCCCATGCCTTTTTATCACACATTCATGATCATTTGTGTTCACAGTGCTACTACGGAGGTCATACACACTTCAGTTTTTGATACAATCCACACTTGCAAAAAGTCTGGGGTGGCCATACT
The DNA here is from genome assembly GCF_009819535.1 of Lacerta agilis. Taxonomy (NCBI): domain Eukaryota; kingdom Metazoa; phylum Chordata; class Lepidosauria; order Squamata; family Lacertidae; genus Lacerta; species Lacerta agilis. Next base: position 42,579,977 of record NC_046324.1, read on the forward strand.
GCTTTATTTCCAACCAGAGGCAAAGGTTTAAAGGTTTGAACATTTGCATGAAGCAAAGGTTTAAAGCAGGGGTCAGCAACCTTTTCCAGCCGTGGGCCAGTCCACGATCCCCCAGACCATGTGGTGGGCCAGACTATATTTTTTTTGGGGGGGGGGGAATGAACGAATTCCTATATGCCACAAATAACCCAGAGATGCATTTTAAATAAAAGGACACATTCTACTCATGTAAAAACACACTGATTCCTGGACCATCCATGGGCAGGATTGAGAAGGCGATTGGGCCACATCCGGCCTCCGGGCCTTAGGTTGCCTACCCCTGGTTTAAAGCCTCTCTGCCCCGGCCCCAGCAGCAGGGTCCCAATGCAGATCAGAGCTCCCTTGCCTCCAATTTACTTCAAAAAGTCATTTTCTCAATTGCTAATTGTGTAAACGCTGTGCCGTCCAGTTACCTTCCCGCCAGAGCGGTACCTATTTATCTACTTGCACTTGACGTACTTTCGAACTGCTAGGTGGGCAGGAATCCCTTGAGGTCTTGGGTGGAAATCATTGTATGAAATAAACAAAATATATCAGCTTTGGGGCTGTAGTTTGCTTTCGTTTTACTTAATGGGAAGAGGGTGGGTTGGTGAACAGTAGTCATTACTAACCCCCAACGTGGCTTGTTGTTGTTGTTTTTTTGCAAACCACTCAGAGGTTTTCTTAACAATCAAGCACTATGTAAATTTTGTTATGAAGTCTTAGTCACCCCAAGGTAATAACAACCGCTTCTTAGACTCTTGGGACCATAGCCCAAAGTGATCATGAGCATCTTCCAATGAAGAATCTGGTGTAAAAGGTAGCCAATCATATTACATATGCAAATAAGTCTCTTCTACCCATAGGCTGCTGCAACAGAGAACTGCTTGCATCACCCATTGCTTCAGAATGTTTCAGTTTAAAAGGAGACATCCTGTTGGCAGTTGGTGCAGTTACCCGGTAAACAGAATTCAACCTCACGCCTCTTGTGGGGATAATACAGTAATGCCCAGGTGTGCTTACACGGAAGTAAATGTGGGACTTACTTTGGAGTAACCAAGCCTTGGCTTGGAGTGCAAACAATAAAAATGCAAAGCTGCTCATTGGCACACAGGGATTGTTTGGGTTCCAGTATTTGGGGAATTCATCTTTGAAGTTTGGCTGTGATTTTTGGATAAATCTTAATACTTCAGATACAAAGGGCACAACCTTCTATCTGCATTTATTATTGCATTACAAGCACATGTTAGTTCTCACTTTTTTCAAACCTTGATGCATATTTCTGCACTCGTGACATAAGACATTGAGAATAATAGAATCATAGAATTGTAGGGTTGGAAGGGACCAAGAGGGTCATCTAGTCCAACCCCCTGCAACGCAGGAATCTTCTGCCCAATGTGGGGGTCAAACCCATGACCCTGACATTAAGAGTCTCACGGTCCACCAACTGAGCTATATCCTATTTAAAATATCTGAAGATATTGTTGGGGGAGAGCCACCTGCCCTGCTAACTTTCGCTGCATCCCTGTTATAAGCCAATTATTTGCCTGTAGGAAAAACATCATCACTGCCTTCCAGGCTGCTCCCCACCCCCCACCCCGCTGTGTTTGGATGAAGCATGTTGTGGAGAGAACCATTCCACCATTCTGCTATAAAAAGCAAGTATCTTTACCACAACAAGAGGTCCACAGGATTTCCCTCATTCAAAAAAGGAAAATACCTGTGGTTTCCTTTCACAAACCCCCAGATATAATCATATCTAGATAGGCGGGTGTGTGTGTGATACTTTTAATATCGTTTTATTACCCCGGTTGTACGCTAACTCATAGCTTTGCCAAAAACGCCACTTCAAAAAAATAGAAATAACCTTCTAAGAGCGCAGTCCTAGGCACAGTTACACGGGTGTAGGTCTCACCCAGTTCAATGATATTTACTCCCAGGTAAACTCTGCATTTATGTCCCAAAATTAAATTTTAATTTTGGAAGTGAGGGAATGACAGCAAGTGGTGACACCAATTATACTTATTTCTGTGCAGGACTGGTAAGAAATAATGAATAATCACAGGGTGTTCAGAAGACAGGATGGGGTTTGCTAGGATAATAAACCACCCACACAATTATTATAGAGATCCCAAGCAGGATAGTCCCTCTGTAGACGTTTTATTTCCTTTTGCAAACGTTATTTCGTTTTCACTCAACCAAACCTCTCAGTTTTAGAAGAAGGCCTGGAGATGTACACTTCTGGGTGAGATTCGGTACTCCTTGCTCTCCCACCGCTCGCTTCCTGAGCGATGCAATGGGCGAGAAAAGGAGATCCGTGGGTTGTGCCTCCGACTAAGATTCTACTCAAGAGTAGACCCATTGAAAGTCCTGGCCCCTCACGCCCAGGTTCCGTCCATTGACTTCAGTGGGTCTCCTCCCGAGTATGGACTTAGTTGGGAAGATCTAGCGCGTAAAGTCCTAGTAACCGTAAGAAGATCTCCGGCAATAATATTATTAGCCTGGGAAGGGGTCCTTGGCAGGAGGGATTTCCTGGGGGTGGGGTGGGGCAAATCCTGGCTCTCCCCCCCCCCAAATGGCAGGAGGTGGCCCCTCTTCCTCTCCCTCACGGTTGACCAGGAGACACCCCCAGCTAGGCATAGTCCCCAATCGGGCAGGCTTACATCTTCAAATCATCCATCCTAAGAGGAAGAAAAGTCACTGCGGAGGAGCCCGGCTTGGTGTTAGCGGTACTGTACTTCTACCGGGGAGGCGGGGAAGAGAACCGTAAATATTAAAGGAGCAGCGCACGCACAGGAGAGTTCTGTTATCTCCAGGTGAGGGTGGCGCTGGGAGGCTCTACAGTGCAATCCGACGCCCCCCGTGCGATCACACACATACCAGGTGTGGGGAAGCTTTGGCTCGCCAGATGTTGCTGAACTACAACTCCCACCACCCCTGGCTTGCTGGAGCAGGTGGGAGTTGTAGTTCAGCAACACCTGGTCTTTCAAATTCGGCACACACACACCCTCCGCACCTCTTGTATTCCATTCTGCTCAGTTCACTAAGTCATAGTTGCAACAACTTGAGGTGCCCCCTAGGCTTGGCACCCAGTGCGGTGGAACAAGCCGTGCTGCCCTGCTGTAGATTGCGGGCAGATCCGCACTGTACATTTAAATCGCATGACTTCCCCACCGAAGAGTACTGGGAATTGCAGGTTTTCCCTGTGCAGAACCAAAGTTCCCAGCAGCCTATGCAAGCTAGGGTTCCCAGGATTCTTTGGAGAGAGTTATGCACATTTAATGTGCTTTAAATGTCTAATAAGGACCTGTCCTTAAAGCATATGTTTTCCCCTCAAAGAATCCTGGGAAACATAGTTCTCCAGCACCCTATGGTTCCCAAGATTCCTATGGGGTGGAACCATGCGCTGTAAATGGGTTGTATCCAACTACCGGTAATTTATTTCTCAGATGCATTGATGCACCTAACTTAGGCATGTTCATGGCCTTCAACGGGTCTACTCTGTGTAGGATCCATTGTATCCAGTGGGAATCCTGAGCAGAAAATGTATAGGATTGCACTGGTGATCAACCATTTGTAGTTTTGCCCTGCAGATAATCAGTAGCATTGAAAAGTGGGGTGTGGGTGGGGTGGGCATGGAGCAGAGAAATCACAGTTATTAGAGCAGGCATATGACAGCATAAATGTCTCAATACACCTGCTGTCAGGGACTGGCTGGCTGAAGAGGAGTGGCGGTTGGTACCAGCCAGGGAACCTCCAAAAAAAAACCCTAGAGGAGGAAGGCTCAGAGCCCCAGGATTGGTGGTGGGACACTAAGGAGAGGTCAGGGGAAGAAGACTGGAAGGAGGGGCTGGATGCTGAAGGGGCAACAGGGTTTAGTGAGCAGGAAGAGCCTGTGACAGAGAGCAGTTCAGACTCTGAGGCTGAAGCAGAAGAAGGGGGGGTCAAGCAGCAGCTGGGGAATCCAGAGAGTCTCCCTCTCCTGCTGCAACAAGCTCCACCCCCCACCCCGTCTCCAAGAAAGTGCAGAGTAATGAGAGCAGACCAGAGGTGCACAGATGCAACATGAGTCTGCTTGGGAAACATCTGGGAGAGAAGCATTAGGGAGGGCGGGAGGCAGAGAACTTCAATCCATAGGGGCAGGAGCTGCTGGGAAGGGTTGCTGAATTGCAGGGGCGTAGGGAGCCACTTTGCCGACCGGGGCAACCCCCTGGGGGCGTGGCACTGCTCCCTAGCGCGCATGCGGTGTGACGTCAGGGCGCGCACGCAGCATCCCAGGTGGACTGTGCATGTGCAGATATGCGCAGTCCACCCAAGATGGCAGGCACAAGCAGCCAGCACCCCTCCAAACCGTGCGATGCTGCAGCCTTAAAAGTTGCCACGCACCGGCGCCGCTGATCGTGGGGGCAGGGCGCCGCCCTGAGTGTCATCCCCCAGGGCGGTACCCGGGCGGACCGCCCCCCGCCCCCCTTGCTCCGCCCCTGCTGAATTATATGCCATTTATTTGAATAAAGAGTTAACTTCACTGACAAGGGAGCTCAGCTCTGACTCCGGCCCTCACACCTGCTAGTTTTTAAAGTGCCGCAATGGAAATATCCTCTACGTGTGTTTGAGACTAACAGTGCGATACCAAAACATGTCTACTCAGAAGTAAATCCCACCGGTTCCTATGAAGATTGCAGCCAAACGCGATTCACTCCTCAAACATGTATTCTTGTGTGTGTAGTTGGAACAAATTAACAAACCAGTTGGGCCGAAATGGATGGAGCGGTGACTGCAAATCTCACCTCTGGCCAGTTTCTGTAGACACCTCACACACCTTTCTCCATCCTGCGTCTACGCAAGCAAGAGGCATGATCAGTGTGCAAGGACACACTCCTGCCAGAACTACAACAACAACAAAAACCACTCAGTGGAAGTGGGAAGCAGGCCTAGTAAACAGGCACAGCTGGGAAAAACCCATAGGACCAAATACAAAGACCAGGAGGTTCACATTCAGCCCTCAGGTCTGAAATTCCCCCTTCCAGGGAAGACAGTAAGGGCAATATGAGAGCGAAACTAAATTTGACATATTGCACTGCTAGTGTGTAGGGAGAGGGTCAAGCCAGACTGGGACATGTCGCGGGGAGCTGGCTTAACCCTCTCATGGACCTGCTTGGAATCCTCTACAGTGCAGCATCTTTTTGTAAAATAAAAATTTAAAAAGCGAGGGGGGGAAATAGCGACACAAACAACACGACGAACATCGCAGCTAGTTTGTCCCCCTTGTTTCCCAGAGACAGGAAACGGGCTGCCCCACGCAGTCGGCACATATGATAACCAACAAGCAGTTCTTTGCGACACGGCTTTTTCCCCCTCTAGGTTTCCCCGCTCTGCCCTGTAAGCAGGGACGAGGCCCACTTCTTGTAAGTGACTTTGGAAGCCGGAATCACATCATATTTCTGACTGGCATTTTTCTTTGCTGTCAGCTTGCCTGGGTGAATTTCAGCCGCAGGAGTTTCCATCCCCTCTGGGGGGGCTGCCTCAATGCTCTGGGGGTTTCAGTTGGCAATTTATAGAGCACTGGCTTCCCTGACACGGTTGGTTGCCTTCCTCGGTTGAGTCAGAAAACTGCTAGGTCTTCTCTCTCCTGCGGAGGCCTCAGGCCTTCACGGCTGACAGAAGCGCTTTGGCGCCTGCGAACCGATTCCCATGATGCAGTGTTGGGTCCTGGTTTTCTTCCTCCTTGGTGACTGCCAAAAGTGCTGAGTGAACAGGGCTTATTTGCAAGCTGAGGTGTGGCGCCGGCTGGAGGTTAGGCACCAGAACCCGGTTCCACGGCTGGAGCTCGGAATCTGAGGAGAAATCTGGAACCGCCCCGTGAGGAAAGCGAAAGACCGGGGGGGTGGGGGGAATTATAGGAGAAGAAGTAATAAAGAGGTCGCCTCTGGGCATGCAGAGAGTGCCCCTTGAATGACCACAGCTCTCACCCCACACACTGGGAATGGTATTTATATACTGTACTGCACTTCATCAAAAGATCCCAGAGTGATCCACACATTAAGAGCACATTTTATGGAACATCTATAACAAAAAGCATAATAACAGATAGCATACTAATAAAATGATCATAATAACAGCCTCCTGGTCTCCCCAGCTTTAGCAGGCCATAGATTTTTTTAATGGCTAAAACCCTGATTAAAGAGGAATGTTTTTGCCTGGCGCCTAAAGACATGTAATGATGGTGCCAGGTGAGCTTCTCTGGGGAGAGCATTTCACAGTCGAGGAGCCACCACAGAAAAGGCCCGTTCTCGTGTTGCCTCCCTGTGGACCTCTGTGGGATGAGGGACATAGAGAAGGGCCTTGGATGACAAACACAGGGTCCAGGCTGGTTCATACGGGGAGATGTGGTCCTTAAGGTATTGAGGTCCTGGGCTACGTAAGGCTTTGTAGTTTAAAACCATTACTGAGGGGGATGCCTCTTCAATGTTGACACTGACTCGGACTGCATACTCAACATGCATTTACAGTGTGTAGCTTCCCTGCAATTAATCCTGGGAACTGTAGTTGGTTAAGGGTGCTGGGAATTACAGCCCTGTGAGGGGTAAACTACAGTTCCCAGGGCTCTTTGAGGGAACCCTGGGGCTTTAAAATGTTTGATGTGTATGCAGCCTACAAGGTATTTGTGGCTATGGACTAGAGTACATCACCTAAAACAGAGATGGGGAACCTCTGGTCCTTGGGACTCTCTGAGGCCACACCCTCCTCAAATGCTTTTGCCTTGCTGGAATATGTCCCTGATCTGTGATGATGCCTCTTGTTTGCTTGGAAGGAAGATGGAGGAATGTGGGGGGGGGGGTTGCATTTTTGCGCGGTTTAAATACAACCTACTGATATTGCTCTGGCCTTGCCTACAAGGAGCGCACAGGGCATGGTGTAATTCAATTGAATTTGTACTTTCCAAAACAATATGGAATGCAGCCATGCGGGTGTTGAACAAAGTAATGCATGTACCTGAAGAAGTGTGCATTCACACGAAAGCTCATACCAAGAACAAACTTAGTTGGTCTCTAAGGTGCTACTGGAAGGAATTTTTTAATTTTTTATTTTGTTTGGACTATGGCAGACTAACAAGGCTACCTACCTGTAACTGAAAGTAATGAATGTGAGATATATATCACCTATTAATGAAAACAACATACATAAATTAGTAAAATGTACTCACAAAAATGTGTATATTTAATATAAAGTTGAACTAAAATACTGATGGAGTTTCACAAGGGTTTTGTTTTTTTTAAGGATTCACAAAGCGATGTGGAAATGTGGGAACTGAACTAAGAATTGGAAAAATTAAAACTGGGATAAACTGAAATTGCCAGATTTGCCCATCTCTACCCTGAAAAGGTTCTCTACCCATGATCTAGACACAGAGCAAAAAGAACAACTTTCCTCATAATTGTCATTTTTATTCATATGCAAATAAATTTAATTAAAACGAAGTGAATGTCACACGATTAATTGGCTAAGATTTCTTTAACTGGGTGACACACCGTAGCACCCACATAATCCAAAGTGATTCGAAAACACTTCATAGACATGCAAAAACCAAGTACCGGTATTTAGATTCGGCTAAAAATGTTATAGATTGAACATAAACTATGTGAAGTTGTGTAACCTGCTCTCCCCCCTCCCCAAGTTAAACAAATCAATGGATTTGAAGAGGCAGGAAGCCTTATACCGTATCTTTGCATGGGGTTAGAAAATGGGAAGTTGTAGGTTGACTGTGGGTGGTGGATGGACTAAGACTGTAAAGAAAAAGGATTTTCCAGTGCAGGAAACTCCCTCATTTTCCTTCCTGCTTAGTAATAATAATAATAATAATAATAATAATAAATTTTTATTTATACCCCACCCTTCCCCGCCAAACCGGGCTCAGGGCGGCTAACACTAATAAAATCACAACAAAAACATAAAACAATTCATTAAAATACAGATTAAAATACAATTTAAAATTTAATTTAGACTACAGCCTCATTTTTAAGTAGCCCACCAATCACACTAAAATAATAAAACATCAGGGTTAAACTGAAACCAACCCAAAGGCCAGGTGGAACAGCTCCGTCTTGTAGTGCGGAAAGATGCCAAATCCCGCAGGGCCCTGGTCTCTTGTGACAGATTGTTCCACCAAGTCGGGGCCAGTACTGAGAAGGCCCTGGCCCTAGTTGAAGTCAACCTAGCATCCTTGTGGGTAAGACACAGGTGAAAGAATGAGATAGGAATGACGTGGTAGAATGACTGTGGTGGACTTCATGCTCCTGTGTAAAACAAAGTTAATAAATCCCCACGAGCAGAAAGCTAGCACATCAAGGAGAAAGGCCCCAGCCCCAGTTCTTTCCCTGCTGTGCTGGTTTTCTGTTTGCAAGGAGTTTTCGACAAAGGAGAACTTTCAAAAAAGCCATTCCCTAACAACTGTCTGAAGTGGTACAGTCCATTCTGCATTTTGGCTCTCTGCCCCACCATTGTGCTACGTAGGTAAACTAGGCTTAGAGTGGCTACATGCAAAGCTAAAATGGAGAAAAGAAATCTGGGGCACCCCCACAGATGACAGTTTCACAGCCTAAGAGGATGCTTCTCCCTTCCCACCCTCACCAAAAAAACACTGCGTAGTCAACAGCTGGCCAGCTGAATCGTAGAGCGAGGCTGCTGCTTTGCACCGAAGTTCCCCCTCTCGCTTTCTGATGCTTCTCACACAAAATCAAAGATGCCAATGGATATTTCCCATGAAACACCTTTCGGGGCAGGGCGGGCGGGAGAAGGCCTTAATTATTAATACAAAATAAAAAATAAAAAATTCCAACACGAAAGCTCATACGAAGAACAAACTTAGTTGGTCTCTAAGGTGCAACTGGAAGGAATTTTTGTTCTATTTTTTGTTTTGTTTTGACTATGGCAGACCAACATGGCTACCTACCTGTAACTTAATTATTAATGTCATAACAAGCAGCAGTACAAGGCGGAACAGAAAGATGGGTGTTTGGTTTCATGTTTTCTGGATGCTCGGACGCCCAATGCGTGTCATTAAGGTGACCTAAATCTCAAAAGCAGCTGAAGCATGAATGTGCAAAGAAGAAGCACCCTCCCAGAAGTGAAAAACAGGGGCGTGCTTGCTGCGGCACCCCTGTGCTCATAGGAAAGACCAGTGCTTTTTTCGGGGGGGGGGGAACGCAGGGGTACACACACACACCCCTAAACATTTTGTGAATCTAAGTTTGGCCTCATTGAGGGGCAGTATTTCAATATGAGTAGGAAAATGAGAGTACCCCTCTCATTTTAGGGGGGAAAGCACTGGGAAAGGCAACTTTGCAAGTGTCGCCCCTTCCAATGATACACATTTCTGAAGGCTCTTTCTATGCCTGTTTGAACCGTAGTTATAAAACTGTGGAATCTGCTTCCACGACTTGCGGAGACGGCCGCCAACAAAAGAGGATGAGGCTAAAAATGGCTACTAGTCATGATGGCTATAAGCTGCCACTTCTGTGCTCGGAGGAAGCACGCTTCTGAAGAAAGTTGCTGGGGAATAAGAGACCAGAGAGAATTTCGGTACAGTTCGCATTTAAAGGCAAACTTATTTGCACTTTCCAAAGCAACCAAAGAGAACCAAGGTGCAGCCATCCTTTGACATTTGCACTTCTCTGAATTTTGCAGCGCGGTTCTCTGGTCAAGTAATGTGTACAAAAATGCATGGACTGAAATAAATTGTGCATAAAAATGCATATATTAGTAACGATGCAAAAATGCATCGCATTGGGGAAGATATACATATCAGGAAAAACGTGTTTTGCAAAAATGTGTCTATTAGGGGAAATGTATTTTATTAGATTTTTTTGCTCTGATTTGTGTGAGAATTAAAACACACACACATCAGTTTTGACTAATATACACACTTCTGTAAGCAATTTTCCCCAATATAATGAATCTGTGTGTGCCCCCCCCATATATGCCTTTTATGTACATTTCCCCCATTCTATGCTTTTTTGTAAACTTTGTTGAGCTGGAGAATGGAATTACAAAATTCGGAGGAGTGTGAACTGTGTTTCAGGTTGTCTAGTGCAAATTCATAAAGTATGAATAATGCAGTTTCTCATTAAAATGCAGACAAAATTAATTTCTCTCCCACCCTTAGTCAGTCTCTCCAACTTTAGGGCCAATGTGATGGTGAAAAAAACCTGAACCAACAGTTAGTATTGGAAAACAGTGATCGACCTCTCATATTAAAAAAAAAAACTAAATTGGGAATAGTACGTGTATAGCAATGGGGGGAGAGCCATATTCGGAAGAATCTGCCCCTTCTTATAGGACCACAACCCCTGGCAAGGTTCGAACAGGCAACTCATATCCCTGGGTATTTACAAACTAAGCTGCACCCTCTCTCTCCAGAAAAAGGTGTAACAAGGAGTTTCTCTATCCCCTTGGGACAGCTGAGAAAAAGGGCCTCCTACCATTTCAAGAGATTCATTGTGGGGTTCATTTGCATCAAAAGAATGCGAGGGAAACCCCCCAGGAAACACACAGCAGAGAGGCTAATCAAATCGAGCACTAATAATAAACCTCTCTGGCAAGGACCAGAGTGACTGGGCTCAGGGCTCAAAGGGGAGATGACCTACAGCTGGGAGAACCTCTGAGCAGACCAGGAAGAAGGGGAAGTGTGAGTAAACGCAAGTCCCTTTCTTTTCCTACGTGGTTGCTAGGGTCTGGGAGGGAGGCATGGCCAAGACTGGATGATGAATAGGAGTAAGAAGGGAGGCAGGCGAGTGGGCCTGGCTGAGATTGGCGGGTCAGTAACTCATTCGTCCTAATGGACCAGCTTGCCCTAGTTGCTAGGCCCAGGCCTGGACACAACTCTGGGACCTCTGAGAGCTATCTAGGAATGAGAATTTCACCAAGCATGGCTTTTTCTATATCAGGGCTGGCGTCAAAGTTTTGCGAGGTTGGGCATCTGCTATGGGGCCCTACCACAGTTAGGGGACCCACTGCCAAGAGACCTCTGGACCTGCTCCCCCTGGTATACGCCAAAACCTGCTGGCTTGTTCACCGGCCTCTCACTCTGGCCCAGGAAAAAGCAGTGGTGAGAAACAAGAGCGATGACGACTTATGTAGTGGCCATCTGCCTTGCTAGAAAGCAGGTTGTTGGAGCAATAAGAAAGAAGGAGGGGGTCCCACAGAGGGTGTCTTGTCCAAGGGGCCTTACAATATCTGCAACCTGTGACGAGGTCTGTATCACAAATTCAGTTCAGGGTCAGCAGGGGAACAGGCATAGCTCAGTGGTAGAGCAGCTGAAAGTCCCAGGTTCAATCCCCAATGCATATCGTCCCAATTTTGGGGACCCAAAACAGAGACACATGTCTTCCAGGATGCACTCCCAGGTGTGTCACGTGACCCACACCTTGCTCTCTCTCCCCCCCAGCACTTTTTTGGGGCAAGAGCGAACTACAAGAAGAGTGTGTGAGGGCACAGCACCCAAAATGGCGCCCATTATCCCAGGCAAAAAAACAGATGTCCCAATTTTTCCAGGGCACTTGGCGGGTACTGGATAGCTCAGATGGTTGGAGTGTGGTGCTGATAATGCCAAGGTTGCAGGTTTGATCCCTGTATGGGACAGCTGCAGGGGGTTGGACTAGATGATCCTCAGGGTCCCTTCTAACTCTATGATTCTATGAAATACATGCGCCATTTAAAAGAAATATAGCATGCCAAGGGTAAGAGGCATCTCCTGGTAGGGCTGGGAGAGACTCCCTGCAAGAAACTCTGGAGAACCTTTGACAGTCATTGTAGACAGTGTTGAGCTACAGCAGTGTTTCCTATACTTGGGTCTCCAGCTGTTTTTTTGGACTACAATTCCCATCATTCCTTACCACTGGTCTTTCTAGCTAGGGATGATGGAAGTTGTAGTCCAAAAACAGCAGGAGAAACAAGTTTGGGAAACATTGAGCGAGAGATATCAATGCTCTGAGAGAGTATAAGGCAGCTTCCTGGGCCTTGGTAATGGCAGAACAAGTGCTACAAGCTTTTGGTCTTGCCCACCTCTGGAGGACTTGGGCAAAAGGCCCTCTAGGAATGGGCCAGGCTCTTCCCGGCCATTCACTGTGGTCCATTTGCTTATCCTCTCCTCCTGGATAGGGGGAGAGTTTTTATTCAGTTCACATTTATAGGCAAAGCTACTTAATTCACACCTACCAAGACAATATGTGAATGGAAGCACAACCACCCTTCGAAACCTGCTCTTCTCCAAGTTTTGCAGCGTAGTTCTCTAGCCAAACAATTTGTACAAAAATGCATTTGATAGGGTAAATTGTGCATTTAAAAATGCATATATTACTGAAAACAGCAAAGAAAAATGCATTCTATTAGGGAAAAGTATTTTCCAAAAATCTGCATAAGTCTGCATACAGACATGTGTATATTATAAGAAATTCACACTAAAATGCTGGTGAATTTTCATGAGCTTTTTTTGGGGGGGGGATCATGAATTGGTGTAGAAATGGGGAAAACTCAACTTAAAACAGGAAAAAAAATGCTAAAACTGGAATGGATGGGTCCATTCATCCCTACTCTGGGCCCAATCCATATTGGTTGAGAAAACCCAGAGCACGCTGCAGGCATAGATATTGCAAGCTGTGACGTAAAGAAATGAAAAGTGGCAGGGGAAATCCTTTTGGGTCTCCCGACTCTAAAATCCACATGAGCTGTGGAAATTCCAAGCCTTTAATAACCTCACTTTCTCAGCAGCCGCAGAGAGTCAGGATAGTTAGCACGCCTTAACATACGGACATACAAACAAGTCCGGCAAGTCAGAAAGAACCCAGCTATGCAGCTTTGGTTTCAGTCAGAACTAATTCTGAGAGTGGCTTGTTGAGAGCTTTCTGTCCCCCCCCCCCAAAAAGGAAAAACAGCACAAAGCGATGTCCAGGCAGCCAACCATGCTGTATTCAAGATGACAGGAGTCTCGTGCAAACTTCAAAGAGCTGCTCTCTTGTGACAATTTTCTTTTCATTACAAACCTTACAGACCTGGGATCCCGCCTGACCCCGACACATGCAATAGTTATGCAGTCTTAGCAAAGAGACGAGCAGAGCCGTGTTCTTTCCGCACGTATGACAAGGCCTGGTTGTGAAATGGCATTGAGCCAGGGCTCCTCCTGAGAGTGTTGGACTCCAGCTCCCATCAGCCTCAGCCACCATGGTCATGGCCAGGGTGATGATGGGAGCAACATCCCATTCCTGCTTCAAGCGGTGGCTATGCAAAATTATTATTATCACTGGAAGTTTTAAATGTTCGACGTTTTATTATGTTTTTACATGTGCTGGAAGCTGCTCAGAGTGGCTGGGGAAACCCAGCCAAATGGGCAGGGTATAAATGATTCTTATTCAATATGCCTTGTGAATAAAGTATCAGTGTTGCACAGATAATGTTTAGGTTTATTAGATTTTAAAGGCCAATCTACACTATACATTTAAAGTGGTATCATAACGCTTTCAACAGTCATGGCTTCACCCAAATACAGGTGAAACTCGAACAAATTAGAATATCGTGGAAAGGTTTCTTTCTTTCAGTAATTCAACATAAAAGGGGAAACTAATATATGAGATAGACTCATGATATGCAAAGCGAGATATGTCAAGCCTTTATTTGTTATAATTGTGATGCTTATGGCGTATAGCTGATGAGAACCCCAAATTAACAATTTCAGCTTTGGGGTTTTCATCAGCTGTACGCCATTCCCCTCACAGAGCTACGAATTCTCAGAGTGGTTTAACAGGCCATCCTCCTTCCCAGGGAACCCTGGGAATCTGTGAGGGGAAGTGGGGGGGTGTCTCCCAACAACCCTCAGCAGCCTTAACTACAGTTCCCAGGATTCTTTGGGGAAAGCTTTGACTGTTGAAATGACATGAGAATGCTATAAATGTACTGTGGGAATATGGCCTGAGTCACTAAGCCAGTGGCTTTCAAAACTGTCACCTTATGGGAACTTTCTGGCTTGTTTGATGGGGAATCTCAGCAACCCCTTGAGCAGTACAGAGGATTGTGATGGTGGGGGGGGGGAGAGAGAGCATATTTTAGGGGTTCGCTCTCCATTCCCTGACTAGGCCTGTTGGTCAAGTTGGAGCGTGGCCATGAATGCAGTCAGTACCGCTCTGTGGGGGCTGTATTGCATGTGGAGATGGGCAATTGCAGGCTGCCTGGCGTTCAGGGAAGCCGGAGCACTGTTACTACGGTTTTCATTGAGGAACCCCAGAGTTCACCGGAACGCAGCTTGAAGACAGCCACGCCATTGTGAAAGTCAGTACCAAAACCCAGAGACAGCCCAGCTGTCAGTACCCGAGGTGGAAAATTCAACTTGTGCCTCACCCCGTCCGTCACCTCGGCCTGCTTAACTGTATGGGCTCTGTCAGCGCAAAACTTAAAAGAAAAAAAGAGCCAGCATCTATAAAGCCTGGTGAAAAACAGGCAAGAGAACCGTTAGTGGGGAACCACTGGCCCTTCAAGGTGTTGCTTGAACCACAACTCCCATCATCCCTGGCCATTGGCCATGCTTGCAGGGGATGCTGGGAATTGTAGTCCAGCAATCTCTGGAGGGCCACACCTGCAAGAGAGGGTGAAGATCTTGAATCCTGAGGTAGATTTGCTCACTTTAGGGTCCTGTGGAGGCTGGTCCATTAGGATAAATAGGGCAACCTCAGTCTGGCCTCAGCCAGTACCCACCTCCCCCAGACCCTCCAAGGGCCCCTATTTTCCAGGAACAGTCTTGGATTTACAGAAGCTGTCCTGGTTTCTGATTTGATCCCATAGCTTCCTGCTTTTCCTTAGGATGTCCCTATTTTCATCAGAGAAAAGTTGGAGGGTATGGAGCTATACAACCCCCAAGTCATCTGAAAGCAGCCCTGTATAGGGAAGTTTTTCCAATGTTTCATGTCTTATTATGTTTTTATATATGTTGGAAGCCACCCAGAGTGCCTGGGGCAACCCAGTCAGATGGGCGGGGTATAAATAGTAAATTGATTGATTGATTGAATAGGAAGTCCCTATTTTCATTGGAAATAGCCAGAGCCACACATCCTTAACCACAGTCTGGCATTTGCCACAGAATATAGCTTTGCCCTGCCATGGCAACAACCAGATCCGACCACAGGAGGGCGTATTGAAACTGTAATTGTCCCAGTGCAGAGACAGTTAACAGTGCCAGTTTTTCAGTGAAAGCATCACAGGAGAATGAGGTTGGAGTTGGAGAGGCCATCTGATGCAGGCTCTAACAACTGTTCGAAAAAGAGAAAATATAACCATTGCTGCGTCTTGTATAAATTTTTGGTTTTCCAAAAGTACATGTAGGGCAAGCAACTAGAATGGAGTCCAAAGACTCATATATATATATATATATATATATATATATATATATATATATATATATATATGGGTCTGGTGACTTCTGTTTCAGTGTATCTGAAGAAGTGTGCATGCACACGAAAGCTCATACCAAGAACAAACTTAGTTGGTCTCTAAGGTGTTACTGGAAGGAATTTTTTTATTTTTTATTTTGTTTGGATTATGGCAGACCAACACGGCTACCTATCTAACTCTCATTGGGAAATTAGATTTTTTAAAAAGGTATCGCTTTCCTTTGCCACATTCCTTTTTCACTGGCCTCAATGTATTGTCCAGCATTCAGGGGTGGTTTGACCATTAGGGAAGATTGGGGGGGGGGCACTGCCCCACCAGCCTCAGTCAACCTTCTTTCTTGCAACCACTCCAGAGGATCGTAGTATCAGCTAGGTCTCCCCCCCCATTTCTAATACATTTTATTCCATTTTGAAAACTTAAAACACATTAACTTCAAATTCAGTATACATTTCTATTTCAAAAATAAGCAGGGAGGCTTCCCACCCTTACCTCACCGTGGTGTTTTTATTCCCACCCATAATCGGCTGCATTTTATGTCAAACGATATCTAATACATATTTCCTCCGTTACACTTATTGCCATTCTCGACCCGCTGCTCATAATTCAAATCCTGCCTGCGACTTCATTTGACTACAGTTCTTTCGCAGGTATTCCAAAAAGGGTTTCCATTCTTCAGTATAAACAAAGTCAGCTAAGTCTCAACGTTGCCCCTTGTAGAAATAAGCAAGGACGATTGATGATGTTGGAATTGGTTGGTTCTGCCTGTCATTGGCTCTGGGCTCCACCTCCGGTTTGGAGCCTTGTTCCCCCCAAAGGTTCAGAGTAGGACAACCCAAATTATCAAGGGGGGATGAAGCGACTCCCCTTGTGAGGACAGATTATAGCATTTTGGGCATGAAAGAAGCCCATAAAATTATGCATAGCACAGAGAAGAAGTTATTCTCCCTCGAAATGCTAGAACCCGGGGACCTGGTAACCTGGGGAAGACTCATGACAGAGAACAAAAATTCCTGCATCGCAGGGCGTTGGGCTAGATGAGCCTTGGGTTTCCTTCCAACTCTCCTATGATTTCTTCTTCACAAACCACAGAGTTAACCTACGGAATTTGCTCCCAAAAGAAGCAGTGATGGGTCACCAACTTGGATGGATTTGAAACAGGATTAGGCAAATCCATGAATAGTATCAAGAGCTGCTTGGGAGTATGTTTATGAATGCCAGTTACTGGAAACAGCTGGGAGGGGGGGAGAAAGAGGGGTTCAGGTCCTGCTTTTAAGTTAACTATGGGCATGTGGCTGGTCAGCAGGGGTACCAACTTGAACAAAATGTTGGGGGCCCCAGTTACGCCCGTACCACATCATCAACCACAAGACACACATGCGCGCACACACACACTTGTGGTCCCCCTAGTTCCATAGCTGTCAACCTTTCCCTTTTTTGCGGGAAATTCCCTTATTATAGCATTGGGAAACAGCAGGGAGGGTTGACAGCTATGTATATAGCAGTGGGGAACAGCAGGGGGGGGGGGTTTGACAGCTATGCCCAGTTCCCCTTTTGCAGAGAGTGAGGCTGGCGCCATTGCCACATAACAGTGGGATTTTCACTCTACCCCTCTCTATTTCCACAGTCTGCCTGGGTTGCCATGTGTGCAAAGGACGAGGTCTGGGACGGGCTCTTGCAAGTGTGTGTAAACTGCACTGTCACATGTTACCCGCGCCCATTCAAAGGATGTGCCGATGCCTGCAGTGAGTGTCCTGCTGTTTTATTTTTTTAAAAAAAGTTGCAATATTTGCATGCCTCTTTTCAACCATGCTGCTCCCAGGTCATGGAATCAGATCAGCTGACATCAATTGCCGCGTTCCCCTTGCAATAGTAGCTCTGAAATAGCCCTTGATGGTCCCAGAAAAAGATCATCTCTCCCGGCTCCTGGCTCGCTTTCCTGGTAAAATGGTGGTAGGAAATGGGGATACAGTGTAAAAAGAGAGAGAGAGAAAATAGGATGTTCATTTGCATAAAATCTGCACAAAAATCGAATATGTTAATTTGCAAGCTTAAATGCAAAATTAATGACTATGATTTAAGATTGCATTTCTCTGTCCTGGGGAAATGGGTGGCCTGGTGAGCTGTGTGTTTTGCACAGCCTGCTGTTCAGGTGCTACTAACCTTTGATGGGTGCAAGGGGCCTCTTGCCCTCCTTTCTAAAGGGTATTTATTGGTGTTGCCAGACCTCCAGTCTGACCTGAAGTCTCCAGGTGTGCCTGGTCCCCTGTAGATGTCAGGTGGAGGTGACTCTCCAGGTGGACAAAAGTCCCTTTAATAATAATACATATTATTAAGAAGACTTACATGCAGCTTACAAAGCCCAACAGGAGCCAGCTACAAATTGTAGCATACTCGGAGGTGGGGAACTGCCCCACCTCCCAATTAACTTCCATCTCCAGGATCCATCCCGTGACATCACCAGGGGCCACCCTAGCTCAAAGGTTTGGGATGTGAAACCTCAGGATTTTGGATGCTCCTGATTTGACAACTCTAGTATTTACGGTATCTTTTGGCCAGACTTGGACTGGACAGCCCTTCAAACAGAGGGCTCCACCAAGTAGGAAAGAAGCTCTAGGGTTGGGGAGGGAGTGTTTTCATCAGAGTCCTCTTCCAGAGTCCACCAGGTGTTCCCACTGGTGCTTAGCCTTGGTCAACATACTGCCCAAGGGGAGCTTGTCGCAGCAGCAGCAGGAGGAGACACCCATAACTCTCCACCAGCCTGATTCATCTCTGACTCTTGGCCTACTCTCCTGCGTCAGCTTCTTCTTCTGGACTTTGCTCTGCCACAGTCTCCCCCAGCTCACTAAGCCCTGTTACCTCTTCAGTTTCCAATACCTCCTCCTCCCAGTCTTCTCCCTGTGACCACTCATTGTCATCCCACCACCAATCTCCGGGATCTGAGCCTTTGTCCCTTGGGGGTTCCCCAGCTGGTTGCTCCCACTACTCCTCAGTGCCCAGCCAGCCCATGACAGTGACCTTGGGTCAGTCACTAACCAGCCTAACATCTCAGCCTAACCAGCCTCACAGGGTTGTTTGTAAGATTCAAGGAAGAACCACGTACACCCCCTTGAGCCCCTTGGAGGAAAAGTGGGCTAAAAATCCAATGCAATAATAATTTCCGGAGCAAGAAGCATATTTTCTTTGTTTGAAAAGGTTTTAATCAATCGGTCTAATGGCTAATTGATTAGCTGCAACCCTAATTGGAATTGGCACGGGTTACGGAGCTCATTTACGAAGAGGGATGTTGAATCTGCAGCTTTCCATGTATTTTGAATTACAACTATTATCATCCCTGACCACTAAGGTTGGGGTTGACAGCAGCTGGGGTCTAACCCCATTGCGAGTGCCACAGACTCCCCCATCCCAGTCACAAGGTGAACCGGCTGGCAAGCCAGATGCTCCAGCAGTTCATTGGCGAGAGGAGAGCAATCCCTCTCCCAGCTTTTGCCAACCTCAAGGATGCTGCTGTTCCCATGGCAACATGAGCCGGTAGCCAATGAACTGCAGGCGGGCCCAAGATTGGACCGGAGAAAATGCTGGCTCGTGACTGGAGCATCCTGCTCGTTATTTATTTAATACAATGGATGCAAACCCTGTTTTGTCTCCTTCTCCTCAGGTTCCATGGAGTGCAGCAAGCATGAGGGCTTCTACTACGATCGGCTCCTGAGGCAGTGCTTCAGTTGTGTTGGCATCTGTGGGCAGCACCCCAGGGAATGCAACCCCTTCTGCAAAAGTAAGCGTCTGGGATGAATGGGCCACACTAGAGCTGGAAAGCAGGGTTTTCCTCACTGGATTCTCAGCCCCAGATGATACCTCCAGGCATATAGAGAGAGCGTTTTCCCTCTCAGAGTGTAAATACAGCTCAACTCCCTCCCGCCCCGCCCCGCCCAAATGCAACACTCCAGAATCAGGTTCCAGAGCTCCTGTGTCGGAGGATGCCTGTATAAACCAAAACATTGGGGGATAAAGGACAGAATTCTATGCTGCTGCTAAGATCAGTATACGCCCTTCCCCTCAAAGAATTCTGGGCATTGTAGTTTGTTAAGGGTTGCTGGGAATCGTAACTTTGTGAGAGGGAAACTACAGTGCCCAGAATTCTTTGAGGGAAGGCTTTGTACGGCGGATGTGCCAACTCACCAGGCGGAATGTGGGGGAGGGGGAAGAGTGTAACGTGTGCTTACAAATTAAGATCTAGCTTTTGCCTCTGGCCCTGTCCACCACTGGCACGTGGCCCTCGGAAGGTTTCCCAGCACAGAATGTGGCCCTTGGGCTGGTAAAGGTTCCCGATCCCTGCGTTAAGCACTGTACACAGGACGTTCACCAAAGCTCCATGGAAGATGCCTGCTAGATAAGCAGCTGTTGACCTTGTTGCCCCTCCGTTGACTTTCAGAGGATGCTGGACCCACCTTACCATCAGTGGCTGCTCTCCAGGGTGTCCAGTGCAAGATGGACAGTGCGTGTGACCAGCGGACGGTCATCTACATGGTCTTGGGCATCTGCCTGTGTACTCTGCTCTTCTCCTTGCTGTTGACTTGGGTTTACTTCAGGAAATGGGGGGATGCGGTGATCTGCCGAGCCGGTACCATCGCTTGCCGCAAAGGCAATGACAACCCCAAAGGTGAATGCTTTCTATCATTTGATATAAGGTTTGCCGAGTTCAGATTTCTCAACCCACCCCAAATGCAGAATCTGCACTGTCCAGCATAGAATCGGGTCAGATCTACAGATGCATCAGAATCTGGCAGTGGGAGGCGACGAAGGACTCACAAATTTATTGACAGCTGCACGAGTTGTTATACCGGTATCTAGGAAGTGGAAGGGGCAAGCAGAATATAAAAATGGAAGAATGGTATAGAGGTTTGGGATAAATTAACATGCCCCATTAAGGTACGACGGTGGAATATGCAGGAGGAATGATTTTGAGGAGATATGGTGGGCATTTGTAGAATTTGTACTGTTAAAACGGAAAGGGGTCAAAACCATCGCAAGAGGTGTCGAAGTTTTGGGAGGTTGGATAGTTACAATGGAATGGTCTTGGTGGTGGGGTGCACATTTTTATTCTTATTTATTTATGATTATTACTTTGTCAAGATAAATAAAATAAAATAAAATGAATCAGGTGGTGGGGAGGACTGTACACTTTAGATAAGTAGGTGTGGCAATCACATTGGTGGATGCTTCTCCTATTTTACTTTTTTTAAGCTTTCCCCGCAAGAGGAAAAGCAGAGCGTAAAGTTGGCCGAGCTAGAACTCTAAGTGCATCGAGGTTTGTCTGAAGAATGTTAAAAACTACAAGTCTAAAGGAGGGCAGTCTACTTTCCCACCTCAGCATTCTGCTTTATCAAAGGTCTCAGAGTTGTGTTTACGCCACAGTAAACTGTCCTGGTCTAAGGATGTAACCCACAGTAAATTAATCTATTAGATTGATAGAAAAGCTGTCATTAATTTAATTTTTTGAAACATTAAATATTTGCAAAAAAAATGTGACATACACAGGACAGAGAACGCTTTCATCTGTTCTGGCAGGCACTAACCCCCCCCCCCACAAAAATTGGTTCTCCCCACCCGCCCCTTTTATAATTGTTTAGCCATATGTGGATTTCTGTATTTCACTAGATTAAGTGATCAAGTGCCTATGAGAAATCAAACAAATCTCTTTAAATGGGGGACAGCCCAAAAACTCTCTCTCTCTCTCTCTCTCTCTCTCTCTCTCTCTCTCTCTCTCTCTCTCTCTCTCTCCTGTGCCAAGAAAAACTGTATAAATTATTTAACCCACTTAAAAACATGCTCGCTTGTTTCCTGCTTCTGCTAGGCCAGGGGGACTTTGCAGGAAACTATGAAGATAATGGAAGCCCCACACTCCCATCTCCAAAGCACATACTCACCACCAAAAATCTTCCCTAGCCCACACCCCATCTCCTCAGACCTCCCTGGTCTACAATTTTCAAGTGTGTCTTTGCCATCAGGACTTGGAACCTTTCCCAAAGCAAAATTCAGGCTCCATAGGTTGCTGGATTCCTCACTCCACTGCGGCTTGCCTTGTGTAGGGTTGCCGGGCCAGGAGCATCCCAGACCCCGAGATTTCAGAGCACGTACATGAGATCTAGAAGCAGCCTCTGGTGGTGTCACATTAGTGAACCTTGGAGATGGAGGCTAATTGGGATGGGGAAATGGAAGAAGGCAGTCAACACACACCCAGACTGTCTGTGCTATAATTCGCAGTCGGTTCCTGCTGGGCAGAAGCTTGCAATATGCATACACAGTCTTCTTAATGCTAATTATTAAATGCACTCTGTGATACCAGCCCTCCACATGCCACCTGGAGGGAGCCAGGCAAACCTTGAGACTTTGGGTGAGGCCTGGAGGCTTGGCAACCCTAGCACATTGCCATTGCCTCTTTTCATTTACATTTTCAGCTTCATAGAGGCCTTTTTCCCCTTTTATCTACGGCATTGCTATTTACTGCATTCACAGCCTGCTTCTCCTCCAAGGAGCTCAAGGGAGCATTCATGGTCCTCTCTCCCCCGTCCCTTGCCAATCATATTCCCGCAAGATTGCGGGGTAGGCTAGTCTTGAGAGATAATGACTGGCCCAAGGTCAGCCTGTGAGCTTCGTGGCTGAGTGGGGATTTGAACCCTGGTCTCCCAGATTCCAGTCTGACACTCTCAAGTGCTATACCACACTGGTCTTCAACTGGAAGGAAATCTTCCACAAGTAGGCTATGCCACAGGTTGTCGCAACAACCACCCCTTTATCTCCCCTCCACTCTTTATTTTCTTACTTTTTAAAATTAGTGATGGGGAGAGAAAGGAGAAAAACAGAGGAAAGTACCGTTCCACCTATTTCTAATGCTCAGGCTGGGGGGGGGGGTTGCTATTGTTTATGTAGTCAAAACAGCATTGCTCATGCACAAGAGGGAGTTTGGGGAATGACGGAACCCCTTGGTTTGCGGCAGAGCAAGAAAGGGAAGGAACCCAAAAAAAGAGCCTTCACGCTACAACATTTTATTACAGGTCCCAGTTGTGCAGCTAAAAAAAAAAAAAAAGGATTACACTATTATGTACCTTACAGGGTTAGGCTTTGACATTAATTCTTGCTTCCCTGTGGAATAGTTCTGTGAAGGGGCAAGGGCTCTCCTAGGCTGGAAAGAGCTGCTTTCAGATGTCTTCTAAAGGTTGTATAGTTACTTATCTCCTTGGCATAACTGCATAAAAAGGTAAAGGGACCCCTGGCCGTTAGGTCCAGTCGTGTCCAACTCTGGGGTTGCGGCGCTCATCTCACGTTAATGGCCGAGGGAGCCGGCATACAGCTTCCGGGTCATGTGGCCAGCATGACAAAGCCGCTTCTGGCGAACCAGAGCAGCGCACGGAAACGCCATTTACCTTCCCACTGGAGCGGTACCTATTTATCTACTTGCACTTTGACTGCTAGATGGCCAGGAGCTGGGACCGAGCAACGGGAGCTCACCCCGTCGTGGGGATTCGAACCGCCAACCTTCTGATCAGCAAGCCCTAGGCTCTGTGGTTTAACCCACAGTGCCACCCACATAACTGCATACCCTCCAACATTTCTCCAATGAAAACAGGGACTATCCTGCCATTACCTCCAATACAGTGGTACCTCGCAAGACGAATGCCTCGCTAGACGAAAGGCATTCGCTAACGAAAGGGTGACTCACAAGACAAATTTTCCTATGGCTGCGACTCACAAAACTCCCCCCCGTAAAACTGCGCTTCCTCCAACCGTGCTTCGCAAGACGAAATTTCCGCTATGCGACAACACTCGCGGAATGAATTAATTTCATCTTGCGAGGCACCACTGTATTTCTCTGATGCAAAATAGGGATGTCCTAAGGACATGTGGGACATTCCGGGATAAAACCAGAAACCGGGACGGCTTCTGTAAATCTGGGACTGTCCCTGGAAAGTAGGAACACTTGATTTGAACTCATGTCTGGCACTGTGGTTTAAATCACTGTGCTGCTTGGACTTGCTGATTGGAAGGTCGGCGGTTCGATGCCCAGTGACGGGGTGAGCTCCTGTTGTTCAGTCCCAGCTCCTGCCAACCTAGCAGTTCGAAAGCACGCAGTGCAAGTAGATAAATAGGTACTGCTCCGGCGGAAAGGTAAACAGCGTTTCCGTGTGCTGCTCTGGCTTCACCAGAAGCGGCTTAGTCATGCTGGCCACATGACCCGGAAAAACTGTATGCGGAAGCGGACAAACGCTGGCTCCCTCGGTCTGTAAAGCAAGATGAGCACTGCAACCCCAGAGTCATTTGCGACTGGACTTAACTGTCAGGGGTCCCTTTACCTTTACCTTTATTCCTTACCCGACACTGCCTGCTACACCACACTGGCAGCTTCTGGGATGACTCCCACTTTAAAGCACATGGTTTTATTTTTCAGATCGTCTAATGGAAGCAGGGAGCGTGGGGAGCGGATCCAGCGGCAGCCAGACACCGGAGCCCATTGAAACCTGCGGCTTCTGCTTCCCTGAAGCAAGCCCTGCCATTCAAGAAACCAGGGCGTGTCACAGAACTTACCAAGCCGGGATGGAAGGGGATCCTGCCGTGGCAGGGACTGCTGGCACAGGGAGTATGGGAACCATTGCTACCCCTGAAGATGGCCACTTCCAAATTATTTGTTCTCCCTCGCAAGAAAAGATGCAGGTGACTTGAGATACCAGGCAATGAGATACTACAGGACCATAGCCGCCCCTCCACACTAGAGCAAAGCTGCTTGAATTTTCCAGGTTCTTCCTCCACACAATTCCCCTGGGAATGCCTCCTTACACAATCTGCAGAATCCGGCAGGTAAAACAATTCCTGGACTCAGCCACTTCAGAACCGCAGATGGCAGTGATTTGCATGTCTGAATTCTACCCTCCTTGGAAAGACCTCCCCCGCATATAGAAAGCCAGGGCTTCAGTAATAAGAGTTTTACAGCCTAACCTTCTCTCTTGACATACCTGCTACTTACATTAACAGTTAGGAAGTCTTTCCCTGCTCTCCTCTGTGCACATGTTCTAGATCAGCAGTGGGCATGACATCCCAGGGGGAAAGCCCTTCATTGCCTCTTTCAAAACAAAAAACAAAAAAACCCCAAAACCAGCAGCTAGTTAAGAAAGCCCAATTCTTTGTCTGTTCACAGGAATAGGAAAAGTGTTGAGAGTGCTTGAATGAAAGATCACGTTTCCACTGACCATGATTTCAAATAAACATGCCTTACTTTCTGCAATACGTGCCACAGCAATCATTCACAGGTATGCCTGGCGTGCTCTGGTCCATGGGGTCACGAAGAGTCGGACACGACTAAACAACAACAACAACAGTGTTTATTTTACTGCATTTACACACACACACCCCTTTCCTCAAAGGAGCTCAAAGGAGTAGTGTACATGTTTCCCCTCATTTAATCATTTCCCAAAGCGATCCGAGACTCTGCAGGCATGCCTGCTTTTGCTCCTCCCGCTTCATGCCTCTCTTGGTTCTGGGAGACCAGGGAAGAGGGGAGCTGGTCACATCAGGAGGGGGAGGCAACCTGGCTCCCTCACCATCTGGACTGATCTCTGCCTCTTGGTCTCCCTCCACTCCTGCTTCAGCTTCCATTTCTGCATCTGGACTTCTCTCCGCCAGACTCTCCCATCTCACTAAGCCCTCTTAGCTCTTCAGCTTCTGACACTACCTCCTCCTCCCAGTCTTCTCCCTCTGACCACTCATTAACATCCCACCACCAATCCCTAGACTCTGAGCCTTCTACCCTTGGGGGTTCCCCAGCTGGTTCCTCGGCGTCCAACCAGTCGATGACACCCTTGGGATTCCTTCCACAATTCTATGATTTCGATGGCACTCACTTGCAAATTCTAGTTACAGGTGGGTAGCCGTATCTGAAGAAGTGTGCATGCACATGAAAGCTCATACCAGCAACTAACTCAGTTGGTCTCTAAGGTGCTACTAGAAAGAATTTTCGATTTTGACTTGCAAATTCTGCATGCCTTGCAGCTGAAAGGCATATTTTCTGTTTACCTTCCCTAAAGAGTGGCATGAAATGAGCCAGCTTCAATAGGACAGCTAACAAATCCCATCACAGCTACATGGCAGGCTTTCGCCATCCTAAAAAGTGCATCAGCTCTGAGTCATTTTGCCATAGAAGGCTTTATTGTACTTGGGCACCCCTTGGTCTACATCTCCCTAGATTTTGCGCAAAAGCCTAAGAAGCCTACTGGATAGGCGGATTCCCAGGGAAATGGTTGCACAACACTTTGCACCGGGGCCCAATTAGGCATGCCTATTTGAAATGTTTTCTGAGTGTAGAGCTACGATCACTGCAAAGGCTCAATCTCAAATGCTTTTTCGAGAGGCGGTGGAAAGCAACTGCAGAATGTCAGAGGCAGATGAGTATAGCTTAAGAAGCAAACGCCTTTCCTTGCCCTTCAAAAAGCAGCTTATGAAGTAAAGAGATGTAGGAACATAGAGAAGATTCCTGCTGAATCAGGCCAAAGGCCTATCTAGTCCGGCAGGCTCTTCTCGCAGTGGCCAGCCTGGTGCCTCAATTGAAAGTCTGCAAGCAGGTCATGAGTGCAACCACACTCTATGGCTCCCAGCCACTGGGGAAGGAGCAGTTTCCACCCCAGAAATGGAAAACTTGTAATCTTTCAGGTGTTTTAGCACAACTGCTCCCACCCTCCCTGTCCATATTGGCTGGGGCTGATGGGAGATTATTGTTTTAATTTTCAGGAAGCCAAAGTCAGCAGTCAAAGAAAAACATGGTCTCAGTGAAGCCAACTCTTTATTCAAGAAACCGAAAACAGCGTAGGCCTAGCAATCTCACCAACTCTTCCCAGTAGGTCTTGCTCTCACACGGCAGTTGAGAGGACCAAAAGCCCCTTGCTTTCTCAGCATCAGCTAGGACTCCTCCTCTCCAGGGTCTTTTCCACACAGTCTCAGGATGCATCTGTGCCTTCTTCATTTCTCTGCAAGTTCTAGGAGACCAGGGTGTGGTGTGTGTGTGGAGAGCTGGTTCCAGCCACGGCAAGGAAATATGTGGATCCCTGTATCACTCTGTCCCAACCCACCACCCCAGGGAGATTTAGAATGAACACACAGCTGGGAATCAAAGGGTTAAATGCTTCCCCCCCTCCCCCCCCACGCCTTCTTATCGATCCAGTCTTCTATGGCTTCCTTTCTTGACTGGGGTAGGAGCCCCAGCAAACACAAATCCCTCCACATATATTGAGACTGAGCTACGTGTCAACACATGTAAATCGCTTCCAATACTTGGAAGTTCATTATAGTAAACAGGAATGGTTTTTTATGGTCGAAAGCGGGCCACACCCCAGTCACCATCAGCACATCACCAACTACGGACAGAAGGCTTCTTTGGGCTGAAATGCTCCCCAGCGGAACAAAGACAAGTTGATCCATCAGTTGTAAATAAAACACATTCCCAGCCTGCCCCTGACAGCAAGCAGAAAGTAGCGTTGAGACCGACCGACCGACCCAAGATGCTATTTAATTCAGCATCCGCTCGCCCTCGGGCAGGCCTCCCTCTGGTTACCAGGCAACCGGAGCAAGAGCACTGCCCATGCATGTGAGCGGATGTTAGGATGGCAACTCTTTCTTCCAGCGCTCACTGTGCGGCGGGTTGGAAGGAGAAGTCCACGATGCTAAAAGATACAATGCAGCCTGTATTGTCTGAATTTCAAATGGGCATGGCTTGTTGTCAAGGAGTGCTTTCAAAATAATGATAAACCGGGAGGGGGGGGGGTTGGAAGAGACTGAGCTAAGCCACATCTCTTCCCCGCCACCTGCATTTGAAAAGCACAACTGAAACAGAAGAGTTGGAACATAAAAGGCCAAAAGGTAACCCCAAATTAATTAAAACACGCTTATAAAAAAAAAGGGATTGCACAATATATTTTAAGGTAGGTTTTTTGTGATCTTGCTAAAGTAACCCATTGGAAGAAGACAAACAGTTCTCCTTCTTCCATGTCATGTTTGACATTGGGTCACATTCGCACCGCACATTTAAAGCAGCATCAAACCACTTTAAAGAGCTATGGCTTTCCCCAAAGGATTCCAGGAGGTAAAACTGTAGAGTGGTTAGGAAAGACCGCTATTCCCCTCCTAGAACTATGATTTCCAGAGTAGTTTGACAATCAATCCTTCTTTGCAGGGAATTCTATAAATTGTAGCCCTGGCAAGTGGAATGTGGCATTCTAGAATCATGGAATTGTTGAGTTGGAAGGGATCCCGAGGGTCATCTAGTCTAACCCCCTGCAATGCAGGAATCTCAGCTGAAGCATCCATGACAGGCGGCCATCCAACCTCTGCTTAAAAACCTCCAGTGAAGCAGAGTCCACAACCTCCAAAGGGAGTTCATTCCACTGTCAAACAGCTCGTACTGTCAGAAAGTTCTTCCTGATGTTTAATCAGAATCTCCTTTCTTGCAACTTTTATTCACTGGATCAGGACCTATCCTCCAGAGGAGAAAACAAGCTTGCTCCATCTTCCATGTGACAGCCCTTTAGTTATTTGAAGATGGCTATCCTATCTCCTCTCAGTCTCCTCTTCTCCAGGCTAAACATACCCAGATCCCTCAACCATTCCTCCTAAGGTTTGGTTTCCAGACCCTTGATCATCTTGCTTGCCCCTCCTCTGCACACATTCCAGCTTGTACATAACTTTAGTAAAATGCAGTGCCAAGAACTGGATTCAGTACTTCAGGTGTGGTCTAACCAAGGCAGAATAGAGTGGCATTATTACTTCCCTTGATCAGGAAACTACCGTATTTACTTGAATAATGTGCACCTTTTTGGCCAAATTACTTCACGAAAATTAGGGTGCACATTAGATTTGATGATGCAAGCAAATACTTTTTTGGTTTCAAGGTTTCGACAATCGAGGTGCACATTAGATTTGCGTAAATATGGTATACTCCTGTTGATGCAGCCCATAATAGCATTAGCTTTTTTTGCTGTTTCATCACACTGTTGACTCAGTTAAGCTTGTGGTCAACTAAGACTCCTAGATCCTTGTCACATGTACTGCTGGCAAGCCATTTTATGGGACGCGGGTGGTGCTGTGGTCTAAACCACTGAGCCTCTTGGGCTTGCCGATCAGAAGGTCGGTGGTTCGAACGGGGTGAGCTCCCGTTGCTGTCCCAGCTCCTGCCAACCTAGCAGTTCGAAAGCATGCCAGTGCAAGTAGATAAATAGGTACTGCTGCGGCGGGAAGGTATTTGCAGCTGGTCATTCCTGGTTATTACACTGCAAGCATCAAGGATGCATGCAGGGGTTAATGATCATATCAATTTCTGCCTAAGCAATGATTTAAAAAATCAATTGTTTTGACATCTGGCAGTAAATATAGAGAGCTTGGAAGTGGAGAGAGATCCTGTGTATCATTCAACCACAAGGGGGTGCCATACCTCTATTTTTTTCCACTTTAATGTGCTCCAGTGTTGGCCAGGAAGCAGTAGGCCAACTCCTCTTCCACTGCAAGCTTGCTGCATTATTGAAAAGGAATAAGGAGGGCAACATTACAATAATCAGCCAGCTCTCTAAGTCAGGGCATCTTTTGGGATTTCTACATAATCTGTACATATCAAATGGTGATATGCACATGAAAATAGCCCCAGAACTTCACACGAGGGGCTCCTAGTAATCTTTCCTAAATAGCACAGGGCTCCTCAGAACAGAGCTTTAAAAACTTGCACAAGGACATGATCTAACTTTGAATGGAAGTACCGATCTTACTTTATCTTCAGAACTGGAAATAAAAGTTTGTTTTTTTAAGAAAAGCAGCACAAGAAATCCCCTTGTTCTATTTTTTTTAATTCATCTTCCAAGAGCACGTTGACATCTAAAAACCCCACAAGACAAGCACGGGCCAGATGCTCATGAGAATGGAAGCAAGTGTCTTGCACATTGGTCTGAGACACCTGAGTTGCACTCACCTCTTCCTAGAGAAATCCTTGTGTACTTCCAGCTCGTGCCAAGGATCTGCTCTCATCGCACAGGACTGCTCTGCTTCTCCGTGTGCCGCAGGATCCCATTTTGGATGGAAAGCTGGATCAATGAATTTACTACCCTTTCTCTCCCACCAAATGTTATGGGATCTAGGATCCATCTCGACCAAGCCTCTCCACCCTGGTGTCCTTCGTCTGGTTTTTGCACTACAAAAACCCATCAGCCTCAGTCAGCATTTGTGCTGGCAGGAGCTGATGGGAGTTGTAGTCTAAAAACAGCTGGACAGCACCAGGGTGGGGAAGCTGGTCTTAATACACAGAACGCTTATTCTACATGTGCTAGAAGACTGCTGAATTTGGTAACAATCTCTGAATGCTGAATGGTTGTTTCCCCCCCCCCCCCAAAAGGCTTTGTATAAATGATGGGCTTGTTGTTTTAAAAGTAGGAAGCAGCCTTCAAAATAAAAAGTCAGAGATTTTTGCAGAAATTTAGCTGGCACCCCAGTACTATCAGCAGGCCCTTTTAAAGTGTTTCTTTACTCAAAGAAATGTTAAAGTGGTTTTAAATGGGAAAGAGGTTACAAAATCAGTCACTCTTTGCTATTGTGTACAGATCTTTCTTAAAAAACAAAAACCACACCCACCCACACCCAAAGCAGTTTATTTTTTTTAAACTAGGCAAGAAAGCCTCTTTCTCCATTAGCAGCAAATCAAACGCAGCCCCACCTCTGGGTTATAAAATATACAGCCCATGTGGACTCCCAGCCAGTGTCTAGACAGTAAGAAGGGGGAGAAGGAAGCAGAGGGTGGGGGGAAGAACATAAACTCATTTGTGACAAGGCAGAAGCAAGCAAGCTCCTGGGCTTTTGGGAGGTAATGACAAAGCCAGGAGGCTTTGTATACAGAATGGGAGTGATGTATGAGAAAATTAATATATCTGAGAGATAAGGGACCAATAAAAGCAGAGCAAGTGGGGAAATCCTTTGTTTACTTAGTGTCTGGTGTTAAGGCAGAGGTGTCCAATAGTTGAAAATTAATTGCAACAGTGGCACCCAGTTACCAGAGTTAGCAGATGGCAGGTTTTTCGATTCCAAGTGTCTCCCGAGTGCCGTATTTCTTTGAGAGCGTAGAAAAACACCCAACAACAACACCGTCCAGAGAATTCCAACTTAATTCGCAGGTTCCCCGCCCTCCACAAAAAAATAAACAATCAAGACCACTTTTACAGTATAAACACGCCAATTCATTCATTTTACTGATGGTTGCAAATATGAATTTCATTCTCGTGGGGAGGGTGAACAAAAGGGTGTGGAAATTAAGAAAATAGCTATTTATAGAAAACAAAAGGGGGGGGGGGCTCAGACAGAAAAAGAATCCGTGCTGACACTTTTGATGAGCAGTCCCAAGGTGTCAGAAGGTTACCTGTGCAGTAGTAGCAGCAGCAGGAGGCATGCTGGGAAGCCTCGCTTAGCATCGCAACTTCAGTTCCACATATCCGGACTTCCTTTTAATGCTTGCCGAAAAACAAAGAGCCCGATAATTTCATACTGTATTTATTTAATAACTAAAATTCACAAATAAAAAGGTACTTGCAAAGTCCATTTCATTGCGTCGTCCCAATTCTCCTCCATTTTACTGCTTTCAGACCCATAGGCATAAAAAAATGGGCTTGGACTTTTTTTTTTATTAAATTATAACTGTTGTATGATTGGTCAGTTGGAGCTGAAGCACCAATGGAGAAGATGCTTTATGGAGATGAGAGTACACCCCCCGGCCTTCCCACACACATTTTGGAGGAACGGAGGGAGATGTGCCAGCGCCTGGATTCCTCTGCTCCTATTTTCCCCACCCAGAGCAATCTTTGCGTTATTATATTTCTTCTTTCAAAGTCACTGACTGTAGCCTCTTTTACATTCCCCCCCTCTTCTGTCCCTGCAGGACTGCGTACACGATGGACATTGTTCATTTCTTACTCCTCTAGGCCACGAGCCAGCGGCAAGCAGGTCCTGTCGCAGCTCAGTGCTAGATGTCGAATGGGTGTCTTTTCATTTCAGGTAGGTTTGTGTGTCTTTTCAGAAGGCTGCCATTCATTTCACTTCCTTTCATTTCTCTCTTGAGCTGCTGAAGGCGGCTACTCATACTCCAGGAACTGTTTGTGATAGAACAGCAAATATCTGCAGGAAGACGACAAAAAGAGGAAGGACGAGGCACCATTTTAATGCCGTCTGCAGCAGCTGACTGACATTCCCATACAGTGTGCTCTCTCTCACTCTCTCTCTCTCTCTGCCATGTTAAAAGCAGGACTACTTCTCACAAGGCAGGAATTATTCCAGGGAGGAAGCATAGCTAGCTCTCTTTCATGGTCATACTGTGAATCTCTAAATAATTTAAAGCCAATGACTCATCATGGTATGTGCCCATTCTATTCTGGATCTGTACTAGACTGCTTAATGCAGAGATTGGTCTAGTTTTGTACCCAGAAAGGAGGCCTAAAGGACGAGGTCAGAGCTACACAAATGATGATGCTAAGCCAGTAGGGGGCACCCAGATGGTTAACACTGTGGCAATCAGGCTTCTGGTTTCTACAGTTAAGTTTCACCCTGGATAAATAATCAGCATTTCTCAAACCTCTAAAAGCCGTGGTACAACATTTCTGAATTAAAAAACAGCTCAAGGATTCACTTTGAGAGATACCGAAAGAGTAAAAATTGCCTGCCTTTGGAGGAGACCGTTCCCTTCCCAAGATTTCAAATGAGTTATTTTTTAAAACTTCTAAGCTCACACATCTACCCTTTAAGCAAGCAGTGGGGAGAAAATGTCAGGTGTAATTAAGAAAACAAGAACAGGATGATGGGATCAATCTTATCATAGCCAAGAGCGTGGAATGCCAGAAGCGGAGGCAACTCCAGATTTCAAACTGTCATGCTTCTCCACACACACCCAATCGACACCCAAAAATAGAATGCAGCTCTACAGTGATAAAGAACATCACAATATATTGCAGCCTTAACAACACCTAGCTATGGATAGTGGCAAGAATCATACGCCAAACCAGTTACAGGCCCTGGATGTGACATGGAGACTGGCAACCACTGGGTGTCTTGTACAGAGGGCTATGTATGTCACAGGTCTGCAAAGTGCAGCTTTCAGCTTTATTTTTTTTAAAAGCCACACACACACACACACACACACACACACACACACGAATACAATGTCTATTGACATCAGCTGCAAAGACAAGCTTGCAAACACATGTGATCAATGCACATCAGAATCTTATAAACAAAAGGGGGCAGTGTATGACTTTTGGCAGCTGGGGGCGTGGCTTCGGCATTCTTGACAAATTGCAGAATTTATATATAGGGAACTTTATTAGGTTCCCTGAGCACAACCTTTTAAGTTCTGTTGAGTATGCAGTTTCGATTCTGCCGGACAAAACAAGCTCAACGCAAGACTACATATGGAAGGGAAAGATGCTAGAATCCCCACTGCCTGTCCCTTGTGAGCAAATCCAAAAGGTCAGCTTGAAATCTGACTGCACAGGTTCCCCTCCATTTCTCCTCATCTGGAGTCTGCTGCACTTTACACTTCATGAACGTACTGAAAAGGAAATGATCGGAACTGGCATTTTATGTCTTAAACAGGAGGCTGCCCTCCTCTGTGTTTTGCTCAAGACCTACCCTTCGCTGTCTAGTACATCCTTAATGCTAGCCTTGGTGATGATGGCGTCGTCACATTTGAACCACTGGTCCTTGTGTTGCCGGATGAAGCTGGTATAGTGCCCGCTCTCCAGGGTTCCTTGGTGATTAACTACTGCAAACAAGGAATACCTGGTGGCAAAACAAGTTGGGAGAAAGCAATTAGGTCAAGAGGAAATGCAGCAGCTATTTCAAGCAATGTTACTTGAGTCTTTATAAAATACTTGCAAAAGCGGGGCATATCCACAAGGGTGCTTCCCGTGCTCTGCACCCAGAACTTTGGGAAATGTCAACAGTCTTTAAAACCAAAACTATAAGAACAACTATTAATAACGGATATGATATGGAATGTAACTTTCAAAAGTCTCCTTGTAAGTAGTACACATTAGAAGACTTCAGCACTGACTTGTTAATCCATGCAAAATTAGGTCAGCACAGCACTCACTCTCCCACAGTGGCCAACTGAATGACTCTGGGAAACTCATAAAACAGAACATGGTGGCACAAGGTCTCCATTGTGTAAGGGGTGTCTGGGTCTTCAACTATGGGCTGGAAGTAAATGGTCTCAAGCATCTCAAGCCGTTGCAGTTACCAGAAATGGGAGCTGCTGCAGAGATTCCCTGATGACGCAAGGAGTTTTACTTGGGCCTAGAATTCCACAACAATATACCAAATCATCTCTAGAGAGGCCAAGCTGTTGTCAGACTAACCCATGTCCTTGTCTGGTTTCATATCCCAGACTGCCAAGCTGGCTGAAAACCAGCTTTTTGCTCACCTGACTGCACTAGACCCACCAATGTTGATGCCTGGATTGCTCCCAACATATAGCAGTTAAGAGGAATATTGCCCTTAAAGAACGAGGTGCTATTTCTTGCTATGGCTTCTAACAAACATTGATAAACTGAGGCGGCACACATTTTAAGTTAATTATTTATCACAGCCCCCCCCCCCCGTGCTATGAGAGGCAACCTGTGAGGTGAATTCTGTGAGGTGAATTATAACTACAGGTATTGCAACAATTGTAAGCAATACAGATAATGCTTATTTGTAATAAGCTTCTCCAAAGAGCACAACCTCACATCCTGTATCAAAAGCATTCACCTCTTTGCATTGTTGATAATGGGCTAAAATGAGTGGGACTAACATTGGCTACAATCCACAGCTAGGTAAGCATACAGGCCAAGATTCATTTTACACAAAAGGAGAAGTGCAACGATGCACCTAACTTAGCCTGTCACCTGCAGATGCCAGTCTCTCCTGCTGCTATCTTCCCATTTACAGTGCTTTCCTGGCATCCTATTTTCACCTTTTAAATCTTGGAATAGCAGCTGTAGTAGCATTGTGCTCTGGTGGCTAACAGTGCAAACCCTTGCTTTAAAGGAGTAGATTCAGGTAGGCAGCCGTGTTGGTCTGACGCAGTTGAAATAAAAAAAATAAAAAAATTGTCCATTAGCACCTTATAGAGTCTAACTAAGTTTGTTCTGGTATAAGCTTTTGTGTGGATGCACACTTCTTCAGATACTTCTTCTGAAGCAGTGTGCATGCATACGAAAGCTTATACCAGAACAAACTTAGTTGGTCTATAAGGTGCTACTGGAAAAAAATTTATTTTATTTTTATTTAAAGGAGTAGGTCAGTCATTGGGCTAGTGGGTAGGCAATGGTGGTAGAGGCAGATACAGTACAGATGCTAAAATGGGATAGTTGATAGTAGGATTTGGAGCCGACTGTAGGATTTGGTAGCTGGCAATGGCAGA
The DNA here is from genome assembly GCF_009819535.1 of Lacerta agilis. Lineage (NCBI taxonomy): Eukaryota > Metazoa > Chordata > Lepidosauria > Squamata > Lacertidae > Lacerta > Lacerta agilis. The sequence continues at coordinate 42,614,886 of NC_046324.1, forward strand.
GGAGGGAAACAGAAGAGGAACAGCAGCAAACTGAACAAGCGCAAGATCTAGATCTTGGATTTTTTATTATCAGGGCTGGTATATAATGCTACATGCTCAACACACCCATGGCTTTCTACACCTCTGCAGGACACAGAACAGATTTCTATTCCACTTCAACCAATTTAGTCCATCTCATCCAAGAGGGAGAGCCACAGAATTCAATACTACTTACTTATTATCATTGTTTAGACTATCTGCCGGCTGCTGGTACTGCCCATTCATTCTGCTCTCTTTACTACAGCAAAAAACAAAAACACACACAAATATTCAGAATCATTTAAAAAGACAAAGGGTTGTAAACAGTTCCTTGGTTTCTCTCAACTGAGTATATTCCAAACGCTGATTTGTATTTATAAGGTGTACATCACATAATAAAAATCTTCGTTCATACTTATGAAGATGCTTCTCAAAAGGAGGCGGCGGCAGGGGGCTTAATATAAACAGCCATCTGGAACTGGCATCACCTACCCGTGCATCAACAGAACTTGGTGTTTGCAGTACTAATAAAAAACAACACCTATTGTGACTGGTGGGGTGTGTGGGAGGATTTGTGTACTGCAAGGACCTGTACCTCTCTCTCTCCCCGTGTGTGTGTGTGTGTGTGTGTGTGTGTGTGTGTATGTGTGTGTTTTACACCTTTCTGTAAGATCTCTGCCACTGAGGGTTGCACAACTTAGGGTCGAGGGTGGAAGGCAGGTTTGGCTCTCCCTGTAGCATTGTGCTACATATGGGCAATACTTTACTCCCCCCCCTTGAATGAATGAGAAATCATTTTACTATACAGGCAGCCCCCTGTTTATGTGGGGGTTCTGTTCCGAGGCACTGCACACGTTGGTGAAATCATATATACCCATTGAAAAAGCCTGCAAACACTCAGCTACGTCCCACCCCGCCCCTGTTCTGCCCTTTTAGCGACGTTTCACAGACATCTATATGACGTTTCTGGGTCACTTCCAGGTTCACTGCAATGTGTGTATATACACAGTTGTGTGTATTGAACGTGCATAAACAGGGGGGCTGCCTATACAGAGGAAACAAAGGAGCACTACCAGGGTGGGAATCGAGTCTACTCCTGGCCCGCAGTGATCTCAGCCAATCCGAATAAAGTCACCTCTTAATCGGCAGGGCAGGGGGAGAAATCATAATGTGCCCATATGCTTCCAACTCTTGCTCTGCTCACCAAAGCTTTTGCCTTACAAAACTGAGATGGATAGTGAAGGCCAAGACCCCAGAACAGCCTTCGCCCACCTGGCGACCTCTAGGTGCTTTGGATTATAGTTCCCATCAGCCCCAGCCAGTATGTTGACTTATAAAACACTTGCTGATGGAGAAGATGGGACACAGTAAAAAGGCTAACACTGCTTCAAAAAAGAAAGGGACAATACCAGATTTCAGGCTGCATCTGTAAAAACTAACCAAAATAATGATTTTATTTTTTTTAAAGCAAGCACAGGTAAGTGTGTCTGGGAGCTAAAATGCTTGAGGCCAAGCTACAGTCTTTTTTTTTTTTTTTTTTTTTACAGGTCATGTCCCCTTCTTATCTTTGAGGGAGAGGGAAGGACTGCTTCATATCCAGAATCTGGACTGGAGTCAAATGGAAACATCCCGAAGTTAAATTCTAAAAATCACACAGTGGGTTTCCCCCCAGGGTATTTGGGAAGATCTGTAGATGTTGGACTACAATTCCCATCAGGCCAAGCCAGCATGGCCAATGGTCATGGATGATGGGAGGTGAAGTCAAGCTGCATCTGGAGATCCACACACTAGCCACCCTTGTGGTCAATATAGGCCTCAATAGGTTTCCAGGGTGCTCTCTTATGATCATACAGTAGAATCACAGAGTTGGATGTTGTTTGTACTGTCTGGAAACGACAGGAGCTTTAAGGGTGGAAAATACAGTTTTTACCAATTTACACTCATTTACATTTCTTCTTTTATGATAGGTAAGAGCAGTGTAGCAGGGTGGCCAATGGATGGCTCTATCCACTCCAAACATGCCTCTCTCATTATCCAATCACAATGATGTCCTATATTTGATGCTTTGCTAAAGAAAGGAGCCCTGGGAAGCCTTTTGTGTTGAGATCATCCATGACAGATTTCATGACAATCTAAGACTAAGGATACTTCTGTGTAAATCCCAAAACTGAAAGGAAGAGAAAATTAATCCAATTCTTCACTGGAAAGAGAACCTTAATTGCATTAGCTCTCTTTACACTGTTGAACCACACTTGCTCTTGTTCATTAGCATATTTTATGTTTTTGACTATGGCAATTGGATTACTCTGTTTCACCAGTGAAAATGATTACTAAAGCTCCCTGTGTAAGGGGTGGAGCAACCAATAATTTGGAACTTATGATAGATATGTTAGCTAATATCTGAAATGTTATTTTAGTAAAATAGCAACAGGAATAGGAATCCAAAGATTGGTGTGAACTTAAGTATCAAAACACTGACTAGTTTTAAAATGCAAGATTTCTACCCACTTCTGCAGGAAATAGCTTTGAAATTGTCAGCGGTAGACAACAAGTGTCAGCTGCCACTAAAAAGAGTTCAACTTTCACTTCCTATGGGCAAGTATATTTTGACGTGTCTAACAACTCATTAGCCTGAGCTTGTATGGCAGGAGTTATTTGTGAACATGCCCCTCCCTAAGGTATTCCAGCAAACAGAAGCATCAAGGAAGAGAGAATATATCTTGATTAATTAGGATTAAAGCTAAACCAGGTATTCCACAAGTGGAAGCTCAGGTACTGATATTTTATTTAAATTACTTGAATGATATCTATGCCTTAAGGCGGGGGGTGGGGAGAGCTGAATCAGACTCCTTTCAGTTCAGGAGTACTTTCACTTAATCAAGTTTTGAAATAAGTTTAAATTTCCCCACCATAAAAACCCCAGTAACCAAATCATGCTGCAACTAGTTTCCAACCAGAAAGAGACATTTACTCATTTCTTTCTGTGTGCTGTTCCACAGAAGGGGCTCCAAAACTCTTTTTAAGCAGTCTCCCTGCACAAGAATGGTTTCTCACAAGAGCAGGCCCTGGAACATACCTGGAGGCCATGAAAGGCGTCATGTCCAGCTCCAGCGGAAAGGAGACATATGTAGTGATCTTTCGTCTCAGTTTGGCTGAGTGTTCAAACCGCTAGAATAAAGAAATTAAGCATGACTTCCTTTATGTAAGCACCTCTCACTGGATAGTATCATTTCATTCTACCCAGGTCAAACCAGCGGAGTAAACTACTGAAAAAGTGAGATCAAACGAGCAAGCCGCATTCTATTTGCACAATGTTTCTGTAGCATTTCTCTTTCCAGCAGCAGCCTATCTACAATTCAAGTCTGTGCAACAAAGCGTACAGACTTGCAATACACAACCTTTAGCATGCAGGAAAGATGATGCATCTTTAAGATCTCAATCATTAGGTCAATAATGACAATAATTTGAATTTATCGTTTATCAAATGCCAGGGCCAGCAATCCAAGTTTCACCCATTCAATAAGCTGGTAAGAAGTCATTCACTGTAAGCAAGCATCTGTTTCATCTCAGATACACAGGTCAAGACGAGAGCCAGAGGCTAAGCTGCATGCTCTGGCACCGGGGGCGGAGAGCAGGCGAGGGTGTGGCTGGCGTGCGTCCCAGGGGCGTGGTGTGCCGCCCGTGGCGCCTGGCACGGTGGGGTGTGTGTGCACGGTGTGTGACCGGGAGTGGGGGTGGTGCGATGGTACCCCCACTCCCGATGGTCTTGGGAATAGAACAAACGGTCGGTTTGCCATTCACACGTTTGTGTAGATGCCTTTCCCGTTATGAATATTAATGAGCATGTTGGATTACTGCAATTATCTTTGCTTTTGAAAATACTGCAGAAACATCAGCTGGTCCAGAGTGAGGCAGCAGGAGTCTTGTTTAGTACCAGCCCGTGGGAACAAGCAATGCTCAACTGACCTGCAGCTGCATTGGCTTCCAATTTGTTTCTGGGTACAATTCAAAATCCTAGATTTTAAAGCCTTAAACTGGACACAGGATAACTTAAAGGATCATCTACTACCTTATGACTCTGCTCACTAAGATCTGCAGGGGAGGCTCTTCTCCACATCCCAACAATAGCAAAGGCATGTTTGGTTGGAACACACAGGAGGGTTTTCTCTGTGACTGTGCCCAAATTATGGAATTCTCTTCCCTGAAAAGTTCAGTTGGCTCCCTCTCTCTTGACCTTCTGCTGTCTGCTCAAGGTTATTTTATTCTGAAAGGCATTCAGCCTATTGGGTCGAATAGTTTTAATAAGCTGATCTGGTTCTTTTGGTTTTCAATTGCTCCCATCTCTGGTTTTTAAAGTTTAATTGTTATCGGGAAGTTTTTAATGCTTGATGTTTTATTATGTTTTTATACATGCTGTAAGCTGCTTAAGAGTGTAGATGGGCGGGGTAAAATAGACAGATAGATAGTGTTCCTATGGATGCTGCTGCAATCCACCTGGAGTACTGTGACTGCAATGGGAAAGCAGAGTATATCGTTACAAATACGGTAAATGGTACCATTTGATTTTTGACACAGGTTGAATTTTAATAGACAATAGCCCAGGTGCTACCCAGTGTGTCTGTATTAGCTTATAATTAAAGGCTTGATCCCGTATCAGTAAGGGGAAAAAACAGCCAAAAAAGGTAAAGAAAAACAAAGAATACTCAGTATTGAAGTGCTACATCCTGACAAGAAATAAACAGAAAGGGAAGGTGGAAAGGAAGAGACAAAAAGAGATTAATTTCTGAGACAATGGGAAATGTGATAAGTGCCACACTTTCACCATCATTTTAGAAGAATGCCACAGAAGAATGAGAGCAGGGAGCAAAAAGATGAATGAACTGTTCTTTAAGAAGGTAGCACCTCTCTCCATTTCTCGGAACTCCTGTCCTATTTACACTCTTTGTTAATTATTCTCAGCTTACAGCACCATAACAATTCCCTAGCAACAGATCAGGCTGTTTGAAAAAGAAGAAGAATCACATGGACTAGATATCCTTTTGCATTTCTCCTCCTCTTTTTTCACAGCATTATTAACACTGTCAGAACATATGCCCCTCATAATGACTTTGTTATCATTAGTTAAGCTACAAATAACTTACAGTTTCATAATTAAACAGCTGGCGGAATTTAGCAAAATTAGTTTCACCAGTGTCTGAATGCTGTTTTGATGCATGAAATATTAAATCTTAATTTTGGAAAGGATGACACAATAGCTTGTGGCAAGAGATCCTCCTCTGCTACTCAGCACAGATCTACAAATACTGTTTCAGTTTAAAACCATACTTCTCTGTACTTTAGGTTAAGCGGGAACTAGGTGTCTGCACAACTATGAATATACCTGAAAGTGCAAAAAATAACAATACAAAGGCAGGTTCCCTACTGTGGAATCTGCTGTCACAAGCATTTCCTCTTAATCCTATGACAAAATTAGGACATTCTGATTACAGTACAGTGGTACCTCTACTTACGAACGCGATCCGTTTTGGGGTGCCATTCGCACCCTGAAAAGTCCATAAGTAGGGTGCTGCTACTGCGCATGCTCGAAGTGCAATGGAGTGCTACTGTGCGTGCGGTTTGCAACCCGAAAACCCGCAACATGAAACAAACACAACCAGAGGTATGACTGTATTGGGAAATGCTGGCAAGTACTGGGAGCTACCTGAGGCCCAATCACAGGTATTTTAAGAAGGTTTTAAAAGCATATACCTTGGGAGGTGTACATTAAATGCTAAATAGACCAACATCCTTGTGAACACCCAATTGTGCATGAAATTTGCTTGTCATTTCTATAAATCACACAATGAAAGGCAGAGAACATAGTTCCAGTAGCAAAGACCCCTGCCCAGGAGGGTCCTTTGGATTTGAGACTGGACCAGAAGTGGTTACTCCAATCCAGGGTTTTTACAGCCAGCTGCTGAAGCTAGAGAATGAATCTGAAACTTTTGATTACAGCAGTCAAAAGATGCAGCTCTTTTGACCTAGCAACAACAGAAGGCCAGATTCCAAGTATTTATTTTAGGTCTGTGGATGGCCTAGTCAATGCAGAGGCATCATGCTGCCCGACAGCAAAGGAAACAATGCTGTACACCCAATTTTCCGCCTGTTCTTGGAGAGGGGTCTGAGACCTGAGCATGCAGAGTCTTGGATAGACCAGACTTTCATATTAGAGCAGTGGTTCTCAAACTTTTTTTTCTATATAAAGGTAAAGGGACCCCTGACCATTAGGTCCAGTCGCGGACGACTCTGGGGATGCGGCGCTCATCTCACTTTATTGGCCGAGGCAGACGGCGTACAGCTTCCGGGTCATGTGGCCAGCATGACAAAGCAGCTTCTGGCGAAACCAGAGCCGCACCCGGAAACGGTGTTTACCTTCCCGCTGGAGCGGTACCTATTTCTCTACTTGCACTTTAACGTGCTTTCAAACTACTAGGTTGGCAGGAGCGGGGACCGAGCAACGGGAGCTCACCCCATCGCAGGGATTTGAACTGCCGACCTTCTGATCGGCAAGCCCTAGGCTCTGTGGTTTAACCCACAGCGCCACCCGCATCCCCTTTTTTCTACATAGGCCATAGTTTTAGAATAAAGATTTGCTTGCGCCACATGGAATGTTTTATTGGTAAGAGATACATTGGAAAACACAACTAGGATTGTCCTCAGTTGTGCCTGCTCTCATTTTGAAAATATTTCTATCCATATTCCCCAAAATAATAATAATATTTGGATACTATATACTATACTACACCAAAATGCTTAAATGTTTGATTGTCCTTGAATCTTCCCACACTTGCCATCCTCTCCTGCCACATCCACTGAGAACTACTGTCTTAGATCTTGAGGTTCTTAGATGTAGACCCAGGTGTCTTTGGCACACCCCCAAAATCTATCAATCCTATAGGGCAGGATCCTCTATCTGAAATCATGATTTGGTAACTTACTTTGAGATGAAAACAGGCCACAATGGGTAATTTCTTCATAGTGAGTTGTTTGGTAGATTCCTGGTAGCTATGGCAACCACTACATTTGATTTTGGCACTGCTTCCTAGATGTTCTGGCCTCGTAAACCTAAACAAATATTTTAAGAAAAGAGTGAATGACCAGCATCAGTAAATCATTTCTATTGCACCTTGAGTTTCCAATTACATCTCCAGCACAATCTTAGGCACGTTTATTCAGAAGTAGGTCCTATCAGATTAACTGGCTTACTCACAAGTAAGCATGCATAGGATTGTCAATATGGATGCTTACAGCAAAGGGGCCATCGTGATCAAAGAAAGGCTAACACTCAGTCATCCATAAAAAGAATAGGTAGGGCTTTCAGCTCTTGGTTTCTCAGCCATTTCCCAAAAAAACCCCTCAAATCCTGTTCCCCAATACTTAACTGGCTCTTGGCATATGACCTGCTACTAAGATTAGTGCTTTAGAAAGTACTGGGGGAAATTATTGACAGCAAAGACCTTTGTACAACCTTATGAAAAACGTAAGTTTCTTTATGGAGACATTTACCCACACTGCTAACAGTCATGAAGCCACAATTTTAAAACCACATGGATTCAATTTTGGTTCAGTCTCCAATTTGGATGTTTATCACCATGTGGCTACCATGAGGAAGGGGAGACCAGCCATTGGTCATCCCCCAAAACTGGCTATGATGCTTCTTACATGCCTTGGTCAACTCTTTCTCCTTGCCCATTACTGCAATAACTGTGATGCAAAGCTAATGGTGGGTGAGCTTGCGTTCTGTTACATGGCAAAACTACGGGATTCTATCCCAAGTCCCAGCAAAAGAGACAAGTGTTTGAGAAGGGGAGCTCTGGAAGAACAGATAACGCATATATGCATGGAAATTTGTTCCAAAATTTCATCTTGAGCTTTTTCATGGTCTAATCTACAAACCCGAGACAGCATGCTTGCAATTTTTTCCACTTACTCACACTGCAATAAACAGAGAACCAAACCAATCTGTTTACAAATACAGTTGCTCAAGGAGTCTGTAGTTACTAAAACACAATCTCGACAATTCCTACATGGGTGTTGATTACATTAGACTTTCCACTCAATGACCTTCTTCTTAAAACAGTCTTTGCCTTCTCACAACTATAAAGTCTCCACTACTTAATTTCCTTCATCTGGTTTCTGTGGTTTTTAAATCACCCTGTGACATACATGATAAAAATACATTCACAAAGCCTTCTTCCTTACCCAGAAAGAAGCCATCTGTATCTCACATGTACACAAAATCTTTCCTAAAGAGATGCAACAATTACCTTTCTTTTAACCTAAGTATATTTTAAAATATGTTTAGTATTACCAAACTTTATGTACCTTGTCTGGAATTTTACTTCTGCTGAAATTTTAATTCCCAACTTCATAATCAGGCTACTTTGGTTGTTACTTTTCCTGACTCATTCTTTAAAGATGCACAGAAGATAAATGGTTGAAAGCACAAGCCTTTATAATGTCCAAACTGTAAGACACCACTCAGACGCAGTCGCGTCTCAATGAAACAGTGGGGGGGATTATTTGTTTCTTTTTGTTTTTATTATATATTTTGTGTTTTTTATCTTGTATTTTTATGTTGTGAACAACCCTGAGATCTATGGATGAAAGCAGTATCCAAATTTAATAAAAAGCCTGCATCTGCAATGTATCATTTCAGACTAGAGATGGGGCCTCTCACACTGAATGTTCCTCCTTTCCTTTATATATGAAGATGACCAGGCTAGAGCCCCTTTCTATATGGAGGGATTTAAAAAACCCAAAAAACTCTTCTGATTTTGCAGCTTTGACAATGTGCACTTAAAGCCTGAAGCACCTTCTCTAAACTGATCACTTGTATTTCTATTTTGAACTGTCCCAAATAATGAAATGTGTTCGCCCAATCCACCGTGGAACTTGAGAATGAGGTTAACTCATGAACCTGCAGAAAACAACTTGATATAATAATAAAATTACTATTTTCAGGCAACGTGCTAGCGCAGTTTTGAGGTAACACATAACAGACAATGATTTAGTGCCATGTGAAGGAGTATCGAAAAGCCTGAGCAAAGCATTGGGCTTGCATGCACCTCCCTCATTTTTCCTCTTCCTGCACAGCTGAGAGGACAACTTCTGATGAGCTTTCAAAGATGTTGGCTTAGTGTTCCGTGTGATTTAAGCCTCCTGGTTAATAACAAACAAGTCAGTATGATAACTGATGGTATGAAGTTAGCATCTAACCTCTGTCTGTTTTAACCCATGATTCCTGGTTCATGGGTAACAATGAGATCTCTGAAACAGAAAGTGATCTCAGTAGTTGTCCTTCTGGCTGTGCAGGAGGAGGTGGCAGCAAGCTTTCCACGTGCAAGCCTGGCACTTCCCTCGGACTCACTAAGGCATGTCTACATAGAGCTAAGCTGTGGGTTAATGTTATGCAATGACATGAACCAGTCTTATGGCACTTGCTTTGTCCAAAAGTTACCATGTGTACTCAGCTGGATGTTAGGCAGGTATAGATTGCCAAGGTTTTTAGATTTACCCAGCTAGAACTTGGTATTCCTTGCATTCTTTAGCTCAGAGGCTTTCAACCATTTTGAGTCCATGGTTCTCTTGACTGCCTTGTTTCTGCGGCACCCGTGGGCTCAGGAGCCCAGTTATGTCACCCCTTGCCTGCAGAGCTGGCAGCCTCTCACCCTTTTTCAAACACCCTCCCTTGTGGAGTGTTCCCTCAGCTTCCTCTCCTCTTCTCTCTACTTGGGAGTCCTCTGGGCAGCCGCTGCTGCCACCCCTGGTCTCTGAGCTGCCCCCCTTCCAATAGAGAGGCGCCTCCTCATGCCACCCCGCATAGGATGCCCCCAGCCTTAGTGGCCCAACAGAGACTGGCCAAAGGTGAATGTGAGGCCAGGACGTTACCTTGGGCGGCAGCAGGGCTGCTGCAATGAACAGCTGTGCAAGCCTTTGAGAGGCAGAGATGTGAGTGGGCATTAGAGAAGAGGGGGAAGGAAAGAGGCACAGAGGCCAGTGTTGCCCACAGCACCCCTGACCATCATTCAAGGCACCCCAGGGTGCCACGGCACACTGGTTGAAAACCACTGCTCTAGCCAATGCTGAAGGTGCTTCATGTGAAGCCTAATGATGATGTGGCCAGCATCATAATGCTGTTACAGAAGTATTTGGTGTGAGTGCATTTGGAATACTGTGTACAGCATTGGTCGCCCATTCTCAAAAGGATACTGTAGCAATGGAAAAGGGGGGGGGGAGGAAGTAACTAAAATGACTAGGAGTTTGAGGACCTCCTTCTAAGTAAGGACTAAAGCATTTGGGGAGGGGGGTTAAGTTTGGGAAAACTTATTATGATAGGGGTATAATAGAATGTGTACAATTAAAAAATAATAAGGAAGCACTCCTCTATATAACAAAGTTCTGACATCCACTGCCATAGGATGTGGTAATGATAGTGGCATAGATACCTGTTTAAAAGGGCAGATGAACTCTTAAAAGGTACAGATATGGTTTTAAGTTGTGACAACTAAATAGAATCTCACATGCTCAGATGCAGTGTACCAGGGGCATAAAATGGGGAAAGCTGTTGCCTTCAAGCCTGCTTTCCAGAGGCATCCCAACAGCCATTGTTGGGCATTGGATACTAGACTAGATGGAGCCTAAATCTTGTCCAGAAGGCCTGTTCTTACATTCTTAGCTACTATGAAGGAGGAGAACTGAGGATCAAGTATTTCATAGAATTGACTAATCTGATGACTTGTTTTGGAATGTGCTCTTGAGAATCCTGACAAGTGAGCAGGAACCTGGAGAAGGGGAAAGTGTGGATATTTGTCTGCTAATACAAGTAGTGAATAAAGCAGAAAATCACCATCATATAGTAATGGAGCATCTCTTTGGAGTGACTTTCCTGTAGCTACAGCAGAGAACACTGCTTAGTGATGTCTTGATGCGGAAAGCCTAAACAGAAGGATTTCGGCAGCAATCAACCAGAGCTATGAATAATAGTATGTCAGGAATAAGCCAAGGAGATATATGGAAACACCTCCTCATTCTCATTCTTGAAATGGAAAGCTGTGGAACAGAGTGGGGAGAATTTCCTGGAATGTAACCATGCAGAACTTGCTAAGACATGTAAGGCTCCTCTGCCTTAAGTCAAGGTGGTCAACCACCCTATTTGGAGGTCAAGAAACTCCATGCAGTATTGCGTACCAATTCATGTATGTTGCTGGACAAATTCTTTGGCAAGGACCTTTTGAATCTCCTTGAGCAGTAGGTGGCTTCTCAACAAGGGATGAGAAATTCTATAGTCTAGGCCTGGATTGATTTCTCAGCTGCATTGATCAATGGTACGATCATCAGGATGGCTGGAAGAGTAGTGTGCCTACTCTGAAACCAGAACAAAACTTGCTTCTTGTTGGACTCTGCTCATATGCTGGTCTTGGTTACATTTACATGTACAGAGAAGCAGCTTATGTTAGGCAAGGTGAAGCAAATGTTTTCTTTTTGCATAACAAAGCAATCAGTGGGCAGCATACAAAAAGGTAGGTGAAATTATGGGTCCTGCTGGCTTTATCCTCTTCATACATTTCATAGTTCTGTATGAAAGACTTGGCAATCCTAAAGCAAGGAATAAACTAGGATGGTTCTTCCTCTTTTAACTGCTCTGGAAGCTGTCAGCTGCAACATGGGACTGCATTGTTGAGCTAAAATTTAAAGACTACTGTATCTTGTTGGACAGATTTTGCTGCTCCCTTCTTCAGTACATTTCTAGCTTTTCCCAATAACTGTAGTTGATCATTACTGCTAGACTGTAAGGCTATCGGAATGACAGAAACATTGCTTGCAAACAATATGGACTTATTTATTTTGACAGGCTTCTGGTTGTTTCAAAGATGGCTATGGAATGTGGGCCCCTATGAAAGAGTCCTACCTTTTCTCTCCCATGATCATCTAGAATAGTGGCAAAAAACCTTTAGCCAATGGGCCTCATAGAGCTCACCAAGCCTTCCCCAGTGGCCCAATTTTCTGGTGGTGGCTGTGTCATAATGAAATGCAGAATCAAGCAGGCACAACCCATGTTTCATCCCTCTGTAGTGTTGGGTATGAAGAGGTATAAATTCTCTGCTCAGTCCACAGCTGCTATGGAATGAAAATTTCTTCCTCCTTGCTCATCACATGAGGCAGGGAGGTAAATAAGGTAAAGGTAAAAAAAATGGTAATTAACACCCTACTTCACAGATGATCTGCATGGATCAACTGGGGTGGGTGTGTTGGTATGTCCATGTGCAAGCATGTGGGTGGCCACTTTGGCCACTCTCAGCACTGACAGGTGCCCCCCCACCCAAGGGTGGGCCATGGTTGAAAGATGCCCATGGACTGAAAAATGTTCCCTACCCCAGCTTTAAGGGCAGAATGGCAGAAATATATACCTTATATCTAGCTGACTTTGCCCCCGTCTTAGGGTTGATTCCTACCTGGGAATTGGAAAACCCATTTCCATTAGATCTTTGTAATTAGAGGTGGGAAGGGAACCCTGTATTCGCTTCCTTAGTACTAACTGGATCACCCACCACACAACCCTGCTTTCCCTAGCTGACAGAAGTAAAAATCCTGTTCTATTTATAGAAATGTGCTTTTTTGGTAGGGAGGAGGAGATTCTGAGTATTTCTTCACATAGGATCTCTGTGAGAATCAAGTTCCTTCAGCCTGGCTGATTATCAAATGTAAGGCAACATAACATAAATAATTTTGTTTTCTTTTGCCATGAAAATCTTAAAACTCAGTTTCCCCCACTGCGTACAGTATCACAATGAACTCTGTTATTTGGACCTCTGCTCTTCAGTGGTGAATAGCTTCATGGAAACTTCTCTTGTATCTAGCTGTTCCACACTACAAGAACTGAAGAAGAGGTACAGAAAAGAAAAGGAAGGGGACAGTACTAGATTCTTTGCCCAAAGGGTACTGGGAAAACTAGTCCACCTATTCCTCCTCCCCAGTATCATAAACCCCTCACAGGCCCTTGAGAGACTCTGTTTCTGTCCCGACAACAACAATGTAAAGGAGTGGTTGGAAGTCTTATGGGGAGCAGGAGCAATATTCCTATGTCAAGGTGTGCCCCGATTCTCAGATACAGTGAAGTCCATAGTTCAACAGAATCTACATTAAAAATGTCTGGAAGAGGAGAGATCAAGCTCTAAGACTCCTTTAGCCATCTGTATCTCTTCCGATTATTCCGAGAGGAGCATATTTTGTGCCAAATGAAGCCATATTTCCCGCAGTTTATACTTACAACAATGTGTGATAAGCAGTGCTGAAGCCTATCCATGGGGAAACTAACCAGTGGTCATCAGGTGGGACCACTTGAGTCTTGGTTACCTACCAGTTTGTCAGTTTATGCTACATGCTTAGATTTGTCCTGGTTTCTGTTTTCTGCAAGTGAACCGAACTGCTCTGCAAGATGATTCAGCAGTTAATAACTGCAGCTGAGGTGCTGTTTTGCTCCTTGGCCATTTGCCCGAAAACTGCTGGTCTGCAGACAGCAGGAGGGGGAGTTAAGATTGCTCCTTGCTAAAGGCCGTCTGCCACAGTTTGTACCTTCGCAAGCAGTCTGTGAGGGTCGTGGTTCCTGACACGTGGCTCTCCCCATTCACCACACTGCCATCGCTGCCTGGGCTCAGAGGCCAAAACGGGGTAGAAGAACCTGGCAAGTCCAAACTGATGTCCCAGAACGGGTCTATCGTCGTGGAAACACCACTAGGGAGGAAGAGGAGAGATTGCAATCAAATGGATAAACTAAGCAATAGTCTGGGCAAAAATGATACATAGGAATGGTTGGCACATCCATTTTTTAAGCAGTAAAGTACTTTGAATGATTCACATGACAAAAGTGAATGTGAATGAGCACACATATGATAAAATATTAACAATCCTGTAAGTTAATGGATTCTGAAAAATTGTTCCTTTTTAAAAGTATCTATCATTTGATATTGACATACAAAAATGTGTTCACAAGACAATTAAACCATGTAAAAATTAGGAGGAAAGCTCCTTTTATGGCGACTCTTATCTCAAAATTGAATGTGTGGAACAGCCCTTACTTCAAAGCTGTGTTTACTTGGGAGGGGGTGGGGGGGAGAGGTAGTACTTCACCTCTAGAGGGTGCTCAGACTACAGAAAGCACCTCTGTCAAAACCGCTTCTTTTATTGTCAACTTTCTTTAAATGGACCTTTAAGAACATATTAAAGGGACATAATTCTGCGGAATTTAGCCACCCGTGAGATATACTGGCAGTGGGAATATGATCACTTAGAACAAGTAGTCCATGGGGTTTAGTGGTACAGAATTCTGGTAGTTCCAGTCTGGCCCCCAGAGCAGTAGGGGAGCGGGGGAGAAGAGAGTTTCTTTCTTTAAACCAGGGGAGTGTGAAGCATACATTCTTTCATAAAAGGGAGTTGGCTGCGTCATCTTGTGTATTCCATGTTCATCATTTCAACGTCGAGTGAGTTATTCTGTATTTTAAAATGAAATTAATTCATTATACTTACTGGCAGACTTGACAAGTGACATCAGACTGTAGTCCACCTGTGAAAATTTGGTCTATGATGCAGTTACAGTGGTTGGGGTTGTTGGCTTTCTTCCCATTATCGTCACCTGAATAAAATAAAATAAAATGGAACAGACTTTGAAACAAATCCCTACGTAATGTATATAGGCAGGTGTGCATAAAGGGCTCCACATACCAGCAATAGCACATATAGAAAGTTCTCAGCCTCTTTGCTATTATAGAAAGCCAAGGTGAAAGAAAATGGGTGCATGCAGAATACGGGGGGGGGGCCTCCAAGTGTGAAAGTTACCTCTGTATTATTGTTTCTGTTGCACTGAGTTAATCAATGCAGAGTGGAGAGTCAGTTAATCCAAAATGTACTCTGACAGAGCCCATAGTAGTGTGGGAGGATAATCTATTATTATTAACCAGAAGAATGGCTTGGCTTGGCCTGGCCTAATTCAAGCACTGATTTCAGAAAAGGCCGCATTGCCGAGGTGGTTAGTGAAAATGACTACTTAACCCCACTTAAGAGGACCAGTGAGCGACAAATGTACTTCTAGAAACAACAAGCATTTCCTGGCAAAATGGTTATTTCCACTTAAGAAAATCACACATGCAATCATATATGCACTACCTAAGTGAAATTGCCAAAGTACGGTTAAGCAAGAAAAGAAGGCACCAGCAGCTTTAAACATAGTATAAATTCTGTAGAATAATCTGGTTCCCCATACGTGTTCAATAAGCCGAGGCTAAGTTTCTTATTTCATGTTCTAGTCAAGTGGAATTCTCTCAACCACAGATAAGAGCAAAGTATCATCTAATCACTGTTAAAGCCAGGAGGGGTAAGGGATATGTTTAAACTGACTTAAACTGCAGGTAAGCCTAGTCAGGTGCAATGCTTGACCAAGAGATGAACTTTGTTAACAATCCTAGAACATCAGGGAACCCATCTAGCCATAACTATTACCTGTGACACAATATCTACAAACTGGCATTAAGGTAGATGGGGGAAATCTGCTTTATTAGAGGGAGGGAAAAGAGACAAAGGGAGAAAAACACGATCCCATGACCCACTTCCAATCTCTTATATAGCTTTAAAAAGCGTATCTCCTCTGGCTGCAAGTGGGTTGCAATATATTAAACCAGAAATAACCAGTTGAAAGCACTAAGAAGGTAAACAAATTTTTTGAAAACAGACTCAACTTCAAATTCTATCAGAGTAACCCACTGCCACCAAAGTCAACCACAGTGAATACTCCATTAGGCAACATTAAAAATGCATCTACATAAGACATAATAGAAGGATGACAAAATCAAGTTTTATAAGAAGATATTTTTCCATTGGGCTGATTTGGGTTGGATAGAGTTAAACTCTCTGCTTGACAATGGGTTATATATTTTGCTTTTAACCTTTTTTAAAAAGTATTGTTACCTGTCCCCATATCACTGGAATTGGGGAAGCTAGAAACCCCACTGATTTGTAAGAAGGGCCAAGACCAGCTCAGAACACATTATTTTTAGCGGTGAATTACTAAATTTGCACAGCATTTAACAAGTGAACTATTTTACTATGGAACAACTGTCAGTCAAAAGGGATTTAACTTTCAGCCAGAAGACACAGTCCGCTGAATTCTTATTAACACACAACAGGTTCTCTGTTCCTTTTTTAAAAGAAGTCATGCAAAGTTGCATTGCTGACTCAGTTGCGGAGTGGGATACAAAGAAAAAAGCTGCACAGTATTACCTTGCCGACTTTGATTTCTCTTGTTTTGTAACGATTTTATATAATTTTAAAATTTAATTATTGCTTCTATTAATTATCTAAGAGGATCACTTTGATTCTGCTTCAGTGCAAAGAAAGAAGACTTAACCCTTGCATCTGAAAAGCATTTCCTTCTCTTTAGGCTTTGTGGTCCTCAGACAGAAGCCAACAAATGGCCTCTTCACATTTTCACTGTCCATCAGGCAACATCCCTGCTGGATACGCTTAATAGACAGCCATTTCTGCCCACAGGAGGATAAGATTGCTCCCTTTTCAATTACCCAAGTCAATTAGGTTCAGCGAGGAGGGGGTCTCAAAAGACTATTATATAAGTTTGTTCACAGCAACACAGAAAGGTATTACCCACTCACTGGGCTTCGCATGGCATCTGGCAAGAAAGGAGGAAAATGAAATTACCACCTACTTGCACCTGTCAATATGTAAAGCAGCAGCAACAGCAAAAAGGTGTATTATTCAACTGAAAGAAAATTATCACTTAAAGGAAAACGCTGCTCCATATGCCCTAATATATCTGCAAAGGTAAAAACTGAAAGGGTTCAACTATGTGAGGTAGACCGGTTTTAAAAGCTCTATGTGCCCCACATGATGTGGCCAGATGGATCCAACTGAAAATTGTATTAATACACCTGTAATTAAAGTGTGTTTGGCCAAACTGCGAGAGGCAGTGAAGGATAGGGGTGCCTGGCGTGCTCTGGTCCATGGGGTCACGAAGAGTCGGACACGACTGAACAACAACAACAACAAAATTAAAGTGTAAAAAGGAAAATGCTTCTCATATACTAAATGGAGAAGGAAACCTGGTTATTGCTGAAATTGCTCTTGTTTGAGAAGAGGCCATAATGGGGAAAAATGCCAGGAAAAAGCCTTACCTTTGCAGTGCCGATGTAGCACATCTAACGCAGCAATGAGGAACTCGTGTGCATCCTGTTGCTCGTACCCTGCTAAATGCCGTGCATGCGTCCATACCAGGTGCAATAACCTATATGGAATGTGAGGAGATCGGTGCCCAGAGTAGAACTGCTCGGAAAAAGAATACAACAAATGGTCAAATATTTTTCATTGGGATTGTTTGAATGCAATAACAAACCATTGTTCAGTGCTATGAGAATGTGCCTAGCCTCTGTTCAAGCCTTTTTTGCAGCTGAAAAGGTAAGTTCAGAAGCTTTCACTTCCATCTTAGATCAACTATTGTATTCAATGGTGCTTACTCCCTAGTAGGTGAGTTCATAATTTCACCCTCTGTGTTGGTATCCAACCCACCATCCCAAGCAATTTACCTCCATATCAGAAATATTTTAGGTTACCTAAACCATTTCTGATATGGTATCTTGGAATATTTCATACCTGTAACAAATACAATCTTGGGTTTGTTTATCACATGGATATGCAATGCCAAGTCAGAGCTGGCCTTTACTCTGCATTTTTTTATCTGGTACAGAATTCATGGCTGCCCTAGAACTTGGACTTTCAATCCAGTTCATCAGCTGGTCTTGTCCTCAGCAGCCAACACGATTCAGGGTGTGCTAGGCTGTGGTTGGAGAGCAAAAAATAAATGAAATACTCTACTATGGGCCAGGAATACATGAGTTTGTGTGGTAATGTTGAACAGGCCTGTGCAATCCACACAGACAAGATCTGGTAGATTGAGCAGACAAGACCAATAGTGGGTCTAATGGTCAAGAAGGTGGCTTCTTATCCTAAACCTCTGCTGCCTTGCGGGGTACCTTTGGGAGAAGAAAAGGCTAAGGAGTAAACCCTACACAAAACTGGAGTAGAGTCCCTAAGACAATTGGGTGGTGCTGTGCATGCCTCCTCCTGGCAACTCCTGCAGCCAAGGCCCTCCATACACACCACCCAGGCTTTGCGCACTGGGGAGGTCACTTCAGTGCTGCTAACGCAGCAGTCTGACTTCACCCCCAAGGTACACTCCATTGTCTTTTGAGACAGATGGATGCCAACAATGTGACTCTAAGGGCAAGGTTGAAGGAAGTACCCAGTCAAATAAGCAATGAAGAGTTCTGCAAGAGAGTTCCATCTTCATGGGAAAAGGCAGCTGGCAAGGCATTTTTTTCCCAAAACTGCAGACATCACTCCAAGGGGTGGGTGATATCTGCTGATGGTTTGGAGGTGTGGGGTTCAAATCTATGTTGAATGTGTGCACCAATGCCCCATGACAGAATGCTGTGCACAGCCAATGCAGAAGCATCAAACACCCCCATCCCAATCATCAGCTGATGAGTTGGGGTTAAACCCTGCTCAGTTTGCCTGTACAATTCAATTTTTTTTAATCAGGAAGGGTCTTGCACAGTAACACTGCTAAAATGGAGCACAACCCCTTCATTTTTAGCAGGAGTTTCAATGCAAACATCTGCAAAGATGATGAAAGGGCTTGCACTGAATCCCCTGCTAAAATGAAGTTGTGTTTTTTAAAACAAACAAACAAACAAACAAACAAACAACAACAACAACTCTGCTTTAGATGTACCATGCTACCTTCGGGCTTTCAAAGTGTCAAATCACTTGGCATCACATCAGGTGACTGACATCTGAGCAATCCTGCCCACCTATCAAATTTAGCCTGCAGGGCCAATCCTGATAAGCGTCTGGCCCATGCAGTCAAAAAGGTTCCCCATCCATTTTACAGCCTTCGAGCCATAAAATTAATACAACTGCAACTGACACACAGCATGTACACCTTGCTACATTATCAAGTTTTCTTGTGGTGAATGTAGTTCTGTTCATTACTGGGACTGTAAATTATGTTCTTATTGTTGTGCACTGCCCTGGGATCTTTGGATAAAGGGTAGCATATAAATTGAATTACCAGTACTTCTACTTCTACTACTACTACTACTACTAATAATAATAATAATAGCAGGCAGTAGACATCTTGCTCAGCCATCTTTAGAGCGGGATAGATGGGGAAGTAACAGCTTGTTGTATATAACCTTATATGCAATTCAATTAAGAAGGAAAGTTTGTTTTCTTGCACAGCTACCTGTATTTTTGGCATGAAACTACACTGCAGCAATGCAACAGTGCACAAGCACTTTTTATGCATAAGAGGATCAATATGCAACTCTGAGATGCCAACAAGAATGTCACCAGGGGACTAGAGCCCGGGTGTGGTAACTGAAATCTGCTGACACTGCTGCTGTGACAACATAATTCAGGGAACTGCAGCAATAAAATTTGTCACTTCTTACAATTAGCCTTGGCACTATCCGGTCACTCTACCCAGTAGCACTTTCCATAATTACTTCACTGCAGCTACCCATTTTATATTATTTAGTGCTTCATTAGGATGAAAAGGAATCTTAAGAAGCAGCCCGCGCTAACCGCTGGCTATTACCATGCAGAGGATAAAAACGTACCTAACATGTATCTGAACACAAGCCATGCTGCAGATGCAGCAATAGTGCCTCTACATTCCTTTAGGCCCCCCCTTCCACCACCCACCACCCCTGACCAAAGGACTTTAGCTTGGATGTGGTTCTTCATGTACAGTATTTTCAATGGATAACAGTAAGCAGACAAAGAGGCAAAAATAGATTCTACCCTTTGATGTGGAAAAGCAGTTCAATACTAGAAAACAGAGCCAAATGAAAGGTGAAAAGAGAGTGGGGATGGGTGCCAAAGAACTGTTAACACACACACATACAGCACACCAAGATTTTTATCCCAAGGTAATCAAACAATAACCTGGTAAGCTTGTGTGTAGCAAGAGCCCAACACTGTCTCACCATATAAACTACAGAGTACAGTGTGCCCAGCAGGGTTAAGACCTTGGAAGGTCCTATAGGCTCCAATCTTAGGCTTAATTTCTCAAAGCTTCCTTTTAGGAATCACTGTTTGAATCTATCATCTTTATCCAGTCTCCATTTTCAGAATGGCAGCTGCCTAAAGAGGACATTTATCTCTCTTGTGTGTTGCTTGTCAGGGTGGCTGTATTAACTGCAGTGGAGGGCTGCATTTAGCCTTCTCACCTTGGCCATGGTTAAGGAAGGGATATATCTGACTAAGAAACATGGTGAAGCAGGGAGCCTGAACAACCTTAAGTGTGGTTAACACCAGTGCCAATTAATTCTTTTAATTACAGGTAAGAATGTCCTACAATCTTGCCTGGTACCCCCAAAGTTTCTTGGCATAACCACACAAATATGGATGGAAAATAAGCTGGAAAGGCTTCCACACTGCCATCAAATGCTTGTATTTATTCTAGTTCCTCATACATCTTTATTTCAGAGATGAACTGTCAAAAAAAGAACATTTCGAATTAACTAAAGCTCCCTTGGGAACAAGCCACTAAATTAATTTATTTGGTGACAAGAGGCTGCAAGAAAAGGGCACTACATGATTCCTGTTTCATTTGATTTGATGAACAAATTCTACATTATTATTTTTTTAGGCTGCCCTATGTTACAGATAGCCTTCTTTAAAAGTTCCTGAATGAGGCCTTGTGCAGTCACAGGAACCCATGTGTGCACCTGCACACTGAGGCCACAAAAAGCAGCCATGGTTAAGCAGTATGTCTGCATATGAAAGACATGGTTAAGGATGGGCTGCAATCTAAGGTGCTAAAGGTCCATTTCCAACTGTACGCCAAGATGTCCTATGAGAAGAAACACCGCATTTCCAGAACCGCATTCTTGTATTAGAGGACTAAATCACCCATAATCTACATACATGCACACTCATAAATATATTCATATTTCTCTCTTATTGCAGGAAGCTAATGAAACAAGCTTCATCGCAGTGTAAACCCTATTCAGTAGACAGACAACACAACAGAACAGCTCCATTTGGCATCCACTCCCTTGATTGTCACCTGGCAGCAGCCATTCTATCAGGCTGCAGGCACAGCAAGAGATGAGAAGCAGGGTTACTTCATAGGCTCTGCTGAGAGACCAGCTATATTTGGCTCTTCAGCTCCCCGAAAAGCTTTCATTCCATCTTATCATTTGTAAGAACTTCTCTTTAATAACTATTGCCTTGCCTAAGATTTCTTTTTTCCTTTTCCCTCCCCATCCTTTTCTTTTTATGTCATGCCTTTTAGATTGCCAGCCTGCAGGGAAGGACTATCTTGCTTTTGTTAATTGTGTGTAAGCTGCTCTGGAAGTCTTTTCAGCTGAAGAGAGAAGCAGAAATGCTTTAAATAAATAATGGTAAAATATGGTTTAGCATGATTTCTGAACTGACAAAATCTGCTTTGTGATCAGCTAGTAAAACAAATTACGAATCATGTTTTCAAATGCATTTTTGAATTATGATTTGTGCTATTTGTTTTCCACATGGGTGCTATGTCTTTTTCTTCCTTTTTGCATCTTGCCTTACTCTGTGCACTTGTAATTATGTACTTTTTATCTTTCAAGAAAATATATGTAGTTCTTTATTACGGTCAACGACCAGCACACACACACACAAAAGACACATACAGAATCAATAATAAATGCAATTTAAAATTGATCTGAGATTTGATCTAAATTATTTTAAAAAAAATATGATTTGTGCTAACCAGTTTTGTTAAATAACTACCTCAAGAGGTTCCCACACCATAGAGAGGGGAGTGAACTTACAAAGCCAAGTGTGGAGAGGACAAAAAATTAAGCTCTAAACCTCAGTTTGCCTATTATACATTACAAAGCTTAAACCAGAGTTTAGGTACTCAACTATAACTAAAGCAAACCACAGTTTGTCTTAAAACCTCATCTGAACCCAAGATTTAAAAAGTAATGTTGCCGAGTGTTACAAATGTGTGAATGTACAAGTTCTAAGTGGAAAGGATGACTTACCTCCTGAAAAAGTGTAGACATTTCACAGACCAGACATGAGCTGGGGCTTTGCATTTCACATTTGTGTCTGTCGGAGAGGAAGAAATCTCGCAGTAGTGGAGTGTGGGTAAGTGCTTGGACAATACAGTTCATAAAACATGTGTTCCCAAGATTGATTAGCCCTCTTAGACCTATTAAAACAAGCAAAAAGGGGAGATTTTGTAAATTGTTCTGGTTTACAAAATTGTAGTCTGCTTAAGTTAATTGATTTTTAAAATCGCCACATTCAACACACAGCTGCAAACCATGATTTTTTAAAAATCAAGACTGAAGATGTATCCAGTGATATGGTCCATTCCACAAGGGAGAACTCGTTTCTTCCTCTTTGAAAGTGACTTTCAATGCTTTTATAATCAAGCCTCTGAGATACAGCAATACATCTATATAAAACAAACATTTCACAAAATGTGTATGCCTCATATACCACAGCTACATGCACAGTTATGCACACTAAAATACCTTCAAATATTATAAAGCTGAAAAATATTATTGCAGCTATATCTAACACTTGGCTAATTAATCTAGAAACAGCCTCTCCTGCTAAAATGGGCTGATAAAAAGCAGGTACATGTTTGCTCTGCCCCTCACTGTTCTGCCAAAGAGCGGGTGCTACCCATTGTGAACAATAATGCTAAGTGAAGATTTGGTCCTTCTACAAATAGCTGGAAACAGTCTACGAAGAGGCAACAAAGCTACATGGTTCTACAGCAGGCTTACTGCTGTGCTCCCATCCTTAACCCCGACTGGCACCAGCACTATGAACCTGATGCAGAACAAATTGCATTTTATATTGGAGTGACGGGTTTGTTTGCTTTTTGAAATTTTGTCAATGCTCTGCCTCCTGGCTCAAGAACTCTGTCCTCTTTCTTTCTTATACTTACACACACACACACACACACACACACACACACATACACCAGGAAGCAGTTGTGACCCCTCCCACCATTAACACTCAAAACAAACTAAAACTACAAACTGCTTGAATTGCTTTAAGAATATATATGTTTGCTGCCGTGAGAGGAACACCAAGCAACATTCAGTGGCTGCAGGCATAAGGCTACATTATGTTATTGAACCGCATTCCTAGGTATCCACTGGCTTATCCGCTCCACTTAAATGTGAGGAGTTGAGGTGGACCACATGGCAACCCACTCCCCTCCAGGGGCGGGGGGCAAAGTCCCGTGTTGCCCGGAGGATTCCGGACACGTCATCAACCAGCCAGCCAATCTGCTAGCTGGAGAGGCATGGCTAAGGGCCATTTAAACGGAGGCACGAGTAGGTGATATGGACAGCTTATTACACCAAATAGTATCTTGGAACTACAGTCATATATTGTAAATCCAACCATGCTTATAGAAATGGAGATCACCAAATGGATGTCAAATCCTGGCATAAACATATCAAACATATATTCACTTGTTCTGCTTTTTAAAAGGACTCTGAGAATCAAACAGTGGAATAAGAATGCTTAAGATTAGTGACGTTGAAAAGAACCGTGGCAATATTTAGTTCTGAACAGCTGTGACTGAGAAATGGAACTTGCTATCTTCTCTAGTGTGGAAATGCATTCCTCTACCTTGCAGTTGGGTTAAGAGTCAGGGTATCAAAGAGAGATAAATTCAAATCCAGAACTTCACCCTCCTACTGCCTCTGTCCTGTGATGCCCCAAAAAATTCAAGAAAGGGAAGCTGGTACCCATATAATTAAGGGAATGGTGTGTTTGGATTTCATCTATATCTACAACTCACTCTTAAATAAGAAAGAAAGAAAGAAAGAAAGAAAGAAAGAAAGAAAGAAAAATTTCTCTCTCATACAACTTTATGTATTATATCTGCGTCAATTCTATGTATTTTGAACTATTGTTCAAAGTACTGCAAGAACTCTAACTAATGCCTCCACCTTGAATTGACAAATCATTTCTTACACAATGCAACAGCTCCGGTGAGCTAAGTTTTTGCTTCTAGAGTACAGATTATGATGCTGCAGGTTCACAAATGTCTACCAGCCCATGAGGATACAATGTGATAGCACTGCTGAGATTGTTCAAAATACTAAAGGCTCTTGCAATACACAATAATGTGTTTGAAGGGCACTTTAGCTTTCTTCACAAGGAGGGTGTGTAGCTTGTTGCTAGGTTACTGAAGACGGCAAATCACTGTGCTGGATTGTATACAGAGCATCAGTCGATGGATACTCAAATCTTCCCCCAAATCATTGCCATTAGCAGAACATTGCCAGCCTCTCTAACCTTACTGACCAGTCACTACCGGTAGTTTATCCCCCAAAGACCAGCCATTATCATCAGCCTTTACCACTCTCTCTCCCCCTCCCTCCCAGCACTAGTATATGCCACATTAACCTCTTGTATAATGGTTAATTCTTCACTGTGGTTTATAGTACAAACACTGCAAATGTAGGTATATTTTAGTTCACGTGTGTTGTGTGCCTTTGAAACAAGGAAGGTCCGGGGTATAATATATCGCAAAGAAAAATCTCTGTAAGCATGCACAAACAAATTTATGAAGGGTGTGAAGCAGAGAACTGTCTAGTACAACAAGTTTTATCTAATAAAAAGAGCTGGGGGGAAGGCAATATTGCAGAATTCTATTTCTGTAACAAATCCAAATGCTTCAACCAGAAAATAAACAAGCCAATTAAAAATTATTTATCCAAACCTGGTGCATTTGCAGGAGTAGTAAAAAGGACATACAAACCAAATGATTGGTGCAAAATGAGAAAGTCAGTGTAAACCCTATCCATATTCTCCCAGCCTTTGCTAGAGGTAGCTAGGCCTTTGTGCGTATGTAGTATGTGGCAACAGCACAACAACCCAGGCTCCTATGACCCACCTACAAAGACAGTGAGGTTTCAGAGCCTGTCCTTTTCCCTCTCTGTCATACTGTATTGGATGGCATAATCACTTCCTGTTTTTATAGCATCTTCTGCCCTAATCTTGTTCTTCCAAAGGAGAAAAGGGCAAATTAGAAGCAGCAGCTTCAAGAAACAGGAAGTGATGGCATGAAGTGCAAGAGGACTGTAGGTTAAAAGTCAAATAAGGCCAACCTTGAGGTGAGAGAAAGAGCATGTTTTATGCGTGTCTGAAAGCCCATGAAATCATCATATTTTAGGTACTCAGGAAACAGCACACATTTACATGTTTTCTCCATAAGCGCTTAAAAATAAGACAAGACTAAAGTTGAGTTTCAAGAAACCACAAGCCCACTTTCATTTATCACCACCAAGATTTCTAAATCTCCCTTGACAAGTCATTTCCCATGATTACACAAACACAGTAAAGAAGAATATTGGAGTAGAGCCTTAATATAAAATGTACTTCTTATGTATTTGTTGTAAAGTGCTCTTAAGTAAAGCTTGTACAGATAGTTTTTGGCACATATTTATTGAACATTGTTTTAATATACATGCTGGTGGCTACATCTGCGTTAGTACTGGTTGATCTCCTTGGTAATATTTCATTAAAATTTACACGTTTAATTTGCCCCACATCTAATGTAAGTTCATAATATTCAATTTTTTAAATTCTCCCAATAACTTTGTGAGGGAAGGCACAAAAGGCGGCAACAAAAAGAGGAAGCCATCAATGTTAGAAAACACTTTTTCACAATACATAAGCCTGGGAAAAGTATTAAATGCACCTTAAAAGTGAAGGACTTCCGTTCTCAGATTTCAAAGCTAGCTCAGGAAAAATCTGGTTCTACAATATGGACTACAGTTGACTAGAATCTGCAATCTGGTGAACCAGGTTCGCCTCCCCGCTCCTCCACATGCAGCTGCTGGGTGACCTTGGGCTAGTCACACTTCATTGAAGTCTCTCAGCCCGACTCAACTCACAGAGTGTTTGTTGTCGGGGAGGAAGGGAAAGGAGAATGTTAGCTGCTTTGAGACACCTTTGGGTAGTGAAAAGCGGGATATCAAATCCAAACTCTTCTATAATAAAGTCACATAACTGCCTGCTCATTCACCTTTGCTACTTTATTTTAGATGGCATTAGATCACTTCAGGAAGGTAACACACAACACACTGAAGACAGGTACATGTTTTATGGCAGTCTGGTTCAAGTCCAATCATCATCACCACTTGTAGTCCATCTGATATGATTCCACAACAGAGTAATGACTGCTTACCATTTCCATTTCTTTATACACTATCAGGGTTGGTCTCCACAAAATGCTTGCTGGTGCTTGTGCGCATCTCTGCAGTTGTAAATTAATTACCATGTATCTGTAAATGTTTTGATTTATGAAGTTATTCATGCAATAATTTTTAGTCACTTGCATACATCCTTCACTTGTTGGCAAGATGCAATTCTGTGCTTCTGTAAAGGATTCAGAAGTTTCAACCATATGACACACATGGAGCTGCTATACACCAAATCAAACTACTGGTCTATCCAAGTCATTGCTGCCTACTCTGACTCACAGTGGTTCTCCAGGGTGTCAGGCAGTGGCCTTTCCAAGCTCTGCCAGCTGGGGACTGGACCTAGGACCTTTTGTATACAATGGAGATACTCTAGCCATTGAATTATGGCTACCCCTATGATTATCACTGAGACCACTACAAATTCATTATTTGTTTAGTTTCACACAGGACCATCCGTCCAGAGACTTAAAAATCTCAAGCTATTTCCTCCAGGGAATGCAAGGTGTATTTAGTGATGTACTAAAGGCTGTAATTATAGGTCTGTTTACCTTATTAACAGCACCTTTTTGCCCCACTTGTGCAAATATGCCCAGTTTCATAGAATTTCCTATAGTCAAGGTAAGCAGGGCAGTAAGTACGAAACATGACATCTCCCTGGCACAGTTCTGAGTACAACATAGCAAGGGGAAGGGAACGCTTCCATGGGTTTTAACTGAAATAAATTTAACAAAAGAAGGGTTGTTGTTGTTCAGTCGTTCAGTCGTGTCCGACTCTTCGTGACCCCATGGACCAGAGCACGCCAGGCACGCCTATCATTCACTGCCTCCCGCAGTTTGGCCAAACTCATGTTAGTAGCTTCGAGACTACTGTCCAGCCATCTCATCCTTTGTCGTCCCCTTCTCCTTGTGCCCTCAAAAGAAGGGTATGTTGTTTTATCAAAATTCCTCATGCAAATGATGCTATTTCTCAACACCCATTTTTTGCTTATAAAGATTTGTGTTGAACTTGTGGGTCCACAAATTCACTTGTCATGCTGGTGAGCTCATACTGTGCTTTAGAGCACCATCAAAGATCATTATGCCAAAGACAAAACTTTGCCCTCGGGGTCATGGCAACCTGAATTTTGGCTGGATACCAAGGTCAGTCAAACTTCGTGCATCCCTGGTAAACAGTTTAGATTTAAAAATGTTCCCAAAAAACTACAGTCAATGTTAGAATAGTAATTAGCACATAAGCTTCTCATGGGTTTATACAATTATGGACAATAAGGCCTATCGTAAAAAATAATTTCACAGCTGACTTTGGTGCATAAGGCCCTGACAAAATATAACATTACATTACTAATTCCCTTTGTGTTCAATCAATTTTATTCTTCCTCCTCTGCACTATTCTGTTTAAATAACACTCAGAATTGGCATGATATCCAAATATATAGACATTACATGGCAACATGAATCAGAGGAGAGCAAGAACAGCTATATTCAGACTGGTAGGTATAAAGCATTTTGGACAACTCCTTGTTCACGGATATCCACAATCACACAAGACATCCACCAATGCATTGCCTCCATATTTCTCTCTTGTGGGCAGACATTTTCACCTTCTTCTTCCTTGGTTACAGTACAGACCTGATGTTCATGATGACTTAACCATTGTTAAGCAACTGGAAGTGAGCTGTGGGGTCACAGGTTTGTTTGTTTTTAAATCATTTTTATTAGGTTTTCCAATTACAAAAATCACATCGTATAATTATAAATATCAATTAATCCAAATAGTCCAAATATATTGCCGAATTACAGGTGCACAGGTTTTTATTAACCACTACAACCACCACTGGCATTAATCAACCTTTACCAATAAAGTACACAGTTGAATGAAGTAATGAACAACTCCACCATTCTTCGCAACAAAGCAACAAAGCTAAAAAGATGGTCACACTTTGGCTGATAAAATATTAAAGGTCCTAAAATCTGTAGAACAATGGCTTGGAGATACAGCAGACATTAAGTTCCCATATTCCAGCCCATACAAAGCCTTCTGCTAGAAACAGTGGAGACAGTTAAAGTTTGCAGCCCTCAGCAGCATTGTAAATCAATACTAGAGGAGCTCTGCAGTGACCTTGCATCTAACTGTGCGCCTTCATTTAAAATCAATCCCAAGGCAGTTTAACAGCACTGGACTAAAGGCACAGCAGGGTGAGCCTGCAAAAGCAGTCAGCTAGACAATACGGTTTCATAACGTTGCTTAGGCTGTTCACAAACAAAATGTGTAAAAGAATAATTTTCTTCACCTTCCTCAGTAAATCTGAGAAATAAAAAGTATACCCCAATTATTTAAGGCTCCATTCCATGCCTCCATGCTTCAGAAGCATTTCTGATGGCCACCAAGGGCACAGGATTTGCATTTTTGTCTCGGATAGCCAGGAGATGAGGATGCAGCATGCAATTCAAGAGCCAGGAGCCAGGATCCCTTTCAGTGCTGCCACTCCAGAACCATGCTGGTCTTTGCAAATCAAAGGTGCCCCAAAAATCCATGTAATATTGCAAGGAAACCTGTGAGCATACTGATTAGAGATGGTATTGGTGCAGTTTGAAACTGGGATCTTCAGCATACAAACTGTGTGGTATGCCACTAAGCTATAGCCAATGTTAGAAATCCCCCAAATGCCAATGTGTTTTGCGACTGTCGCAGTTCCAATCGTGACCATATGGTGATCTCTGGAAGCCAGGCTGGCAACTGACATCTCTCTCTGGCTGCTCCCTCCAGCTTTCTTAAACAGATAAACAGCAACAGTTTATTTATTGCACTTACCTGTATATCCCACTTTTTTCTCCAAGAAGTACATGGTTCACCCCCTTCCTCAGTTAATCCCTACAACGACCCTGTGAGGTAGGTTAGGAGGCTGTGACTGGCCGAAGGTCACTCAGGGGGCATCATGACTGAGTGGGGATTTGAACCCTGATCTCCAA
Source organism: Lacerta agilis (assembly GCF_009819535.1). Taxonomy (NCBI): domain Eukaryota; kingdom Metazoa; phylum Chordata; class Lepidosauria; order Squamata; family Lacertidae; genus Lacerta; species Lacerta agilis. The sequence goes on from NC_046324.1 coordinate 42,644,215, forward strand.
GGCCCTACTCCGACATTCTAACCACTTACACCACACTGGCTTCCTAAAATATTTCTGGTATGGGGCAGCTCTATAAATGAAGCAGGTAAATAAGTAAGTGGAAAGCAAAATGTCACTTAGAGAAGGATATGAAATAATTTCCAGGAGGCTTGAATTTGTTTTATTTGGGATTGTTTTATTTGATGTTTTAATTTGTTCTAAACTGTTTTTGAGATTTTTTTCTTTAAAATATAAAGCAGTATAGAAATGAAAATAACAACAACAACAACAACAACAACAACAACAACAACTCATTGCAAAAAAGGGGGCCCTAGACATTCCATTATGGCAACCAGAACCTGGGTTTAAAGTTCAATTTGGTGCTTAGCTTATATATTGACGAGTTTCTAACACTGGGACTGAGATGGTTGATATTGGTTTTTTAAAAAGCCGCAAAGACAGAGTTGGGAGTCTGGAAGCTTTGACAGAGGGAACCGTTTTGGTAGAAACACAAACAAACAATGACTCCCCCTAGGAAAAAAATCAGGTTAAAATATTAAATGTGCAGTAATAGTTGAAGAATATGTTGTGCTTCTATTATTACACTGAAACACACTGGAGAGTGAATCCAGAGCAGAGAGAAATTCATGGCTAGTTCCTTTATCCTGATAGTGTGCAATTGGCAGTAGCAAGGTTAGGAATAATGGCAGGGTCAATGCAGAGGTAATTGGGGTAATCCAGTCCTTTCTTTGACAACGAGCAGCAACAAGCCACTTATTTAGGGAGGGAATACTTAGGTGATTATTAAGAACTTCAAGTGCCACTGAAAACACTGATCACTGTAAAGTGCTTCACTAAGAACCCACAAGATGCTCAAGGAAATCTGAGCACAGGAGTCACTCTTCAAGGCAAATGGTTAGTTCAGAATCACAACTAAAGTGCTAGAACATTTTGTTACTAAGAAAGCTACATGGAGACAAACCCTCCCACAACAGCGCCAGAAGTAACCACCCCAAAAGCCAAAAGGGCATGTCAAAAGATACAAAGGTCTGAAAAAGTGCCTGTTGCTAGAAATCAGGCACTTCCAAACCAGTCTTGAGTTGGCAGGTGGCCTCACCTACAAGGATACGTACATGTGCAAATAAGACGTAAGTGGTTGCAGACAGATGAACACAACTGTGACACAAAATGAGCAAGATCGATGCCAAAATATACTGGAACTGGGAGAAAGGATTAACTTCTCTTCTAGAAGGCAGAGTTAACACAAGGACTTTCCCCCCTCTTTGGCCCTGGGAAGAGGAACCCCTCCTCTAGACCCAAGTTGGCCATAGCTTTGAGGAGAAGCCTCCCCAAAGCAACAATACTGATATCAACTTTTAAAAGAGAAAAAAAGATCAGAAAAAAGAAAACTTAAGAGATACCGAACAGGAGTAATGGTCATGAATTCCTAAGTAAATAAAGGGAGAGGAGTCTTGCAGAGGCGAGCACAGAAGACAATTCTCCTCCTATCCTCAAGTAATGTTTGACTCACAGGACAGGGTTGTATGCTCCATTCTCTGCTAACTAGAACACTTCACGTAAGTCCAACTTTTAATTCTCAGTTAGTAGAGTGGAGAATACAAGAAAGGGATGTTCAGAAACGGTATCCCCAGAAAAATTGTCAGGAAGAGGAACCCTGGCTAAACCACTTGCCAATGGTGTATTTGTCCGCCTTCTTGTCTAAGTGGCCACTTTATGGATGTCCTTCATGGGGGAACTAGTGTAAAGTGATGCTGTTGTGGTTGTCTCACATAGTAAGTGTGCAGTGATGCCATGGGGAAGCATTCAAGATTTAGAACAAAAAGCCTGGGCAAAACACTCCAGGAACTACCTGCTAATGGGGACTGGGAAACATATTGCCTTGAGTCCCCAGTTTTAGGAAAAGAATGAGGAGTCTGTGTTACTCAAAGTAAGAGAGAGATAAGAGAGATACAGTTGGCCTTCTGGATGTCTAGCTTTATTTTATTTCATCCATTTCTATACTGCTTCATATTTAAATAATAATCTCAAAGTGGTTTACAATCCAGTTTAAAACATAAAATAGAACATTATGAATTATCAAACATAAAGATCAAATACAAAATACACATTTAAAGCAGTATGATTAGCAGGAAAACTTATAAATGTCACAGACAAAAATTGAAGACAAAAATACAGTGAAACTACACAAAACAGCATTATTAGTGACAAAATAACTCAAATAAGAACTGTACCCATGCTGCCTTCACCTGAGTTGTTGTTGTTGTTGTTCAGTCATTCAGTCGTGTCCGACTCTTCGTGACCCCATGGACCAGAGCACGCCAGGCACACCTATCCTTCACTGCCTCTCGCAGTTTGGCGAAACTCATGTTAGTAGCTTCAAGAACACTGTCCAACCATCTCATCCTCTGTCGTCCCCTTCTCCTTGTGCCCTCCATCTTTCCCAACATCAGGGTCTTTTCTAGGGAGTCTTCTCTTCTCATGAGGTGGCCAAAGTACTGGAGCCTCAACTTCAGGATCTGTCCTTCTAGTGAGCACTCAGGGCTGATTTCTTTGAGAATGGATAGGTTTGATCTTCTTGCAGTCCATGGGACTCTCAAGAGTCTCCTCCAGCACCATAATTCAAAAGCATCAATTCTTCGGCGATCAGCCTTCTTGATGGTCCAGCTCTCACTTCCGTACATTACTACTGGGGAAACCATAGCTTTAACTATACCAGGCATAGGCAACCTTCGGCTCTCCAGATGTTTTGGCCTACAACTCCCATGATCCCTAGCTAACAGGACCAGTGGTCAGGGATGATGGGAATTGTAGTCCGAAAAATCTGGAGAGCCGAAGGTTGCTGACCCCTGAACTATACGGACCTTTGTCGGCAAGGTGATGTCTTTGCTTTTTAAGATGCTGTCTAGGTTTGTCATTGCTTTTCTCCCAAGAAGCAGGCGTCTTCTAATTTCATGACTGCTGTCACCATCTGCAGTTATCATGGAACCCAAGAAAGTGAAATCTCTCACTGCCTCCATTTCTTCCTCTTCTATTTGCCAGGAGGTGATGGGACCAGTGGCCATGATCTTAGTTTTTTTGATGTTGAGCTTCAGACCATATTTTGCGCTCTCCTCTTTCACCCTCATTAAAAGGTTCTTTAATTCCTCCTCACTTTCTGCCATCAAGGTAGTATCATCAGCATATCTGAGGTTGTTGATATTTTTTCCGGCAATCTTAATTCCGGTTTGGGATTCATCCAGTCCAGCCTTTCGCATGATGAATTCTGCATATAAGTTAAATAAGCAGGGAGACAATATACAGCCTTGTTGTACTCCTTTCCCAATTTTGAACCAGTCAGTTGTTCCATATCCAGTTCTAACTGTAGCTTCTTGTCCCACATAGAGATTTCTCAGGAGACAAATGAGGTGATCCGGCACTCCCATTTCTTTAAGAACTTGCCATAGTTTGCTGTGGTCGACACAGTCAAATGCTTTTGCGTAGTCAATGAAGCAGAAGTAGATGTTTTTCTGGAACTCTCTAGCTTTCTCCATAATCCAGCGCATGTTTGCAATTTGGTCTCTGGTTCCTCTGCCCCTTCGAAATCCAGCTTGCACTTCTGGGAGTTCTCGGTCCACATACTGCTTAAGCCTGCCTTGTAGAATTTTAAGCATAACCTTGCTAGCGTGTGAAATGAGTGCAATTGTGCGGTAGTTGGAGCATTCTTTGGCACTGCCCTTCTTTGGGATTGGGATGTAGACTGATCTTCTCCAATCCTCTGGCCACTGCTGAGTTTTCCAAACTTGCTGGCATATTGAGTGTAGCACCTTAACAGCATCATCTTTTAAAATTTTAAATAGTTCAGCTGGAATATCATCACTTCCACTGGCCTTGTTGTTAGCAAGGCTTTCTAAGGCCCATTTGACTTCACTCTCCAGGATGTCTGGAGAGTAACCTCTCCCAAATACATCCTTAGCAATTTCCCACATACAAACCTCATTCTCAAGCATTCCTGCCAACCATACAGATAACAAAGCTAATCCCCAGCCAACTATTTGTTGCAAAGCGTATGTCTGGTCGACAAAAATCCCTAGCAGCATTGAACATAATTTACAACTATCTCTTTCACCCACCTCCATTTAGGGCTATATCATACAAACAGCAACTTAATCACTCCCTCCCAGATATGGCCTCACTCTATACCTCAGTTACTAGTCAAGTGATGCCAATATGCATTGAAAAGTGTTGTGCAAAATTGGGGAGAGGAAAGGGTCCCCACTACACTTAACAACAATGGGAATGGGGGTGGGCTGCAGGAAAATCCCAACTCCAACTCCTCCTCCTCGACTCCAGAAAGAGTGTGTTCTTCTATGCTGCCATCTGAACAGGACTGATGAGCTAGTTCCTAATTATTGTTGCATTCAGACTATGTACTAGCTTGCTTCTTTTACTGACAGCTCTATCTGATACTTCCATGGAACCATTTTGCTTGTTTCAACAATGCTACCCAAATGCTCCAACCTGCTAGTACAAAGAATATTACATGATTTAAAATTCTTTCTGATGCAGTACAGAGCTCTTCTTTTTCTCTGAAGCTCCCTGGGTGTGGTGGCTGCTTTCTGTTTTCTTGCCTATTGTTACTTATTTGTATAAACACGTTGCTTTTCCTTCCATGGGGCCAGAATGGTTTGTCTTGTCTTCTCATAATGAATGAGGTTACAAGGAGCGACTGTTTTAGACAGCAACTTAATGTATCATCCAAAAAACCTATGGTTTACAAAACCATATTATTCTGTTTTATAAAATACATCGATCTAAACTGGAAAAGGAGGTAGGAATTCATCTACAGAATTCATATCCAGGGAAAAGCATATTTGAAGTAGAACCTGGAGCCATCCACTCTCAGACCTGACCCTTGGTTTCTCAGGTTATGAGCAGGTATCCACACATTAAGCAGTCCTGTTGCAGTAGCAAACAACAAGAATTTCCCCATCTGGTCAGGGCTGAACAAGACTAAGATGAACTTGCTGAACTATGCAAACAACCTAAAACTAAATCCTAAACCACCAAACCTGGATTACGCTGCACTATACACTCTAACCCAGGCATGTGGAATCTTTGGCCCTCCTTATGTTGCTGGACTGCAATACCCATCACCCCTGACCATGCTGGCTGGAGCTGATGGAAGTTGTAGTTCAGCAACATATGGAGGGCTCTAACATCAAACATGTAAAGCACAGGAAGCAGATAAAGACGCTTCCGTAGAAATCCCTTGTGTACCGTACTGCCAAAAATCACTAGGTTATCAAAATTCCCGGCACAGTGCAGATTGTCCTATGTGTGTGCCTACATAGAGCAAGCCTACAAGTAGTATGCAAACGGTTTATCCTCTTCTTTAACATCCTGGCCCCCAGCTTCTTTACTCCATGCTGGAGCAACTCACAAGCTGCATGGAAAGGCCAAGGTATCAGCGTAGCTGTCACTTTACTTGGCATCCCTGTGTAAATGCTGCAATGCACCATAGCTCGGCTTAGGAATGGTTTGAGCGTTGCTCAAAGAGGGACATGAATCAAAACACTGCATGGCTTGGAGGTCTGCACCCTGCGTAACAAAAAATTCCAGTGTCAAGGACAGCTATACAACTGCATAAAGACCGTAATGGTAACTGCTACTATAAACTATTATCTATGTAACTGATCAGCCAGCACTTCTGAGCGTTTTGACCAAATGTGGTAAGGCTGGCCTAGCTAGTAACACCTTGTAGCTCATAAGCCTATGTAAGGGCCCAGCTGGAGGAACTGTGGGCAAGTTATCATACTGGAGTTGACAACGCAACATGAACACTCCACTGTAGGGCTGGTCGATGTTAGATTTTCAACATTGCAATTTATCACCAGCCAAACATCGTGCTTTGGCGATAAACCACAATGTTGAAGCAAGCTGCACTGGCCTCAACCAGCAAGGCACAGGGTGAAACTGCCTCAGCTCTCACCGCGGGAGCTAGGGCACTTTCACCCCAGCGCCTTGCAGCCTGGGGCCAATGCCGCTGGCCCCAGCCTGCTGATCAGCTGGGGGGAGGGGCAGAAAGGCTCCTGCCCCCAGCTGAGCGAGCCCTGATGTCCCTGCCACTCACACGTGAGCAACAGGGACCATGGGGCTCCTTTATGAGGTTCACTTGCCCCCCACTCCCCAAAGATGGACCAGGCAGTGGTAGCAAAGTGCATAGAGCCCGCCAGGCTCTGTGTGTTTGACTGCCTTTGCCCATGTGGGGGCGCTGCCTCTTTTCTCCTGGGGTGGTCATTTACCCAGGGAGGAAAGACGCAGCCCACCCTTCCAGGTGAAGTCTGCAAGGTGAGGGTGCTGGCAAGCACTGGGCCTGGCAGCACCATTAGAGAGCCCTTGTACCACCTGGCTGAGCCCACCTGACTCCGGATGAGGGAAGAGGAAGAGTTTGGATTTGATATCCCGCTTTATCACTACCCAAAAGTGTCTCAAAGCAGCTAACATTCTCCTTTCCCTTCCTCCCCCACAACAAACACTCTGTGAGGTGAGTGGGGCTGAGAGACTTCAGAGAAGTGTGACTGGCCCAAGGTCACCCAGCAGTTGCATGTGGAGGAGCGGAGACGCGAGCCCAGTTCACCAGATTAAGAGTCTACCGCTCTTAACCACTACACCACACTGGCTCATGTGTGGTGCCAGCCTTGGCAGGGAAGGGGGAAAGGTGTAACGGAGCCCGCACTGAGCAGCCACGCTCCTGCTCCTGCTCGTGAGCAAGCAGGAGCTGGATCCGGGCTCTCTCAGCTGGGATGGGGGGGCACTTTAACGGAGGGTCCGGGGCTCAGTAAAACTGCTTGGCTGAGGCAAAGGCAGTGCACGCTCCTCAGCCAAGCAGTTTAAAGAGGCAGAGGGAGGAACAAGTTGTATCACGCCTCGCCAATATATCGCCCAGGCCTACTCTAGTGAGGAGAAGAGACCTCTGAAGGGTTGCCAGCAATACACACAAAGGTTCTTGAAAGTCAGCCATGGAAAAGCTGGTGCATGCAACTTGGCAGGTGCTGTGTGGGCTGCATCAAATCACTCTGTATGGAGGCTGCAATTTAAGGCAAGTGGTCTGCATGTCCCCACTTGCCACACGGAGCATACTTTCCCTCCACCCAAAAAACACCACCGCCAACCTTTCATTTGGCAGTTCACAGTGGACCAAATGGCTGACTGCATGTAAAAACGTAAAGGTAAAGGACCCCTGACAGTTGTCTAGTCATAAACAATTCTGGGGTTGAAGCGCTCATCTCGCTTTACTGGCCGAGGGAGCCGACGTTTGTCTGCATACAGTTTTTCCAGGTCATGTGGCTAGCATGACTAAGCCGCTTCTGGCAAAACCAGAGCAGTGCACCTTCCCGCCACGGCGGTACCTATTTATTTACCTGCACTTTGAAGTGCTTTCGAACTGCTAGGTTAGCAGGAGCTGGGACCAAGCAACGGGAGCTCACCCTGTCGTGGGGATTCGAACCACTGACCTTCCAATCGGCAAGCCCTAGGCTCAGTGGTTTAGACCACAGCGTCACCCACGTCCCTTAGGATGTGCATGTAGGACCTTCCTAAAAAGCAACTTACAACAATCTGCAGATCATCACTTGTTCATACACATTAGCCACAGTTTGGGCATATCTGCACAAAACTGATGAGTAGAAATACCTGTTACTGACTCAGCTAAGTACTGTGCTGGGAGGAGAAGCAGCGGTTTCAGAGGAATGTGGGTACAGAGTACATGCAAGCACACCATAAGTCTTTTAATTCTGATCTAAACATATGAGGAGGGGGGGGGGAACGACTACCGAATATTATCAACTGTCCAGGAGATGAGACGCTTCAACTAGATTCAGAGGTACAGAGTAATCCTTTACTTGAGATATACCTTTCCTCCCACCCACATTGAACAAGTGACTCATTAAAAAGCATAATAAAAGGCAGGTGTGGTACAGTTAACATTGTCTTGGGTGCACAGATAATTGAAGACACACACAGAGTTCCGTGACTCACTGATTTATCACACAGTTGTTTCACCAGTTAAGTGAAAATATCTGCATCAAAAAGTTGGAAGAGATTGCAGAATAAATTATACCCCATTGTAACATACAAAGACACTCCTCCTCACTTTCAAATCCCCAAGTTAGCTGCTAGTGGTTATATGATTAAGTGGTTTTCTGTGTGAAGTACGGGTGAAACTCGAAAAATTAGAATATCGTGGAAAGGTTCATTTCTTTCAGTAATTCAACGTAAAAGGTGAAACTAATATATGAGATAGACTCATGATATGCGAAGCGAGATATGTCAAGCTTTTATTTGTTATAATTGTGATGATTATGGCATACAGCTGATGAGAACCCCAAATTAACAATCTCAACTTTGGGGTTTTCATCAGCTGCGCGCCATAATCATCATAATTATAACAAGCAAAGGCTTGACATATCTCGCTTTGCATGTCATGAGTCTATCTCATATATTAAACTCCAGTAGCTAATGAAAACAATTGCTTACATAAATGGACTTTTCCAAGATATTCTAATTTTTCGAGTTTCACCTGTATATACATAAGTTTTCTGATAAAGGGTAAATGCTGCTGTGGCTGAATTAATCAGACTTTCTCCCAAACAAATTTCATGAAGTTTAAATCTCACTCGGTCTTCAGGAGTCAGCCAAAGCAAAATTCCCTTCAGCAGGACATTTTTTACTTCAGTGAATCTGATGCTTGTAATCTTCAATTTCATGCTCTGCAAACTGTGTATGAGTAAATCAAGTTTGCTGGTCCTTCCTGGGTAGGATTTCTTCTACTCAGATTAGACATCCAAAAGTGAAAGAAGCTAAAGAGATTTCATCAACCTCTTGATTCCAACAATATGAGACATGCACTCCTGAAGAGAATTTAGTGTATTTTTAAAGGATTAAGATTGGCATAAATTGAGACAACCAACCGTATTATGCCGAGAGGGAAAACCTTCTTGCCCTCAAGGGCCAAGTGTTGTGGGAAGAAAGCTGTGGTTGGTATATGCCAGTGGACTTTGAGGAATGTAAGCCTTAACAGGGAGGAAGCAAATTCAACAGGAGACATTGGCAAAGAGTGCAGCATGGGTACTGGTACTTCCATAGGTTGAACTGGAGATTTCTGGGTCACACATGGCCCATGGGTTGCCAAGATGTATATTGTAAACCAAAAGCAGCATTTTAAAAAAGGATCAACTGAACCCTTCAAGCAGACCACTTACTTTCTGCCAGACAGCAATTGCTCTCAGCTGTAGAGGTGGATTGTGGCATTAACTCTCTTTTTCAACACTATTCTGGACAGTTTGAAACATTACCATCTCCCACATTCCACTATTAGCAAACTGTCAACGTTCAATAACGTTTGCCATTGGTTTGTGGTTTTGCAGGTGGTGACCTTTAAAACCTTGAATGGCTTAGAACCAAATTATATCAGAAACTGCTTAGTCCCATATGAACACTCTTACCTGTCTTGGAGGTCTTGATCTACCCCATGTATACCCCAGGTATGTAAGCACAAGAGATGGGGCCTCTTTGGTGGTTGTCGAGAGGCTGTGGCATTCCTACTTCTTGGTAGGGTAGGAGACCTGTGACCCTCCACTATACAATAGCACATGGCGCTGAGCCAAAAGGGTGCAAAATAATAAAAAAATGAATTATTGTGAAAATAATAAATATATGGGGGGCACTTAATTTTGTCTTCGCTCTGGGCACCATATTACCAAAGTCTGCCCCGTTGGATGGGACCATAGCTCAGTGACAGAGCACATGCATTCTGTACAGGTAGCTGCACACTGATTCTCCAGTAACTTCAATTAATAGGGCGTAGTATCAAGTGATGGGAAAGATCCCTGCCTTACGCCCTGTAGGGTTACTGCCAGTCAAAGCAGATAGTACTGAGTTAGAAGGAGAAAGAATAGGACGTCATAGGCTGTTTCCTACGTTTCTAAAAATGGTTCATGCATGACTCATCACAAAATAAAAATCTGTAGCAAGATCCAGAACTAAATTACATTGTATAAGCAAGTGGATGCTACAATATTTGTTTTCCTAGGGAGCAGCTTACTTTCCAGGAGTAAGGAAAACAAGATGCAACAAAAAGGAGAGCAGTTTTCATTCTGAGTACAGTACATTGCAACTACAGAACTAAGGTACTGTATTGTGATTAGCAAATGTATTTCAAAAAGCATTTTGAAATATGTACTTCAAAATTTTGCAGACCGAATGTTCATCCATTAGAAGGCACACCAGAATATCTTTATCCATTTAACTAGATTTCAGACTGAGTCACATATATATTTTGTGGGGTTTTAAATAAAAATGATTGTTACTAGTGTTCCAAGCTTTAAGGGGGGCACATTATGAATGTGATGAATAAAAACAACAGAATATATAAGTCCATTTATGTAAAAGAACTACAGATATTCTCAGGACCTGAACATCACATTATTTATGTATGCCCCCTTTCTATGCTCTCAAGAACTCAGCTTCCAAAAATGCCCAAATCCAAAACTGGAAGTGAGAAACAAAGCCACTGCTGCTCACATTCTGTATAAAGGAAAAACAAAGTCTCAAAATCAAACCAATCCAGTATGTGCTCAAATAAATAAATAATTCAAAACTTCCGCAAAAGCCAACGGTTACATAAGCACAACTCTCTTGACTAAAATACAAACAAATGTTATGAGTGTGTTTTGCATTCCTAAACAGTAAAATCTTGGTAACAAGCATGCATTGGAGGCTAAATCAGATACAGGAAAACAGGTAGCAAAGAGCAAAAAAATGAACTAGTAAAACTGTAAACCAACAGGCAAGCATTCTGTATCTTTTTACATTACACAGTTCTAAATGCCATAATATAAGGAATGTTGGAAGTTCTTCATAAAACGGGTTGGGAGGGAGAGGAAGCGAACATTCAGAATAGCAACAGATCCTATATAACTTAGCATCTATGCCACAAACTTTCTGAAGAGTTAATTTCTGAACTTGTGATTTATCATCCAATCCCCTAAATGGAAATCTGCAAGTAGCGTCACTAAGGCGCATGATCACACCAGACATATGAACATCATTAGGTATTGAAAACCTAAGCGAACTGCATCCAAATCACCAGATTAGACACATCCCGTTAGGCAGCAAATCTGGGAGCTTTGATTTGACTAAAATTTAACATCAACCACAGATTTCTAGAAGCAACAAACCTCTTAGAACTCTGAAGCAGCTGTGTGATTCTTCTGTCACAGATGGCTGGTACAATTGAGCCTCCTGGAGCAGTCTGCTTTCAGAAAAGCTTTCTGGCCATTTATACACATGCCTTTTTCTTTTCTTTTTTGGAGGAAAAAAATACACATCAAGGTTTTAAATTCTCTCATTATTACTGTATTAGTCAAAGATGACAAGCAAAGGCCCAAGTATTAGAAAGACTGAAGAGATAGTGGTAACTGAAAGCACAAAACTACCTCTCTGCATTTTTTAGAAGTAAAATGTTAAGGTGCTGTCAACTTCAAAAAGAGCAGTGTTTAGATCTTTGTATCTGCTGTAAAAAAATACTGGTCTATTTTAGAACATATTCTTGGTGAATAAAAGAAAGGTTTATTTTTTTCCTGTCAGTTGATTCTACCGGAAAAACTTGAAGTATTTACTGGTACAGGGCTTAAAATGTGAATTTTACATTTATTTCACAACCAAAAGTTCTCTGTGAGAGGGTGATTTTGCTAGTACTGCTGTAAAACAGTTTATGCAAAGAACTTAAACTGTTTTCAGAAATATGGATGAGCCTGCAGTTTGGTCCGGAAAAAATTGGTCTTAAATATCCTTACATCATTTGCGTAGATATAAAATATAAATTTCAGCAATCTGAAAGCAAATCAGTTAATTAAAAAGGTTAATTAGGGGACAGCTCTAATTATTCATTTCCCAGTAAATTTAAGCTATACTATGCAATTTAAAAATATTTAGGCAGTATTTTATGCCACTCTTGACTCAACATGTGTATTCTAAGTCAAAACTGGAGATAGCAAAAACCACTTTCAACCATGCTTGTTAAGACTGCCACTTCAGTAAAAAAAAAATTACCAACACTTAGCCCACTCCTGTTAGAATTTGTAACCAAAGCTGATGGTTACTTACTCTTGTTCACCATCTGAACTAGATATTGGAAAGCAAAATAAACAGGCAAAAAAGTAGCACATTTTCTACTTTTAAAAGTAGGCAGTCTTCCACATCTTCCCAACATCTCTACTTAGGCCCTTGTGTACAGAAGCTCATGCATAGTTTATACAATACTGAAAGATGAAGCAGTGTTTCTGGTTGCTGCCTAGAGAACCAGAAGTAATTTCCAGGCCACTGTTCTGCACACACTCCCTGCCTGTGCCACCTTTATGCTGAAGAACTATTGCAATATTTATTCCACTCATGCTTCACTCTCAGGTCATGCGGGCCCGAGTGTCACACAGCTGCAAAAGCCACCTGCCACTGTTGTGTTGCCATTGTCTGTGGCACCTCCCCCAGCTCTCATCATTCTTCCTGAAAAGCATTTTAACTCCTTCCCTTTTTGTCCTCTTTTTTTGGGGGGGGGGGGGCTAAGTAAAACAACAACAACAAAAAGTTTCTCCTCGCTGCCTTTTTAGAATTATTATTATTTTTGGCAACAATGCAAATGGGAATCCCAGGTGGCTCTAGCTAATTACCCATGTGCTTTGGGAACCTAATGCCACCTATTGTAATGCAGTAGAGTCTTCAGCCACAAAGTCACTTCATATGCTAATCAGAGGCAGGCTGATCCCTAGCTAATACCTCAGTCTGTTGAGGAGTACTGATCTTATGGAGGAGAGGGAGGGAGGCAGGGAGGGAGGGAAGGAAGGAGGGAGACAGTACAAAAATATAAGTTGTGCAAGGAGACCAACAAGAAACTGAATTTTCCTCCCTCCTTTCACTGCTTCTATAACTACTGCTGCAAATTAGTTTGAACATTAAAAGAAAACAGGAGGAAAATCATAATTCTGTTTCAATCAACTTTAGAAAACATTCAAGAGTGATCCAGTCAAAACATTATCAGTCTTCCGATTCAGAGTATGCAGAGGCTGTCTGGTATGCCACAACAGAACAATTAAGCCTTAGACTGGAAGCCTTAGACTCAGAGCCATGTCTATAAAGCTTGTTTTATATAAGCTAACCAGCTATGTTTTGTTGCTTTATGGTGCGCTCCTCACTTGCGCAATTTTTGCTTATGTGTGCAGGGACCCGGAACATAACCCCTGCGTAAGTGGGGGGGGGGTGCCTGTATTTCCTCTACGCAAACAAAGATAAAAGTACACCATGTGTGGAAACAACCTGTCTATACTGTCAACCAAATGTTTATAGAAGCCACAGAATACTATGGCTTCCAATCATTAACATGTAGGGAAAAGATACCTTGCTAGTACTTCACAAGAATGTACGTTTGATATTGGTTTTCTACCCATACTTGTAAGGCGGTCCCTGCTTGTTTAGAGGCTTATCTAGTCCAGCTTCCTTTCCCTACAACAGGGGTTTTCAACCAGTGTGCCGTGGCACCCTGAGGTGTCTTGAAAGACGGTCAGGGTACCACGGGCAACACTGGCCTCTGTCCCTCTTTTCTTCCCTCTCTCCTCTTACGCCCTCTGGCATCTCTGCCTCCCAAAGGCTTGCACAGCTGTTTGTTGCAGCAGCCCTGGCTACAAGCTCCCCTGGTGAATGTTGCCTTTGGGGCTGGCCAGGGGGTGCTGGTTGCCAGGAGTTGAGGCAGCCTTGGAGTAAGCAAGTAAGTGGGTGAGGGAGCCCAGCCAGCCAGCCCACCAGCTCTTGCTGCTGGGAATGGAAAGACTAATGGGAGGCCAGGCAGGCAGGCACTGTTCTCATCTTTCTTGTGCTTGCTGTGTTCAATGCTTGCCTGGGAGCTGAGTGCCCATCGCTGCCACTGCTGCTTCCCAAGGTAAGGTGCTGGCCTCACATTCACCTTTCTCCAGTATCTGTCAGGCCGCTAAGGCTGGGGGCATCCTCCTCCCAGGCCCCTGGGGGGCAGTGTGAGAAGGCACCTCTCTTTGGGGTGGCTGGGTGGGGCAACTCAGAAATTAGGGGTGGCGGCAGCAGCTGCCCAGAGGACTCCCAAGGGGAGGGGAGAGGAGGCTGAGGGAACACTCAACAAGGAAGAGTGTTTGACAAACGGTGAGGGGCTGCCAGCTCTGCAGGCAAGGATTGACATAACTGGGCTCCTGAGTCCCCACAAGCAGTCGTAACCACAGCATTATCCTTCAGGAATCTGTTCAAACCGCTTTTAAAATCATCTAAGCTAGTTGTAGCCACCACATCGTCTAAAATCAAATTCTGTAAGGTAACTACGGTTGGCATTCATCCGTCTCAGGAGACAATGGAAGAGTGCACCCAGAGCCGTCTCATCCATAGAGGCCGGTGGCGCGGCGCGCCAGGGCGCAGGGCACCCCAGGGGCGCCCCCGCGAGCCCACCGGAATACCGGGCTCCCCCTCCCCAACCCGCCCCCGCCGCCACGGGCAGGCGGGCACTCGCGCGCCGGCGGGCGGGCTGTAAGCCGCCCGCCCTCGCCTCCCGGAGCCCCAGCTGGAGCGCTGAAGCGGCGCGAGGCTTTGCGCGACCTTCCAGCACTCCAGCTGGGGCTCTGGGAGGCGAGGGCGGCCGGCTTGCAGCCCGCCCGCCCCTCATCCTCCGCCGCCGGAGCGCGGGCGCCCGCTCCAACGCCACGCCTCTCATCTCCGCTCGCCCACCCCCCCCCCCGAGGGGCGGCCAGCGCGGGAGGGAGGCGGGCGGAGAGGCGGCAGGCTGGGGCGCCGAGGGATCGCTGCGCCAGGGCGGCCGATCCCTCTAAGACGGGCCTGAGTGCACCTTCGGGGTGAAGTCAAACCGTTGGAGAGTTACAGGGCCTGCTGTGGCTGTAGAGACTGATACAGGAGAGGCATGTTTTGTTGCAGCTAGGGCAAATGAAAGTATCCAGTTGTGCTGGTGCATGTGTACCATGGTGTCTCTTCTTTCTGCACTCCTCCCAGCAGTCCTCCCTCCTCTGGTCACTGTTGCAGATACACAACCTGACTGATCATCTGCAGGCACTGCCGTCATCTGCAAGGGGATTCCCACATGGTGAAGTTAATGTTGCCAGACTTCATGTCACATTTGCGGACATCTTTGTAACACAGAGTTGGTCAGTCAACAGGCCTGGTGCCTGAAGTCAGCTTCCCGTAGAGCATGTCTTCCATTCTGTGTAAATGACCAAGCCAGCGTAGACGTCACTGAGACAGGAGTGCAAACATGCTAGGAATGTGGGCTTGGGAGAGCACATCTTTGTTTGGGACTGTGTCCTGTCATGTGATGCCCCAAATCTTCCTGACACAGCGCATGTGGAAGGCTTAGAGGCATCACTCCTGGCAGGTGTAAGCTGCCCACGTCTCAGTACCATAGTGCAATGTGTTCAACACACAAGCCTGGTAGACATTCATCTGGGTAATGATCATTAGCATCCCATTCTCCCATACCCTTTTGGAGAGGCAAGCTGTTGCTGTAGCCTCCTTGCCAATACGCTTGTCCAACTCAGCGTAGATAACTACGCATCTACCAAGTGTCACACAGCTACACATTATGTGAAATACATATTTTTGTCTCTACTGAAACTCCTCCCCTGCCCTTTAATTTCATTGGAGAACCCCCAAGTTCTAATGTTAAAAAGGAGAAAAAACCTTCTCCTTACTCACTTTTCCGCACATCCTGCATAATGCTATAATTCTTGGTAATGTCCCCTCTAAACTAAACAACAACAACAACAAGCTCCAAATCACAAGAGAGGTGCTTCAGATTTGTGAACAGTGTGTCAGCCTTCTCTGAATATTCTCTAGTTCTACTGTACAAATTCTAAGATTTTAACATCTTACATGTGACAACCAGAACTGTGTGCCAACCATGGTCACATCTGTATAAAGCCATAAATTAGAATTTTATTTCTGAACCTTTTTTCTAACTTTCCCAAGCATAAAATTTACCACCCACACCACTTGCCACACATCAGTTCTCATTTTCATGCCATTCACCACAATCAATATATCTTTCCAGTTAACTCGTGAAAAATTGTGTTATCAGCAAGTTTGGCCATCTTACTGTACTCCCTGAACCCCAGATCATTTAAAAACAAATTAAAAGGCAATGGCTCCAATACAGAGGTTTGGGAAACCTCACTTCTTACTACACATTACGAGACTTGTCCATTTTTCCTACTCCCTACTCTCTGCTTTCTGTTCTTTCACAGTTACTAGACCATAAGAGGACCCATCCTCTTATCCATAACTGCTAAGTTTATTCAGAAGCCTTTGCATGAGGAACTTTGTCAAAAGCTTTCTGAAAGTTCAAGGACAGTAGACTCTTTGCCCTGGATCACTCCTATCCACATGGTTGTTGACACTTTCAAAGAACAGTGAAAGGTTACTGAGAAGCTCTTACCTTTGCTCATGTAAATAAGCATCAATCTGCAGGAAACAGGCATACAGAGTTTTAAAGAAAGGTTAAAAGAAGTCCAGTATTTTGAATTTTCTATTTCAAAGGTGTGAACCTTTGTGAGCCATTTTGACCAACAGGCAGTATAGAAATGAACTGCAACAATAACAGAATGCTCTGACGAGGGAGGAATGTGCATGAAACAGGGCAGGCAGACTGCCAGGTGAGTGCTCCTGAGCTATTCTACCTGCGCCAACCAGTACATGCATAAAACTTGATGATAAGGTGTACTGTCAATGTCACAAGCACTAAACAACAGACCACCCGGAGTACATTTATGCAAACTCATTCCTTATGACATTTAATCTTTATAATTGCCTGATTTCTTTTAAGCATTTCCCAATAATATTTAAAATTTCTTGGTTTGCAGTGATAGCGATCTCTGGTAAAATACTTTGCATTTTCACTGCAACAAAATATAGAGAAACACAATTTCCTCTGGGGTTCTGCTGCCCTTGTGGACAATAACTAGATTACCTGCAATATATGAACAATTACACTTTAAACCTCCATTCTTCCAAAATAAAAGGATTGTGATCATTTCTTAAATTGGCTCTTCAGTCTGTAACAATTACTATACTTTCAGGTGATTGGGGGGGGGGATCAGACTTGCAATACTGGGATATTCAAAAATTCAGATTTAAGAAACACTTATGCACAGAGCCTGCAGCTAAGCAGGACATAGGAATTCAGCTCTTGGATAAAGAATAGGGAAAACCTGTTATACAAAGTGGGCTTTGTTAACAGTTTCAAGTAATGATAAGTTGATCATGTAATTTCCTGTTCGTTCATAATAACTTGGCCTAAGTAGCATATACATCTAGCACAAAAATCCCAAAACAGAAGGGGAAGTAAATAAATAATAATGGGGAAGGGGAGGGGAGGGGAGGGGAGGGGAGGGGAGGGGAGGGAATAGAGATGATACCCTAAGATTAGGTATGAAGATAAGAATTCCAGGCTTCTCTTCAGATACAAGAGTGCATAAAATAAAATCATAAATGTTTAAATATCTGTGTTGCACGGTATTCTTAATCACTTTGACTAATATAATTCACAGGTAGTGTAATCAATCAACATTTTAAGCTAATCAATGTATTACTGGACATTTCGAAATGGCAAACTTTCTTCCAAATTGAACAATAGGGCATGTAGATATTTTTAAGAAGCTGATGGACCAAGCATGACAGACGTAAACAAAATGTCTATAGCTTGCCAGGGGTTTGGATGGGGGAAAGACTGAGAGAACACCCTCTGCCACCATTGCCTTCCCAGTTCCACTTCAACACTCCTTCTGCAAAACACAGCTGGCTCTCCATCTTGAATACTCTCCCCGCCCCCATCAGTAAGGGAAAGAGCAAAAAGCAGAATGTACAGCAGCACAGGAGAGAAAGGAGGGTGGGTGAAGAAGGACTGTTTAGCCAAAGGAGCATGAAACTCTCGGCTTCAACCTACCATCTGCCCCCACCACTCCACCTGTGAAATTTCATGTGTGCTTTTGGGAAACATATAATAGAGTCTATACAAAGAAATATACATGCCTAGAATGCGACAGATAAAGAAATAATGAGGCAAAGGGGAGGAAAGCATTTCTTCTCAATTATTTCTTACCAAAAAGGATTAAAACAGATTCACTAATGCCCACCTGAAGGCAAGCCATGTCGTCTGAATAGCCAACAATATATACAAACGAACACATGTGGAGGGGCTGTCCAGATAACAGCAATTTGTAACTGTATGTAATGCTGATGAATTAGTATGTAAGGTAATACACTGAGAAATGGTTGGAAGCAGGTATGTATCCCCACTTCCCTCAGGAAAAGTACTTTAGTGGAAGAAATCATTTCCCCCCCGTCAAATGTAGCCCTAAAACCCCAACTCTCTGGGCACATAGATTTAGATACTTTTAAATCTTGACACAGACAAAATTTGAAGGCTCGGTTGAAGATATTATTTAAAAACATGCCTTCAGAAATAAAGATCACTCATTTCCCCTTATGCTTTGAATTTCAGGAGCCTCCCCCCTACAATGGCACAGGAGCTTTCATGGAGTCAAAAGACTTTTAAGAGGCACTGGGGATGGAATTTAATATTGCACTTTTCCATCTATGCGTATGTTGTAGGTTGCCAGATGGAGCAATCCTCCTTTCCCTCCATGCACTGTTCTGGGGGTTCTCCTGACACACACACCTGAGGCAATTTGGGAAGGCACAGGAGTAGAAGAGAAGGGAAAGTCCATGTGCAGGGCTTCCACTGGCAGGGCTGGTTAGGTGAATCTCACCCTAAATATTTTAAAGGGGCTGCAAAATACAGTGTGGTAAACGGCAAATCTCAAAATAAAACTATCAGCAATCAGTTAAACCATCTCCAAACAACTTGACCATTCTTGAGGTACAGGCATGGCTTCACACACCACCCCTGCTATTCAGTATTGACAGAGCTTCTATTTTCTATTATATATTAACTATTTCTTTGAACCTACATTGTGTATTTTATGCATTGTGACTTGTTTGTATTTCTGTTGGTTATAGTTTGGTAATCATTTATTGAACTTTCTAAATTTCTATTTAATTATTATTTGCTGTTATTATGAGAGTCAATTTTATTGTGTACTATTATATTCTAATGGATTGTTGAATATTACTTTATTTGATATAAGTTGTTTATTTTAAAGCTATGTTTTATTATGGTTTTTTTATTGGATCGGATTATTATGTGACCTTTGGTGTACCGGTATATTCTGTTGTTGTAAACCACCTTGTGTATAGCAATATACAAAGGCGGAATACAAATTAAAAGTGAAATGAAATGAAATACATTCTAGCCACAAAACCCCAAAGTTACACATGTGAAACTTTTCCATTATTTATGCAATAGGCTTCTAGAAACATAAATTTCAAAACACTAACACAGTATGGCAAAAGCAATTATGAAGCCGTATTATTTATAAAGAGCCAGCAACTAAGGACTATACAGAGAGTGGCAGGCCCAGTCCACAATTATACAGACAAATAAGAACAGGAATTGTGGCTGAATTGTGACATCAGAAAGGAGCCAAAAGAAATACCGGGTTAGTAGGGAGGATTGATTTAAAATGACAAGATGTTTGATTTAAATCGCATTTCCACCGATGCTTCCTGTCTTTTCATATATTTGTACAATGGTGCAAATCTGACCACTAAATCATGTTAATTTACACTGTTTCTCACAATCTTGTAAGAATACAGGAACCTGTAAACTGGGAAATTTAATCTTTTCTTCTTTCTAGTGTTGTTCCTTTATTTTCTACTCTGCCTTGGTCCACCCCCACTCTCAAAAACCAAAACAGCAAAACAAGAATGAAATATAAGATAGGGGCAAAGTAGAGTAGCTAATTTTCATCAGATCAAAATTAAATACCTATGGTTTGTAAATATTCATATCTGAGAAACTATCTGGAAGAGGCATTGATTCAGTTTAGAAATTAACTGTTGGGCTAACAAGTTTTGATCAAGATTTAATATTAACCTAATTAGTTAATTTGAGAAGCTTTGTATTTGAAAAAAGCTTTGGGGAAAATCTGATTTAAAATATAAAAACTGTTTTTAAAAATCATTAAATTTTATTCACCCTGTTGGGTAGGCTTGAAGAAAAGGAGATTAACAACAAAGAAAGTGACATGGCTATCTGAAAATGCCTATCTTTGCCCCTTATTTCTTGGGAAATATATGAATAAACCTTAGACTGTATCTTCATCAATGAACCACCAGAATGAAGCAGATGTGCAGGTGTCAGCAAAAGTTGAAGTGATGAAAAATAAACGAAGGTGATATATATATATATTTTTTAAAAGTAGAGTAAGAGGAGAAAGGCTGAAGAAAAGGAAGCGAGAAGAGAGAGAACATGCCTAAAGTGAGAAAGAGAAGAGCATAGATAGAAGAAAAAGTAGCTGAAGGTAGAAAAAGACAACTGCAACAGTTGGTCTTGTTCACACATAACACTTAGCCAAATCATGGTTTAATGAGAACAAGCCAGCGTGTGAGTTTCCACTTTCTTCCTCCTCTGGTTCTGCTGCTGCTGTGCTACCTAAAATTAAGCCATAATTTGGCTTAGTGTGACGTACAAGCCCAGGTTTGAGATTTGTCTCCCCAAAATAAACCACAAACCCAGGTTCACATGTAATGCCAAGTGTTGAAACAGATAGTCCTATCTGAGGACTTTGATTCTTTTGAAAAATGCCAGTGAGACATTGTGTCCTAGAAGTGCTGAATGTAACTCTCATCTTGACATGAACATAGAAAACTGGGCACCCAATGGTTCTTGACTTAAGAGTTGCCATTAAGTCAGGCACTTGGCTGACGTCAGCGTACATGCTGCTTACAAATGTTTACAAACGCAATTGCAATGACAATAACCACAAACGCCAAATTACTAGGATTATTTTACAGGGGGTACTTTTGCTGGGTCACATGGAAGATTTGAATTTTAAAAAAACCCAAAAACAATTAGGTCTATGAAGGGCTTTTATAAACCTGTGAGGTACGGTTGACCCTAATACCACTAAAAGACAATTTGTCTATGATGAAAATAAACAAAAACGTGTTGTCATGCCCCATGCTCCTTTCCCATGAAACTAGGAAAGAACACGTTAAACATATGCAGACATGACAATAAACAAATAAATTCAAACAGCATTTTGCTACTTTGACCCTAACAACTTGTGTGAATGTTGTTTCAGCTTTTTCAGTCATTCCACAATAGGAGTCAAATTGCCCCCAAAAGGTGAATGAAATAAAAGCACTGAATTGCCATAAAACAAAGGATGGAGCACTGAAATTCTACATGGCATAGCTATGCACTATGTGGAGCATGAAGACTGGCACAAAAATTCTTTCGAATATTGTCGAGTGTTGTCTAGATGCATTTAATCCCACCTGACGGTAGAGGGTTAAATTCCCTCGGTGCAATGCAGCCTGCAATGTGAGCTGCCTTGATGGGGCTATACAGCTCTCAAAGGCTGTAGATTGTTAGACTTTTCACAGGTAAATGCATAGCTATCTTTTGTGCAAGTTGTGCACAGAACTGCTTGCTGCAGCAATCTGTAGCTCAGGGTAGTAATGCCACACTGGCATCAGAAGGAAAATAAAGCAGGGTATCTGTGTTCCCTCTTAAAGCCACACACAGAGAAATATATAGGAAGTAGCAGACTTTACCATAGGAACACACCCAATCTCAAGAGACCTGAGTCCATCCCATAGTTTGAGAATGACTGGGCTAACTTTTAAAGAGCTTGTAAAGAGAAATTAAAGGATAAGTGATTAAAAACAAAATAAGGACCAATAATTGAACACAGCTACATCACCCACAATACTCATAAAAAATGAATGGGCATTTTTTCAAAATTGTGTATACTGAGTGACACAATAACACACACACACACACACACACACACACACACACTCCAAAATCACTTTTGCATTTTTGGCAGAAGCTCCAACCCTGAGCTTTACCATCTTGTAACTTTGCAGTGCATGTGGAGTTCTAGCCAGATTGCCAAAATGAAGCTTGGGGTGCCTGTTGCTATTGCCACTGGACCTTTGCTCCACCACCCTGCCAGCTCATAGCTTAGAGGAGGCACAGGAAAGTTATTGTTCATTAGCTCCTGCAACACTGATAGCAAGGACATATTCTCATACAGCCCCAGTCACCCCAAACCACTGACCACGCTTACAGGGACTGATGGAAACTGTAGTTCAGTAATATCTGGAGAGCCAGAGTCTCCAAACATGCTCTATACAGTGTTATGTAGAATCAAATCATGGGTCGGCAAACTAGGGCCCGGGGGCCACCCGCTCCGTCGGTCACCACGCCGGTTTAGCTCTGCGGAGAGGTGCTTTCCCGGGACTACATCTCCCAGCATGCTCCGAGGTTGCTCAGACTTTCATGATGCTGGCCAATCGAAAGCCTTAGCAACCTCAGTCCTCCCCTCTATTGGCCGGTTTGACGCAAGTCAGTGGCCAATGGCGACCCTTCCCAAGGCTTGCTGCTCCACTTGGGGCGAGGCGCAGGGCACGGCACCTTGTTGACGTCTAGCTCTGAGAAGGGAGGAGGAGAAGTGAAGGGGTGGGAAGAAGCAGGAGGAGAGAGCCTGCAGAGGGAGGAGGAGGACTCCTCTGTGCTGCTCGACGGTGGCACATTAGCAGCATGGTCATGGACACCCCGGGGTAGGGGCCCTTCCCAGTGGGGTGGCTGCGGCCCCTCCACGCAAGCTGACCCAGTGCCGATGGGGTGCCCCCTCCCCAGCCCAGCCCGCTCTGTCTGAACACAGTGAGTAGATGTATCTCAGCCGCTCTGTTTCTGAGGGAGGGAGGGAGGGAGGGAGGGAGGGAAGGCATGTGTGCGTGCGGACGCGCACTGGCCCACCACAAGTTCTGAGGGACAGTGAACCGGCCCCTTGCAGAAAAAGTTTGCTGACCCCTGATACATGCACTGAAGAAGCTGGGTTTTGCTCACCTATCCTGCTCTTAGATCATCCAGCTGTCTTCATTCTGAACTCAAATAGTCCTAAATCCATGAGTTTTGTTACCCTCTGAAAACTGGGGATATTTTGTATTAACTGGGCACCTGAAAAAATGTCAGGTGTGCCTTATTAGGAGGGGCATGTAATTGCAATCCCCCAACCACACAAAACCTTTAGACAGTTACAGTCACTTCTACATAGGGCACAACTGATTGACAGGCAGATCATCCATTATTTAAAAAGGGTCCAGAAGTAAAATTGTTTTATGCAAATCCTCTTTTCCTAGAAACTTCTAGTCATACCTGCCTTTGAAATTAGCCCTTCTTTAGGTCTAAAGTGAACATACAAATGATTAAAGGATAGAAATATGAAATAACCATATTATATAATCAGTGAAGAAATGCAGAAATCTGAAGAGTTCCATTTGAAGTCTGTCACAAGCGAAGCAGAAAAAAAGAGCCACATGTTACACTTTGCTAATGGTCTGCGGTCATAAAGTTAAGCAAACACTCTGATTTGGCTGCGTGATTTGTACCCGCACAACTCATTTGTAATGGAAACTGCAGGAGTTGAAACAGGATAAGCAAAACTCCAGAAGCTTTTTAGATTTTCTCCTATTGGGGAAATTCACACATTTGCTCCTTAGGATTGGTGTAAATAGAACTCAAGTCTCCTGCTTTGAAGATTCACTGTCTTAAGTATTTTAAGTGACAGGGGAGAGGACTGAAGTCAAAGTGCAGTCAAACTAATGGGGCCGGTCAGAAAACAATAGAAAATGGATATGCATTTAAACCTTGAAAAGGAAAAATGTTATCCCGAAACATGGATACTGACCACAATACTGTAGAATGGCATGGAAACAGAAGACTCTTGCTTACCTATGGTGCAGTTTGTAGTTATTTTTCTCCGCTTGGGGTTGTGTCGAAGCAGCTCTAACTCTCGTTTGGTTGGCTCCCACGTTGAATACTTCTCTCCAATACCTGAGTAATGAAGAGAAATATATATGTACTTCAGAGGGTTGCTTGAAAAAGAGCTACAAGGGTACATTGCAACATAAACTGTACCATCCATTAAGCTGGATTCCCCATACATATTACCCCAACAGTAGGCTTGCTTTTCTCTATAGTTCAGAAAGGCAGCAATTGACCTTCACAATATGTTCCCATAAACATGTACTAAAAGCACACAAAGGCAGCTACTTGTATAGAATTCCTTCCCGTTTCCAAGTAACAGTTCTCTCTCTACTCTCCACCCGCAACAATGGGTGAAAAAACCTTCAATTAAAATCACAACAACAGATTGCCCTTCATGTGGGAATTTGTTTCGAGCACCCACCATTCTCTTTGGGTTCACAGAGGTCATCCTGCCAGCACAACTACTCATTGAAGCTAAATACAAATGGGCTCAGAAACAGCCCCACTGTGTCCAGCTCTGTTCAATAAAATATGGCAAATACAGCAAAAAAGCAACCCAACTTCTTAGACAAGCTACACACCTATGTTTAAGAGATATAAGATAGAATCAGATACCGGTATGTAAGAAGGGATACCAAATAGTGTATTAAGGAAGGAAGGAAGGAAGGAAGGAAGGAAGGAAGGAAGGAAGGAAACACATTTTGGGATGTATATATCAAGGAACACCTTGTATTTCCTTGAAACTGTCACTGCAGACTGGATCTCCAGAAATATATATGTCAGGACTCAAAGAACCATAAATTAAGTTATACGACCTGAAGGCAGCTTTAGACTCATCCTTCTCAAAGAATAGTACCCTATGGACGGTAAAGCAGCTTTGAAACAGAGATGTTTCAAAGGCCATTCTGGTGATCAGTATTCAAAGAGAAGTCAAAAGATTTAATCTGGCTAGCATGAACCCCTTGGGTGAGTCTAAGAAGCTCTTTGGGTTCCAGGCTTCAGTTAATCTACATGCTCCTGAAAAATATTTAGATGCACTGATTTTAATGTCTTAGGGCAGTTATCATCTCTCAACAGGAACAAAAAATAAATAAATACCATCCTTATCTCAAAGAGCTATAGCTGAAAATTTGTCATTCCAACAAAGCAACAATGCTTGTGGGGGAGAAAAGCCGTAGTTTGAAGAGATTGTTCTTCAGAAAGGATGTTAGCAAAATGGACTAGATGCAGGAACCAAGTGCACAAATGCATCTAGATTTTTAAGTTTGAGATACTATGGGACCAATAATGATCTAAGAAGCAACCCAATGGAGAAACGTGCAAGACTGGCTACTGTTAATCATAAAAGCATTTGGGTACTATTATGAAATGCACTATTGTAAAAATGAAGTTTAAAGCCAATTAAAGTTCATCTTGTTCTGCGTGGAATACATATTGCTCATAGTGGTAGTACAGAAAGCAATCAAGCAAATGCATTGTGCAAGGTACCAGGGTAAAACAGGTGGTAAGCATGTGTAGCAGGCTTCCTCAAACTCAGCCCTCCAGATGCTTTTGGCCTACAACTCCCATGATCCCTAGCTAGCAGGACCAGTGCTCAGGGATGATGGGAAATGTAGTCTCAAAACATCTGGAGGGCCAAGTTTGAGGACGCCTGATGTATAGTGTGCTATGAAGTGTAATAGTTATTTGATATTCCATTTTAAAAAAATGTTTGAGGAACTTTTTATTCCAATATTTTTTCATGGTTTTTTTTTAACTTGTGCACCACATTGGGTGCCATTTTTATGGCAGAGAATATGGCCAAAAAGAACTCCACATAAGTGATCTCCCAATAAATGGAATGTTCCTTGTGTGAAATTCAACAAAGCATACATCCCATCAACATCTTTTTCTCCTAACAATTGAAGAGAATAAGAAAAATATGACCCACAAAAATAAAGGGAAAACTAATTTCCATGAAATATTGGGCTAAGTGGCTACAGTGTTTCAGTACATTATACAGTCTGCATTTGCAATGATGAATGAGGTACCATTACAAATACCTAATACCTACAACACAACTACTTAGCCAGATGCTTCTTGCTGGCATCTTCACTACAGCATTTAAAATTGTCCATCAGCACATATATTACAGAAACTCGTGTGCTCCCACAACCCAATGCTGCTTTAACTAATTGAAAACATTATAAATCTAACACAGTCATACCTCAGGTTACGGCCGCTTTGGGGTTGCGCAATTTCAGGTTGCGCACCACGCCGAACCCGGAAGTACCGGAATGGGTTACTTCCGGGTTTGGCGCATGTGCAGAAGCGCCAAATTGTGACCCGTGCGTGCGCAGAAGCAGCGCTGCGAGTTGTGAACGCTGCGGGTTGCGAACGTGCCTCCCACACAGATCACGTTCGCAACCCGAGCGTCCACTGTATTAAGTTATGCTACAGTTAGCATGAAGGAGTTAACCTGGTACAGCCTGTTAAAGAGACTTCAGAACAAAAATTATAAACAAATATTCAGTATGTAAGGAAAGCATGTATTAGGGCAAATCAAACAGAAATAGGCATACATGTTTGTGTGGATTAGTGCCCAACTACTTAACAGAAACAATTGGCCAGCTCAGTAACAGAAAAGTAACCACACAGTTATATACATGGACAAATATTTAGAGCAAAACAGCTTAGGTTTCTAGGTTCTCTTTAGAAAATGAGTTTTGTTCAGTTTTAGAGAGCAAGCCAACTGTAATGGCGCCTTAGGTGGTCTCCTATTTCTCTTAGGAAACACTTAAAACAAAGCAAGGTACCACTCAAATATGTAAGAATGCTGATGCCAATATTTTAGCAGATATACAACTGCTTTTTCAGCACATGGTCTGTTGTGACATAAAATTAGGTGCATTAACATAATGACAACAGTAGTGACTAACCTAAAACTAGAACCACAGAAACTGACAGACTGAAAATGATCAAAGAATACCGTAAGCTCAGTATTCTCCAATTGCCAGTGGCTGCTTCAGACAGCGACTTTTAGTAGTGTTAACCACTGAAGCATTCAGGGATTGGTTCTACAAATTTACAGAATTTAAAAGGAATATACAGATAACTGTGTGTAGCTAAGGTTTTTCTTCTAAATGATAAAAACACCACACTTTGAATATAAAACTCATTTTGCAATGTAAAATCAGAGTTGGAAGGGACCTTGAAGGACATCCAATCCAAACCCCTGCTCAGTGCAGGGTCTGCAATGCAGGATGAGTCTCTAGCATCCATGGCAAATGCCTATCCACTGAAGGACAGCCATCATCCTCAAGGCTGTCTGTTTCACTGTTGAACAGCTCTTGCTGCTTAATAGTAACAAAGCATTCACAGAGCTCTCTATGAGCATTCCAAACAGTTCCAAAGCCAGTTGAGTATAGCGGATAAAGGGCAAGTCTTGGATTGGAGAGACCTAGGTTCAAATCCCACCTAAGCAATGATGCCCACCGGGTCATCTTATGCCAATTGTGTTCTCACCAGGGCTGTATCTAACAAAAGTTGTCTCATTAGGGCAAGCACTCCTGTGCAACAATATTTCCTCTCCCCCCACATGTCACCCCCAAATCTGCTCAGGGGTGGGGGTGGGTCTCAGAAGAGATTGGGGGGCAGCATGGGGGTGGACAGGGAAAGGAGAGGGAGAGGAAAGATAATTACACAGGCAGAAGTCTTTGCACTAACTAAATACCTTTGTTGGATACAACCCACAGCTTAGCCTACTTCAGAAGGCTCTCTGAGGATAAAATGTGTCCCATTCTAAGGTTTGGGGAGAAAGGGTGGGATTTGAGGGTAATGATGTGTTTCTCTCTTTCATAATAATTTGTTGGGCTTTTTAAAAAAAGGAATCATAGCTCAGTAGAACACATCCTTTGCATGTAGAATGTCCCTGGCTCAATCCTATTCTTGGTATCCCCACTGAAACGTATCAAGATAGAAAGTTGAAAGACTTCTACCCAAGACCACTGGAGAACTGCTGCCAATCGGGGGAACAATACTGGGTTAGTTAGGCAAATAGTCTTAATGGGCTATAAAAAGCTTCCTCTATAATTTATCATTACAACCCTTAAATTAGATGAGTATTATCCTCATACTGCAGGTAGATGAGAGACAGCAGCTTAATGGAAGCCCTAGTCTTACGCTGAGACAATTAGATCACACTCTTTACCACTACACTAACATTCTGCATTCTCATGTGCTTCGATTCTAATTCTTAAAATACTATTGCCATCTTGCAGCCAGCAATATAAAAATACAGTATTTACTTGAATGAAAAGCACACTTTTTTGGCCAAATTACGTCGCAAAATTTAGGGTGGGCATTAGATTTGATGGCACCAACAAATACTTTTTTGGCTTCAAGGTTTTGAAAACTGAGGTATGCATTAGATTTGATGGCGCATTAGATTCGTGTAAATATGGTACACTGGCCTGCTGATCCCATACTAAGATAACAAACAATATACCTGAACATTTTCTCTTTCCTTTGCAATATGTTTTTAAACACACACACACCCTGGGGACTCATGAAGGATATCATCTGAACTCTATGTAATATTTACAACTATAAGTATGCCATACAACCATTAATGAGACCTGGCTGCATGTTTAGTATTGGGCTATCAATGCCAGACTACAAGTCACCAATTTATATTTTTTGTCCAGTGCAGCTGTTTTGCTCTTTCAAATTAATTACTTCTTGGGCCAAAGACAAGCACATATTAACACATTTAACAGGTTATTTGATTACCATACACAGCACACATGGTTTAAAAATACCTTCAAAAGTATTTATTGTTGGGTATTGTTCTGCACTGTTACCTTAAAATGAATTTTGCATGAAACATTGTATGCTATGATTTTCTTGTTCTCAAATCCATCACTCTTTCCCCCCTTTCTCTGCCTGAACTACTTCAAAATATTAGTAGTCATTATTTTGAGAGATGAAGAACACTATCAGGCCTACAGCAATATTTATCACACGAGAGTAGGTGATATGGCTTTATTTTAAGAGCCATTTTCTTGAACCAATTAAACAGAGATTGACACAGAGGTTCTTTAAAAAATGTTTCACTTTGGACAGAACAATGTTTAGTTTTGCTTTCTTCTCAAAAAATGAAGGGCATATTTTGGAGTAGGTCAATCATAGGAAGTTCATGCAAAGGTTTACCACCCTTTACCTCCTGATACACATTATCTATAACAAGAAAGCAATCTATAAATGAAAAAGCAGCATTGTAAACCATGATTCTTGTCTTAAAATGGCAGATAATCAGCAAAGGGACGCTTGTTAGTGAAATGCGTCGCCAGGTCACACTTCTTACCTGTCATTGTACACTGGTAGTGAGAAACCATTGTTGGGGTGAAGGCTAAAAAAGAAAAAATTAGGGAAAGCAAACTGAATAACAAAACAAATGTGTGTACATATACTTGTGTGTAAATAGTTACAGATATACATACTATATGTGTAAACAGAGTGTGTGCTTATAAAGCTGGCACATTCTATGAGATAATCACACAGGGATAGAGGTGACACTTTGTAGGAAGGGAACAGATTTCTTTTCTGCTATGCTTAAAAGTAGATTTATTCTATCTTATCCTTAACTTTGCACAATCACAAGAGAAGGGGTTATTTCATTGAAAGTAAAATTTAAAAGTGTAGGTTGGCTGAAATTTTATGAGGTGTGCATGTTAAGTAGTCTAGCCTCTGAAGATAAATTATCGCTACATTTGTTGCTCCTACAACTTGCTCTGGTACCCCATTTCCCTATTACTGATTTCTACCTTTTGATGGGTGGGAAGGCCAGGTATAACTAAAAATGAAAGTGAGCATTCTTTCAGCAGATACTTAAATAAAATCAAACCTTGTAGCTTCCAAGCCTTCCGTTGTTCTTCTTTGGCAATTTGTTCCATATCTTTGTCGTATATGTAATCTTGACACATAAAGCAGTATATACCCCCATACAAAAGGTCTATGGCTGCAGAAACATAAGGTGGTTGGGAAGGGGGTTGGAAAGAGAAACACACAAAAATTAAAAAATTAAAAATGTAGGCATTGACTTTCATAATAGCATCTACACACATATTCCCTGACCTTAAAAGGGGGAAGGAAGAACAAAAATACCAAGTGTTATTATGTCACATGACACTTTTAATGCCAACAACCTTTTCTACAAACAAGTATTCTCAGACAAATTAAGGAATGAACATTTAAAATATATTTCTCAGATTCTCCTGGTAGTTAAAATTATTCATTGCCATGGACTCAGATTTGAACTCAACATGGACAACATGATAAAAACTCCTTCTCTTCAAATATAAATACAGGCAAATCTCTAATAAGGACTAAGATACAGAAAACAAACAGCTTGCAAATAAAAAAGGCAGTCCACTAGTGTTATAAAAAATGAAATAAGATGTTCAATTATAGAAAGCTGCATCAAAGCTAGGCTAGTGACAGAATTACTGTACTTCTTCTGCCTGAGAGATCGAAGTGGGCAAAAATCTATATCCCAAATATAACCAAAGCATTTTTTTCTAAGATGAACATCAGCACATTCAATATTTTAAGGGTTCTTAATTTGGTAAATAAATCACAAAAAATCACAGATTCATTATTTTCCAGAGTTGTCATGGTGCAAAAACATGGAACCAAGCCACTTATCCATTAAATCTTATGTCACTTGTGTCAAAAGATGTATTCCGCAATTTGCTGGTGGTTTTGCTGTTATCCTATGTAAAAATTTAAGAGAATCCATGAGCACCTATGCCTTGGATCAAAGTTTTTATGGTGCTGACAAGCACTACTTCTGTGTTTTTTACTGTACAGTCCATCACTGTTAGGGGTGGTGGTTTGGGGTGGGAAATTCATGTAAAATCAAGCAAGTGCAAGAAGATCTGTTTTAATTCTACTGGTTACGATTTTCATCCTGACACTATGGAAAAGCAAATAATTTGTGCAAATGCATGCTTGCTCTCTCGCTCTCTTAGTCTGGGGAGGGGTGTAGCAGCCAGAGGAGTTGTTGCCCACTGTGTTGTTCAGTCGTGTCCGACTCTTCTAAATATTCTAAATGTGCCCACATGTCCCCAGGTGTAAATACAACATTTACAGCTAACAATGTAGGTGTACATTTCTGGAACAATGCAGAATGAATAGTCCACCACCTAGAAAATGGTTCCCAAACTTTTTCGGCCACTGCTCCCCTGGTTTCAATAAACTCATCCCTAGTGCTTCCTACCCCACCCTATAAAAAGCTTTATTCAAAATAGTGGTTTGCATGACCTACTAAGGAAGATTAACAACACAATTAAATTCAAAACAGTAACAACTGCACATTTGTTCAAAGTCTAATTTAAAATCTTTAATTTAATTAAATCAACAAAATTATTGAACTTGATCCAGCGATACCAGCTTCTCAGAGTCTGGTAGTCATTTACACCTCCAGCACCCCCTGCCACACCATCTTAGCGCCCCCAGTTAGAGTAACTGGACATGAGAAGGGGTGATTAATGCCTATCAGTTCAGCAGACTTAGTCTGTGACTCATCAGTCTGTTGGTGTTCCTTGCTTGGTGTTACGTCTTGAATTGCTAAGTTTATTTGGAGCAAGGGAGGTTTTTTGTACTTGTATGTATCTGTATCTGCAAAAGCCTAATAACTATGTCCAGAACTGTTTTACTGATCTTCTGCAACAGAAAACTATTTGGACCTTAAGCTGCTTCCTTGTGGTGAATGGTACTGGGAGCAACTTCCTCTGTGAATCATATCAGATTCTCAACAATATTTTGTTATCCCAATCTTCAAACAGCTCTTGAAGTCATGCACTTCTTTAGTGTTATCATATGAACTTTAAAACCTACAGGGTATTCTTACACAAAACAGATTCAATCTAATTAATCAGCTGGTTTTTATCTGCTAATACTTACTTCTTGCTGAAAATGGAGGTTCCAAAGTTGCCCTCTAAAGATGCATTGAACTCCAAAAACAGAGTCAAATCAGTCTCTTCCCAATAAAGACAACGCAAGCTATTTACATTTTTTACAGATATTATGTACACAAATCCATTAAGAAATTTCAGTTCAGACTGATGTAAGACACATAAATAAATTTATTGCACCAGTTCCACATCCTAATTTGGCTTAGATTGGTGCCACACTGACCCATAAAAAATGAGAACCAGGATTTCAAACCTCCCATGGGTTCAGGTAGCTGCCAGTGTGTTCTGTCTCATATTACAGATAAATGCCCTATTTCTCAGCTGATAATTAAGCTGACATGGCTAAAAACAGATACAGTGGTACCTCAGTCTACAAACAGCTCTGTTAACGAACTATTCGGTATACGAACTCTGCAAAACTGGAAGTAGGTGTTCAGGTTAGCGAACTTTACCTCAGTCTACGAACAGAAGCCGAACGGTGGAAGGACACCGATGGCGGGAGGCCTCATTAGGGAAAACATGCCTCGGTTTAAGAACGGCTTTGATTTAAGAACAGACTTCTGGAACGGATTAAGTTCATAAACCGAGGTACCACTGTATCTAATTCACACATGCCAGAGGTACAGTAAGCCTGAAGAAACCAAGGTGACTTGAATGCAATGCCTGCATATAACAAGAGCTAAATGAACCTCAAGATACAAGTCCAAGCTATTATAACCTCCTTTTTTCTCATCTTGTTTTGAAATGGAATGTGAACCATAAATATCCAATTTCAAATCTTCAGGTATAGCAGCCCTGAATTCTGAAGGACTTAATGTATGCGAAGGTTCAGACAGTATCTGAAAATATCTTAAATTAGATTTCCCAAAGCACATTTTGAGAGAAGCTGTTCTTCCAACAAAGCCAATACACTGTGTTTCAACGGTGGCCAGATACCTTTCATAAACTTTATCTTTAAAATAGACCATTGAAAGAAGTACCACTACAGGTATTCCAAGTGTGCATTGCTGTTGTTTCTAAACATTATAATCATTATAAGCCTAACCAAAATAAGTTAGGGATATTATGTATCTTAATCTTAAAAGAAGACTATAGTAACTAACCTACAAACTAAGGTTCCTTGCTTATTATCAATGTAGATTTAAAAAATAAAATGCCAATTTTAACTGTTGCATTGAATATGGTACTTGCTTATATAACAGTTACATACAAATTAACTGTTGCTATAGCAATAGGGTGGGTGGATGTTAGGAGCCTCATAAAGTGATATCTGAATGTTATATTTTAAAATAGTCAGATATTTTCAAGTGAATTATCATAGCCCTTTATATATATTATATACTACGACTTTATTGTAAATCAAGGAAACCTCTGCAATTAGTTTAAAATTAAAAACAAAAGTCAATTATTACAAAGTCCTCCAGTATGTGATATGCAATATGTGGAGAAGAGAAATTGGATATTTATGGCTCTTGTTTTATTATAATCCTGCCTCATGAAGAATTTTCAAAACAAGTTGGAACAAAACAAGATGGAAAGGTGGAACAAAGGCTGTTTTTTAGCTTGCAATTACTTTAACTTCTTCCATTAAGAGCTATTTAGTACTCAATATCTCTGAATTGACACCAATTTTTCAAGATGATTTTACCAAAGTATGTTTAGGGATTATGGGGCCAAAGCCTTCATCAAGCCTTAGAAACCTTTTTCATTAGCAGTACATGTGACAAGACAGCTTTGCTAACAGATTCCCTGGAAGCAATCGGTGAGATGGCATCTCAAAATACCCATTCCCATCTAACTTTGAGGCTCATGATACACAATGCCAAGTCAATCACTAACAAACTGCACCTGCACATTCCCTCTCATCTGCTCTCACACATAGCTGTACCTGCAGCTATTATCCCAGCCATTTATTGGCCGAGACTAGCAACATGAATTTCCTCATGCCTCAGCTCCTCTCTCAGAAATAACAGCCAATATTTTGGTTGGCTGCCCCACTTGTATAACAATGTGCACTGTAACGTCCATCTTAATATATATATATATATATATATATATATATATATATATATATATATATATATGGGGTAGGGGTCCAGATTTTCAAAATAAATATACTGCCTCCTGCAAGACAGATTTCTGCAAGGCTTAGGTATGAACATTCTCTAGACAATGTCATATAAGCTCCTGTGGTGAGATATATAGAAGCCAAGGACACAGCAGAAAAGACCCTGCACATTATGGGTGTGATTCCCCAAACAAGCACATACTGATTCTTTTCTACTTTATGTTCTTCTGTATATTCTGTTCTATTCTCTTACAAAGAGGGCAAGCATTTGAACTTCATCCTTCCCCCTAGGAACTGAGTTTTGTTTCTCCCTTATTGTAAGTACTCAATTATAGGATGGGCCCCGCAGTGTTCTATATATGGGGTGTTTTTACTAAAAAAGTTCAACAACTTTAGCTCCCCCCCCCCAGCAAAAATCCTGGCTATGCCCTTGCTAGGATGTTTCATAATTGGACAGGGATTTGAACCTGGGTTTGCCACATCCAGTCACTGAACCACATTGGCTTTCCAACAGAGCAAAGCACTACTGTAGGACATCTAACCATTTGGTGTCAAACACAGTCACAGAAGATGGTGGTATCTGAAATAGGAATTAAGTTTCCTCGGGATTCAGGATTCTGCAGTTGAAAACTGCCTTAACTGTCTTGCATTCTGGCAGAAGAGTTCTTCTATCTATCTATCTATCTATAAACTGTATACTGCCCTTCACAACATAAAAATACAAAATAAAACACAAAATGCATTAATAAAACAAAAACAAAATGAACCATCAACTCCCCTTTCTCACGCACACATTAAAAAAAACCCTAGAATCTGCCAAATGCCTGGTTGAAGGGTAACATTTTTGTCTGGTGCCTAAAGATATGTAATGAAGGTGCCATGCAAGCCTTCTCAAGGAGAGCATTCCACAAATGAGGAGTCACTGCACACAAGGCCCGTTCCCATATTGCCACCTTCCAGACCTTTCATGGGGAAGGCACCCAAGGAAGGGCTTCAGATGACCACAGGGTCCGGGTTGGTTCATATTCGTGTCCATTTTCCTTTTCGCACAAAAAGTCCAAAAAGGGTTCCCAATTCAATGTAAGCAATAGTTTTTCTCTAATAAAAAGTATCAACTTCGCCTCCAACAATTTCAGAAACCATGCCTCCATATTAAATAGTAAATGTTTTCCTCTTGGCACATATAAGAGTCTCTCCACTGTGATCAAATGCTGAGATAATATTCCATAATTCTTTTGTATCCATTGGTTCGCACCCAGTTCTGTATCTTCAATTCCCATTTCCTGTTATATCTGCCATGCTTTCCCCACGTTATCCATTAATGACTGTTCCATTTGTGTTCCTTCCATTCTTTTTCCGAAATTTCCCCCCAGAGATTTAATAGCTTTATCCTCTGGAATTACAAGTTGTATGTGGAACCCTTTCTCTCTCTCAATTCCATCAATGTCAGATTATCCAGAGCTTTCTCCATCCATAACTTCATTTTTGTTTTCCAGTATCTCAGCTTTATCAGATGGCTGCTGCTTTTCCCCACACACACGCACAGTGGGTTCTTCGATTTCATCAGTTGTCCCTTCTAGTTTTGCCATAGTTTCAGCTCTCAGTCCTGCCAGTTCCTTGTCATCTAAAGCCTCTATGTCATATCTGATTCCATTTTCCATTTCATTCATCTCTGGTTTAATTTCATTCCTCACTTCAATGACTGTTCTTCTAGTCTTGTCAATTTTTTATCTATTCCCCCCCTAAAGCCTATATTGTTTCAGTGAGAGACATTGTCTGCTCTGTCATCATCTGCTTAAGAACATTCACAGTAAGCAAGGACCCTGAAGATCTCCTATCTTCTACCTCTTCCCCCCCCCCTTCTGCCTTTTTTCCTTATTTTTTTCTTATTCTGAATGGGGAGACTATTTTCCTGCTTCACTGAAGTTATTAGACTTTTGTCCCTTAACGGCTTCCATCACTTCAGCAGTATCACAAGCTTAATTCCATTCCCATGGATATAGTGTCAGTTGGCAAGCTAACTTTCAATTTCTTAAACACACTTTCATCAAATAAAAAATGAAAATGAAAAATAATCCACTTAAAGCTTCACAGAGATTCCTCTTGTCCATTTAAAACTTTCTCATTTCACACCATAATTCCAGCTTTTTGTTGCTTTTACTCAATGCCATAAGCAGTAGATTTCTTTCCTTCTCCTTTATTACAGAAAGCAGTTAACTCACCAGGTGGCGATTCTTACTAACAGACGCAGAAACTCTTTTAGGTTGTAAGTTATCCTGTTCCAAAGATGATTAAGAAAGCAAGGCATTTGCAGTCCCAGTGCCCATAATAGGGCTGCAGGGTGGTTTGGGTAAGATGGTGGCTTCCAGGCACTGAACTTACAGGGCAGGAAAACAACCCTTCAACAGTCTCTCTAAACTGCGAAGAGCAAATTTTCAAAGAAACAAGAGGGGCAATCCCTTCGTTTCAACTTCTTTCTGGAAGTGAAAGCTGACAGCAAAACTTGTATCTGGCATCATCAAACACCATGCTGTTATCTCTATCGGTAAAGAACCAACAAAAATCCTTCCGCCTGCCATGGTCCCTCCCCCAGAAAAATGTACCTAACCATTTATAATCACCCTAGCAGTTGCTCCGCCAAGAATGAATCAGAAACAGCAGCAACAATTCATCAGTCTGAACAGAAAGATTTAAAGCCATCCTGTGAAAGGTGGCAAGTGAGTAAGTCCTACCAGGCATGCAGAGGCAGATTGGTACTTAAGAAATGTATCTGTGACTGGTCTTCTGGGGTCAGACAGGTAAGCTACCAAGGGACCTGGATAAAGGCATTCCTTTGTGATCAAGAGTCCACAAGTTAACAAATGGATGCCTAAAGTCCTTCAAATTCCTTGAAGTCAGTGCACTTCTTTGGGAGGAGGGTCCCAAGTGAGCAATACAAACCTGATTAAAAGGTATTTGAAAAAGAAGAGGTCTGCAGTGTCAATCTGCACAGAAAGAAACTGGAGTTGTTTAAAGATCACAATACAGTACTGCCTTGTCCATACTACTGATTGCTGCAGACTTTCCGTTCCTCTGGAAAATGTAACATAGTACCCTCCCCTCCCCAAAAAGTTGAACTAATTTACGATTTCTGCTTCTCTCAGCCATCTATGGATCCAGATGCACCCAGAAACTTATTATTTGCTTATTTACAAATGTGTATGTTAACTACAATGGAATATCCACTTTCACCATCCCATACAATAGAATTGATCTAACTGTGGTTCAGAAATTAAGCACAGATGCACAAATCACTGTATTTACAAAAACAACATGCATCTTGGCAGCAGCTCTTATATAGGTCTTGTGGCACTTTGCAGTATATGTAGAGAAAAGGGAAGAGAAAGAGAACATGAACCTCCTGCAGAATTTCATCTCAGTTGATTATTTTTAATGACTAATTCACCCTGACTACATTCAAAGTAAAATACCCTGTTTTTAGTTTTTGTTGTCTCTTATCCCATTTAGCCATTATGGGCAGTTCATAGGACAATTACTATGGAGCTGAAGCTAAAAGGAGCCAGTTCTATTGTTTCTAACTCTTGAGTTGAAAGCTATTCTAAGTCAGACTGTTTCTCAACCTAGCCCAGCAGTTCTCCGGGGTCTTGAAGAGAAACCTCTCACATCACTTGCTATTCTGGGGATAGCAGGGACTGAATTAGAGACCTTCTGCATGCAAAGCATGAGGGTTCCATACTCCCATTTTGATCCTAATTTATGATATTTTCTGCATAGTAAATCCAGTATGTACACAGTAAATCCGGCTCAAGGAGTACTCCAGTTGTCCAGCACCAGAAGTAGCAGATGGCTGGAGTGGAGACCATTCTTTTCAGTCCTATCAAACATGCATTACTTCTCAGAAAACAAAGATCTTCCCTCTATCTGCTATGCCTTTGTAAATCCAAGGAATTAATATTGCAGTGTGGCCCTGCAGGCCAAGGGCTCCAAAATGAGACTCACAAAGAAGATGACTGCCACAGGCTGGGGTCTCACTGTAGAATACAGTAGCCTATAATTACCTTGTCAGCAACTTGCTTTCTTTTTTCAATCGAGAGTCTTATTTTGAACTGATCAAGGGCTTGGGGGTGGACTAGCTCCACCCACCAACCACCTCCTACAAAGCATATGCACCAGCAAACGGCTCCAAGTTCTTTCTGCCCAGGAGGAACAATAATAGATGCTTTGGCACAGTTCTTCCTTTTTGCACCTCCGTTCTGACTTACTACACACAGGACAAATTTAGGTTGCTTTTAAAGGCCATAGAAATCAAGGTGTTAGAGAGTTCTAACTATATCTCCATTTTGGAGAAAAGTAGTGAGATGCATAATACTGAATGAGAAGGGGAACTTGTCCTCAAGCTCAGGGGTTACACACTGGGGGTGGATTTCACCCCTAGTACATGCAAATACATCATTCTGCAGCATATATGTAGCTGCTTCTGCTAAAGCTTCACAATTTGTTATCTGGAGCTTCAGGTTCTGTTCGTCTCCATGGAGACTGATGTAAGCTCAGCAAAGTCACTAAGTGCTTCAAAAATAATTTCAGTTCATTTTGAGATATGTGTATGCATGTAACATGTTTTTTGGGGGGGTGATCAAATGGCATTCCAACGGTGCTGTTTCAGGCACTGCTGTTAAGAATATTTTCATCTGACATTTCAGGGGTGGCACACATTAAAAGGGAGTTTCCCCACTTGTAACCTTGTCCAGCAGGAATTTTTACAATAAGTTTTAAGACTTATATGCACTCTAAATTTAAGCATACAAGATTTAAACCATATTACTACCATACAGATCCCAGGCAATTAATTGTAGCAATTAATTAGACCACACACTATCTCTCACTCTCTCCCATTTTTCTTAAGGTTTTTCTTAAGCTAACAGCCAGTTCCCATTGGATAGCTTCCTTTACCTCCAATAATCCTCTCCCCTCCAAAAAAATGTTACAGGTATGTCACTCTTATTCCACTTGGTTGCAGATCTAAGCATTCCCACACTTTGCTGCTGTTATGTTGGCACCACCAATTTGTCAAGCAACTAAATAATAATCATTACATTTAAAATACAGTGGTACCTCTGGTTACGTACTTAATTTGTTCTGGAGGTCCGTTCTTAACCTGAAACTGTTCTTAACCTGAAGCACCACTTTAGCGTTATTTCTGGGTTAGCGGAGTCTGTAACCTGAAGCGTATGTAACCCGAGCTACTGAGGTAAAGTATTTCTTTTTTAAAAAAACTGTTGGTGGCAAGGACCATCTTAAGAGGCACTCACCCCTCACTCTCACACAAGGAGGAATGCCTTTTCCAAGCTGTATGCCTGCTGTGACATACAATATCTTTTTTAAAAGTATGCTTCGTTTCTTCAAAACTTCTGTTAATGTTAAGTAAATTTATGTTATGTAAATTTACGGCATGCATGCAACCATGCACAAAATGTGGGCAAAATGTCTGACTTTATGCATTGATAATTAAGTGAACAGGTAATTCAAGCTTCGTGGTTTCAGTTGAGCCTTTTCAAGATGTATAGTAAGAGTAGGAAGTACTATATATAATAATTATTTAACTAATAGGGCATTTGCATAGACATTGATAAGATAATATGACATACTGTTTGCTGAATCCTACCAGGCTGAGCATCTGACAAGTCTGGGAAGGTGAGGCAGTAGATGGAAAGTTTTTAACTAACGAAGTAAATACATGACAATCAAAATTCATTTTTAAAAACACTCAAAAACACCTTCAAGGAGGTTGTCTATCCAAGTCACAAATATAGAGCTCATACATTAATGCAGGCCTAACTGGAAGTCCTGCTAAGTGAACTGAGAACATGTTTACTTCTTTATAAATAAAAGGGATTTAAGCATTTTAAAAATGAAGGTTTTCCAGGATAAACCACCAAAGACCATTTGGTTTTAGGCAGGAAATTATACAATTTAAAAGATATCAAGATCCAATGGAATTAAGTGTTTGACATTTTCTGTTAAAATCAAAAGATCAGGTTTGTAACTGTAACACTCAGGTACACCAACATCTTTCATGATTACAAATGAGCTTTGCATCATAATAAAATGGAAAACATAAAATACCACTCTCCTTTCCACTAACTAGAAAGCAGTTAGTTATGCTCTCTCTCTCTCTCTCTCTCTCTCTCTCTCTCTCTCTCTCTCTCTCTCTGTGTGTGTGTGTGTGTGTGTGTTTGACTTATTTATTTCTAGCTACCTAGTCTCAATTAATCAAGGCCATAATTATAGGGTAACTTCAGACTGTAAATTACCAGAAAAAATGAGTGGGTTGTTGTTGTTGTTGTTGTTGTTGTTACTCCAGCAGGATACCATGGTCGAGGGAATCGAAAGCCACTGAGAGGTCGAGAAGAATGAACAAGGACACATTTCCCTTGTCATAATACAGGGCGACCAAAGCAGTTTCTGTGCCAAAACTGGGGCCTAAACCCCAATTGAAACGGATCCAGAAAATCAGTTTCTTCCAAAAGTGCCTGGATCTGGTCTGCAACCACTTGCTCCAGAACTTTGCTCAAGAAAGGGAGATTAGTAACTGGCTGGTAGTTAGTTAGGTTTTCCAAATCCAGGGAAGGTTTCTTAAGGAGTGGTTTTACCACTGCCTCTTTTAAACAGGCAGGGATCACCCCCTCTTGTAAAGAGGCATTGATCACCTCCCTGGTCCAGCCAGCTGTTCCCTCCCTGCTGGTTTTTATCAGTCAAGAAGGGCAAGGATCCAAGCACCTTGTCCACATCCTCGAGCCTTATCAACTGAAACTCATCCAACACAACAGGACTAGACTGTGCTCTGGGCACCCCATGGATTCATCTGCTATAACAGCACAGTCAAATTCTTGGTGGATGCAAGCGATTTTATCCTCAAAATGCTTTGCAAACAAGTCACAGCGAGATACAGTTGGTTCTCCCACCTCCTTTGGGCCAGCCTGCAAAAGGATCATTCATTTGGATCTTTCCTCCACTTGCATTCAATCTGTCTCCCAGCCCTAAGCTCTGGAGTATACCAGGGGGCCAAATGGGCTCCATGAAGTGGGAGAGGGTGCTCAGGGCGATTGTGTCTATAGCCTGAGCCATTCGGGTGTTCCATAGGTTGGCCAGGGCTTCAACATAGGCGCCAGTCATATCAGCCAGAAAAAAACCTCTATATGAAATATCCTCTATAACCAGAAGAGTCAAGTTGTCTGGGTTCTGATCTAAATGAAGTATTTCCACATTGTAAAAATCATGCATTAGTAAACAAGCAATGCTATTGCAGGAGTCTAAAAAGATTGCTTACCTAAGTTGTGTCGCTTTGCCTTTGCGTGCTCGTGGATGTGTTTCTTTGTAAAACAGCCAAAGAAAACACAGTACAGGCAAGAATGAAGTCTGTTCAGATGGGCACCACACATATGACAGATGCACGACTTTGCCTGAAATACAAAGATGATATTCATTACAAATAGCAAATACTTTATTGTGTAAGTTCATACACTCTTTGATTAGGTTTGTAAGTACTAACATATGTGTGACATTTATTTCTACTTTCCAGTATTAAAATGAGCCAGACTGATAGCTAGAACTGAATTCTCCATCCAAAAGGGATATGTTATTATGCATGTTTTCCCACTAAGGAAACACATTTATAAACCCATACCTCTGTTGGTCCATCCCTATTTATTATGGCACAGATACAATCCAAAACGGTACCTATCAGAACAGCTAGAGATTATTAGAAAGTGGTACAACAACCTGTTAACCTTCTGCTAGCCAGTCAGATGTCTTTAGTCGATTAAGATTTGCAAACTGCTAAAATGGATAGATAAAACTCATCAGAGGAATAACTTGCTTATTTGTTTATTTATGCAGCTAAAATTGCTGGAGAAATATTCTATTATGCACTGAACTATTATTATAAAGACGTAAGAGAAGACAGGAAATACTTTCTTTGATAATATAAGGAGAGAGTTCCCACCACTGTGCCATACCACAACACATTTTAGACTGGCAAATTGTCTCTTATATGTATGATGGGGAAGGAGGATGTATTCACGTACACAACGAACATATATTACACACACAGTTTGCCAGTGAAGACCTGGCCACCTGCTGTCAGGGATGTTGAATTGTTTTAACCCCCGCTGCAACTCCATCCCCAAGTATCCTTTTTATTTTAGTCCATTCATGAATGATGACAATTCATTCCTACTGAGAAAAGAAAGGGGTACATCGAGAAAAATCCCTACAGTGGAGGTTAGATATGCTTTCTGTTTCTTCTGATCCCAGCACTCGATTCAGGATTAATCTCCTCAACTGTGTCACAGTCTGTTTACTTTGCCCCAGAGAAGTGTGAGAGTTCCAATCTGCATCTCTTTCCCCTGAGTTTTACCTTCCAGATACGTTAAAATATTGGGAACTGGGTTTTGTTTTGTTTGTACTTATTATTCTATGTCTACCAAAAACCCTTTTGTCCTCATTCCATTTGCCAAGATTTGTACAGAAGTCAGAAGGTACCAATTTAAAATTGCATGCTGGTCTAGACACACAGATTTTAGGAAATGGTTAGGTATTAAATTCAGGTGGGAGGCTAACCATTTAAGCACTCTGGGTTGTAGCCAACCAAGTTCTATTCAATGCAGGCTCATTTAAACTAATAG
This sequence comes from Lacerta agilis, assembly GCF_009819535.1. Taxonomy (NCBI): domain Eukaryota; kingdom Metazoa; phylum Chordata; class Lepidosauria; order Squamata; family Lacertidae; genus Lacerta; species Lacerta agilis. Next base: position 42,686,875 of record NC_046324.1, read on the forward strand.
ACCTAAGTTAGTAATGTCTGTTAATTCCAATTGAGTCTACCCAGAGAAGAACCTAGCTGGATAAAACACTTTTAAGTCCAACTTTGACTTTAGCACTGCATCCAAGCTGAGAGGTGAAAACAGATGCACTTACAACAGCTCCCAGGGTGGGAGGCTGGGAGAAGAAAGGGAAGTGCCCGGGTGAGCTGGGAGAGTCCACCCCTTTCTGTGTGAGACAAGGGTTAAGATCTACCTTTGAAAGAGCATTTTGCCTCCCCCCTTATTTTTCATTTAGATTAATTTGTTTTTAATTGTATTGCATTATGAAAAAGCTTCAGTATTTTTTAAATGGAAAACCGATGCTCTTACAAACCCAAAACCACACATCTATTTTATGGATTATTTTTAAAAATAGATAAAATTCCAACACTTATTTACATAAAAGTTGCAAAATTCATAATGTATCAATACAGAGCTGTAATTCTTGGGTACAATGGGCTAAAATATGAGCAATCTTTCTGATGAAAGGCACAATGTCAACAACTCTTGACAATTTGGTTTCTAATTTGATTGTACACAACAGAATGAGTTAACAAAAAAGAACCTACTTTGTTACAGGCACTCAAAAATGACTAGCAGAAAGTGACATCATTTTGTTCCTGGCAGTCTTCAAAAGTATTAAAAAAATAATAATGTGAGAAGCACAAGGACAGGAAAAGGAACTTCCAAGGAGGGTGGGCTAGGTAGGTATAAGCAGGAAGAAGTTGGGCTTATTTTAAAGAAATGTTACTAAGCTGAGATTTCTCAGTGGACAATAGACCATTTCCATATTGAGAATGCCCAATAATTAGAATGCCAACTCACATTAGAATGTTTAGAGAACATTCTATGACATCACAGCAGACTAGTCAATGGCAAGTAAGAGGCCAACGTATTAGTAGAGAGGCAATAGCCATTCTGACCTCACATATATAAAAAAGCAAATTCTCAAGCTTGCAGGCAAGTACTAAACAAAATGTTGTTGTTGTTTTTTTCAAATTTCTATACTGCCCTTCATCCGAGGATCACGGGGTGGTTTGCAAAATAAAAACACAAAAATATATACCATTGTAGCAAACAAAAACAATACTCCCCCCACACAATTTAAAAGGCCATAGCTTGTTTAATTAGGCAAATGCTAGTTATGAGCCAATATGCACCAATGTGTCAGAAAGCAGCTTGAACACTGGGTTAGACAAACTGTCACCTACCTTGGTTAAGTATTTAACTGCCAAAATTATTCCGGGGGGGAAGAGAGAGAAGGAATAACACCTAGCGAAGCAAGAATTCCTGTTCAAATGAATGCTAGCCCCACCCCTTAAATGCCAATACATGTGTTGATTTTGACCCTGACTGGTGTGAGGCCAGCATCCTTTCAAGAAGACCTAACACAGATGCAGAGATTGCATCCCCATGGAGGTACCGTATTTTTCGCTCCATAAGACGCACTTTTTTCCTCCTAAAAAGTAAGGGGAAATATCTGTGTGTCTTATGGAGCGAATGGTGGCCCCTGGAGCTGAATTGCCCAGGGGCCAAAAGAGGATCATGCTTTTTATTTTACAAAGAGAAAAAGGAGTGTTGAAAGGACCCCGCTGAGCAGCAAGAGATCGGGAGAGAGATAAGAGTCCCGGCTCCCTTTCAGCCCTGCCCTCTTGCCCAGGCCTCCATTGTTGAATGTGCTGCAGAGGGAGGTTGTTTGTTTCCCCAATGACATGTGACTGGCTGATTAGATTATCTGTCTGGAAACTGTAGAAAAGGCTCCGTTTCCTTTAGAAGCTGCAGAAATGTGAGTTGAACCCCATAAAAATGGGGCTTTTCCTCTTTGCTTTTCCCCCTTTGCAAAAAAAAAGCTGCAAAACATTTAGCTGATCCTCAAAAAAAACAAAAAAACCAGGGCTTTTAGAGGAGGAAAACCAGAAAAATCTTTCTCTCCCCCCCCCCTTGTTTCCTCCTCTAAAAACGAGGTGCACCCTATGGTCCGGTGCGCCCTATGGAGCGAAAAATACAGTAGTTCTTCAGTCAACCACTGACTGCAGCTAAGTATTCTCAGAAGCCCTTTCATGTGTGTTTTGTTACCTAACACCCGAAACAGCACTAACAAATCTGTTCCTATTCTAATCAAAGAAAAAGCTCTTCTGATACCAAATACTGCAATGATTTATTACTAGAGAGACACTGAACTCAGATGTATTCTGTAATCCTAAATACGTTTAAGCTAGGAGTCCTACCGATAATAGTTTCTGGGTAAACAGGCTTAACAACAAGGTGCAGTTCTAATGATGCAATTCTTTTTCAAATCACGACTTTTTCAAAAGCTCAAGGAAGTTTGGGAAAAGATAGAACATGGCAACATCAAGGTAGCTTATGAATCATTAGCCGGGAGTGTTAAAAATATAGACGGCTGCTATTTATGACATTCAGCCTTGCAACTCACAAAACTAAAGTTTAAAGAAATTATGCAAGCCTGTAACATAGCACTTGGAACTGAGATCTTAATTTTTCCAGCTGTTGACAAATAGCAATGTTGTTTACTGGTTTAACCATCTAGAGTAGGGGTGGGGGACCTTTTCCAAAGAGAGGGCCATGTTCCCTCATGGGCAACTTTCCAAGGGCCACATGCCAGGGATGGGCAGGGTCAGATGCAAAAGTGGGTGGGTGAGATACAAAAGTGGGCATAGCAACAAATGTGATTCTTACCTTTGTACAACAGAGATCATTTCAGACTTGTGGAAGTGAGAGGTTTCTATACACACCAACCCACATCCCTTCACCCTCCATCCAGGCAAGGAAGCAGCAGCATCTCAGCCTGGCAAAAGCAGTGGAGGAAAGTGCAGAGCAGAAGGAGGTAGTGTAGCCTTGGAAGAGGGTGTAGCCTGGGGAAGAGTTTCAGGAGCTGAACAGAAGTTAGGAGGGCTACATCTGGCCACTGGGCCTGAAGTTCCCCCACCCTGATCAAAGAGGATAGCGTATGATCAGAAACATTGTCCGGGAAATTTAAATACGCCAACTAGATGCCCTGGTACAATATTGCAGCCAGTGCTTATCAGACCTCGCTTTAAGTGTCACGTGACTTTCCTTGGTTAAGCAACGCTCCTTCAAGGAGTGGGAAACTGGGTAGAAGAAAGTTGTTGTTGTTTGAATTTATATACCTCCCTATACCCGGGGGGGGGGGGGTCCCTCAGGGCAGTTCACAGAATAAAATCAATATATAAAACCACAAAATACCTAATAAAAATAAAAACAGCAACCCAATACTGTACCCCCCTCCCAAAAAAAAAACATTTTAAAAGGGGTATGGGTTGTAAATCAGATCAACCAAAGGTCTGGTTAAAAAGAACGATTTTGCCTGGCACCTAATGGTGTATAATGAATGTGCCAGGCAAACTTCCCTGGGGAGAGCATTCCACATATGGGTAACCATTGCAGAGAAGGCCCATTCTTGTGTTACACCAACCGAACCTCTTGAGGAGGGGGAACATGAAGGAGGGCCTCAGAAGATGATCTCAGGGAAAGGAATAAACTTTCACCAAATAACCAACTTCTTCTGACCCATGTTATGAAGTGGTACAACTGAACTGTAATCTAACCCACAACAAAATGACATGCAAAGCAATCCTATGCATATCTTTTTGGAAATAAGCCTGCTGAATGAATGGGACTTACTCATAGTATTCTTAGGATAGCAGCCTGGAAATTTCAATGATTATGATTTATTTCATTTATGAATACTTCCTATGAAGCACCTCAAAGCAAATTCACAATAATTAAAAATCAATTTTAAAAATTCAAACAGTACTTAACGTACCTTACTCAATTTAATGCTACTTTCCAAATACAATGTATTGACTGAAAGGAGGATGGGAAAGTAAATTGTTAGTAGATAAAACATCTAATAAGAAAGTCATGTGGGCTTCGGATAGCCCTGTCATTATGTCTTATTTTTTCTGCTGGGATTTAGGTTGTATGTGATGCTACTACAGTATATAATCTCCACAAGTAGGACTCTTACATAAATATAAACACAAGAATATCAGGGAAATAATGGGGAGAAATAACAGAAAGACAATACTGGGCAGTACACTTTGCCATACTCAGGTCTACCCAGATTATGCAATTCTGTAAATGTATAGGAAAAATTGCAGAATCTGAATGAAGAATTCACCAGCCTTCCTGAGAATACTACCTAATGGGAGGGCAAGGAACCAAGTTTGTTTTTCATGGCTTTATATCATGAAAAGCTCTCAGATTTCCAGCAATACAGCTTCACTTTGATTGCATAATTTATACTGTACTAGAATTTGGTGTAGAAATTTTGATTGATTTTTTAGAGTACAGAATACAGGAAGTACCACTAATGTGAATTAAAGGGTTAGAAAATGCAGGGCTCTTAAATAATAAAAATATTCACATAAAACCTAAGGGTATTATTCTACAGTGAACAACTGGATATAAGATTCCAGTGTATCCCACTAGAAGAACTCAACACTTTCATTGACAGGAACAAAGCTGACAAAGTCTTTGCTGCATGGAGAAGATAGTGCAAGTAGACTGATGGACCTACAAGCTTATCTGAAGGTTTTCTACATTTGCCATGATTAGAAGCTCTCTTTCCCATTTCATGTTGAATTTCAGCAATAAGCTATACTAAAAAAAGGTACCAAAATACAGAAGACATATGAAGAAAATACATTTCATGTCTAGGTTCTCAACACTAAATATAACCAAACGCCTAGCACAAAGGCACAGAATGGGGTAAAATAAAGAGAAATGGAAACTTATGTTTACCAAAGCTTTCTTGGACTCTACATTTAATATTTAATTCTGTTTTGTACATTGCTTAGTTTTGTTTGTTATAATATATTTTGTTTTAGTTTAGTTTTTAGGAAATTACTGCCCATTATTATTGTACGCTTACTTTTAAATGATATTTCATTATATCAAGCATTATAATTTTTCATAAATAAAATTTCTTTTATTGGTTTTCATCAACACAAATATAGCAAATTTACTTTAGAAGAGCAATCAGTCATCTTCAAAGCCTCAAATTTCCACAAAAAAGTTATCTAGTGTAATGGCTCAATAAACCAATTGCTAATATAAACCAGTCTGATTATGGGGGAGGGGGAGAAGAGATTTTTTGTAATGTTTTGTAATAAGTTTAATAATATTGTTCAACCTTACGCTGTCTTTAACCAGCTGTAAAATTATGAGTGTTTCTTAAGACTTTTTGCTTTTATTTTATTTACTAATAAAAACAATGAGAAAAAGAATAAACCCACTCATCTAGAATTAAAAAAAAAAACCCTTGGCAATGTGTGAGCATATGCCTAAATAATGGCTGAACAGCTGCATCTCTGTACAGTATAAGGAAACTTCTTTCTTTACAAGCTAAGAGAAGATGAGAAATTGCAAATCTCTCTCTTTTCAGGAATACATATATACAATCATACACATACACACACACACACACACCCCTACTTATATTTCAGAATGCTGATTTCCCCGTTTTCTGCAATGCACCACTGCAGTAGCCAATTTCACATGAGAACAAGATGATTGCCAATACCGCAGTAGTGTGTTCTAAGATAGAGTATAAAAATCTATTACTTTACCTCATTCATTCCCCTGTGTCAGCAAATCGTGAAAATGTTTTTAAACATTCTATTAGGTAATGCATTGATCTAATCTTCAGGGACACGTGACTTGAGAAGTAATGCAGCAGGCAGGCTAAGCAGCCCAGCTAAGCAGCCCTGCCTACCTGACATTGTGCAGGGTGTCTTATTCAATGCGGCCCATGAAGCTAAGATGTTATTTGCAAGGTAGGAACACACAGTGAATGAACATTTTATTCTTCCCAGGGATTGGGGGGGGGGGGGAGAGAGAGAGAGAGAGAGAGAGGAATGTATGTTTGGGGTAACCTGCCCTGATACTCTGATGAAAAGCACTAGTTTCATTAACTACAAACCCCAACATTTGGGATCCCCTCCAAACTGGTGCCAAAGTGTTGCAATTGTTTTGCAGTGTGGACCCCACATTTTCCAGTGTCCTGCAAACTTAGGAATTGATAACTATGACCCCTGGTTTGGGTATCACCCAAAAACCTGACATTGTCCGATTCACTCCAAACCAGTCCCAAAGTTTTGCATTGTTTACCAGTGAAAGCACAATGTATTGCAGTGCCCCCCCAAATGCAGAGGAAGAGATACAGGCATCCCCCCACTTATGTGGAGATTGCATTCTGGGCCCCCATGCACATAAGTGAAATTGTGTAAAGTGGGGAATACCACACTTTAATAGGGAGGGAATGTGGGGAAGAATGAAAGAGACGCTAACCCGGGAAATTGCTCAGGACCGCTGCCTGGCCTGTCTCGAGACTCCATGCCTACTGGGAGCCAGTGTGTGCAGCGGTGATGGTAGCTGGCCACAGAGACCAAGGGCTGAGGAGGACACCCAGCGGAACTGGCACCAGGATGGGGGCATGGATGTGCAGCAGAGGTGGGGAGATTGCACCTCCCTTTCTGTTCCACTGTAGAATCTCCATGAACAAACAACAAACAGGCTGTGGGACTTTAAGAACTGTTTTTATTATGACATAAAGTTTTGTTGGCCAGAGCCTACTTTTTTTGTATGTGTATACATACCAGTATATAATACTGAGTTTTAAATAATAAGAACAGATTTTACAACAAATAACTAGAAACAATCATTTTGGTGAAATTCTTCTTAGGCTAACTGGAGTCCTGTGCCATCCTGAGATTGTTCTGAATTTAAGATCTTGTGCTTCTGAGGTTCTATGATTTTAAGATCTGTGACTGAATGGCCAGGAGTTTGCTACGGCTGCATTCACACAGGGGGTTTATCCCGATAGTTTCAATGATTATAAAGCTAGCACTTCGGTTGCATTTTCTAATGTTCTTTTCTTGCCTTTTCAAGTTGAATCCAACATCTTATCACACATGATAACACATTTCAAGACATTATTTTAGGAGGAGATGATGGGAGTGTGCGCGGAAGCCTAAAAAAAAACAATAGTTTTGGAGGTATTGGGCAACATTGGATTTGAAATGACCAGAAAGGCCACACAGAGAGTGTGTCACAGTTTTCAGGGTGCTGCAAAATGATTGCAAAACTTTGGTACCTGTATGGAGTGAATCACAGTGTGGGAATCTGAGTGTTGTTAACTACAGTGGCATTAACTAGAAACCCCCGTTTGATGCATTACTGGGCTTTTTGCGAGGTGCTGCAAAACGGGAGGGAGGGTTCAAAATGCAAAATGATTGTAAAACTTTGGCACCAGTTTGGAGTGAATCAGGTTTTTCAGTGATACCTATGACCAGGCACCCCCAGCCTGCAGCCCTCCAGATGTTTCGGCCTACAACTCCCATGATCCCTAGCTAACAGGACCAGTAGCCAGGGATGATGGGAATTATAGTCCAAAACATCTGGAGGGCCGAAGGTTGGGGGTGCCTGCGTATGACTCTCTGAGTATGAGTTGGGAGGGGGCGCTAAAAAACGATTGCAAAATTTTGCCAATGGTTTGGAGGGGGTCCCAAATTACGGGCTTTATAGTTAATGAACCTGAAAATACTGTTAAGCACAATCTTTTCAGAAAAAGAAACTTGATGGAAATGTAGATCAAAGCTTTAGCAACTCAATGGTTCTTATGTAGGCAACTGTAGACCTCAGTTCCCTTCTGTTTTGTTTTAAGCACTGTAAGCTGTCCACAGAAAATGTGAACTTAATTAGTCCACATCAAAGTCACTTCATTTCTGCTAGCAGTGAAGATAGCTGCAATATAGATCCTCTACAACATGATTTATTTATGCAACATGAGGGAAAGTCAGAAAAGGGGAGGGGAATGTTAACTCCCTCAGAGTCAGTTTCTTTTTTAAAAAAAAAATGTCCTGTGCGATTTAGGTTAAACTCAAGACCACATCAGAGTCGCTGCAATTTTGCTAGCAGGAAAGATCACTGCAATACAGATCCACCACATGATTTATTTATGCAGCATATAGTTTAGACTGGTCTAGGAGTTGTCTCCCAATTTCGCAGTCTTTAAAGTTGTCAAATTATGCACAATTCTTACCAGTGGTCCGGTTCTCACGTCATGCTAAATCAAAACATTTTGTGTACTCCTGAAGAGACTCTAGCCACTTTGCTCCTCCTCAGTCATTCTGCTGCTATGCTGCACTGAGCTAAGCCCCAATTTAGCTTAGCACAGGGGTTTGGAATCCCTAGCCAATCTTGGCTCACCAAGGAACTAATTGGACCTACAATACCATTTCCCACAAATCACACCCACCCGTCAATCAGTTGACATCAGTTGATTAACAGGGTCCAATTCTGCTACATGCTGCTCTGCCAGCATGTTCCCTGTGGTGAATGCCCTGGCAAAGCAGGCTCCTCCAAAAAACAGGATTGAACCCTCCATTCATCAGCTGATCAGTACATTTGAGAATGAGTGTTTCCAGGATGGACCTACAGTCATATAAGATACATGCCACTCATGTGTACCATGGACAATGCAATACTTTAAAAAATCTTTTTTAGGAATGCCTGCATGATGTGAAATATATAAACGTATGAAGCGAAGGAGTTCTGGAGACTAAAGACACTATCAGCAGCTTCATATATGCATTTATTGTTAGAAGTTCTGCACTAAGTGGGGTTCTCATGGAGTTTCCATGAAAAAAATTAAAACTCTGGCAAAAACTAGCCAAAACAACAAAAGGTTAAATATTTTATGTTTAGCTTCACTTCATACCCTGCTGGTATTATCTCCACATTATCCTATCTACTAGACAGTAATTACATAATGCCACCCCCAGAAATTAGTAAATTATAGTGTTTTCATTTATGGACACTTTGCATTAAATGCCAAAGCATTGCTTAGTTAACTGAAAACAAATATACAAACTCCCAAACTGCCTGCTGGGATTAATGGCTAAGAAAAATTCCCAGCAAATGTGTTTCCACAGCAATTAAGATTTGATTTTAAAAAAAATACTACGCATATGTACAAAAACACTTGCCCACATTCCTAATATACTGAACTATTTCAAAGATAGTATATTTAAAAAGCAACCACTACCACCACATGAACATTTAACACAATGCACAGATCTTCTAAAATCTGTTCAGCATCCAAGACCACAAAAGCCCGCATCTAATTTCAAACATTATGCAGCCTACTTACAAAACACTACTTTTCATTGGTGACAGTAGCATTATGTCACTAGGGAAACGCAGTTCAACACTACATTGCACCGATGGAAGCAAAAGCCAAGTCATCTTCAGAAATGAGCATACAGCTTATTAGATGCAAAAGGGTAGAAGAGAGAGCAAGAAATGCAGAGGGCACACTTAATGTTTTCCACCATTTGAACAGTAATTTAAGGACTCTTTTGAAGCAGATTCAGGGAGCACGACTGTCAGGTCTCTGTGTCAAAACAAGCCAAATTTCAGTCAAAGTGGCTGATGAAAGCAATAGCACTTTTTCTACATCTGAAAGTTGTGTGTCTGTGTCTCATTATGGAGTGCATCATGTTTTGACCCTATGCAAATGACATCGTAAGATTCAGAATATATTTAAATCCAGCAGGACCTAGTGAATGGTCCAAGGTCATCTGATTTTGCAGAAGTGCTGAAGCTAAGCAGATGTTGACCTGGTAAGTCTTCTTGGAGGAGAAATTCCTGGAAGCCCTAAACACATACTATACTGCTATTTCAATCTAACTCTCAGACCCTCACACTTCTGCATCGGAAACATGTAGCAAGCAATCAGGCTGTAGTGATATCACCCAATATTTCCCCTGAAATAATTGTGAATTTTGAGAAGGTGATCAAAGAAAGAGATGCCATGTCCAGAAACTTTAATTCATGCACTATTTTCTCCTAGAAGTGAAAGGGTCTGACTGCCTCAGCTGGAGATTTCTCACTTGAAGCTAACTTATGAAGATGCTTGGGCATCTCACTTTTGCTGTTTCTAATATTTTGCATATATGCTTGGGCCCACTGATTCAGATAGTATTATATCTCACCTGTTCTCTAAGGAGCTCAGGGCAGATTACCTAGGGGTTCTTTCATTTTATCCTCAAAGCCACCCTATGTAGCAGTTAAAACTCAGACATGACGACTGCCTTGAGCTTATCCAGTAAGCTTTATGGGTTAGTAGATTCTGTATTCCAACTACTGTACACACACTACACTTTCATTCCCCCTAAGAATCAGCACCTGAAGGCCAGTTTTGGCTACATTAATGCAATCACCCGAATCTGCCTATGAGGCATGTGGAGGGGATAAAGCTGAGGACCACGGCAAGGCAACTTTCCCCTCAAAGTGAGCTACCAGTAAGTATATTCTTACAATCAGGAATAGGATAATTACTGTTCATAAGTATGCCATGTCAGTATAGGCTTCCAATATTATTTCACTTGCTTCTTGGATGCAAGTTATCATCAGAATAAATTGTTAACAGATCCCTAAAGTAATATTCACTCACCTAGGAGTGAAAAGGGGGAGCTGATTAAAAGCTACATCCTGAAGTTCCAAAACCTAAACTCTCACCTTCATCATGGCTACCTGACATAAGAAAGGCACCACTTACTAAATAAACAGAATCTTTTCAAATCCAGCCAGATGGGCGGGGTACAAATAATAAATATTATTATTATTATTAAGGTGTTTGCTTTTAAAAAACAACAACTTTATCTTGGCAGCTGAAATAAAAACCTTAATGTTGACTCCTAACTGGAATACAAGCCAGTCAACTTTTGCAACTACTATATCTCAACAGAAATCCTTGACAACCACATGCTTTTTATGGGCAAGTTCCGCAGTTAATTTTGTTTGTTTTGTTTTGTTTTACTATATTCCTTACTGGATTGTTATTTTAACTTCATAATAAAGTCTTTTAAAAAAACCAACCCAAAACAGTTGGCCAATAAATAAATAAATCCTGGGATACATAAGAGTACAAATAGTAGCATACTATCGTAAATTATTCTATACAATAGAATAAACTTTTAAAATAGAAGGTTTAATCCTCCTCCACCCCTTTTCAAAACAGCATTCTGCAGAAAATAGCTGCCTGCAGTCCTTCTGTAAAGGCACCTGCTATTTAGTCCACAAAAAAGTGAGAAATCGGCATTGCTGTCTGACATTTTTCCTTGAAAAATGCTTTTCAGGAATGCACTGGGAAGGGTAGCATGTTTCCAGAAAATGAAGCTACTAGTCTTTAAAGGGGGGCAGGGGGATGGGACCCAACAAAGCAGCTGTCAGAGCCAGTTCTTGTTCAACTAGGGTAGAACAAGGCCAAGTCACTGGGGGAATAAGATGAAGGCAGTCCATAGCCAGCAAGGAAGAATGACAGCAGTGACTTTATGTGTGTAGTAGAGCAGCATCCCTCATGCACCATCCCATTCTGCATACAAATTAACATGTGGCTCATTTTAACAATCCATCCTCAAAAAAGGGAAGGTAGGAAAAAACTGCATGTGCCCCAATATGTGTGTATGTGATTGTGGTGATGCAGGTCTCCCCTTCTACTATTCACTGAACATTCATATATACCATATATTCTGGCGTATAAGACTACTTTTTAATCCAGGAAAATCTTCTCAAAAGTCGGGGGTCGTCTTATACGCCGAGTGGAGAATCTGCAGTCGAGTATATCTCAAACTCTATATTTTAACCGGAAAAGTTGGGAGTCTTATATGCCCAGTCGTCTTATAAGCCGGAAAATACGGTAGATAGATAGATAGATATCCCCCTCCAAAAAAAAGGTCAGTCAAGATACTCACAGAGGAGCACTAACTCATTTAACATATGTGCCATATTTATTCTGGAAATACCATTGTTAATTTGCCTCAATAGCTTGTTACCACAGATAAACCATTTTGCTGTGGCTGCAAGTCAACATTTAAGGTGCTCAGAAAGAGGCAGGAATACATCGTTACAACGGGCTATGTTCCCTATAAATCTAGTAAAACCACCAGCATGCTTAAGATTTCTAAACTGAAACATTCTGGAGTCTAGAACTAGTATTTAGACCATCTAAGGAAGCCAATTCTAAAACAATCAGGAAAGAAACCATCCCATCAAAGAGTACCTTTAAGTGAAAAGATATTCCCTTTGCTTTGGGGAGCATAGCTGAAACAGTTAATCTTTGCCAAGTCTTAAGCAGGTCCTGTTCATGCCACCAGTTGTGTTGTTTTTTTTAATCCATGCTTACACATACACATACAGATTCACCTTTCTATGTTAGGCAATCATGTTTAAAACATCATGTTGTAGAAAGGACTACTAGACAGAAGAGTTCAATTTGGCATGCTTGTATGGCTGTGGAAGCACAAAGCGACAAGACCAGCAACATGAACAGTTACAGAAGGACTCTGCCATGTGGCACAGAACCAACTCTGCTGGCTGGTCTACACCTCACTGCCCTGAACAAGGCAGGGGATTAAAGTGTTGGTTACTGCCAGAGCATGGCTGTGCACCAGGCTTTCCTTGCCTGGCAGACAGTCTACTTGGAGTCACTGCCAGCTTACAGAATGTCCAGCAGCCTTCAGGCTGTTCTTTTCTACAACAGCAACACTGCTATGGCAAAGCAAATATCAGAAGTGGATGCTTCAAAACTAGGAAGTAAATACACACTAGCATAATTTAAAAAGAAGACAAAAGAGGTTCCACTAGTATCATGAATAGTAATTATTTATATCAAGAATTGGGGTGAGAACTAAGCAAGACAATAAAGTACACTTACTATTTTCCCTGTTAAATCTGAAGAGCAACAACAAGGTCCTAATGCATTCTAGAAGCTAAAGAACCTAAACCATGCTTAAGAGGGACTAAAGGTAAAAGTAAAAGTACCTCTGACAGTTAAGTCCAGTCGCGAATGACTCTGGGGTTACCGCACTCATCTCGCTTTACTGGCCAAGGGAGCCGGTGTTTGTCTGCAGACAGCTTCTGGGTCATGTGGCCAGCATGACAAAGCCACTTCTGGCGAACCACAGCAGCGCACATAAACGCCGTTTACCTTCCCGCCGGAGTGGTACCTATTTATCTACTTGCACTCTGACGTGCTTTCGAACTGCTAGGTGGGCAGAAGCTGGGAACGAACAATGGGAGCTCACCCCGTCGTGGGTATTCGAACTGCCGACCTTCTGATCAGCAAGCCCTAGGTTCAGTGGTTTAGACCACAGCGCCACCCGCTAAGAGGGACTATCCTTGTTCAAAAAGAGTTTCTCTGTAGCAATATGAGGAAAAAGTTGTCAAATGCATGAGCAATGAGCACTGAAGGTTCAACATCAAATCACCAAGTGTAGTTTCTGTAGCCTATATCACTCCTCCAAATGACCCTCCTGCCTCCTGCAATTTTCTTCCTTGACATCCATTATCTTAGCCCTTGGCAGGAATTATGAAGTATAACAAATGCAGTAATTTTCCAATTAGCAGATTTACACTAAGGGTTGTAGCCAAACTAATTTCTACTCAGAGTAGACCCACTGATATTAGCATACTTAAGTTGGTCATATCCATTAATTCCAATAGTTCTACTCAGATTCTAACTAATGGTGAATACAGTCCTAAGCATGCAAGCAGCAAGTATTTGTAACGAAGGAGCACCCTGGCAGGAATGAACATGCAGGCACCTAGAATTTGAAATGTTTTTTCTAGCCTGTCTAATATAATTTCACTTTCAGGGTAAGACTGGAACAGACAAACTGGTATCAAGCAAAGGTTTACAAGTTCCCCTAGATAATAAATATCTAAGAGCAACAGACTTCACTAGGTCCCCCCCCCTTTCCAGTTGCCCTGAAGCATAAAAATAACAAACAAAAAGGAGGCATTCTTTCTCTTTCTTTCTTTCTCTCTTTCTCTACCTACCTACCTACCTACACACACACACACTCATGTGTGTCTATATGTATATATATGTGTGTGTGTGTGTGTGTGTGTGTGTGTGTGTATTTTATATACACATACATATATTCCTCTGAAGATCAATAGTAGCTACTGTGAATGTCGTTTTATTATATCTCATCTTCACATATTGCTATCATAACACTGAAAGAACTAAAAAGCAATGTTAGCAACTGGGATAGGAATGCTAGGAGCCATGTGGCTCCTGGGACCTGGGTTGTGGGTGTCAAAACAAAATGTACAAGCACCTTTTTTCTGTCCTGCTACCAGACCGGGCAGCCCCACAGCAAAAATAATTTTAAAAATGGTCACAATTGGACCCATGCCAGTCACAAAACCCACCTGGTGCCTGGCTAATTTCAAACACTGCTTACTTGTACTACATCTGTTTACAGAGTCCACATTTCTACTAAAAGAATATTCCTAAATTTTGACATTCTCCTCTTCTATACAATAGACATAAAGCACATCTATGTAGCTTCACATGTTCTTTGTTATGGTCTATTTTGCAAAAAAAACAACAACACACAACTGAGGTAAATGCTACAAAAGGCCCAAGAGGGAATTTATGAGTACTGCATGGCAACCCAGCAATTTAGCTTGCTAGTCATTTTCATAATGGTACTACAGTCCACAAACAATGAATCAGGTATTCTAGATGCAAGGTTCTGCTACAGTGACTGGACTAAACAGTGTAGCTCGCAACAAAGGAAGTAGTACTCTGAAAATGAAAAGAATTCACAGTATTCCTGATATACAGGCTAGATACATGCCTCTTTTTTGATACCACATCAAGAGATTGAGAAGATTCAAAGAGTTTGATTAAAGAGCCTATAGAATGCTGGACAAATGATAAAAGTAGATGAAACCAAGTAGGTTTGGCACACAAAAGAAGCAGTTTGAGATGGCAGAGGGAAATGTGAAATCTGATCTTCAATTATTTAAAAGGATGCCATGAAGATCAATGTTTGCTGGTACTATCAGTGGCCCCAGAGAGTGTACAGAAAAGTAGATTTAATATAAATTATTAGTAACCGCTTTCAGAACTGGGCAATGTAACAGGTTGCCTAGCAATCTCATCCACTGAAGATATTTTAAGTAGCAATTAGGTAAACAATGGGGATGAAACAGAAATGTTGCAATGCCAAGGACTGAATTAGGGAGACCTTGAGTTTCCTCAAAGTCGTAAGGATAGTCCTTACCGGTAATTCTCAACTTTTTATACTAGAAACTACATAGTATCTGGCTACTTTATTCTGGCCTGAATAAAAGTACCAACTACTCTTGAGACTGATACCTTTGATATGCCACATCTCAAAATCTTCACATATTACTGTAACTTCTGGGAAATGTTTCTGAAAACTGAACTGACATCACTGACGATTCTCAAGATTCCTAGACAGAGGCATGTTAATTTCAAACACTATTAAACCACAAGCAAGGCAACCAGAGAACAGATGAGAGAAACTGTAATAGAATGTTGATTAATAAAGTTCACAAGTTCACATGTATCAACAAAATATCTATGTGAACTCAAAGCAAAGCTTGGTTATGGACTAATGTCTGTTCTTTAATAGGAGTGAAGATTTAATTATTTGTACAGGACATAGCTAAGTAGAACTGCCCTGCAAGTGGTAGTTACACATTACTCAAGTCACCTTTCAAATTGCCAGAAGCAAATCAATTCATCAGAATTACAGCACATTTACTTGTACATGGAAACAGATAAAAAATAAACCTAGACTGAGGCATGAATGTGCTATCTGAATTAATGAATCATACGGCTCTAATTTTTTTTAGGTGTAGATCTGACTGCCCCAGGACCAATGCAGATGTGTTATTCCATATACATCTTCCAATTCTCTCATGCCCTTTTACCACTTTACAATTGCTGCAGATGTATACATTGAAGTGATTATAACTCAGTAATATCACTGACCAACGGGGGTGAAATACAGATCACTAATCCCAACACTTACTAATTGCTATGCTTATCCTATGAATCAGTTGTTTATATTCATAACCCCGATGTCAAGGAATGCAGCTCCACCTAAGCTTGTGATCACTGCAACTATGCTCTCAGACATGAAACTTTAAAAAGTAAAAGGTAAAGGTAAAGGGACCCCTGACCATTAGGTCCAGTCACGGACGACTCTGGGGTTGCGGCACTCATCTTGCTTTATTGGCTGAGGGAGCCAGTGTACAGCTTCCAGGTCATGTGGCCAGTATGACTGAGCCGCTTCTGGCGAACCAGAGCAGCGCACGGAAACGCCGTTTACCTTCCCGCCAGAGCAGTACCTATTTATCTACATTAATGTGTGGAACCAAACAAACACAACCCTTTTGAAAGTTAAATTCTTTTTTTACCACATATTGCTAAGAATGTGAAAGGCTACCGGTGGGGTGTGGGTGTCAAATAAAGTCACTTTGTATGATATATTTGGCCTATAAGCTACCAGATCTGGTCCTTCCTGTGACAACACAAACTGCTTTTGAAGTTACTTCGGATTCACTATATATAGCATAGGAGCTGCTTTACAAGTCAAAGAGCCACTTGGCCACATGAAACTAGTTACATGGTTCTTTGGGTCCTGACTAGATCTTTCTTATCATTTATTCTTCTCAGTAACCATTTATTTTGCCTCTCTCCTCTCTTGTCCCCTTCCACTAGGGTCTCCATCCTTCCAATAGTACCTAAGTAGCACATGTTGTACAGACACACTTGCACTCTACAACTACCATGACTGCTGGACAATCAGTTTTCTCATTATAGTCATGACTCAGACCCTGGACAAAATCTCATCAATAAATTTTAGTATGAAAATACTTACATGTCTGGCAGTCATATAATTGGCACATTTGCATATAGAAGTCATTGAACAAGGAAGCTATCATTTATATACTGACATTTTAAAGCATACTTTAAAATAGGAAATGAAGCAGACAATCAAGGCTTAAACTAGAAGGGTGTCTTCTAAAGTAATTTGTACTGCCTATGTTAGTGTACAAACATAACTTATTTTTGTTCCTTGTGACATTCATTCTCTTATTTATTTTATTTTAAAGTGAGACACCCTGGAAGGAAACCAGTCTCCAGGAAATGTTCACAGCAATAGTATCACAATAATTCTAGACTTTAATGTGGTTAATTATGGAACACATTTTAGCATTTTAAGTGTTCCTCTCCAGGCCTCTCATAACAATTGACAATTTCTCATACCTCTGGAGTGTTCTCCTTTGTTGCTTAAAAGGGGAATAAGTGGCAGCTTGCAGGACTGTACCCCATTGTCACAAATGAAAGGATCTAACAGAAACATTAGTGGAACAGGAAAGAAGCAGTCCCTGTTTGTTCCTACTCTTTTTCTCTTTCCAAAATGATATATATATTGTTTAGCCCTGCAGCATGTCACAAACAAATACTAACAAGACAAAAAGTACATTTCAAGCCACATCTATGCGGAGCTAAACTTTCCACTTTAGCCATCAAAATTCTAATTTCTCTTTAATTGTTCAAATAACAATATCAAATATAAAGAAAAGCCTCAAGTAACTGCTGGAGAACTTCAACCAGAACTATTCCTATCAGACTAAATTTTAAAAAAAAATCTTTTCCCTTTAAAAGAGTATAAAAATGCAATCCAAGTATATTTCCCTATTTAATAAAATAAAACCAAGGAATTAAATTATGTACCTATCACTCATATCTATTTGCTTATATAATTTTTCCTTCTACCAATTCATTTTGGGTGGCCTTGCTCTTCCAAGCAAAAGGAGATTAAAAGAAAGGCAAATTAATCCTAAATTAATTTAGACAGCGCTCCTAAATTTAAATAGGGATGTGGGTGGCGCTGTGGGTTAAACCACAGAGCCTAGGGCTTGCTGATCAGAAGGTCGGCGGTTCGAATCCCCGCGACGGGGTGAGCTCCCGTTGCTCAGTCCTAGCTCCTGCCCACCTTGCAGTTCGTAAGCACGTCAAAGTGCAAGTAGATAAATAGGTACCACTCCGGCGGGAAGGTAAACAGCGTTCGCCAGAAGCGGCTTTGTCATGCTGGCCACATGACCCAGAAGCTGTACGCTGGCTCCCTCAGCTAGTAACATGAGATGAGTGCCACAACCCCAGTCGGACACAACTGGACCCAATGGTCAGGGGTCCCTTTACCTTTACCTAAATTTTAAAGGGGGAGGGGTTGTACTTCTATAAATCTCACTACTAGAGGGAGTAACAGCTGAATATATTATGGATCTGAATTTATTATGACTAGATGTCCAAACAACATTTATAAGTTAAACATTAAGGGTAGTAGCTTAGCTCTACTCAGAACAGATTCATTGAAATTAATGGAACTACCGGTAAGTTAGCCATACCCATTAATTTCAAGAGGCCTACTCTGAGTGAGACTGGCATTAGATTTCACCCTAATTTAAAGTATTTGAGCTAAGATTTCTTAGATTACTTTTTAAGTATACGACAAAGAATAAGAGTGGTTGATACATAATCCTCAAGCTAGATATGTACAGTGAGAATACCAATACAGTTGTACCTTGGTTGACGAATGCCTTGCAAGTTGAACATTTTGGCTCCTGAATGCCGCAAACCCAGAAGTGAATCGAACAGACTTCCCGAACAGATTCCATTTGACTTCCAAGGTACCACTGTATATAGGTTCTATCCTCACATTTGAAAAGATTATTAAGGCTAGGGATCCAGAAACAAAGCATAGTATAGCCTACATCATGGGTAGGCAAACTAAGGCTCGGGGGCCAAATCCGACCCAATCGCCTTCTAAATCCAGCCCACGGACGGTCCAAGAATCACTGTGTTTTTACGTGAGTAGAATGTGTCCTTTTATTTAAAATGCATCTCTGGGTTATTTGTGGGGCATAGGAATTTGCTCATTTTATTTTATTTTTTACAAAATACAGTCCAGCCCCACCCCCCACAAGGTCTGAGGGACTGTAGACTGGCCCCCTGCTGAAAAAGTTTGCTGACCCCTGACCTACATGATTTATGTAGCCACATTTTTCCCCTGGAGCCAGCTACTGCTATGTTTAAAAACAAAGGTTTGTTCCAAGTTGTAAGGTATAATTCCATGCAGAACAAAAAATGAAATACATGAATTATCTATTGATATCCAATAACATTTCTAGTATTTCCTGAAAAAAAGTTGCTTGGACAGGTCTAATCTACAGCTGGTATAGAAAACAAGTCAATTTTCTCCTTCCAATATTTTACTGGTCAAGTAACATAGCATCAGTTTCTTTCATACAATTCTGTTCACTATTTTGTTAATGATGTTGAAACAATGCAAATAAATTTTAAGCTACTATTATAAAGCAATGTGATGCAAATAGAATTGAATAATGCAAATACAGTGGTACCTTGGGTTATGAACTTAATTCATTCCAAAGGTCCGTTCTTAACATAAAACCGTTCTTAACCTGAGGTACCACTTTAGCTAATGGGGCCTCCCACTGCTGCCATGCCACCAGCGTGCAATTTCCGTTCTCATCCTGGGGTAAAGTTCTCAACTTGAGGTACTACTTCTAGGTTAGCGGAGTTTGTAACCCGAAGTGTCTGTAACCCGAAGCGCTTGTAACCTGAGGTACCACTGTAAACTTGAATACCAACAATATTCAAGAATCAAATAGTTCTTCTTGGCTTTCATTCAGAAGTCATGGGTTAGCCTAAACATGGAGTTGCCAAAGTAGTACATATACACACCATGGACCCCTGAGGACTTCTCCTAGTGCCCATTAAGCCTCTAATTCTCTCTCCATTACTTTTAACTCCATAATGAGGTACAAAGGGTGGTTACTTCCCCATTTCCATCCCTGAAAAGCACATGGAGATGAAGGTGCAGAAGAATGATTCTCTTTCTCACTTCTTCAGTTCATTTCAAGGCTCAGATCAGTACCTGAGTAAATGGGAAAAAGTGAAAGAAGGGAGTGGAAGAAGGGAGAAAAATGAAGCAAGAAGGCCAAAAGTGGAATGGAGCAGATGTCAAGAGAGAAAAGTGCCAAAGAACAGAGAAAGATGGTGTGTGAGAGAGTACGCATCAAATCTAATAAAACTGATCCTATTGAAAATGCATAATTTCCCACAAGTTCCCACTCCACCCCCTGAATCCAATCACAGATCACATCTATCTCCTTTGACAATCATGGATATTATACTTTCCAGCAATGCCATGGTGCAAAAACATAGATTAGAGACACAGATCCTTATGAATCCGCACAATTTTTACAAGGGCTCTCTTTAATATCATCACCAAATCATGTCACCTCTACGCGCACAGGTGTGCTCTGTAATTTGTTCGAGCATCTGTTGTCATCCTATGTAAAATTCATGAAAAACCATCCTGATCTTCTGTGTTTTTATTTTTTACTATGCAGTGCAAACATGTAAGCTTTAATTTGATGGTAGTGTTTGGGAATTCTGTTTAAAACCATGCAAATTCATGAGGAAAATTCTACTGGAGCTAGTTTTTTACCCATACTCCATGGAAAAGCAAAGAGTGTGTGTGCATTCTCTTTTTCTCTGTTGGGAAGGGGCGCGAGAAACAACCAGACAGAGGATTATCCAGGGCACTCTTAAAATCCAAGTGTGCCCATGGGTCCAAAAAGCTTTGCAATCCGTGGACAATCAAAAATGTTGTTTAAAATGAAAGCTAACCATGGAGAGACAGAACATTTGAAGTAGAAGTTAAGAGCTTTTAAAATACAATACCTGTTCCTGAATAAAACTTTCACTAAGGAGAAAGAAGCACTTATGTATGCCTTTACTATCAGACAAGAGTATGATGCAACTAAAAAAAGGTAGATTGCTACCTCCGCACAGGTACAGTGGCATCTTGGGTTACAAACACCTCGGGTTACAAACTTCGTTAGCCTGGAACCTTGGGTACTTTGCCCCAGGATGAGAACGGAAATTGCGCACCGGTGGCGTGGCAGCAGCGGGAGGACCCATTAGCTAAAGTGGTACCTCAGGTTAAGAACGGTTTCAGGTTAAGAACGGACCTCCGGAACGAATTAAGTCCATAACCCGAGGTACCACTGTATTTGACAGTTGTCCGAAGCTCAGATGCTCCATCAAATAATAGGTAAACAATCAACTGGCATTTTAACCTTATTTTTCATCAGCTACAGAAATACAAGAAAGCAAAACATCCTGCAGTGCTGAATGTACAAAGCACACAATAGGCCTCCCCAGGAATTATTTCTTTACACTATCAGAGACACTGTCACATCTGTAATAAGCAGATTACCAAAACTCACCACCCATTCCAGAATGAAAACACACATGTCCTGCAAGTTATAGGCAGATTTGACAAATTAACTCAACTTGCTCATTCCCAGTCAGTTGTATTTACGTCACTCTTCTGATAACAAAGTGATTCAGAAACAAGTCTTCAGAATCCTTAAGATATGAAGATGTACCAACAGCAACATGAGCCTCAAAAATCTGCACTGGTAGAAAATAAATTTCCAATGCGATGTTTGAGGATTCAGAATATATTAGCCATTTCTGATTAAACTTTGGTGCCAATTCAATTCCTTTCCAGTAAACTCGCAGACCATCAGATACCTACCACTTGACCAAATATTTCCCTCACCCCCCCAAAATTACAATTTCTACTGCACTTACAACAAAACTGAACCTGTTAGTTTCCTGTTCTTGACTTCAGCTAGTCAGATTTTTACCCTTATTGTGAACTGTAAAGCCTAGCCAAATTCAATAATAAAACAAGATTTATATACAGGCAGCTCCCCTTTTATGCAGGGCTTGCGTTCTGAGGCACCACGCACGTCCATGGGACATACATAAGCCCATCCCACCCCCTTCCGGTGTGAAAAATGGCACACACGTCAGCAGTCACACAAATGCCAAATGCGTGCAAATGTGGTTGCCTGTATATGTATGTATGTTTCTCTCTCTCTCTGTGTGTGTGTGTGTGTGTGATCTAACAAGAAAGCATGTATAATACAGCTGCCTCACACATTTCAAGATGGAAGCACACGAGAGGAAGTGAGCCCACCTCTTGCACTCCAGTGAGGAAAAGGAACTGAAATCCTAAAAAACATAGAATACCATCACACCCACACCACCAATCAGCTAAGCATGACTATACAGCTACTGTAAAAATCACTTGTCAAGTAAAGAGAAAAAATGCAACATGGAAATAGCTGAAAACTAGGCAAGAAGGTAGAGCATTGTGAGAGAAGAAGCAAGTATATACATGTGTATTATGTACAGAATGAAGAAGTAGCAATGGTGGCAAATGAGTGTTCTTGGACAGGTGTAGGTAAAAGAACACAGCCATTGTTACAATAGCTTCTGCAGAATCAAATTCTGTTGAAAGTAGGCTTATTTCCATTTTAAATGAACGCCTTAGAATCATTCAGAATTGTGGTCTGTACTCAACCAGTTTTTGTCATTTTGCAATAATTACAAAATAAACCATGTTCACAACAATACACATACCAATTAGTTTCATTTGAAACCATTTCAGGTTTGGCATAATTTAATATAAAACTTTGTTTTACTGTTGTAAAGTCAAAATCATAGCCTACATATACAAAGCTGCTGATATTCATGTCATTTTGTAGTACAGTTTAGCTATGCACATTTCCCTATAGTAAATACCAGACAGCCATGATTTATTCTGGTTTATGCAAGTCCCCTCCACAACCTCTGCAACAGAACTACTACTCTTGTCTCATAACTAATCCAAAATAATATTCATAATATGCAGTTAAACTGTGCAATACTAATGTCAATAAAAATCTAAATTGTGCATAGAGCCAAGGTGATGCAGTGCCACAACAGGTCTGAGAAAGTAGTTGTTAAAAGAAACAGGCTTAGCTTCTAAACAAGCCTTGCAGATTTTCTAATGATAATCATAGTTCATCTAACATTCAGGCCATTGAACTACAGTAGCTGTGGTGTGCTTTTAGTTAGGCAATCCTTTCACTTCTAAAACTTGTAAAATCATACCAATCTACTATGTTACATGCACCAAATGTCCACTTGGCAATTCTTGTTAATTTCTAATTAAATATTACTGTCCCAAAACACATATGAAATAAAACTGTCTTGACTGAGATCTGAGCAGTTTCCAGATTCTCAAGCTACGAACAACTCTCAATTTACGCGCATTTAACTTGTGCACATTCAGTTTTACGCACTTGCCAAAAATAATTTTAAAAATTAAAAAGGGGATGGAGACAAAATACTATGGCAATCCCACCTACTATAGCACCTAATGTGTTTTGACTTTATGCAATTTTGGCTTTACACAATATCCTTGGAACGTAACCCCTGCGTAAGTTGAGTGTCACCTGCACTCAACTCTTGTCTTGCAAAGAAGATTGTTAAAAATTCTACACATTGCAGTATTTATGACATAGTAACTTGCAGTAGTACAAAAAATAATGCAGAAAACAGCCTTCTTTCTCTGTAATAAAAAAATGAGTTAAGAATTTAAGACCAAAGCTGCATTAACTGGTGGCAGCAGGGGAGAATAATGGAAAGGAAAAGTAGCAACATAGTAGAGAAACAGCCTTTCAAAATCCAAGGCAATAACCAATGTTGGCAGCGGTGTAGGGAAGCAAAAATTGACACTTTCTGCCCCCTGCAGTTTATATTGATATCTGGATTTTTAAGATGCAAAGCCTAGAAAGAAATACAGTAGAACAGAAATAAAACAGGGAGCAGATATCTAAAAATCAAATGATACAATCTTTCAGTTATTTATTGGATAGTCCATAGTGTGAAATGCAATTTTGCAAGGCTGTGTTCCTTTGACAAGGACTGTTTTTAATTACTAAATCTTATCCCATCAATACTGCTGGAGAAAGATGTTGGCAATTGTACGTTTCCTTTCCCATCACTGAATCTTCAGTGCCTGAGTTCAACCATCTCAGCACCCATTTACATTATTTTTCCTTTCCATTTTTGCATACCAATTAGAATAAAGCAGTAGAAGTCTCTCCCCAACTAAGAATGGCCTCCAAAATAAACATCTACTGACTCCCAACACTGCAGCATCCTTCTAGAGAACAGGTTAGCTATCAGGCTACTTGAGCAGAAAATGCTTCCTCTTCATCAAATGTGTACCTATTTTATCCCTTCACCCCACATGATGAAATTATGGGTGTAATCAACAAAAGCCAACCTTCCTTGAAATTCCAAAAGTTTGGCTTTAGCGTCTAGGCTTACAAATGAATAAAATTATTAAATTATGACAGTTTTAAAAGGAAAAAGGCTCAAATTAAATATTATGCAAGATCTCTAAAACAGCCATTAAGATTGTTAATGTAACACAAGTAATACAAGAACCATTACTGTATTACTTCCCTGAACAGTGGCAAAGTACTTCAAAAATTATTAGTGTAAAGAAACGTAATAAGATTTAGAAACTCATTCTTTTGAACCATCTCAAAAGGTACAAAGCATTGCCTGGCCCAATCCTAAATGCAATTATCTGAATCTGCAGCACAGTGAGTGGTAGAAAAACTGGTAGAACTTAGCCCTTTGGAACGCAACAAATATTCATATTTTACCTATATAAAAGAACTAGCAAAAAGAGGTGTGGGCTAATATATTTTCCCCTGTGATGCTAGTTTTCTATCAGCAGGAAAGGGTTGGGGGGCATGCAAAACTACCCCCTCCCCACACAAATCTGCAGTCTGAAGTGTACAGTCCGCTCTGTCATCCCATTCTGCTGCATTTGTAGACCAAATCTTAGTAATTTGCAGGCAGGTTTTAGGGCCTAACGGTGCATAAAAACAACAAACTCCCAAAATGCAAAATCTACAAACAGCTAAGTAATCATTAGGTATGAAACACACACTTGTAGTAGCTGTTATTTTTATGAAAAAACAGGTACACAGATACTTCTTGCATCATCAAACCAGGAGAAATGCCTGCATCACTGACACCAAATCAGCAACAGTAACCAGCTAACCTTCCCATACATCCCTTCAAATAGTCCTCCATATAACACTACACAAATCTAACGTAAATCATTCTCATATAAGCCACTGGCATAAATCACTATATTCAGTTGACATAAATAAATTTAACCCAAGCACATCACAATCTGAAATTTGCTCATTCCTGACACATAGATGTTTGGCACTGACTTGGCATCTAGAATTTATAAAAAACATATTTTCCAGTTGTATATGTTTTGTACCATTGATTTACTGATTGTGTTGTTTCTCAGTTTGCAAAACTTGATTTCATCAACCTCTACATGAGGTACTAAGAGTAAGACCCACTCTGAAAGCTGTTGGAGACTAGTGGAGAGGGAAAAGAACATACGTAAGAGAAAAATGTTTACAGAACTGAATTATCGGGAAAGCAACAGAGATAGTTTTTCTTCACAGTGTATATTTAGTTTGAATTATCTCTAGACTAACTATACAGTGAAATTAAATATGACCGAAGCACTTCTCATCTCTGTGTATAAATTCCATTTTCCCTAACATGTACCTTTGGTCCCCTAACACAATCAGATGCTGTCCCATATGATTTTTAAGATTATTATTTTTTAAAAAAAATTCACATGGTGTGCAGAATCATTTCCACCTATTGTGTCCTTGGAAACAGGATTTGCTTCCTCTGCATGCCTAGAAACTCCAAGTCCAGTCACAGCTTCACCCCAATAACTTGCTCAAACCGCAGGGCGACCTCTCCACGCCCATCCCACACCCCCAACCCCACCCCTTCCTCTTCCCTTCTGCAGCCCACACCCACCCACCTTTCCTACCCCCCCTCCAAACCATCCTTCATAAGTAACTCAGCTCCATAGAGCCACCCGCTGGGGGCAAGGATTACAGAAAGCCACTTCCCCCTTTTTCGGTGTTCCTCCACTTAACTTTTTTAAAAGGCAGCTATTTCCGTGTCAAACACAGCCCACGATTGACAGAGGGAGTCTAAAGAAAATACTTCAGCAATGCCTCCCCCACCCCGCACACATACACGGGGGGGGCCCCACAAGTGCACAAAAGCAGGCCGGACATGCTATTTTGCCCTATCTGGGAAGCTCTCGGTTCGCCCTCCCTCCTGCTCTATCCCTCCCCTTCCCAGGCGTGCTCTGCAGTTGTCCGATTCCGGGAAACCCTCACGCCCTCCGACACCCACAACAGGAAAGGAGGCTGCTGCTGTTTCGGCTACCCCCATATTTCAAAGCCTCGAAGTATGGGGACTGTGAGCCCCATCTGAATTCCTTCTGCTCTCCCCACGGCCGAATAAAAGCGGGTTTAGGGGCAGGGGAGGCAGAGTATAGATTTTTGACAAGCGATGCGGGACCAACTCCCTGATCCCGTGGGGGAAGAGCTAAAGGCATATTTTGGAAATGGGGAGGGGGGGTTAGAGGGAGGAATCCTGCCCCCCAGCGGGGAATCGCAGCAACCGAGAATTAAAGGGAGAATCTGCCTGGACCGCTCCGTCCCGAGCCTGCCCCGCTTTTGCTGCTGGGGGTTCGCATGGCCATTTGCGCGCCCGTCGCTCTTTCCACACACCCACCTACCCAAAACCCGCTTATTCCCCTTTACCTTTCGCTTCCTGGTCTCGGCCGACCCGCTCCACACGAAGCACTGGTAGATCACCCTCAGGTTCTGCTTCCAGTTCTCCACCTTGAAGCCGGTCACATGGCAGCACCCGGCGGCCGGCGGACTCATGTCAGACCCCCCCACATCAATCCGCCCGCCCCGCCGGCACGGCTTCTGCTAGGCTGCGGGAGGAGCAGGAAGAAGCAGCAGCAGCAGCAGACGAAGGGGGGGGAGACCGGGGGGGGGAGGTTGAGGCGGGGGAATCCCAAATCGGAGCTGGATGGGAGCGAAGACCGGGAAGGGAGGGAGGGATATTGTTAGGGTGGTGGGGACGATAGCGAGGGGAAGGAGGGATCTCCTCAGTCCGCCACTCGCTGGCTCCTTCGTCGCTGAGGGGGGCGACTGCGGGCCGCCACCCCCCTCAGGGCTGCTGCGCGGCCTCCGCCGCCCCCGCCGACGACTGCAGTGGTGGCGGTGCGCGGAGGGGGAGGGGAGCGAGCGGCGTGAGGCGGCGGGGGAGGGGAGCGGCTCCTCTTCCTCCTCCTCGGATTCCTCCTCTTCTTCCTCCCTCTTCACTCTCCTCCTGCGCCTCCTCTTCTCCTTCGCCGCCGCCGCCGCCTCCTCGTCGCCGCCGCCGCCGCCGCTTTCGCCTCAACCCCGCCCCGCCCCCGGCTGCTCCGAACAAAGCGCCGACGCCGACGACGCCACTGAGGAGGCAGAGCGCCACAAAGATGAGGGCAAAGAGAGAGAGAGAGAGAGGCGGGCTGAGGAGAATCTTCGCTGCCTGCCGCCGCCGCCGCCGCCGCGCGCTACCTCATGGAGGCCTCACGGGAGAAGGAGGAGCGGGGACGAGGGAGAGAGAGAGGGAAGCCCTGGCGGCGGCGGCGAGGGGCGCGGGTGTCGCTGCTGGGCGGCCGGCTCGGAGGGGTGTGTTCTTCGCCTCCGGTTCCCCCTCAAGTCAGTCAGCCTAGCGAGCTCGCCGGGGTTCGTGTCTCTTTAAATCTCTCTCCTCTCATTCCTTTTCTCGCCCCCCACCCCTTTTCTGCGATGTGTAATGGTCCTCTCCTCAAAAGACGGAGCGAGGCAGCGCGGCGAACTCAATCGAAGCCCCGCCAGGCCCGTAGCGGGACAAACCAACTGGGAAAGGAGCGGGGGTGCCGACGGCCGGGGGGGGGGGAGAGGGAGAGAGAGGAAAACGAGAGAGAAGGAGAGAGAGAGAGAACAGCGCTTCGCCCATGAACCGCAAGGAGGCCCGGCGGGTGCGGCCTTATTGGAAGCCGTCGGCTTATGTCCCTCCCCTCCCCCGTTTCCCATTGGCCGCTGCCGCCTTCCCTTACAGCGGGAGGAGGCGAGGGAAAGAAAAGGCGGGTTCGGCTGGGCCCGTCCCACCCTCGGGCCCCGTTGATTGACAAAGGAAGTTGGGAAACCGAAAAGGAGGGGTGAGGGCAAGGGGGGGAAAGAGCACATGCTGCGGTGCGGGGTTGTGGATTGGTGGGGTGGCCCGCCGCTCTCACGTCGCGGGGTTGCGGATTGGCTGGGGAAGCGATGTTAGGGCAAAGGGGCCGCCTTCCCCCAGGCAGCAAGCAGGATGTGCGGGAGGGAGGGGGGAGGCAGAGCGCCGCTGCTGTCATATCCGCTTAACTTTGCAGCTTCTCTGTTACCCCAGTGATTCCTTGCAAGGAGGGAGGAGCTGAGCTGGATGATGAGGATGATGCTTAATTAGCCCTTGTCAAATGCCCCGTTTTCTTCTTGCCCGGCCCCGGTTCTGCAGATTCAAACCTCAGCCCTGCTTGCCGACACACCAGTGCAGCCACTACCCCACCGGACTTGCTCAAGCCCTACTGGGCAATTGCGTTTCCTTCACCCAGCACCCAGCTGACCTTGCTGCCGCCTCCCTAGTGGTCCTCCACGTGCTGTTTTTGCGTTCTTCTGGGCAACTCTTCCTTCACACGAGCAATGGAAGAGTAGCGGCTTCCCTGCCTGCCGTCGCCGCTGTGCCTTGCATTTGTTAAATCTAAAGGATTTCCTTAGGGTGATGTGAACATACCGTATACAGTAGCGGGAAGAGCCGTTTCTCTGCCCTCCTGAACCATGCCCCCCCCCCATATAATAGTTTCTATATACTTTGTGTATATGTGTGTTGTTTGCCTATAAAATACAGGAGTGCATTCGGAGTTAATAAGGAAGGCAGCAGGATTCTTGTTCCGCAGGGGTAGGATTGTTTAGTGCACTGCAGCAAACAGCAAAGAGTATTTAAGGTATCTCAAAGACTTTAACACAATTTTATGATGACATGCCTTCATGGACTAGCACAAAGTTAGTGCCAGGGGCCTCCAGTGAGTTGAGGGTTTCGGGGTGTGATTAATATAAGATGTCACTTGTGTTTCAAAGCCCTGTGATATAAACATACAAAGCTCACTTTTGCTGAACCAGAACTTTGATCCATCTAGCCCTTTGGTCTCCCCTGACTAGACGAGGCTGTCCAGAATCTCGGGTAAAGGAGGAATGGGGTTTTTTTCTCCTAACCTGCCGCTGGGGGGTCCTTTAAATGCCAGAGTGGGGAACATTTTCCCATCTGAGGGCCACATTCTAGTGGTGGATGAGGTAAGAAGCAAAAGTGAGCAGAGCAACAGACATGACTCTTAAATTTGTGTAGTAGACTAGATGCCAGCCATACAAAAGTCAGCGGTTCCAAACTTCCGATGGATAAGCACACCATCTCTTCATCCTGGCACAGTTCAATGACATCTTTCAACCTTGCAAAAAAAAATCCTCAAGGAGTGTGCAGAGAAGGGCCAGTGAAAGATGTGGCTTGGGGAAAGTCCCATGGTCTGGAAAGAGACACCTGGGTAGAGGCTGAGGATCCTACCCCTGCCTTAACTGGAGATCATATTTATCCTTGGACGTTCAGCATATAAAATGATATGCTTTGGCCCCTCCACACATTTCATGTACAACTTATTGGTATGCCAGCTACCCTCCAATAATGGCATATGCCACAGGTGGTGTAAATAGGGCTGTTTTATTTTCATAACAACACTGAGAAGTGGGCTAGGATGAGAAACAGAGTACAAGCAATACTTTTAAAACACTAAAGCACTCAGGATTCTGGGTTCTCTAGTTTACCCTTCGCAGTTACAGTTCCCAGCAAACTTTAACAAACTACCAGTACTTTGGAACAGGCTCGCTCTGGAATTTTGGATAGCACCAACAATTTAATTTTTAATTTTTTAAAAAATCAACCAGACTTTTTCAGAGTAGCATTGTTGTACGTTGTTCCTGTTGGCTGTACAGATGGATTTAATGTATTGTTATGAGCTTGTGAGTGCCAGACCCCTTTAATCCCTGGATCCAGCAAGTGCTAAAATCTAATCAAGCCAAGCTAGTTTCCTGGTGAGCTGATAGCCTGGGTGATGAACCATTAAAGGGCTTTGTGGGAGATAGCAAATGGGTGGGGATAAAGCCAGAGATTGCAGAGGTAGCAGTGATGTGACATAGAAGTAAAGCAGGAAGTTTAAGAGAGGGTCAAAGAACAATATTTGATTTCTGTTTGAATCCAAAGCTGCAGCTATGGCAGAAACAGGAACCTTTGGGGTGTTGATGCTATGAGACTCTCCATCACAGGCTCATGTTGTCTATACATGTAAATAAACCATATAGTATAAAGACATCACAGTCTTCTCTGTGCCTCATTGCCAAAAGGAAACACAAACCCGAGGTAAGCTCCTGGAACCCCTGGAATCTTGCACTGCTCGGAGATTAGGGTGGCGTGCAACAGTGTTTTTATGCTTTGGATTTTTAAAAATTTCCTATTTGTACACTATCACAATGTTGTAATGCAACATGGTTTGCACATTCTTTAAATAAATGTAAACAATCCGTTTTAGCTTTCCTTGGGTACGCTGAGATCACCTATCAAGGCCCTCACCTTCTTAAATACATGTATAGCAGCTGACTATTGAATGCAGGAGAGCAGGCTAATAAAAAATGTCAGCAGCATCCATTCCTGGAAAATACAGAATGATTGCCCTGGACTGAATAGATTGCCACCATGCATTTTGTAAAGAGCAAGCGTGCACTTTTTTTTTTAACAAGGTAGAAGAGTACCAGCCAGGATAGAGCCACTCCCTATTCTGCATGGCAATAGCTGCCCTATTCCATATTTGTTGTGGCTGAGGTTGTAAACTCAATACACCTCTCTGGGAAGTACATCTCACCAGGATGTATTTCTGAGCAGGCAAGTATAAGCTTGCACTTTCAAAGTATTTCCTGTGAGCACTGCAGAGGTATTAGTCCATGCGGCTTCTACTTTCAGAATTGCTCCAGGTCCTCACCCACAATCTTTCCATACACAGGTGTGTTTCTGCAGATACCTGCCTGTCATTCAAACCCGCACAAACAAGGCAAGCATACCGTAACAGCCATCAAAACAAAAAACGAGGGGGAAATGGTGGCATGTTTTTGTCACGCAGTTAATTGTCAAATCGCAGCCTCCTTCCTGTTTATTCTGGAGTCTGCAGGTTTGTGCTTGTTGAAGTTACACCTGGGCTCAGAAAAAGTTTCTACCTTGCTGAGGCAGGCCTAATGGGGTGATGGAGGGAATCTGGGGAGGCAGCAAATCGACACCACTAGGCCTTGGCCTTGGGGAACCCTACTGAAGAAATCCTGAAGCTACTGAAAAATTAGCTGTGCATTAGGAGACAACAAGGCAGATGGAAGCAGCTTTTATTAATTCTGCCTCCCTCTTGCACCACTTCTACAGTTGACTGTTCCTTCCCAACACTCCTGCTAGGCTCCCAGATCAGGTGTTAGGCTGGCTGGAGTGGAGAGAGGCAGAGGAACATTTAATCTTAGACTCAGCGCTTTTACTTGGGGAAGAGCTCTTTAGATGGTAATGTGGCTTCGCTGTGTTTGGGGGACCTTGTGTTCGTTCTGCTGAGTGGAGCCCCGGACACACATTCCCCAAAAGCCTGTCCTGACGGTGCTACAAGGGGGGAACTACCTGTGCAAGGATGTGGGGTGAGAATGACAGCATCAACCACCAGCTAATTCTTCCCTGAAAATGCAGCTTGTTCAGTGTGCTGTTTGGCTACGAAAAGACCTCTCTGTGAGGAAGCAGGTCAGTAAAAGCACATGCGACGTTTGTGAAGCTAACTGTTCAAAGGAACAAACAGCTCTGGAGGCTTCTTCGTAAGCCTTTGTGATTTGTCTACACTGGAGGCAGCGAGCAGGTCTTGTAAATAACACTCCACCTTTTCTCCCATGAATCGAACACAGCATAAAACGGTGCAAGACGCCAGTTTCTAGCTACAGAGCTAGATCTTCTTAACTCAATACTGATGGCAGTCTATCTGATCCAAAACACCTTGTCACCTGAGGAGGACATTCCAAACCCTGTCCCACAGTGCAGTAAAAAATAGTATACTGTGATTATTTAATTGTGTTAATCACTTTATACAAAAGAAAAAGTCTCAAAGCTGCTCGACAAGATAAAATACCACAGGTGAAATGATTTAAACCAGAGAAGTTAAAACAATAAATGCAAAAGCGCATAAAATGCTCACACAATAACATACCTGTATTAATAAGGAAAAGTCTTTGCAACCCCGTTAAAATAATGAGTACCATCATAGGGTCCCACTTAATTCGCAAAGGCCAGAGATGATGTAAAGGTCTTAGCCTGGTGCTTGAAAACTTATAATGATGGTGGCAGTCGTGATTCCCTGAGGAGAGTATCACAGGAAATGCCTTTTTTTGTGTAGCCACCCTTGGGTGGGGCACACAGAGAAGGGCTTATGAGAAAGAAGATGGCAGCATCCATACCCTCCAACATTTCTCCAGTGAAAATAGGGATGTCCTATTCCATAATAATAATAATAATAATAATAATAATAATAATAATAATTTAAAGCACATGACACCTCCAAAAGAATCTTGGGAACTGTAGCTTCCCTCTCACACAGCTACAATTCCCAGCACCTTTAGCAAACTACAATTCCCAGGATTCTTTGGGGGGAAAGCAATGTGAATGGACTTTAAATGTGTGAGGTGGATCTGAGGCCATGGAGCATTAACGCAGCCTGGAATTTCCCAGTGGTGTAATCGGAACAGGATTTGGGGTCAAGAAACTAGGCCCCACTCACTGCAGCAAGCAGTAAGACCACCAAGCACAGCAGCACTGGCTTACCGCATTTTGAAATAAGTTTGAAAGAAGATACGCATTACCATTGAAAGAGGCACAGGACCAGACCCTACAAGTGTCCCTATTTTCCAGGGACATCCCTAATTTAGAGAAGCCATCCCAGTTTCTCATTTGATCCCAGAATGTCCCACTTTTCCTTAGGATGTCCCTATTTTCATTGGGGAAATTTTGGAGGGTATGGAGTTATTCAACCCTGAGTTGTCTGAAGGCAATCTTGTATAGGGAAGTTTTTTAAATGTTTAATGTTTTATTATGGTTTTTATATATGTTGGACGCTGCCCAGAGTGTTGGGGCAACCCAGTAAGATGCATGGGGTATAAATCTGTAGTAAAATTATCATTAGGCTATGGGATGGGACGTCCCTATTTTCATCGGAGAAATGTTCAGGGTCTCAAATTAACCTAAGTGCAGCTCTGAAACTACCTGTGGAAATGTGTCAAAGACCTGTGAAATGCTAGGATGTGAGTAAAGATCTGGGTCCCGCCTCCTTTTTTTTTTTTTTTTGAGCCACACAGAGAAGAGAGCATACAAAACATGTGGCTAAAACAGCGACCTGAGGATCAGGGGTCCCTGCACTGAGCAGTCCCACGCTATCATGTTGCACACCTGCACAAAAATTATTCCCCCCTCCCCATCTCCACCGGGAGGCAAACAACCGCGCCCCGCCCCCCAGCTCCAGTAATCAGTAAGTCTTAATTCCCAGCATTTAAATCATTAGCTTTCAGGATTTTCCTGATTAATGAAGGGAGCTGGGTTTCACTGAGCAAACCCATTAAGGACTTGCTAATGCATGGTTTGATTTCACTGCCTGCAATTGAGCACATGGTTCCACAGTCCTTTGGGGAACACAGCAATTCATGCCGGGCTCAAGAGGAATCTCTAGACATCCAGGTCTCTCTCTCTCTCTGTCTGTGTTTTAATTCCGAAAGTAAATTCAATTCAATCTCTGAAACACTCCAACTGTTCCTGTGTACCAAGGACAGTCCCCCTGATTATGTGGTGCCAATCTCTGAATTGATGTACATATCAGGTCTTTTTAATTTTTACTTTTTAAAAACCCCATTGTTAGCATGCGTCCATTTCCATTGGTTTCCTTTCTGCTTTTTTTTTTTTGTCCAGATAGCAAATGCTGCTGAATGCCTTTAAAATCTGCAAGCGTTTCTGTGCATTATTTTTGAAGCTCTATAAAGCACTTAATTTGATTCTGTATATTTTTATGCATCTACTGTACATTGCTATGTATTTCTATATGATATTAGATGGATTTGATTTTTTATAACTTACTTTATGGCTGTTTAAAATAAGTGGGTGCGGGGGGGCACGTAGAATGAGGAGCCCTCCAGATGTTATTGGACTCCATCAATCCCAACCGTGGCCAGTGGTGAGGGATGATGGGAATTGTAGTGCAGCACCTTCGAGAGGACCGCAGATTCCCCACCATTCTTTAAAGCTGCTGTGGTAGCTTTGCTATGATCAGGTGTGCTGTGGTTTCATTCAGTACACACAAACATACAAATTTTATAATGTAAAAAAATAAAAAATAAATCCTTCCAGTAGCACCTTAGAGACCAACTAAGTTTGTTCTTGGTATGAGCTTTCGTGTGCATGCACACGAAAGCTCATACCAAGAACAAAACTTAGTTGGTCTCTAAGGTGCTACTGGAAGGATTTTTATTATTATTATTATTTTGTTTTGACTATGGCAGACCAACACGGCTACCTACCTGTAACTGAAATTTTATAATGGTCTGTGTGGGAAATGGTCTCTGTGTTGGGAAAGATGGAGGGCACAAGGAGAAGGGGACGACAGAGGATGAGATGGTTGGACAGTGTTCTCGAAGCTACTGGCATGAGTTTGGCCAAACTGCGAGAGGCAGTGAAGGATAGGCGTGCCTGGCGTGCTCTGGTCCATGGGGTCACGAAGAGTCGGACACAACTGAACGACTGAACGACAACAACAAAGTGTGGGAAATCGGGACCCTTTCAGGGGTGTGGGATAGGGCCTCACTGTAAAGTTTAATGCACACCCCAGCATCTGCTTCCTGAGGCAGTTGTCTCACTCTGGTACCCATTGGGATTGAAAGGGCAGAAGCCAGGGAGGCCAACAATAGATGGTGCAGCAGCCACTGGCAGGCAGAGCCCACCTGCTGATTGGACATAACTATACAAAGTATATATTAGTATATAAAGCCCTTCTCCTGCTTCTTGGGAGAAAAGTGATGATAAACCTAGACAGCATCTCAAAAAGCAGAGACATCACCTTGTCAACAAAGATCCATATAGTTAAAGCTATGGTTTTCCCAGTAGTGATGTATGGAAGTGAGAGCTGGACCATAAAGAAGGCTGATCGCCGGAGAAATGATCTTTTGAATTGTGGTGCTGGAGGAGACTCTTGAGAGTCCCATGGACTGCAAAAAGATCAAACCTATCAATTCTCAAGGAAATCAGCCCTGAGTGCTCACTGGAAGGACAGATCTTGAAGCTGAGGCTCAAATACTTTGGCCACCTCATGAGAAGAGAAGACTCCCTGGAAAAGACCCCGATGCTGGGAAAGATTGAGGGCACAAGGAGAAGGGGACGACAGAGGACGAGATGGTTGGATAGTGTTATAGAAGCGACCAACATGAATTTGACGAAACTCCGGGAGGCAGTGGAAGACAGGGGTGCCTGGTGTGCTCTGGTCCATGGGGTCACAAAGAGTCGGACACGACTAATAGACTAAACAACAAAAAGCCCTTAACAACTCTGAATCAGTTTACCTGTGAGTTTGTCTTGCCCCATATAAACCCATTTGACCCCTTCAGTCTCCTGAACGGACACCATGACAAGTGCCTGTTCTGCATTTGTAATAAAAGAATAATTTTTTTTTAGTACAGCAGCACCTACACATTGGAACTCCCTGCCTATTGGCACCAGGCAGGCACCTTTGCTATACTCTTTACAACAACTGCTTAAAACATTTTTTGTATAGACAAGCCTACCCAGTTTCATAGAATATTTACGGTTTTAGATTATTGCTGTTTTTTAATTTTTTACAAAGGTTTGAAATAGTTGTTTTAAACCGATAATTTTACTGTTTTATTCTTGTTGCAAATCGCTTTGACTTTTTCCCTGAAACCATACAGGTTTTATGAAACAAATAAATAAGGAAGCAGGCAGGCAGGCAGGCAGGTGGGGACCAGCTGAGGCTGGTGGTCGTGAGGCAGCATCCTAATGGCAGGATGTACCTGGCTGTGCTGAAGGTACAAGATTCACTTTAGTACGCAAACAAACAAACAAAGGCGCTTTCAGAGTACTGTAAAGGGATAGGCTGCACATGCAACATACATATATAAAGCAGATACCCACACAATCTGGGGAACTGTAGTTTACTCTTCACAGAACCACAATTCCCAGCACCCTTAAGAAATGACATTTCCTAGCATTCTTTGGAGGAAGTAATGTGCTTTAAGTGTCTGGTGAAATCACAGCCTTGCTGAGCAGAAACGGGTGTGCTTTCGGGGGGGCCCCATGTGCTTTAAGTGGTGCATGCTCCATCATCCTTGTATAACAATGTTTGCCTGATTATGTCTCGGATAATCTCCCAAAGTGACACCTTTCTTCCTTCTTGGTGCTAATATGCTAGTTACTTTTTTTAAAAAAAATTCCAGACTTTTATTTCCTTGCCACAATGATCCTAAAGAGAAGAAAAAACACTTTAATGGCCTTCTTTGCGGAGGGAAAAGAGACTTGAAATCCGTGGATAGTTGACAGCAATCCATTCGAACTCCTTTACCTGCTGGAAGCATTCATGAAAATCAATGCACAGTCTTGCAAAGGGGAGGAAGGATGCAAAACAGGAAGGCGGCATTGACCTTGACGAGGCACTCCTCTCTTGAATTTTAAAAGCAGATACAAAAAAACTCTAGCTGCTAGTTTAAATTACTTTAATCTTTCACAAAGAAAGAGGCAATGGTTGCCTTCCTGCATTTTTAAACTTCCCTTAAAGGCCTGCCACCATCAGAGGTTGTGGGAGGGGGGGGAGGTTTTTCTCTCCTCCACCGTCGTCTTTGAAGCTGTTTCCTTGTGGGAACAGAAAAACATGGAAAGAATTCAATCCCGTACCGCAGCAAAACAGCATCGATACATGCTTTGAAAACCAGAGCTTTAAAAAGCAGGCTGGCGGGTGGGTGGGGGCAAGTATGGGTGGGTTGCTAGCTCACCGCAGCATCCAATTATACCTGTCCTCTCTCCAGCATCAATAAGTATCCCCCCACAGGGATGGTGGAGGGAGGCAGAAGGGGAGAGAGCGAGATCTATTTATTTTTTAAAAGGCTTGCTGGGAAGAAATAGCTGCAGTTGAACCACGGATCCAAAGCGCCATCTCATGGGCAAAGCGCGCCGCGTTTCCTCGCCTGTATTCTCTGCAAAGGAAGGTTGTGGAAAGGGCAGAATCCTTGCGAAAATGCTCTGCAAGGCTGAGCATTTTCCGCAGCTCAGGAGGAAATCCGTCGGCAATTGTCAGGGGAACGCTGCGGTGTTGTACGAAATGAAGGAGAACTCCTCCAAGCTCGGTCAACGGAGCTCCGTTTGAGGTGATGGTGATGCAGCAGTGGAGAAAATGGCAAGAGGCCACAACAACTGCCGCCCAGACCGTACAGACATAATCAATGTGATGCTTATGAATGTGTCTGTTTCACTGTCTGCGCAACAAACGACGTGGCGTAGTCAATCGCAGTTTCCCAGCGCATGGCTGATCTTGCCTTGTTTAGTTTACATCTCCCACAGTTGTGGCTGAACCCTGATGGGGCAAGTGCTGGTGTCTCTTACTGCTTGGAGATTGGGTTGCTGCATAAAAAATATGCTTTCTGCTGCCTTGTTATTTTCGTTTTTAAGTGAGTGTTTAGGCTGTGTGATAGGTAAAGGTAAAGGACCCCAGGAAGGTTAAGTCCAGTCAAAGGCGACTATGGGGTTGCGGTGCTCATCTCGCTTCAGGCCACGAGAGCCGATGTTTCTCCACAGACAGTTTTCCGGGTCATGTGGCCAGCAGGACTAAACTGCTTCTGGCTCAACAGGACACCGTGAGGAGTACCAGAGCACACAGAAACGCCATTTACCTTCCCGCCGCAGCAGTATCTATTTATCTACTTGTACTAGTCTGCTTTCGAACTGCTAGGTTGGCAGAAGCTGAGACAGAACAATGGGAACTCACTCCGTTGCGCGGATTCGAACTGCCGACCTTCCGATCAGCAAGCCCAAGACGCTCAGTGGTTTAGGCGGAGAGAGCATGATTGGTCCAGTGAGCATCATGGCTGTGCAGGGATTTGATCCTGAGTCTGCCCAGTCTTAGACCAACAGCTCCAACCACTACACCATCGTACTGCTTGAGAGCAGCCAACCCACTTGAGGGATTTTAGGTACTGGACGATTTATGCCCTGCATATTTTGCTTTGCTTTAGCAGAGTTTCCAGTTCTAATTGAGAACATTGTTGAAACTAGAGTAAGGTTACCATATTTTTTTCAATTAATCCAGGGACACTTTAAACAAACAAACAAACAATACACATTTGGGACATTCATGCTGCAGCAATGGCAGGGGGCAGAGGAGCAGCCGCCACCTTGACCTCAACCATCGCGTTTCCCCTTCCTCCGAGGCTTCAATATTCTTTCTCCATGAGCCTGGGCAGCCCCTGAGTTGTTGGTTTTTCAGTGGTGGTGGGGAAGCAGTGCATGGTGGGTCAGGCATGGAAGGCGGGGAAGGAGGGCTGAGAGTGGCGGCGGCAGCGAGGCTCGGGCAGCGCAATACCTCCCTTTCAATCAGAGCAGCCCCAATCCCACTCCTACTTGCGTGCAAGCAGGAGGGGGTGGAGACCCCTCAGCTGGGAAGCGAGGCTTCCCCGTTGCCTAACTGAGAGTTCCCTGCCCCCTCCTGCTTGCACGCAAGCTCTGATAGGCAGCGTGAAGCCCCCCTTCACAGCTTAATTGCTGGGGTCAGGGAAGGTGGAGGCAGCCCGGAAGCTGCATCTTAGAGCCCCTGCACCACCATCATATGGGGACTTCCGAGCAGCTCCTGAAGCCAGCCAGAGCCAACTGCTCCGGGCTGCTGAGACTGCCGCTGCTGCGTTTACCGGGAACATTAGATGAAATCCGGGGACATTCCGGGGATGGAATTTGTCCAGGGACTTATTCGCAAATCCGGGGACTGTCCCCGGGAAACGGGGACGTCTGGTAACCCTAAACTAGAGGTTTGCTCCTGAGTCAGTGCAAGTCCCAAGGCAGCTGTGAGCGCAAGGCTAGCTGCCATATGGAGCATCCAGCTGAGGGTGGGAGGAATGCCCAGGGGGAGCTGCAGTTACAACTTTACAGACAGGCAGGTGGCGGTGCAGGGCTGACAGCAGCTATTTGATGCTAAGCAAGGCTGAGCAGCAGATGTGACGCTGGTGACCATGAGAGGTGGTATATCAGGTCTTGCAGTGATCCGACAGAACTGCAGGATGGGGAATACAATCCTGTAGTAAAGATTCTGCTCATTCCTGTGCAAGTGCTCAAGTGTGGGGGGCTCTTAATGTTTCTGTGGACAATTATTGGTGATTCAAATAATTAGTCCAATGTTCAGAGTATTTTATTGAAGTGAGAATTGAGTGGATGGAGTGATATGAAAGGTGTAAAGAGATTTGTATCTGACCTTCCATCCAAGGAGTTTAAGGAGTTATGGTTCTACTTCTGCATTTCATTCTCCAAGATTAAGGTAAAGGAAACTGACAGGTACTGCCACCCACTGAACTGTTGTTAAGTAGGAAGGCAGGCAGGGCAGACTGAGGTTAGTGGGGCATCCTCATTTGTCCTGATTGGCTATCTTTCACTGGGTCATGGGCCCCTTACCTGTTATAATGCTCCCTGCCTAGAAGCTGGGATAGCTCAGTCAGTAAATCACAAGACTCTTAATCTGATGGTCATGGGTTTGAGCCCCATGTTCGGCAAAAGATTGCTGCATTGTGGTCCCTTCCAATGCTATGATTCTATAATGCTCCCTGCCTGAGCTGTCGTCCTCAGAAGGTTGCAAAGGGTCACGATTTGGATAAAATATGGGGGAAAGTCAAGGAATATGGCTTGTTTATTTTATTTAATTTTTGTTCATTTACACCCCACTTTATATTTCAACAAAAATCCCTACCATTTACAAACAAAAAGGAATAAATATAAGGTATACAATACAAATTCCACATTTGGAACCAAACTTTACTATTAGCAATTGTCATAGGAATTCCGCATTTTAAACCACGTGATTAAGTATCTCTAAAAAAAAAAAACACATAAAAATTATATCATCATCATCATCATCATTATCATGATCAATTTAATTTCTATGCCGTCTTTCATCTGAGGACCACAGGGTGGTTTACAATATAAAATCACAAAAATAAATACCATAGTAACAAACAAAGACAATAAACCTCCACAGTTTAAAAGGTCATATGGATTGTTTAATTAGTCAATTAGTATAAAACTGCAGGAGTAAAGCCTACACAAATCTGGAGTAGTCTCTAAGACAGTTGGATGGAGCCTTGTATACCTCCTTCCAGAAACTTCTGCAGCTAAGTTGGTGCCAAACAAATTACTCTGCTTTCCTTTGGGCCACATTAGTGAGGCTGGGGGGGGGTGTCTTCACTTCTGGGCAGCCCAGGACCCCCCCCCACACACACACTGCCCAGTCTTGCACCCTGGGGAAGTCACTTCAGTGCTGCTAATGCTGCAGTTTGACTTTACCCCCAAAGGCACACTCCATTGTAAGATCTTTGAATGGAATGTAGTTTAAGATCTTATGCAAAACATCAGAATATAGCAAGAGGCATCAAAATGTGACCAGATTACATCATTCATAAAAACGTCATTAATATTACGAAAACACAAAAGACAACCATCAACATCATTCAACTACACAACAACCCTAGGCAAAACTGATCAAACCACACACACACCCCACACACATAGAGCCAGTGGAGTGCAGTGGTTGGAGTGCTGGACTAGGACCTTGGGAGATGCTGGTCTCCAATCCTCACTCAGCCATGAAATTTGCTGGGTGACCTTGGTCCAGTCACTATCTCTCTGCCTAACCTACCTCACAGGGTTGTTGTGAGGATAAAATTCGGTGGGGGTACATTGGCTGCCTCTAGTTACTTGAATTTTATTATTGTTTTATTATTATTTATTTTTTAAAAAGCAACTGCATCTGCACAGACGTTCAAAAGGATTACTATACTGTACTAATTTAGGTCTGGATCCTACCGAGCGCTATTGGGTGGCCATGAAGAACCACTCTGTGGGGATCTGCCCCCTCTAAGAAGTGATGCCAATCAGCACCTAACAAGCTCAGCTGTGTGTCTCTCCCCCCCCCCCAAATCTCCCTCTTAGAAGATGCTTTCCCCTGTCTTCGAGGCAGAACTCTATACGCGGAGCCTCTGTTTCCGGGAGGGAAGCTAAACACGGGCGGACCTTCCCTGGATTCTCCCGTTTGTGTTCTTCTTTTTTTGTATATTATAATTTCTTGACCTCGTCCCTCCGCGCGCTTGCTTCCTATTGGCCGCTTTCGCTTGCCAGTCCCCGCCTTCCGCCTGAGAAGAGAAGCTGCGTTTTGATTGGGCGGGCGGAGCAAAGGTGGCGGAGCTGCTTCCGGGTGCGTAGTCATGGTGACTGTGGTTGCCAGGTAGTGAGCTGAAGGGGGAAGCGAGGCGGGGGGGGGGCTTCACTTACTGGGCCCCGTTCGGTCAATACGGGAGGGTGGGGGTCCCCATAGGCGTCGGTCCCGCTGGGGTGGGGTGTCATGTCTAGGTCCGAGGGCGTCCAGGTTCAAGCCTGCAGCTCACCGTCACTGGCTCTCAGCCCGGCCTACCTCACAGGGTTGTTGGGAGAGGAGAGAAGGGGCGGGGAAGGAAAGGACCCTGCATGCTGCTTTGTGGAGGATGGGTGGGATAAACGAAGCAAGGGATAAGGGGCCACTGAGGCTCCCCTAGTCACAGGGCCGGATTTAGCTTTGATGAGGCCCTAAGCTACTGAAGGTAATGGGGCCCTTTATATGTCCAGCTGTCCTTTGTCGACAACAAATTGTCACTGTTTTTTGTGTTGAATATATGCTATATGGTAATTTATGGACCTAATAGGTATCTAAAGCCAATTGCACATAACAAAATATGTATTTTATCAAAGTAATTGTTGAACTGAAATATAATTGAGAAGTATATTAATAGTGAAAAATTGGGGGGGGGGACAAGAGAGTGGGGCCCTAAGCTATAGCTTGTTTAGCTCAGGCATAGGCAAACTCGGCCCTCCTGATGTTTTGGGACTACAACTCCCATCATTTCTAGCTAACAGGACCAGTGGTCAGGGGTGATGGGAATTGTAGTCCCAAAAACATCTGGCGGGCTGAGTTTGTCTATGCCTGGTTAGCTTATACGTAAATCCGGCACTGCCTAGTTGTATGTTGAAGAAGCGGTGAGAGTGGCCATGCACCTAGGGCGCTGGAGGGCTGCTGGCTCTTTCCACAAGGCACCGTGGAGTTGCACAGAATATGGGAAAGGTGGTGGTGGTGGGACTTGGGATGTTGAGGGGACACGTTGTGCCCATATAGAACTGTAGAGTTGGAAGGGACCACGGGGGTCATCTAGCCCAACCCCCTGCAATGCAGGAAATCTTTGCCCAACTTGCAGGTTCAGACCTTCAACTCCTGAGATTAACATTCTCATGCTCTAGTGACTGAGCTATGCAGGTAATCTCTCAGGCCTTCGGCTAATTACATAACCGATGGCCTTTTGAACTGGGTGGTGCTGGTGGTGCTGGTTTTTTGTTTGTTGCCGTGTTGTGTATTTCTGTGTTTCTATACCGTAAACCGCCTCCTGATCCTCAAATGCAGGGCGGTATAGAAATGCAATAAATAAAAATAATATTTCAGGAGAAGTGGAAAGAAACAACCACAAGCAAGTGTGCCAAAGTGTTTCTGAACTCTTTGCAGCTTTACAACCTTGCACAACCTACTACTTGGGGCTGCTCGTGTGTTTTCAACCTTTTTTTGTAACCTTGGCAGTGCAATCCTATACATCTTGTGGAAGTCCAGTGGGGCACAGTCCCGGGAAAATATAAACTTAGTTGTTATAACAATCCTTGTTTTAAAAATAGTTATTGATGAGTGGGACTCTGCAACAAAATGCAGCCATGTGGAGTGGTTCTGTTCAGGGTTCCAGCTGCCCCATTCCATTCGCTCCTGGTTTCCCCCCCCCCCCATCAATATTCTGTGATATGTGCCCATTCAGCAAACTTAATTTTCATTGCCCTTATTGGGTGTTTTCTCTCTTTGGGGAATTGAGGTGTGTAAACTTGTGACCAGTCCTCAATACATTAAAATCTTCGATCCCCAACACCCCACCCCACCCCTGTCTGTTATCAGCACTCACTTCTGATCAATGTGAGGTGGGAAGGACTCCTCCTATCCTTTACTTATATGTGTTGCCTTCTTTTTCCAGCCACTCCATTTCCCTTCCCACCTCATTTTCAGAATTTTCCCTTCCACTCAGCATTCTGTGCCATTGTGTTCTTAGAGGGCTGCTTTTTGGAGTTGCCTCTTTGACAGTTCCCCCTAAAGGTTCTTTAAACATTTGCAAACCTTGGGATTGACTCAAGTTGGCTGATACCTCCTTCTTCTGTGTGGGTGGTGTGGTTTTGGGTAGATGATCTTGAACACAGGAGGACTTGAACTGCTACCGGTATTAGAAAGAAGAGTTATATTGTAGCACTTTTTTTGCAGCCTGAACCTAATCATGTTTACTTGGAAGCAAGTCCTACTAAATTCATTGGGATTAACTTCTCTAGAAGCCCTTCTTTTAATTATTTCTTGCTTGATCCTCTGTATGTTTGTTGGAAATTCTGTAGATTCTAGTGTGATTTTCTGCATAAGTCTATTGATTCTGTGGTAGACAGTTTAATCCTGATGTGCATTGTGATTCTGGTAGGATGTGCTGTGTTGGTAGGGATTGTTTTAACGGGATAGGGCAGGGGTCTGCAACCTTTAAGACAAAAAGAGCCACTTGG
Source organism: Lacerta agilis (assembly GCF_009819535.1). NCBI lineage: Eukaryota > Metazoa > Chordata > Lepidosauria > Squamata > Lacertidae > Lacerta > Lacerta agilis. The sequence continues at coordinate 42,730,634 of NC_046324.1, forward strand.
ACCCGTTTCCGAAGAGAGAAAAAAAACTGGGAGCCGCAAAACCATTGCGGCCCACAAAAATATAAACACCCAGAAGCTCATAGCACAATTTAGACAGGTAATGAAGAGCAGGTAATGAAGGCAAAATGGCAAAATATCACGAAACGCTCCACCCCCCCAGCCAAACAACAAGCACTGTATTAAAGGAACCGTCCAAACGCCTGACGCTGCAGGGGCAAATCTAGAAGGGGAAATCCAACCCCCCAGAATATGTCCGCCCCATGAACAGCACAAAAACCTCTTTCCCCCTTCTCTCATTGCACACACTTTGTAAACCAAGAAAATCTTTTTTTTAAAAAAAACAATTTGGGAATCCAGTTGCGGTGAGGTAATAGCCCAGCTATTAAAGAACAATGTAGCTAATTCCAAGGCAACTGAATAACAAAGAGGCCAGCGATTAAGCTACAGTGCCTGGGGAAAAAAAGTCAAAGGGTAATTTTAAAATGCAGCAGGGTGACTTTTAAAACACGAAGTTTTTTACCCACCAAAAATGGTGACCTCCAATATGTCCCCAAACCACTGCCCAACACGGATGCAAGTACAGGCTCCAAGCACTATAAACACCCAGAAGCTCATAGCACAATTTAGACAGGTAATGAAGAGCAGGTAATGAAGGCAAAATGGCAAAATATCACGAAACGCTCCCCCTCCCCAGCCAAACAACAAGCATTGTATTAAAGGAACCGTCCGAACGCCTGACGCTGCAGGGGCAAATCTAGAAGGGGAAATCCAACCCCCCCAGAATACTTCCGCCCCATGAACAGCACAAATGCAACCCTAAAAGTTTAGCAAACTTATGCAAAAGCACACAGCATGCACACTGCCCCAATCACTATTGGCCAGCAGAGGGGCTGTCCAAGGCAGCTGAGAGGGGCTGAAGCAGGGGGCTGATCACGTCCCCTCTGCAGGCGCAGGAAAACATTCCTTCAGAATGGATAAAACCCTTCTTTCAGTACATGGGACTCCCGCTTCTAGGGAGAGCAGGGGGCTTCTAGGGGGGGCACTGCCCCCTCCTGCCCCCCCCGCCGGTACGCCCATGCTCGGGCCCCTTTCGCCATGCTGCTTAAGGGAAGTCTTCTGCGCCCCCGAAACAGAGCCCGGGACCAGTTGTCCCCTGAGCTTTTTCCCGCGCTCATCTCATCCCGTTGGGCCGCCCTTAGCTGAACAGCCGGGCTTCCTTTTCCTTCCCAGACTGCCACGTGTCCTGGAGCCGGTCCCTTCCACTTTTTTAAAAGAGGGCTTCCCCCTCGCCCGCCGCCCGCCACCCCTGGCCCAGCCCGTAGCTGCCTCCTTACATCGTCGAGTCGTCGCACCTCGTCGAATCGCAGCAGCCAGCAGCTCCACCAGCAGCAGCCAAACACAAGCGCCGGGACAGGCGCCAAGGAGGGAAGCTGCTGTGGTCTGCTGCTGTGCCTGCGCTGGCACGAAACGAGGCACGCATGAGCAGCACAGCCGCCGGCAAGGTAGAGAAGTGGGTGGGCGCAGGCACTAAATGCACCGGCCCTGGCCAGAGCCGCAGCAAAGGTGCAAAAGAGCCGCATGCGGCTCCGGAGCCGCGGGTTGCAGACCCCCGGGATAGGGATTAGATAACTATGACAGTGAAGAAAAAATAAATAAGGATGAGCTAGTTTGGTAATTCTCTGAATTTCTAAATATTGTCTATTTTTTTATTTACCGGTAACAAGTAGGTGCTTGCCAGTGCTATTTTTCTAGAAAAAGAGGTATCAGAGCTCACCCTGAACGTCTCCCTTGTTCTCTTAGGATGGCAATTGCACCCACCTGAGAGGTGCTGGAGCTGAGCTGTTGTGAGCTCCAGCTGAAAAAAATGCCCTGTGGAAAAAAAAGCTAACTATAGAGCCATTGAGAAATCATGGGGAGCCAGGTACTGGGCCATGAAGACCAACTGGCGATGTAAAAAGCTCTCTCTCCCCGCTCTGAGAAGTGGACAGAGACAGGGGATTTGGGGGGTTTGTCAAGGTGACAGGGGCTGTGATGTCACAAAAAGATGTGTCCTTTTTTAAATTAAGTTTTCTGGAAGCAAGGGAGTGGAAGGAGGCAGAACCATTTTGGCATTGGCTTGGGGAGGTTATTATTACATGTTTGATAGGCCACATAGACTTACTCTGTACAAAGTTTTAAAATTTTCAGATCTGTGTTCTGGAAATACATGATGCTTTTAAAATATATTTTGCATCTATTGATTGGAAGGGAATATATTATCTATGTTTGGTTTTCCTTACATGGTGTGAGGTAATTTCATATATTCCCAACTGCGTGGAAAGATGGCAGGTAGAAGGGGAATGGTTGGTGGATGTTCTCACCTAAAAACCGCCTTGCTTTTCGGTTATCAGTATATACACTAGTGGCCAAAATTGTGGAAACCTTTTGGAAAAAGTGTATTTCCGAGGTTTGGTGGTTCATAGCACCACTTTCTTTTGGAGTAATACCATAAAATTATATATCAATGGAAAGATAATTTAACGAAGAATGTAATGCAACAAAGTTTGTTCAATTATGTGTATTCTATCAAAAGATATAGCCAAATAACCAGAAAAAGGAATGTTTAGAGAGCCAATCTTGTTTTTGCAGTGTTGGCTCATAACTTTTTGGGGGAGTAATGCCATAAAATTATAAAATCACATAACACACTGACAAATGTCCTCCTTGCTTATGTTGTAATAAATAATCCTTCATAAAAGTTATTGCACTACATTCTTCATTAAATTATATTTCCATTGATATATAATTTTATGGCATTACTAAAAAAATAAATAAAGTGGTGTTATGAGCCATCATTGCCAAAACCAGATGACACCTGATTGGCTCTCTCCTTTTTTCTGGTTATTTGGCTACAATACAGATAATTGAACAAACTTCGTTGCATTACATTCTTCATTAAATTATCTTTCCATTGATATAAAATTTTATGGTATTACTCCAAAAGAAAGCGGTGTTATAAGCCTTCAAACTTCCGAAATATACTTTCTCCACAATTTTGGCCACCAGTGTAGCATGTGCTCCATCCCAGAATGGCCCTGTATAGCAAATCAAAGAAAGGCTACTGGGGAGGAGAGGAATAAGCGCCTCTGAGCTCATCTTTCCAATTCTTCTCTCTAAACTTAAATGACCTCCTCCATCTCAAATGCAGTGGAGTGCTTCTGAGCCTTGTTCTTGGAGGCCGTCCTTGATCACTTGTGCCAATGCTGGACTAAAAGTGCAAGCTAGGCAGCGAGCCATTTCCTTTTTTAAATCTGTCTACCCTCTGTCACGACGTTTGAGACAGATATAGGGCACACTTCAGGGAAGGCAGCTCTGTGCGGAAAGGTAGGATCTGGTGTGTGCGGGTGTGTGGGGTCACACTGTATTTTTCACACTGTGGGGGGTGACCCGACAAGGCCTTGTGGTGTTTTACACAAATAGAATAAGGCCCAAGGCTGTGCTGCTTACATTTATTTTTATAACGGCACCATTTTAGCTCTCTGAAAACTACCTGTCCACTACCATTTCTTTTACTTAAGGGCATTCCCCTCCCTTCTCACACACATGAGCTCAAATCAAATCCTCTTCAAACCTCTCTTGGTATTTGTTATACGTGTCTCGTTCTCTGCAAAGCAGAACAGAGAGGCAATTGTGTTTCTACATTTAGGTTTCTAATGCCTGTAAGGGAGGGCTCTGCTTTGCAAACCTAATAGTAGCAAGCCACTTTAAATTTCAGCTGCAAAGACTCCCTTTAAGGACGTTTTAAAGCATAGTTGGTTGATGCTAGCAGGGTAAGTCCATAGCTGTCATGTGCGACGTGGGACTACCTTTGAAGGTGACTCAGAAACTACAACTAATCCAGAATGTGGCAGCTAGACTAGTGACTGGGAGCAGCCACCGGGACCATATAAACTGGACCTAAAGGATCTACATTGGCTCCCAGTATGTTTCCGAGCACAACTCAAAGTGTTGGTGCTGAGCTTTAAAGCCCTAAACAGCCTCGGCCCTGTATACCTGAATGAGTGTTTCCACCCCCGTTGTTCAGCCTGGACACTGAGGTCCAGCTCCAAGGGCCTTCTAGCAGTTCCCTCATTGTGAGAAGTTACAGGGAGCCAGGCAGAGGGTCTTCTCAGTAGTGGCCCCTGCCCTGTGGAATGCCCTCCCATCCAATGCCAAATTTCCTAAAATAACTGAAGGCAGCCCTGTGTAGGGAAGTTTAAAAAAATGTTTAGCTGAGGCTCAGAAGACTCCCCTCACCTCACCAAAACAGCTTCAACAAGCCTCTGGCTGGTGAGGAGACTCCCTGCCCCCGGGAACCTGAAGATACCCTCTTTGGGCTCTGGGGTAGGTCTTCTGAGAGAAGTGCATTCTGGGACCTTTTTTCCAGAAAAAATGCAGAGTCCAACAACATCCAGTTCCCCCACCTCTGGGGGAATAGGTGCTGATACCTGTTCTGTAGGTAGGTAAAGGTAAAAGGTCAGAGACTATGGGGTTTTAGCGCTCATCTCGTTTTCAGGGCAAGGGTGCCGGCATTTGTCCACGGACAGCTTTCCAGGTCATATGGCCAGCATGACTTGACCATTTCTGGCGCAACGGGACACCGTGACAAGTGCCAGAGCGCATGGAAATGCCATTTACCTTCCCGCCACAGCAGTACCTATTTATCTACTTGCACTGGCTTGCTTTCGAACTGCTAGGTTGGCAGGAGCTGGGACAGAGCAACGGAAGCTCACCCCATTGTGGAGATTCTAACTGCCGACCTTCTGATCGGCAAGCCCAAGAGGCTCAGTGGTTTAGACCACATCATACCTACAGAATAGATATGAGCACCATTCCATCAGCATTAAGTGCTACTGAGACCCAGTGATTTCAGCAGGGAGAGTTCAGCATGTGCTCAAAATAGGTGGCCTTTTGAAATAGTTGAACTTTGCTGGGGAACTTTGCTTGACATCTTGTACTAATAAACCAACTCCTATCTTCCTTGCTGGTTTCTGCTGTCATTAACCAGCTTATTCATTTCCTCACATCATCCTAAAATTTAGAAAACACAGCACTGCTCACTTGGCGATGCATCAGGGAGATCAGATGTGCAACATAGTGTGAAATGGAAGTACGGTAACTTTGTTTTATGAGCGGCAATCCCAGACTGCTTTGTAGGTTTTTAAGCTGGTTCCAAGGGTGTCCTTGTAAACAACTTTAAACAGAATGCTTCCTCCCCCCCCCCTTCTCTTTTTTTTACAATAATGTTGATTGAATACTCTCCCTGTAGAAAATTAGTTTCTAAAGCGGCGAAATGGAACTCCTTAATCTGGCACCATGTTTATTTGGGGCAAACCTTTCTCCAGAAACGAGAGACCCAGAGTGTGGTAAGGAAATTTATCTGGCTATGGATCCGGAGGCTTTTATCTCCTGGGCACGGCTGTTTAGAAGGTGGTTTGCTGTTTCCCTCCCTCTTGCCTGATTTGTGTATGTTTCTGCTCTTCTGCTTTCAATGGAGTTTGTTTCATATTTTTTGGGCATTCCCCTAAATGTGTAGATCATTGATCTTATGGTAAGACTGAGAATCATCTGATTATTTTTTTGACTAGTATGTATTGGGAATGTAACCCCTCTAATTGCAAACTCTGGTAGCAAGTACCCATGGTCGGAGAACCCAAACATTTGCAGAAACACAAGTAAATGTGGGGGTTTTTATTTATAAAAAAAACCCAGCTCAGTGAGATTGAGCTTGCTAGTAGCCACAAAATGTTGAGTATATGTTGGAATTAAGAAAAGGGGTGGGCACTGGAATTCATTCATCTTTACATTTGTAGTATGCCTTTCCTGCAAGGAGCCTGAGGTGGCACACATAGTTCTGCTGCTTCCCATTCTATCCTCACAACAACCCTGTTAGGTCAGTTGGGTGGCTGGTCCAAGCTCACCCAGTGAGCTTCCTCCCCGAGTGGGGATTTGAATCCTGGTCTCCTAGGTGTTACTCCAACACCACTTCGCCAGCTCAGCATGAATGCCTTGCTTCAGCTCCTTACAGCTTTCACTAGCATGGAGTAGGGCAAAGCTGGCAGACAGAAACACTTCTGCTAGATGGTGAGGGTGCATTATGATGTTTTCTTGCAGGTCCTGTGTAAATGTCATGAATTGCACATGTAAATGATATGAAATGCTCATAAAGATAAGAGGTACAGAAGTGATTTTGCTTCTCCATCCACCTTTCTCTGAAACTGCTTTAAGAAACACAATTAAACCTAGCATTGGAACTCCACTACATATATTGTATGTGGCATCTGGTTAGCCTCGCCCCCCTGGAAGCCTGTTTACTTCTGTTTGGCAATGCCTGTGGTCTGTGGGTTGCTGTCCTGTTTTTTAAAGTGCGGTTGTTCTGTGTCTGCTGTCTGTTCTTCCAGATCATGATGTTCTGATGAATATGATAGACTTCTCCCTCCCTCCCTCCCTCCCTCCCTCTCTCTCTCTCTCTCTCTCTCACAGAGAGATAGAGAGAGACCACCTATATTCCTTTCTTGCTTGGTTGCCCAGAGGTAATTCTTTCTTGCCACAGGCAATCAGGCAGGTGGGTATATTTATAAGCCTGACTTAATTGGCATGTTTGCATTTGAATATTGACTCCCTGGTACAAAGCTTGTATACAGGCACCCCCCCCCCACTTACGTGAGGGTTATGTTCCAAGCCCCCACACACATAATGGAAATCGCATAAAGTGGGGAGCCACCCATTAAACGCCTTCTCTGTCGCTCTCTCTTCAATCCATATCAAAAAATACTGTATTCAAAAATATCCACAACTAGAATGGAAACTCTGGGGTTGGCAGGAGACTAAAACGGCTGTTGTTGCTGCGCAACCCCACACATCAGCTGTTATGAGGGGAGGCCGAGCAGCATAAACAAAGCCCCGGTGTGCCTCCAGCCTCTTGGGGGCTCCCTCCGCCCTCACTGCCATCCTCTTCAGGCTTTGGGGAGGGTCTCCTCGCAAACGACAAGAACTGTCCAGCGCTCTCCTGCAATTTCAGGGTTTGAATTGAATTATTTAATAATTTCCTGGCGCCGCGCATATGCACAGTTGTGTGCAAGTCTATCAAGCATAAGTGGGGGAAATTGCCTTGACTGCCTGATACAAAGCATACTCTGTTCATTTCCATGCCTATGATTTGAGAGAGAGGTGGAAGGCAATTTCCCAATGCAAAAGAGGCCAGAACGCAAGTTGGCCAGCTGAGCCCAGCCCAATTGCTCCCTTGTTTACTGATTTTTACATGTTGTCAAACAGGCCCTGGGGGCTGGGGAGCAGCTAAGTTGGATTGATTCTGTTCTGATTGAAAACACGAGAATGGAAGGTGGTTCATGATCAGTTTGTGTAATGTGCTCTTGTTCTCTGCTTCTTTCCTGTAACTCCAGGACGAGGCCTAGAAGAAAAGTGATGGATCTCACCTCTTTGATCATTCTTCCACTGCTTTTTGGCAGCCTGGGGCTTTTTGGGCTCTTCCGGCTTCTTCAGAGAATGCGTGTGAGAGCCTACCTGAAGGATGCAGTGGTGGTGATCACAGGAGCAACTTCTGGACTAGGGAAAGGTAGGTTTCAGAGACATTTGGCATGGAGGAGGAGGAGAGCAGCTTGTACAGGACAGCTTGTACATTACTCAACATGTTTCCTCGGGAAATAGGGTGTTACTAAACTCTCATCTCACACCACGAAGGTCAAGCTTAGCTTTAAAGGATCAGATTCCTTGTGGAGGAGGAGGGAACTGGAGGAGTCTTGGTTTTTTCAATTTATTTTTCAGCAGCATCTCTTTGCAAATATACAGGTTGAGCAGGTGGGAGGCAAGTCAAAACAGAACTTCTGGATTTTACAAATGTTCAAAAAATGGGGACTTGGTCATTGTGCATGTCCTCATCTCTAGATGAAACCCCAAACCTGCATTGCATCTAATCTGTTAAATTTGCTAGTTTACTCACACTCAATTTAAATATGTACCAATTCGAATTTTAGGGCTGTAACACCAGCCTGCTTTTTTCTCTATCCTTCCCCACTTTGCTTAACCTGCCCAAGACTTGGAAAACTCATAAGCTTCCTCAATCTCTTGTGCCATTTTGATTGGCCTAATAAAGATGTGGCCCTCTTCTGGGTTTGGGGATTTTTCGTATGGGTCAACACGGCAACCTTTGCTTTTTGGTGGCAGTGTGAATCCCAAAGCAGCACCAAACACCCCAGTGTCATTTAAATTACGTATACGCACCCACAGCAAGCAGAACACCAGAACAATAGCTGCTTCACAAAGAACACATGGCTTAAGTAAAACAATAGAGAATTCCACAAGATACAGAATACAGATCATTTAGCCCTTCTGGCTGGTCCTTAATGTTTCTGGGATGGAAGGTGGCTCCATCCCAGAAACATTAAGGACCAGCCAGAAGTCTATGCCGACTTACTGACTTTGTTCCCCATCTCCATCACCTTGTTAATTTATTGGAAGCGCAAGAGCATGCATTGGCAAGGGCATGAGGTGAATCATCACCCCCAAACTCCAGATCTTCTTTGCTAGGTCTCAGATCCCCTATCCTCCCCCCCAACCCGTTTTTTGGGTAAAACTTTAATTCAAGGTTTCCTAAACTTGGGTCTCCTGCTGTTGTTGGACTACAACACCCATCATCCCTAGCTAGCAGGATCAGTGGTCAGGGGTGATGGGAGTTGTAGTCCCAAAACAGCTGGAAACCCTGCTTTAATTTGGTGACTGGAACACTAGGTGCCCTGCAAAGTGCAGTGCTGGTGAAATCCCAGCCACCTGCCAGCTTGATTTGCCCCAAGTCACTCTATACATACTTCAACTTACATCAATCTTAGCGAGCATGGCCAATTGCCAGGGATTATGGGAGTGATAGTTTAGCAACATCCGGAGGACCAAAAGTTCCCCATGCCTGCTATTGGTTCTGTGAGTCATGGGGCCTGTGAAAAGTACTTAGCAATGCCAAACCTTCCTTGGTGGGGAGGATTTTCTCAATCCATTGTATTTTTCAGTCACTCCCACACAAAAACGGGGAACCTGCCCCCATAGTTGGGTAACACCTGCCCTAACCTGTTTTTTCCAGCTTGGAGGCAGGTCCCAGCCGGTGATTCAAAGTCAGGCACCCCACTCCAGTCAATTCTCCCATGAGCCGAGAACGTCCTAAAAATGGGTGGGGAAAGGGAAACAGTTATGCAGCCTTCTGTAACTTAATTCACCGGTGACTGACGCGTGGCCCCCGGTGGAGGTGCTTTCCTGTTCTCTGCAGAACAGCGTTGAAAGCCCTTTGGGAACAGAATGTCCTCACTGCCATATCGTAGCTGTGTGCTAGGTCGTTGGCCCAACCACAAGCTTAGAGCGTGGGTTTCTCCTCAAGGTGCTGTGACTTCTTAGGAAGGAAGAGCTACCTTAATGCGTCATAGTGTACTAGTTCATCTGTCCCAATGCTATCTCTCCAGATTTTGTTTATTTGTTTTCCCACCTGCCCTTTCCCTCGACAGGGAATCGGGGCGGCTAAAACTGAAACAGCTAAAAACATGGGGGTAGGGAAAGCAACCTTTAAATAGCAATTGAACATCAATAGAATATATAAAAAAGATTTATTAAAACACACAGATTATTGCAATAAAAATATCACAGCACCAGCCCTGTCCTTAAAACCAGTTCCCGAAAGCCCGTTGGAACAAAAAAGTATTCACCTGCTGGCAGAAGGACAACAAGGAGGGAGCCAGTCTGATTTCTCTATGAGGGTAGTTCCAAAGTCTGGGAGCAGCCACCGAGAAGGGTTACTGTTGCTTGAGATACTTTTGATTAGAAACAAAAGGGATTGAGCCCTGCTTTGTTGAAAATGAGAGCTATGTCACCCCCCCCCCCACTCCCCAAAATACATTTGACAGATTCGTACAGGATCCCAATGAGAACTGAAAAGGGCTCACAGTTGGAATGAACCTAGGAAACTGCCTTACACCATTGGCTTCAGTGTTGTCGGTTCTCTGTTGGGAGTAGTTCTTTAAAGCCTCAGGGCAGGGAAGGGGATCTTTCCCAACCCAGCTCACTGGCGATTGACCCTGGGACCTTCTGCATGTAAAACATGTTCTCAATCGTGAACCTGTGGTTCCCTACCCAAAACAGTTCTCCTAGCTGATTTATCCATAACAATATTTCTCTCTTCCTTTTTAGGAAATGGTGAATATCATCATTATTGTTATTTATTAAATCTCTATACTGCCCTTCATCCGAAGAACACAGGGCAGTTTGCAATATGAAACCATAAAAAACACCCTAATAACAAACAAAAACAATAACCTCCTCAACACACACACCCCATTTAAAAGGCCATAGATGGTTTAATTAGTCAAAGGCCTGGGAGGAGTGTTTTCGGCCTGGTGGGGGTGCCAGGTGAGTCTCCCTGGGGAGAACCCACAAGCAGGGAGCCACCACAAAGGCCCGTTCTCGTGGTGCAGCCCTCTGGGCCTGCCATGGACACCAGACCAGTCTTGTGTTGCTCATGCCCAAGTAGTTTCAAGAGTGTTGGAGCACTGACTTCTTTTTGAGGCCGTTCAATGGTCCCACAGGTTCAAAGAGCCTTCCCCAGCTTGGTCCCTTCCCCCCCCCCCAATATTTTGGACTGCAATTCTCAATCAGCTCTAGGCAGCCTATCCAGTGGTCAAGGAAGGTTGGAGTTGTAGGTAGACGGCTCCCCCCCCCCATTGCACATAAAGGGGAATTATGTTCTGCAGTAGCAGCGATGCAGTGCAGTACTCTGGATAAAGGTCTTCTGCCGAGGAAATCAGTGTTCAAATCCCAGCTCGGCCATAAATTTTACTGGGCGCCCTTTGACAAACCAGTCTCTCACACGGCAATTGTACCTCACTGAAATGCCGAATCTAAATTGTGACCATAGCTCCATGTATGCTTCCCTCAGTGTTCTGCTTTATTTAATTCACCACCTCCCCCTTATCATTTACCAGCAGAACATTTGAATGAAGAAATTAAATATAAAATTGGGCTGAGGCCAAACAAAGTGTACCAAAACACGTGTCTATAAAGAAAATTATTATGGGATCTGTGGCCATTCAGATGTTGTTGTGCTACAGGTCGCCCACCCCGTAACTGATCCAAATTCAGCTTCAATGGCTGAGCCTGGGTTTTAGAATGATTGGGAAGGGGGGCTTTAATCCATTTCCCCACAATACAGCATGCATAATTTTGTGAATCATAATCATGTTGTCCCCTCCGCCCACTCGAGCTCTTCTTTTCCTAACCAAAGTAGTTTCTAACTTAATCCTGATCATTTGGCCATTTTCTCCACTGATTCTAGATCTACCAGTATCCTTTCTGAAGTGCATTCACCCAAAAGAGCATTCCCAGTGTGGTCATACAAGGGTTGTGTAAAGGCATTGCAATTTTAGAAGCTGATGGCATTTTTTTTTTCTGTCCCTCTCTCTTTTTTTCTGCCAAGAATGTGCCAAAGCTTTCCATGCTGCTGGGTCAGAACTGATACTGTGTGGTAGGAGCAGAGAGAGACTTCAAGACCTTCTGCAGGAGCTCTCCACTGCTGCTGACCTCCCAAAGAACGTAAGCAAGGGGGTAAGGGAGGAGGAGGAGGAGAGACTGTAGGTCAGTGATGCTTTTCACGCAGGTCACAGGTTTATGGGGTTGTGGGAAGAGGAGAGGTGGAGAGAGAGAGAGAGGTGGAAAGGGGAAGACAGTAAAATTTCACATAGTACATTTGCAGAGCTTTTGTGTCAGCATCACGTACACAGGGATTTTATTTTGCTGGCAGTGCAAGAGTCCAGAGGGTGCAGGGCATGGTTGGTTCCAATGTGTTTTGTTTCTGTGTGCTGCTGGGTCAAATTAGCCCTTTTAAAGCCAAGGTCAGTGTCAGGGCTCAGCTTTATTGAATGCTCGCTGAAGCCTGTGTCCCACTGCCAATCCCTGGTGCCTCCCATCCTTGCTGCTCCTGCCGCCTGATCTGTTCTTTGAGCAAGCAGCAAGAGCAGCAGCAACCTCTGCAAGCCTAGTCCTTGATATCTCTCTATTGTGTGTTAACAAGGCCTGGAGGGAGAAGCAAGGGAATGGGCAGCAGGGAGGTAGCCTCGGGGAGAGAGGCCCACAGAAAGCACCTTGCCGAAGGTCCTTCCCCTCCCCATGCAAAACAAAAACCTGGAAGCAGCCCTGTTTTAAGCCATATAAGCCAGTTGCTCCTTCCAAACGTGCTGGTAGCAGGGGTGTCAAGCCCTTTTGCCCGTCCCATATTTTTTGGGAGGGGGCTGCCCCCAAATGTCCAGAGCATGCCATTTTATCTTCCCAGTATCACACTGTGAGAGAGGATAGGCTAAGAGAGTGGTTTCACCCGATGAACCTTGCAGCTGAATAGGTTCAGATACGATTAACTGCTTTTTTCTTTTCTTTTTTCGACAGCCCCATAAACACCACACTGTGGTCTTTGACCTCGCTGACATCAAAGCAGTCGTTAGCGCTGCTGGGGAGATTTTGAAGTGTGCAGGCCATGTGGACATCTTGATTAACAATGCTGGAATCAGTTACCGCGGCACAATTGTGGACACCCTGGTGGAAGTGGACAGGAAAGTGATGGAAACCAATTACTTTGGCCCAATTGCTTTGACAAAAGGTACACTGTAGCAGACTCCTCCTGTGTCTTTCTGCGCACATCCTAACATTTCCTGCAGTGGTTACTGTGCCCAACTTCTTTAGCTGTTACACTTCTGCAGTATTCTAGATTGGTTTCCTGCGGGTTGGACTAGATGACCCTTGGGATCCCTTCCAACTCTACAATCCTGTGGTGCTATGTAGACCACTTAAGTGCTGTTCAGAGGGCTTATAGCAGGGGTCAGCAAACTTTTTCAGTCCCTCAGACCTTGTGGGGGGGCAGACTATATTTTGGAAGAAAAAAAAGAACAAATTCCTTGTTGTTGTTCAGTCGTGTCCGACTCTTTGTGACCCCATGGACCAGAGCACACCAGGCACTCCTGTCTTCCACTGCCTCCCGCAGTTTGGCCAAACTCATGCTAGTCACTTCGAGAACACTGTCCAACCATCTCATCCTCTGTCGTCCCCCTTCTCCTTGTGCTCCTTCTCTTTCCCAACATCAGGGTCTTTTTCAGGGAGTCTTCTCTTCTCATGAGGTGGCCAAAGTACTGGAGCCTCAACTTCAGGATCTGTCCTTCCAGTGAGCACTCAGGGCTGATTTCTTAAAGGATGGATAAGTTTGGTCTTTTTGCAGTCCATGGGACTCTCAAGAGTCTCCTCCAGCACCAAATTCCTATGCCCCACAAATAACCCAGATGCGCATTTTAAATAAAAGCACACATTCTACTCATGTAAAAACACACTGATCCGCGGACTGTCCTCGTGCCAGATTGAGAAGGTGATTGGGCTGCATCCGGCCCCCGGGCCTTAGTTTGAGGACCCCTGGCTTACAGCTAGGCTGCTAAGAGCACAAGGAGTTACGTTTGTCTGGCTCTCTCTCCACCCTGGAGTTCTGCATATGGCCAGTGGGATGCGCTTCATGCAACCGTCTTGAAAATGACCATGGTGACACAAACCATAGGCTTACTTTCAAGCTAATATGGTCCTTACTTATCATTTTAGTATCTTCCTGAGCTGGAGGAGAGTTTGTAGAAAAGCGAAGTGGGCAGGCACCAGGCAGTCGACTTTTGGCTGCTGATCCCTCTTTCAAAGCAACTCCCCCTGCCCTTGTAGCATTTCTCCACATGGAGAAAATCCCAGAGGGCTGTAGGAAACTGAAAGAGGTCTGGGGAATTGGCTGTTACACACTACGCTGGAATTTTGTATCACTTGGTGGGGAAAATGTAGATGCAGCCCCTCAGCAGTTGCTTGGTGGAAACGTTGGCCCACTAGCTCCATTGAGTCTTTCATTCCTTGCTTATAGGCTGTGTCAGCCTTTCTCTGGGTCCCTAAGATGTTTTTGGACTACAACTCTCATCACTTAGCCACCATGGCCAGTGGACAGGAATGATGGGAGTTGTAGTTTGAGAGCATCTGGGGACCAAAGGTTGAGAAAGGCTGGTCTATATAATACAGGGATACAATAATTTTGTTTGCACCTTCCTTACTGAGCTTCTGGGCAAGTAAAAAACAGGATCCACCTGTGCCAGCTGGCCCTCCCTCCAGTGTGCATCCTATTTTTAATTCAAGTAGATTTCTTAAGAAAAAAGGACTTGTTTCTTTCACTGAAATCAGTGGAACTTTGTTCCAAATGAGTTTTCAGCATCAGGGTAGGAACAATTCCTGCCTTGGATAAGAAGTAACTGCAAGGTCATCTTTTGGATCCCAGTGTGATTATTTTGCCTCTCTCTTCAGGAAGCATTTCTACAAAAATTGCAACTTCAAGGTCTGCAAGGAATCCCCAAGAAATTGTGACTAGGATAAATTAGGCAGTTGAAGTACATTTGCATAAGACAGTTTCCACAAGCTTGAGTTTTCAGGATTGGAGGAGGGGGGCAAGGAATGGAAATAAATAAATAAACACACACACACACGATTCTAGATAGCAGCATAAGGAAGAAACCCTGGTCTCCCAGGATCCAGGCACACATTATTTCTCATGGCAAGATTGTGGAGTTGCATTCTCATTCTCTCTTCCTCCTCTCTCTAGCAATTCTGCCTTCCATGATCAAGAGGAGAAAAGGCCACATCGTTGCCATCAGCAGTGTTCAAGGCAAAATTGGCATTCCTTACCGCTCGGCTTGTAAGTACTTTCTTCACAAGGCTTGGGAGGAGTTGGCTGCTCTGGAAACACCAGCACACCGGAAAGGGGCAGCCAGCATGTTATGGTAGATAGAGCACATATAGAGCTCACAGGAGGGGAACCTCAGGCCAGTGTTTCTCAAACTTGGGTCTCCTGCTTTTGTTGGACTACAACTCCCATCATCCCTAGCTAGCACCCACGTTTGAGAAACACTAGCTTAGGTGTACCTCAAACATTCGGAAGAATAGTTTCTGCTCTCCTTATCTTCATCTTTGCTTGTCTTCAGAGAGCTGGGTGTGACTTCCACAGGGCCAGTCCTGCTGCACAAAGAACTCAATTTCTACAGGTACCAGCAATGCAGCGTCCCATTTTAGAGAGGTGCTTTGGTATTTTCTGCATCACCGGAAGGTAGCATACATCTTGCATTGTGTGGTCCAAAATGCCCACCCCAGCCCTGGACAACTTCATTCTGGATAATTATTGCCCTTACCCAGGTATTCCTCCCACTACATGACATTTACGATAAGAATGCAAACTTTGCCATCAAAATCTGCCTAAGTAGTTGTGCTGAATCTGATTATAGCATTCATGCTAACCTAAAAGACTTGGAACTTCTCCGCATATATTGAAATCTAAGCCCTCCGATCCTAAAATAAGAAATTGGAAAAGGAACAGGGTAGTGCCATTGTTCGTTGCCTGTAAAAAGACACCATGCTCAAAAGCTCTAGCTTCATTTGTTTGGCATAAACCTGTATGATTCAGCAAAGAGCACATTGGAGCTGAGCTGGGCAGATCACTCCGTTTTCCCTCTCTAAAACAGTAATTAAGTCTTTCACATGATTATGAAGATCCTTGCAGAGACCTATGCCAGTTTACAACTTGGTTTTGAATTTTTAAAGTCCCTTTAAGATCCTCCCAAATTTTCCTTTAATGAGCTGTTCAGCAGCTGGCATGCTATTAAAGTCTACCCATCTTGGGCTGGACCAAGAGCCTGTGTGCTCCAACACTGGCAATATGTCATTGGAAAGCTTGTGAGCAGACTCAGACATAATCACCCTTGTTGATTGCCCCAGCAAAAGCCTACTGCCTTGGAATAGGCTGCATTTAGTTCTGGTAGTTAATAGCTATTTATGCCATTGCATGTCTCGTGCAAAAGGCAGCTATGCATTTTGACTGGGAAGCTGCAGATTGGGTATCAACTGAAATTGTGTCACCTTTGGGTTTTTTAGATGCTGCCTCTAAGCATGCCACCCAAGCTTTCTTTGACTGCCTACGAGCAGAAGTGGAGCAGTATGACGTCGACGTCACAGTTGTGAGCCCCGGCTACATTCAGACAAATCTCTCACTTAATGCTGTAATGGCAGATGGATCCCAGTATGGAGGTGAGGAGTAGCTTTGCTCGTGTAAATTATATGTATCTGTTGGTGTACAGGGAGTGCCAGTGGAAGGAAAGGGGAGAAAGTTTGGCATTGACTGAAAAGGCCCAATATAAAAACTAGCACATTTAACTAAGTTGAATAATCTCCAATGGCTTTAGTGACCCATGTTCAATGGTCACAGACTCGTTTGCACATCTGGCTTAATTTGTAGAGTTGAGACTCTGCAATCTTGTGCCTCCTGGATCACCAACAGAAAATTATCTCTGGAGGGAGGTAGTAATTTGTTGTTCTTTTCAGCAATGGACAAGGCAACCTCAGAAGGCAAGGCAGCTGCAGAGGTGGCTCAGGTGGTTCTGAGTGCTGTTGGGGAGAAGAAGAAGGAAGTGCTGGTTGCTGGCTTCATGCCTTCTCTGGCTGTGTACGTGCGAACGCTCTGTCCCAGGCTCTTCTTCCTCTTTATGGCATCTAGAGCCCGGAAAGAAAGGAAAGCCAAGGATTCCTAACCAATTGGAGTTCGTTTTAAACCACTGGTTTAAAACCAGAAGCTACCAGCTGATGTGTCCAGGGTCTGTGGGGAGCATGAACTTCAGGATTGTTTAAGTTGCATCTCTCGCTTGTGGTGAAGAGTCTGATCCAGGCTTCTGCTGCTTGCACATCACTGATGGCATCCGAAAAGCTGCTTTCACCACTTACAGCTTTGTTGGCTGCCTAGGACAACGAGTTAAGCCACAAGAAAAATCTCCTGCATGTTGAAATGAGCAGGAACTGCACACCTCCACAGCTCCCATTCGTCTTATTTGGGCTTGTCCACAAGACAACAAGCTACTGGCAGCTAACTTTACTTTGCTCTGGCCTAGGCTCTCATCAGCTGAATGTAAAATACCTTATTGGGGGAGAACGAAAGACTACCATTGCCTCAAATATCATTCTCTTAAAAAAACTAAGTGGTTGCAGGCTGCTTCTTTTTGCCAGGGTGGGGAGAAGGGATGCAGGCAGCTGAAATTAAATAAGATTGTGCTGCACATGCATTGCCCAACTGCACTTACTGCCAGGACTCAAAAGCCACCATCTCCACTACCCTTCTTCCTAGTAGCCTAGCTTGGTATTTTCACCTGTTAAGCTCAGAGTAGGTCCTGGGTAGGAACTGCAGATAACTCCACTAGTACATTCAAGGATTGGAAAGCTGTTATGTGTGTGCCCCCCCCCCCCCCGTGTTTTAAGGGCGGTGGGATGCTGCAGCTTACCTTCATTAGGCAGATCCGAGTTGCTAACTGCTATTAAAATAGCAGACATGAAAGAGGAACTACATATACTGTTTGCTCTGCAGCTCATCTGAATGTAGTATCTAGTGCACAAAGAACAACATCCTTGTCTGATAGTAGTACCAGCCTCCATCCCCATTGATTCTTACTGATTCTCTAATGCCAAATTCTAAACCCTGGTTCCTGAAAGCAGAATTGTTCACAGACAGATGCAGTTTCCATGCTTCTGATAAGGCAGGTCACACAAAGATCCATTCCTTGCAGCAATCACACAACTCCGTAGAACTAACAAGATGGTTCTCAGAATTCTTAACCTTGAGAGTAAGTAAATGAATATTAGTGATTGCTTATACTGTACCAACAGAAGCTAAAACACTTTACATAATATTTGTGCTTTTTCACCCTTCTGGTTTATAATTTGAGGGAATTACTGCATTACTTACTTGCAGAATGCCTGTTATAATCCTGCTCTCCAGCAAGCAAATACAGCTACAGGAATCTGCTTGGCTTACTCAACAGATACTGTGACCAGAAGGCTGCAGGATTTCAACCCTTGGCCAAACTGACCTACTGAACAGAAGCAACAGCAAACTCTCTGCTTGCTGTACTGGATTCCAAGGGCTAAAGATAGCACTGAGTTCTGGCTTTGCCCTTGTGGGATGCCATTCCAAGGTCACTCTGCATTGCACAAAGGTCAGGTTGCAGCTATCACGCTAAGCAAGAAAATATACCTGTACGTGATCTAAGCATGCTCACATACTTCCATTCGCAAGTTCAAAGCTTGTACTGGAAGTCACAATAGTTTTTCTCTTTCCCAGAGCCTTGCAAAAATACCCATGGGTCCTTTTAGGATTTATCATTTAAAGTGTGATCAGAGGCAAGACTTCTTGTTTCCAACTAGGAAATGAAGACTTATACACAATCCACAGTTCACTGAAAAGTTAAAAGGAGCAGGGACTTGACTAAATACTGCAAGGGCAGCTCTGCCTCAAGTTCCCCATCCATAATGTCAAGTACAATATACCTCATGCCCAACTATCATTGCACTCTTATGTCACCAAGGTTATTCAGAGGAGGCCCATTCATATCAGTGGGTCCACTCTTAAGTGGGGCTGGCACTGGATTCATCCCTGAGTTCCCCATCACTGGGTAGCAGGAGCAGGAAAACAGCATACAGTGGCAGGATCCAAGATAGGTTGAGCTAGATGCTAGAGAGGGAAGAACATAACATGGATTTTTTTTCCTGCCAGATAACAGCAAAGTTTAAAGAGGGTGCATACAATAATGACTGAAATGAAGTCCTGTTGTAGAAGAGCAAGTAGTCTGCCTACAATTTCACTTGTACTTAAAAAAAAATTGCATGCACCAAATGAGTTTTTTGAGTGTGATAGGGGCTTGCAATTTATGGAAAATCATTTGCTTGCAGCATTCAGAAGCAAGTTTTAGTGTTGTAAAACACAGAAAGGGGGATAGAGATACTTAACAGACCTGTTCTTTAACAGTGTACTGAGACATTCAAACAGCACATGCTTCACTGGGCTTTAGTATTCAGAATAAAAAATAAACTCTGGAGAAGTGCTTACAATAGGGCAGATACACTATAATCTGCTATGGAGGATATTTAAATTTGCCATAGAAGTGCTACTTTTTACAGAGCTGAAGTCCATTATAAAGGTTATTTAATCCCTGTACAATTACATGAAGGGAAGAATTGTTCTTTGCATGCCAACAGCACAATCTTAACACCAGGTAAAATCCAGCATAATTTGCAAATTCAGCCTTGTCTTAGTTAACATTTTAACAGTTCAGGTTTTGCTGCGACTTTCCTGCATTGCAAGGCTTACTAAGCTTTGAGGGCAAGGATAGATAAGCCCCACGCAAAAGGGCATGGCTTATGTTTCTATGTTCCAGCAGTACAACTATTGGGCAAGTTAACATCAAGGGCTTGCTCTGACAAAGGAAGCACCCAGCACACCTCCTCTTGTTGCCATAAACAGTGAACCCTCCTCAAGGAGGCCATCTACTCATAACCAAAGGCTGCACTTCAAACTTATGAGTTAGTATGATTATAGCCTTCCTTAAGAGTTATTCCTCTAGAAACTTTGGCACCAAAAGAAAGCAAACCACTTGAAATTCTCATCCTTTAATGAATGGTCAGTGATAACTTTGAGCTGGTTCTGTAGAATACAATTAAACAATATACTTAAAGGTTTCTTGGGGGGGGGGGACAAAAAACCCACACTCCCTCTTAGGTATCTTTCCGTTCATTGACATTCCATTATTGACTTCAGCTCCCACAGTGTTCCTTTTCACTGCAGATCCATGTCAGAGGGGTAAGAAAACTGAAAATTCCCTTGATGCACCCAGTGACGTTATTTTTGTTCTAAAAATAACAAAAAAATATATATGGATAAACCAAGCTGCTTCCCAGGCACCACTTCAAGAAGAAAAGTTGAATGTCACTGTGGGAGTCTTAATACACTTTTTTTTGTCTTTGCGGATTTCTCCTTCCTCTGCCGCAATCATACGGCGTAAAGTTCATAAATCTTCTTTACACAGTACACCAGGGCAGCGAGTGCTATCGTGTTATGCAGTCTCTTTCTGTGCAGGTCGTCCTTCCTCACCAGAACCACGGGAGTGGAGGAGGTGAGTGTATGCAGGGGCAGGCGAGAGAGTTTATAGGCATTATACTCCACTTGGTACTTGCAGCACGGGTCGAATTGCCAAGAGATCCCATAGAGGGTGCAGCAGGCTATGCTGAGGACGCCAGCAGGCAAAGAGATGTAATGGGAATAATCTACGGGAACAGCCAGGGGGGTGAAGAGGCAGGCTGTGCCTGCTAGCACGGCTGTCTTGTGCAGGCAGTTCCCAACAGTGATCCAGCGAGCCGTCTCGTCCCCAATGCGCGTGGGCTCAATCACAATGTATTTGTACTGAGCCTCCAAGGCCTGTTCCAGCTCGTATTCAAACTGGTCCTGAGCATTATCGCCATTGTAGATTTCGTGAACAATGTAACAGTCCGTGGCAGACAAGGTGACCCTGTCGGAAGGAAAGGCAATCGAGTTACTTGAGGGTTGTGAACTGGCCTTGCTCCCTGCCTTCCCCCCCATCAGTACAACCTATAAGCTTGCCTAGGGGCCGTAGCCAAATTAAGAATTCCAGGCAAGCAAGCCTGGCAGTAGAGGGAAGGATGACTGATCCTCCTCTGCGTAATTTCTGTACTAACTGCAGAGGATGAAAAGACTCTACAACCAGCACGGGGGAGATGGGGACCCACAGTGGTCCAGCAGAGGGGGAACTGACCCCCCCTTCATAGAAACCACACATACTTTTTTTTTTTTTACTAGCCTAGTAGCAGTTCAGGTCTTATTTACTTGGTGGTCATAAACCTGTTGTTCTGCACTTCTTATTTTACTGTTATAGTGCACTGAGGACATCAACATCTTGTGCTCCGAATTTAAGGACACCCATACAAAATTCGTTTGAGTCACAGTATTCCTAACCTTGTTCCAACATGAACTCAGGCATTAGAGGGCAAGGTAACATGAGTGCATGAAAATTATCAACTGATTTGGGAGACTCGTCATAGTATGTGGTACAGAAACCTGTTACAATGGGAAGACTTGTCCAAAACTCCCTTTGGTAACAGCCTTGACAGCAGGCACTAGCCACATGTTTTCAAACTTGGAATTCCTTAATCACATGGGCTAGATAGGAACTTCTGCACCAAATGCTTCAAAAATGATGGCAGGTCACCATATCAGGGTCTGGCTGAGCTCCCTTCCAGACAATTTTCCATATTGAGTTCCTGGGATCCCCTGATGGAAGGGCAGTTTAGAAATATCTCTCTCACAAAAAAGTTTGGTGTTGCTTTTGGTGATGATAAAGATCTAGGGATTGCTACTGGACACAATCTACACCAGGGGTCAGCAAACTTTTTCAGCAGGGGGCCGGTCCACTGTCCCTCAGACCTTGTGGGGGGCCGGACTATATTTTGGAAAAAAAATGAACAAATTCCTGTGCCCCACAAATAACCCAGAGATGCATTTTAAATAAAAGCACACATTCTACTCATGTAAAAACACCAGGCAGGCCCCACAAATAACCCAGAGTTGCATTTTAAATAAAAGGACCTTCTGCTCATGTAAAAACGGAGCGTCCGCGGGTCAGATTGAGAAGGCAATTGGGCCACATCTGGTTCCTCGGCCTTAGTTTAGGGACGCCTGTTCTACACAAAACAACACTTTCAGACCCTCAAGTAGTGGCAACCAGATCTTGACTTTCACTGTCTTTCCCTCCCTTGACAGCAGCTTCATCCTTTTTTCTCTCTTCCTCAAAACTGACCACGTTTTCCAGTGATATAAAGCAGTGCGTGCTATCAGTATACCTGGCCAAAGTCTGAAGGTGGCCGCTGACATTAAGAATTAACACCACAGGACTGTTACTGCAAGTAAGTTGTACCTACTTTTCCAGAGGCCAGTTTCTGAAGGCAAAAAGCTTTCCTGAGGAAGGTTTCCAAAACACCAACCTGGAGAATGGGAACATTTAGCTACCTGGAGCTTGGAAATTAACCAATCCACACTCACACTAGAAATTAATGGGACTGGGAGGGGAATCAGATTCTGCCTCTTTCAAGTTTAGAAATTCAGAATATTTTCTGAACCAGCAGTACTTAGCAGTTTTGCTTATGGATCCTTCACAGGTCTGTGACTAGAGGAAGACAAATAAATAAATGAAGGGAATATCGTCTTTGGTTCACTCCCAACACACAAAACAGTGCTAACAATGCCATATTGCACCACATTCCCCACTCCCTTTCAGTCTTCTAATATGAATGTTTTGCTGTTTTATTCTACCTGCCTCACATGTGGGTGGGTGGGCACTGCCAGCTCTCTTGCAGGTCCTGTTGAACTGAACTAGTGTAATGACTTGAACATACACTTATTTTGCACGAGGGAAGTGATTCCCCACATCAAGATACACTTCAGGAGCAATCCAAACCAAAGATCTGATATGCCAGGAGTTTGGAATAGGTGGGTCTCCAGTTGAGTCAGGGCTCAGCTAGGTTAAGCCCCTCATTCCAGCTCAGTCAGAGATGCACCAGTCCATCCTCCAACCCAGCTCAGCTGGAACTAGTCTCGAAAAAGGAGCATTCGGGCAGAGATTTACCTCTATTCCAGACTCTGTTCAGCTTGGTCACATTACCTAGCAACCCAGCACAAATGACACTGATGAAAACAGTGGTTTAAGTCAAACTCCATTTCTAAATTCTTCCTTTCCCTCTGCTAGGCTCAGCCCCACCCCTGAATAGTTTGCAATAGGGGTCAGTTACACCAGCATAATTTACCCTTGCATAAATGACACTGGCCTCCTGTGGTTAGATTGTTCTGTCCCAGGTGTACAAGGGTACGGCTCCTCCCCCTTCAAGATACATGGTAAGGAGATCCAGTCATTTCCCTGTTGTTGCTCCCACGTGTTTCAAAGGAAGAGCCATAATTGAGACACCTTGATGACCTTCCTAATATGTATTTGCAAAACCAGTTCCCAATCACAATATGCAAGGTCCAAAGCAAATGTAAAAGCAGAACTCCAGAAACACAAGCAGCATAAGAGGCAACATTAAGAAGTCATTGACCAGAACAGGACACACTGCTGTATTCATTAGCAGACTATGAGCAAGGATTAAGATATTGGAGCATGTCTGAGAACATCAGCAGGGCAGATCAATACACACTAAATCAAAAAGTGCTTGTGGGGGTTTGCTATTGAAATAGTTTCCACATTCCCTCCTGGGAAGCCAAGAAACCCCCACTGCAAAATGGCTATCAGTCAATTTGGACAAAGCATTTCAAGCTGCTTTGAAATTTTAAAACTTTTTTGATGTTGCGGTGAGTAGACCATGCAAAACAAGACTCAAGGAGCAATCTCATTGACTTGACTTGGAGGGGGGGTAGACTCTTTTTAAAAGTACCTCAGTTTTGAAGACCAATAATATGACCACCACCACCACCCCTCTCTTTAGGATTCATTCTGAACAAAAATCCAGTAAATAGCAATCTCTTGAAGAGGGACTTTAAAACCTACACTCCTCTTTCTATAACAAGCAGCACCCTGCTAGTATTGTGCTTGAGACGCAGATTAATTTAGCCCATTTTAAAGCCACCACGGCAGGGGAAAGCTTTTTCCAGACCACATAGCCAATGGACACAAAGCTTTGGAGCAGCTGTGTACTCTACACATTCTTTTTCTAGACCCTCTCATCCAAAACAAAGGGAAGCTTTGTGTGGTGTGGAGTTTGTTTAGCGTCTGCCTGGAATAATGTTCCCACCGTTGACAGTGGGAGGGGGTGCAAATTTTAGCACTGTTGCAAAAAAGCTCAGTACACCCAATTCTCTCTCTAAATCAGAGCAAGGATTAGAATTTGGAGAAGCGTGTAGAGAAATCCATAGAGGCTATCCATCATGTAACAGCCTCATTAGCAATTCCTTTTAAAACAACAACACTGCATTCACCAGTTGCGGCAACCCATGGACTTCAATACACTGAAGATGAAAGTCTGTACACTTGTCACCCAAAAACCCCAAGATTAAGTCTGAACCCTGCATACAAAAGTACAGCACAAATAAACCTACAGCTGGGACAGGATTTCGGGCTTTGGGAGCTAGCTTTACTGCCTCTTCATACGTTTGAGATAGCCCAGCAGGGGGTGGGGGCAGGAGAGGGAGGATCTAGCAATAGCAAAAATGTATGCTTCAAGACTGCAAGCTTTAGCGTATACAAACCCACACCGGGAGAAATTCCTGCATTCAGCTGTATAGGAATTTGAAAACCTAACATTCACACACATATATAGTACTGCTGCAAGCTGTAATTGGTTGATCACTCAACTAATCCTTTAGTTAATGGGGGACACACACAAATTTTAATCCACCACAATGCAAGCTAAAGGCACATGTTTGTTCTCTGATGTCATTTTGGTGCCTTCCTGTAATAGGCAATGAATGGAAATACTAAGATGACCTTCTGTCCTAACAATGAGCAGCAGTTTTTAAACTATTGCTTTGCAGCTTCACGCTTTTACACCTTCTGTGTCACAAAAGGCACCTATATGAGTTACCTGTAACATCCCCATTTAACCAACTGGTGATTTGCACAGCAGACCAACTAAACAATCAGTTGACAATCCACATTCTATCTCACCTTTCCGTCAAATATGCTCAAGCAGCTTACAATATAAAAATAATAAAAGTTGTGCCAATGAAAACCAGCAGCCTGTTTAAAAAAAGGCAGGTCATAATTCAATTAAAAGCCAAAGTAAAAATACAGTCTTAACCCAGCACCTAAATGATAGAAGCCTAGGTTTAAGAGATGCCTTGGAAGGGAATACCAAAGCCAATGTCCTACCATAAACATTGTAGAGTGCAAGCATTTCTGAATGCCTTTTGGACAATTTTTTGTATCAAATTCTCTGTGTCAGTTATTAAGAAATGAAATTAAATGTTATTTAAATCAGGAACAAACTAGGACAAAGAAGTGGTTCTTGGAAGGAGAGGAATTCTTGCTTCTACGACAGCACTGCCGACTGGCAAAGTTTATGTCACATGGTGTGTCAAGTATAAAAGGGTACACCCGAGTAATTGCATGAGCTTTCAAATGCCATTAAATTCCAAGAGCCGCACACCATAGGGGTCTTGGATCACTTTGTCTCAAGTCTAATCGCTAGGGTCAGCACTGTCTGGCACAGCCGAAGACAAGCATGTGGTTATGTGTATCAAACTCTTTCAATGCTAACCATGGTTAAAGAATTCAGTATCACCAAGGCTGCACACGGTTCCACTAGATTGCTGGGGAAACCTCAGAGCTGCAACAATTGGGTAGTAACTGGAGATCAGAGCTGAATGGAGAGGATGCCCACCCCAGAACGCCTAACCACACACACTGTAGTGTAGTGTAGGTATTACCATTAATATCAGCCCCCGATGCAAAGCCATGCTCAAGAGAGCATTGAAGAGGGGTGCGTGAAACAAAAGACAGGACAGCAACGCATTGAACTGGCCCAGCAGATTTTCACTCAGAATGGAAAAGCCAAAACTTCACAGAGCAGAATAAAAGTAGGTTGTCCACTGTGTTCACTCAACTTGAAGACTCACACAGCTGAATGTGTGCCTAGCGTTTCACACAAGAAAACAATCACAGGATCATATATTCACAGTAAATGCTAGTTTCTCTAAATGTTTATTGTACTTCTGCAAACCTCAAGGTTCCTCCGAGCCTGCTGACACCTCCCTCTGCCTTGTGGATGGTACCGCTCTGGCTATATATGCGACGGCACTCTCACTGCCTGAATATCTGAAACAGATGGAACAAGTGGAGGTTGCAACAAAATGCTGCAGTGGAGTATTCCTCCATCCTATTCTTCCCACCCAGTTTTCACCTCCACCCCTCCGATATTAATCAGTGCTCTATGGCAACTGCGCATGTCCATTCCTCATGGGACCCACCTTGCAGACTCTCCACTGTGTCTTTACGGTTTTTTAAAACCAGTATCAAACGTCTCGGGCCCAGCGTTAGAAACTCATTGATATACAAGCTAATTGCCAAATAGCACCTTAAACCTAGGTTATGGTGTCACAATGGAGTGTCTAGGTACCCGTTTTTTGCAATGAGATTAATTATTGTTATTAATTTCATTTCTATATACAAGAAAGAAAAAAATGTCAAAGCAGTTTACAACACATTAAAACATCAAATAAAACAATCCAGAAGAAAACAAATTCAAGCTTCAAGGAAAATATTCCAGATCCTTCTCTTAAGTGAATTTGGCTTTTCCCATATTTACCTAAGTAATTTGTAGAGCTGCCTCATAGCAGAAGTACTTTAGGAAGCCAGTGTGGTGCAGTGGTTAGTGTCGGACCTAGAAACTAGGAGATCAGGGTTCAAATCCCCACTCAGTACTGATGCTCCCTGAGTGACCTTGGACCAGTCACAGCCTCCTAACCTACATCATGGGGTTGTTGTAGGAGGGATTAACTGAGGAGGAGGGTGAACCATGTACTCCTTTCAGAAAAAGTGGGAGATAAATGCAATAAGCAAGGTCTTCTGCTTACCTGCTTAAGAAAGCTGGAGGGACTAGCCAGATAGAGATGTCAGTTGCCAACAGCCAAAGATCTCCATGTGGTCGCAATTGGACCCCACATAATGCGCCTGGTGAATTTTGAACAGTGCTCAGTCTGCACAATCACCAGGGGAGAACCTGCTGGTGGTGCAGCCACTTGAAGGTGCCGGGGGGGGGCATGTCCCATGTTTGTGGAAAGCCCCCCTAATGAGGCACATCTGTCTCCCTCACTATTAGCTTTTAGGAGAAATTTAAAAACATTAGTCAGGCCTTTGATGACTGAAAGTCATGTCCCTGGCAATCCTGAAATTATTAGTTTGAGAGCAGGTAATTGCTTTTAGGCATTTTAAACTGGTTTTTAGAAGGTTGTTCCAAACTGTTTCTACAAGTTTTATTTATATTTAGTACTGATATGTTTGCTGTCATGTGCTCCTTTGGAAGAAGTTGCATTGTATAAATCTAACAAAAGGCTGCCAATACCTCCATCTTGTGTGTGAATGATGACATTTTGGTTTCATAAGGATCACTGCTCGGAGAATTAAGTTCACTATTAGTACACAAGCTTAAAAATACATGCTTATAAGCAATTTTGAACATTCCAAGTACTGTACTTCCAAGACTGGTCATTTTTCTTTACTCCATCCTTGGCATGGAATTCCCAGCCCAAACGTATGTGGTGCCTCCACTCTCCTCTGCAAAACCCATATTTTCTGCATAGCATTTGGATTACTGTACTCCCTTTATCCTCATTCCCAACTATAACAAAGGTTTAAGACATTCAGCTGCATTTGCCAACATTCCTCCCTCCTTCCTCTTTGACTGTAGCTATCTGTCCCAAATGCACTTCCATATTTTGACTGAATACTGTACCAGATATGCCGATGGCACCATGTAATCCAAAGGTGGGGAACCTCAGGCCACTGTATTGGTTCTTCCAGGCTGCTGTCCCCTCCCTAGCCCTGCTCAGCACTTTCTTGAATGCTCCTGTCTGGTTGGAATGCGCCCTTGAACTGTGCTAATGCCCTTGCTTCCCTGAATGGAGAGGGAAGTGTATGTAGAAACCTGACTGGATTGAAGCCTGCAAAAGTTCCATCCATCCTCAGCCAACTTTTGCCTCTGCCTATGGCATGTGACCCCTGGAAAGGTGCCCATTGAGGGAATGTGGACCAATGCCTGGTCTAAAGAAACCATTACTACTCTAACTGATGTGGTCTATTATCCCCAGACAATGATGAGGGTGAGGGATGAGATGGAGAAACAGCAGCTGGTTGAAGTTGTCAGTGGTTACCTGCCCCTAACGAGCAATCTGTTTTATACAAAGTCAGACCGTTAACCAATCTAGTTCAGTACTGTCTTAACTGGCAGCATCTCTCCAGGATTACAGACAAGAGACTTCCCCAACTTGTACCTGGAGATGCTGGGGATTGATTCTGGGAACTTCTGCTTGTGCAGTAAGTGCTCTACTGTACTACCCTATGCAGAGACCCCTGTAAAGCTGGGAAGGGGAGAAGCCCTAATAAGCTGACAGAGTGATGTAGCTAAAAAATAGGCCCCATGCCTTCCTTAGTATTTCACCAGTCAAACATCATAATACAAGAGGCAGTCTGTCAAAGAGCAGCATCTGAACACCCAATTTACTGGAATTGATGCTTCTGACTAGTTTGAGGTATCTGCTATATTATTAAATTTGACCACATTCCATCATGCCAGGCAATATTTTATTCATTAGTTATTCACCCAACATTAACCCTCTCATGTCAACAAGACTCCCTTTTAAGCTAACTGCCTAGCATCAAAATAGCTTGAAAGCACATTTTTTAAAAAGCTCATTGATGGGAAATCCAAGAAGCAGGTATAACCTACTGACAAATGAAGGGAAATACATCTACCATGAAAGCTGCACAAATTCTGTGGTTAGTTGATGAACACTAGATCTGTTCTGCATCCAAAACACATTCCTGGCAGCCAAAGTCACACAGATGTTACCCAGAAGGGGACACTGAAAAAAGATGGGCAGAAAACAGACATATACATTTCTAACTTCTCAATGGAGAGAAGGGTAGAAGCCATAATACAAGGGGGTTAATAATTATTTCAGCCAGAAACAAATAACTGGAACATTTATTGAGTCAGCTGCATGTAAACAGTGGTTAAAACTACACCCATCATCCCTACCGTGGGTTACATCAAAGTAATACTCAGTTAGTTACAATCATTTTTAAATGGGTATGATCTACTTGTTTACAAAAACAGGAATATTACTCAACTCCTGTTATGAGCCACATTACCAGCTAGCATACACTGTTTTCCAATTACCTATGGTAGACATAACACTTAGCTATGGTTAGTTCCCGCTGGGGTTTATTGACTTCACTCTTATTGAGAACTCATACAATGATGCTGAAGTTTAGCTGGTTGGTCTAAACTCAGTCTCCAGAGAACAGGTATAGGTGCCAATAAGCCCAGCTTCTTACCCTGCAAGCAGAAGCACAAAACAACCTGCTTTTAAGAGTTTGCTCACTGCAGATTAAAACCTAACCTTGGTTAGCACAATCCCAAGATTTGCAGCACTATTCAAACCATAGTTTCACACACTTTTTTGCAGCCAATCCATAACCATTGTTTAAGTCAGCATTCCCCAACTTGATTCCTTCCAGATGTTTTGGAATCAGCTTCCCAAGCAACAGACTCTCAGAAAAACACTTCTGCAGACTTCACATGCAACACAGAGCATTTCTTTACCCCAGTTGCTTCTAACTGCCTTAAACATGACTGGTCCAGGTTCTAACTGCTCTAGCATATTCACAAACACGCCACTCAATATGTATAACTTTCTTATTACATTGACTTGAAAGTCTTAAACTCTTTTTTCAACTGAAGAGCTCATTTCATCTATTCCTTATTGGCTTCAACCATTTTAACATAAAGCTGAAAGTATTTATCTTTCCACTGATACTTCAGAAGTATCTTTCTCCACTGTCTAGTCTAAAATGCCCTAACTATTACTCAAAAGTCCTCATTCTGCCTTCATGGGAGAGAATGCAACAAGCAACAATTGAAGTTAGGGAAGTTTGCTGAAACTATTGAAACCGGGATGCAAAATTATAATTAGGAGTTACACAGCAATAGTTTCAACTGGGAGTTGCAAATACTGATCTTTTAGAAGCTTACCCTTAAAAGTGAGAATATTTACAACAAAAGATTGAACTTCAAAACAAAAAATACAGTATGTTAAAACCTTTGGGGTTAATTTGAGCAATGGGAGAAATCCCCCAAGAAAACTATGTAGATATTCTTTGTTTCACCTCCTACCATTATCTACTTAGAAGTAAAGTGAGAGCTGATGGCCAAAGGGGGTGAAACTGCCACAGCCAGGAGCCACCAGGTTAATTCCACCCTGCCTGCTCCCTAACCTTCCAAATCCACAACAATGCAACACCTAAAAACACAAATCACTCAACCAACAGGAACAGCTGTGCACCAAGAGGTCACTCTTAGAGGACTTTGGGGGAGCATTTGCGGCCTTCAAAAATAGATTTTAAGAGCATCCAAGAATATTCTTAGTCTAAGCAGAAGCTACTCTTGTCACCTCCGGGTCTAACATCTGGGATGGGTGAAACACGCTCTGAGTTAAGTTAAGTGACGTTGTGGACTGACCTTCCCTTACCCTCTCCCTCCAATCTGGGATGAGGGGATACCTGCTTTCCCCAGAGCCTGATGAAGCCACGACCTTTCCTCCACCCCAAACCCAGACCTTGAGGCAACTGAACTCCTCCTCGCACTCACATAAGCTTCACACGCTGATGCCTCCAGCGGGGCCCCCCATATCACACACACGTTCGTTTGACCTTTCTTTCGGCAGCACCTCCTCCAGGAGCCCTGCAACCCCTAACCCATGCCGTGCCCACCCCTCTCGCCCCACTCCCTGCGCCCCCCCCCCATTCTTCCCCTCCCCGCTTTCCCCAAGGATGAACTCTTGCAGCCCCCAACTCCTCCTGCCCCGGGAGGGAGGGGAAACGAGGCTACTATGCCAAGGCCTTGTGCCGCACAGACCGTACCTCGTTTCCCCTCCTTCCCTCCCCATAACTCGCCTCTGTCAACTCTCTCGCCCCCCCTAACCCCGGAGCGACCCCTCCTGCCTCCTAAACCCAATGACCTCGGCACCCCCACTTCTTCGGGCAATCCTTCAGCAGCACCCTTCCTTCCCAGCCGTCCATCCCCTCCCTTATGCCAAACGCCAACTCGCACCCTCCTTCCCGGCTCTCCCGTCCCACAGAGGCGCCCCGGAAGCTGCCTTCGCCGCCGTTCGCGAGTCTCGAGGCCTGGCCTCCGCTTCGTCCCCTGCAAGGCCAAGAGGCCTCAAAGAAGCTGAGGGGCCTAAGGGGGGCGTGAGGGCAGAAGCAGCCCTCGGCTCCCCCAGGCCCAGGGCGTGAAGGCCGCGAACCGTGGGGGCGGGAAGGAGGTCGCTGGGCAGCCAGCCGGGACTCCGCCGCTCACCTCTCCCTCGCGCCGGCGCCGCCTCCGCTGGAGCTGCCGGGGCCTGTGCGCCTCCTTCCCCATGCCGCCATCTTGGAGAGACTCGCTTCGGAAATGTCTCCGCCAAAAGTGAAGGCGGGGGCGGGGGGGCGGGAGAGAGAAGGGCGCGCGCGGTGAGGCAAAGGGTGGGGAGGGAGGAGGTCCCGAGGCCTGCCGGGAAACGTAGTCCTGTTTAGGGTGGGGGCGGGGTGGAGAGGTGAGCTTGCTTCCATTCGGAGGGGAGAGGCGGGGCACGGAAAGAGAGGATTTAAAAAAAAAAAAAGCGGGAAAGGTTCCCGCTCCGCATTCGAACCACAAGCCCCAGAGTGCTTCGCGCGGTGGCGTTTAGCGGGAGAGGGCGGGCTCCACATCCGTCGCGGCTACTCATGGGAAATGTGGTCACGATGTGAACGAGCTGGGAGGGAGCTTATAGGAAAGGGGGAGGGAAGAGGAACTACAGCTCCCAGGAAGCCGCGGGGCGCGAGAGCCATGCGGTCGCCTCTAGCAAGGCCACGTGGGGCTGAGGGAGAACGTTTACCAACACAGGAGAGCAGGGAGGGAGGAGGCCCCTGAGCGTGCTCCGCTCCCCGTTATGAACACGGCCAATCACAACCGGCGCCTTTCAGAATGCTCGTGTCCTGCAGCTGCGCCAAGAAGCCTGCTTTTTGCAAGGAGTTTATTTGAAAGCAGCTGCCACTTATTGTAATGGGATTTACTTCCAAGTAACTGCTTAGTTTACGGCCTTGCTGTCCCGATCCCATTGTGTTTACTGTGCAGCCATTTCTGTTTATTTTTAGAGGAGTTTTACATCCTGGGATTACAGCGTCCCACAGTTAAGGTCATTTGGGTCACACAGAGGAACACATTTATTTGTTTTTTGCAGTTATATGCAACCTTTTCCCCCAAGCAGCAGAAAATCGGCACACATGGTTCCCTCCCCTCCTCATTTAAATCCACAACAACCCTGTGAGGTGGGTTGAGACAGGCCCAAGGTCACCTAGTGAGTTTCATGGCCAACTGGGGATTCGAACCCTGGTCTTTCAGGCCTAGTGACACTGCAACCCCACACCATGCTAGAAACTTACTTAAGATTATGTACTTAAAACTACAGGATTTAAAATTGGCGGGCAGTATGCTTCTGAAAGCCAGCTACTGGGAATCACCAGTGTGGCTAATAGCGCTGCTGGGCTCAAGGTTCTGCTTTTGGGCTTCTCATTGGGGCATCTAATTGGGTGCTGGTGCAATGCTGATTTTTTTGTGGTTGTATGTTTTGAATAGATCTCATATGTGTGTGAATTGTTTTTAAATAATTTTCGTTCCTCAACCCCCCTCCCCCAGTTTTCAGCTGTTTTTTATTTTGGCTTTAAGCTGCCTCGAGTCCCTGTCAAGGGGAAAAGTCGAGGCATACATAAACGTATAGTGATCATTATACGTTATTTTATTGGCCATTGCGAAAACAGGATGTTGGACTAGACAGCCTTTGGCCTGATCCAATGGGGCTCTTCTTATGTTCTAATTTGTCCATCTGGGTATCGTTAGATAGTATTGTCTGCTCTGACCTTCGACTGGCAAGAGCTGTCCAGGTTCTCAAAGATCTTTCACTTCACCTGGCACGTGAGGTTTCTTAAATGAAGAGGAAGGGAACCTCTGCATGCCAAATGGGTTCTTACCACTGAACCTTCATGGCTCATCTTTTTGACCTATCGGGCTGGACCCTGTTTTATATGTTTGGATCCTTTGAATTTCTGTTTTATTTGCTTTTATGTGTTTTCATGCTGCTGTTACTGTTTGTTTCAGGTTGTATTTTAGTTTTAATTATATATTGGGTTGCATCCAGCTAACTTTTACTCAGCATAGATCCATGGAAAGGAATAGACCTAAGCCTAATAGCCACGCCCATTAATTTCAGTGGGTCTATGCTGTGTAATTATTAGGCACCATTATTTTATTTATTAAACTTGCTAGTTGCTCGTTACCTAAAAAGATCTCCAAGTGACTTGCTGCGAAAAACATTTATGTAAATGCGCGATACCAAGAGAAAAATTCATGTAAAGTATTAACATCCCATACAACATTAAAAAACAGTCACCCACATACAGTGAAAGGTGACAATGTTGACCCAGATCGGATGCTGTAAAACAGAAATGAGGAACCTTTGGCCCTTTAGATGTTGTCAAGACTCCAACTTCCATCAGCCCCAGGTAGCATGGTGAATGTTCAGGAATGATGGGAGTTGTAGTTCAGCAGCACCTGGCATTTCCCTTTTCCTACTCTAAAACCTACATATAAATGAACTCATGGATGCTGCCCCACTGAGAACATAATGTCTTACTTTAGAGCAGCCAGGTTAACTGCTGCCGCTTCTTGGTAGAAATTCACATCAATGCAGCAGACTCTGTATTTTTAATTTTAAATAATAAAAACAAAAACACTTGGAGAAATCAGTACCAGGAAGTGGCCTGACCAGTGTGGTCACACCGGGCTAAACATTACTTCCTCCATTCAGCTGCATAAGGCATTTTAGAGCATCTGAATCAGAGCTTCGCATAGCTGCATTTGCAAAATGGCTTTTAGATATTGCCTGAGATCTTGTGTGTTATGGTCACCATGAGGTGCTATGGCTGGTGTGTGGAACGGTTCTGAGCAGTATCCCTTCTTCCCAACAGCTGTGAGAAATGGACCAAAGTGGGTGTATAGCTAGGCCCAGTCTCGATAAAATTCATGCAAACAAGCAGTGAAATAGCAGGAACACATGTTCATCTCTGAACAGAAGTTCATGTCATTTCAGGGATGCTTTGGGCTGATCCACTTGATAACCAGAGCATAATGTGCGAGTGGACTCTCCTCAAAGTTGAGGTGACCGTCATATGATACAATATGGTTAAACTTTTGTGATTCTTGTGTGTACGAATGAGCCATCAGCAGCCTAAGTTATCTATTGCAAATTAAGATAATGTCATAAACTGTCTGTACCTTCTTCGGCGTCTGCTCTCCCTGATCCTTGTTTGTTTTTCTGGAATGTACAAGTGGGATCTGCAACAAAAAGTTGCAGCACAGAATGCTCTTGCTTGGAAGGGCATGTCTTCTTCCAGGACACTCCATTACATTCCCTCTCCCAACATTTTTCCATA
Organism: Lacerta agilis; assembly: GCF_009819535.1. Lineage (NCBI taxonomy): Eukaryota > Metazoa > Chordata > Lepidosauria > Squamata > Lacertidae > Lacerta > Lacerta agilis. The sequence continues at coordinate 42,764,794 of NC_046324.1, forward strand.
CCTCAACAGCCAGCATTCCATGGCCACTGAGCCAGGATTGCTTTGGGCTCTTGTGCAAGGTTTTTATGAAATGGCCCTCAAGAACTGGACATCTGCCAGGATAAATATTGGTATCTAGTTATTCCACAATATTGAGAACATGTATGTAATCTCTAAGGGCAAGGTGAAGCCAATAAATAACCTTCACTCACCACGAGTGACTAAGCCTCCATCTGCGTTATACTTTTAAAGCAGTATCATGCTACTTTAAATTATCATGAGTTCCCTGAAAGAATCCTGGGAACTGTAGTTTGTTAGGGGTACCGAGAGTTGTTAGGAGACCTGTTCCCCTCACAGGGCTACAATTCCCAGAATTCCCTGGGAAGAGGGATTGACTGTTAAGCCACTCCGGGAACTGCAGCTCTATGGCAGGAATAGGAGTCAATCTGGAAGCACCCATAATTAAAGGCCTGCAAGATCAAGCCCAAGGCACATCGAGTCCAGCATCTTGTTCTAACAGTGGCAAACCAGGTGCCAATGGGAAGCCCACCAGCAGGATCCGAGCACAACAGCCTTCTCCCTACTGGTATTCAGAAGCATACATCTTTGATACCGGACATAGTGTGTAGCCTTATCTTCCATGTCTAAACCTCCAAGAACATTGGCCATGCTGCCTGGGGCTGATAGCTGGAGTCAAACCACCAGAAGGGTATTCCTAGAGACACTGCCTTTACATTTTTTAATGCCCACAATTTAATCCACACGAGTTACCTCTTCTGTTATGTTACATGTCCTTTCCCATCAAATACCAGCAAGATGTTGATACCAATTGGTTTTGCCACACATTTTTATTGTATACCATGCAATAGGGTTGGGTTTCCATAATAATATGACAAATGGGAGAAGGATAATGTTAGACAGAAACAACAACAGAAAGATCATTTTAAGAGGTCCTGAGTAGGAAAGGCACATTATTTACCACTTTTAATTGAATAGTAAGGGGTTGGGGGCAATGAAAATATATCCACACTGAGTGGAAAACAACACTGGAGGACAAATCATAAATATATATTCCATTTGGTGGTTTGGGGAGTTATTCAATTGTCTGTGTTTCCCCAATTAGCTTTATAGCTTGTGCCTTCAACACATGAGTAAGGGAGATGTCTCCATGTTCTGTTCTGTTCTCCTCCAGCAGCAAGCCGTAGCAATCGTCTTAACAAGCTGTAAGGGAGATGCCCCATCACAGAAATAAGCTAGAGTCATACTGGGGAACCCGTGGCTCTCCAGGTGTAGCTGGACTCTTAACTTCCACCACTCCTGATCATTGGCCATGCAAGCTGGAGGTGATGGGAGTTGGGAGTCCAACAACATCCAGAGAGTCATGGGTTCTCAATCCCTGATCTAGACAGAGAGAGAAGTTGTTTCCACCCCACCACAGTTGCTTCTGCAAATCTCTTGGTGGCAAGGGATGAGTAACTAGAAACACCAGCTTGGAACTGGCAAGCATTGCTATTCAACATAATATCAAAACACAGAGAACAGAGAAGGGGGTGGACCCAGCGGCATACCCTTGGTGTTGTAATAAAATACTATCAAAACACATCTCAGGTGGATCAGAGACTGAAATGATTGTTGTAGCACCTTCAGGATGAAGCTGCAGCACTATCAAAATACTGAGCTTGTTTTTAAGGCAGGGTTGGCCGGCCTTGATCTCACTAAGCTCTTTCAAGAAATCAAAATGAAGGGCCCTCCACTGCATTCATCCGAGGCAGAAACTCTACCTGCGTTGAACAGTGGTATACATGAGCAGGAGATGCAAGTCCGTGTTTCTGACAGCCATAAATGCCTGCCAACACACACACACACACACACACACACACACACACACACACACACACAGTGTAGAAAAAAGTAGTGGGACTAAGATTGCATTCACTGCTTGGTTCTTTCCACATGACACCCGGCAGAATTACCTAGTACGAGTGCTGCATTGAAATGTTGATCTTATCAAGACAACAGGAAGGGTGATTGGCAATCATGATACGGTCAACATCCACACCAGACATACCAAGCACTCTTATGCCACTTTTAACAGCCACTGCTTCCCCAAGAGAATCTTCTGAACTCTCCAGGACTGTGAAAGCGGTACAAAAGTGCTTTAAAAATATGGTGCGGACGCGACAATAGTTACAGAACGGTAAACTGGTGGCTTCCTCTGCCCATCTGCTTTAGCTCCCTTCGGCCCTTAAATGGGCAGAGGTCTACCCATTTTCCAACCCAAAAATGTCAGCAGGGGTTGGCAGGGGTGTGCGTCAAAGAGCGGGGGAGAGGGAGAGAGTTGTCAGGAGAGTGGAAATACATCAGATTTCCCTCTGCAAGTGCCAGAACTGGTTCTCTGCTGTTTTAAATACAATACAGATAAGCACCAATCAACCTAGCTTCCCGTTGAAAGGAGTAATGTTACCACGGGGACCCATGGTCTTATTTCTGCCAAACCCACCAGCTATATTGTTGAAGAACCAAGCCGGGCAAGAGAGGGGGACATTTCAAAGCGATAAATGCCTGGAACGAACAGAGAAGGCCCTGCGGCCTGCCGTCACCATGGCAGCCTGGCCTAGCCCACCTTGCTGAGAAAGTTACAATAGTACAAGTCTCCACACAAGGACTTTGGAGCAGAGGGACAGGGTTTGGGCAATGTGATGGAAAGGGGAGGCCAAAATTAATAGTCAAAAAACTAGAGGGGGGAAATTGTATTGCCATTTTCGATCATGTAACCCACCAGGCATGTGGAGATGAGGTTCAGGTGTTAATTACTTCTCCATCCACACAAACGCTGCTTAGAGCAAGCCAGAGAACAAGGCAAGTCCTCCTCTTTTCTTTCTGACAGCTTTCACATGCTTATGTCCAAGGCAGCTAAGCAAATCCTGGTTTTTTTTTTGCACTGTCCGTTTCTGTCAGTAAGTCAGCTGGGGTTAACTTGCCGCAGCTTTTTCCGTGGCTCGTCTCCATTTGGGACCCTAAAAAGCAGCCGCCGGTCGTGACTGGCTTTCCTATTGTTAAAATGCCCAGGATTCTTTTGCCTCGCACAGCTTCCTCTGCCCCGCCATTTCCTTCCTTCCTCCTGCTACCCGTTAAACTCTCAGCCTTGTTATTGCTTCTCCCGTGTGAGAGGAAACGGCCGCCACTTGAGGAGGAGAGCTCTGGGAGGGGGCGAGGAAGAAGAATCCCACCAAAACCCAAAAAGAAAAGAAAACAACAGGCCCTTTCCTTCTCCAATGTGCAGTCAAGTTTTTCAGCCTTCCATCCCAAACGAACTGAATCGCTTAATTACACCTTTCGCCTCTGGGTGGCCACCCAGGTAGGCCGTTCGCTTGTTGTGAGGAACAAAATTCACCATGTACACTTGCTAACTGCCTCACTCAGTCCATATTGCTCATGTCTGCAGAAGCACATCAGAGTGACACAATTTTCTCGTCTCTAAAGCATCGTGTCTATTGCAGTTAGCACCGAAAACCTTCTTCCTTTCCAAGTCCAACCCCTGAGACAGCCATGGTTTATTTTGCATTGTTTGTTGGCATCCCGGCGTAGCAAAATGTGCTTAAGGGCCTAAGTGGATGTTTAAAAAAGACCGTTGCCTCTGAAGGGTTGTAGATTTCCAGCTTTCCCCGACCCTCGTTGGCAAGGAAAGCGGTGCCTGGTCTCAGATCATTCTGCTCGATGCTTATTATTTCGGGAGGAAGAACCAAAATTAAGAGGTGACCCCCGCTTGCCCACCCCTCTATTGCCACAACGCTAACAAAGGCCTAGTTTTACACCTGATGGTTTCCTTAAGACAGGAGGCCGGTGTAAACAACAAACATCCAGGTGAGACCAGCTATCGCAAGAGCCAGGTGGAAGCATTGTTGAGGAGTTGCACGTTTGTCTTTACAAAAATAAGAATTCTTGAGCATGTGCAGGGGGTAGTTCAGGGGTCCAAAGTCAGCCCACAAACAAAAGCTGCACTGGGCCGCCTAGAGAGGCCAGGCTCCCTCGTGTCTTAAGTAGTGTAGGCTCTTCAGCCTTCCTGCGTTAAGACTGTAAACGTTCCAGATACTGAGGCAGTGGGTTCTCCTTGACGTATTTCTGGATGTACCAACACGTCAGGTGGGCTTTCAAGTCCTCTTCGACCACAAAATCCAAGGCTGCCTGAAAACACAGGAAAGCGAAAGAACCACCATCAACATCTTGCAATGTCAAGCTCTCATAAGTGCTATCAAGACCCAAATTTAGCAGCTGAGTTTTCTGCTTTGAATAAGACACTGGCTGTTTGCAGGGTAAGGTTCCAAATTTCTGACTACATAATTTCTGGCTAAATAGGGTTTGGCTGCCTGGAGATGTGCCACTGCAAATGCTTAGCAAGCAAGCGTCTTTTTGGAGAAAGAGTGAGGTCACACCCGCACCCTACACCAGGCATAGGCATACTCGGCCCTCCAGATGTTTTGGGACTACAGTTCCCATCATCCCTGACCACTGGTCCTGTTAGCTAGGGATGATGGGAGTTGTAGTCCCAAAACATCTGGAGGACCGAGTTTGCCTATGCCTGCCCTGCACATTTAAAGCACGTGGCTCCCATCCCAGAGAATCCTGGGTACTGTAGTTTACCCCCACCCAAAGCAGCGGCTCCCATCACCCTTAAACCTGTGCTTTCAACGTATGGTAGGGATGTGACCTTAAAAGTGCAAAAAAAAAGATACATAGAGGTTGCTGGTGCATGTTGAATATGAGGTCCGTACAGGTGTCGACTGACCATGCATACTGATTTTCAGTAATATAAATTACAGGCTGGTTTGTCCCATCCTTATTTTTAATTTTTTGTTGATGTTCATGACCTTGATTGTCTCAATCAGAGCTGCAATGTTAAATGGATTTATTATTGTTGTTATTTTAAAGAACGTTAATCAGGAGCACATTTTTAGTTGATTCATCCAGACAGCAGATTTTAACATGTTAATGTCAGGAACCTAGGAAAATGCTTTATACTGAGTCAGACCATTAGTCCATCTAGCTCATTATTGCCTTCACTGACTGGCAGAGGCTCTCCAAGATTTCCGGCAGGGTTGCCACTCAGCCCTGGAGATGCCGGGGACTGAACCTGGGACCTTCTGCATGCAAAGCAGATTATGATTATTATTTATTGAATTTGTATACTGCAGATCTCAGGGTGATTCACAACATAAAAGAAATACAATGTAAAAGCACAAAATACATGATAAAAACAAGAACATACAAACAAACCAATAACACTCCCGTAAATACCAAACCAACCCTAAAACTGCAGATGGCAAACATCATCTTCAAAGTGGTATCTCCGCCCCCGCCCCCCCAAAACACCATTTCATTCCCTGCAAGTATCCCAGAAAAACCAGGGCATCCCATTTTCTCTCGCAAGATTACGGTGGTAAATTTGGAGTTTGATCTCACAGAATTTTACGCTGCAATTTCCCCCTGAAAAAAGCGTTATGGGGGGGGCACAAACTCCCACAGCACTCAAAAACGCACAGTTGTGTCTTCCCTCAAAGAATTTTGGGAGCTGTAGTCTGTTAGACTACTCCAATTTCCCTCCCAGAGCCTTCTATAACAGCACCCATAAGAAACTAAATCTCCCAAAATTCTTTGAGGGAAGACATGACTGTTTAGTACCATAGCATGTGATGTGGCCTAAGATCATATAATTGTACCACTGGTGTATTCTAAAGCAACGCCTGTAACAACACATGTGTAAATTATGGTCAGCCAAAGAGGGCAAATGGGGGGCAGAATTTTATTCAGGTTACATTTAAAGCCAAATCTATCATATTTACGCTTCCTGAAGCAATCTGAAATACAGTCATCATTAGAAATCTGCACTTCTTCGAATTTTGTGATATGGTTCTCCAACCAAACAGTATTGTATTTATAAAAATGCATATATTAGGGGAAAGTGTTCATAAGAACATTTTCATGCATATTTTTTTAATAAAATGCATTATATTCGGGGAAATTGCCTGCAAAAACGTGTACATTAGTCAGAACTGCATACAAAAATGTGTTCATTATGATAAATTTGCACAAAAATGCCAGTGACTTTTCATGAGGATTAGAGAGAGAGAGAGAGAGAGAGCAGATTGAATGTGGAGAATTGAGTTCAATATTGGAAAACGAGAAACAGAGAACCAAAATAGAGATATCCTTCTGTTCCTAGAGGGCAGGGCATACAAAAATCCTTTGTATTTACATCCCACCTTTAAGCAAATGGTACCAGGATGGGTTAAAAATATAACAAATATGCATAATGTACATTAAAATCATAAAATAAAAAGCACTAATCTTTCAAAAACGTATTTTAAAAGACAATGCTACTAGACCTCAAGGAATTAGGATTGCCCCAGCAAAGAGAGCAACTGCTCTTTTACCAGGTCTTTCTACGGATCTTAGAAGATTTTTTATTGCAAGATATTGTTCTCCTCCTCCCCTTTTCATTGATGTTATGCTTTGTGTGTGTTTTTACCAGCTTTGTAAGATGCTTAGAGCCTTTTTATGTAGCTACGCTTTAGCGCTGTAACTTGCCCTGGGAACTTGGTATGAAGATGGGGAAAACCGAGTCGTTGTAATAATGATAATAAATGCTGGGATGAAATTTTCAAGTTTGTGTACGGGAATTTAAAAACAAACAAGACAAAAGCAGCTTGGCTAAGAAACTTGCTCTGGGATACACAAAACCATTGTCTGGATGTTTAAGAAGCCCCCGAGTGCCACCTCTGATTTGATGTTAGTGAAATCCCTATCTCTTTAAGATGTGGCAGGAATTCCTCCTGGCACAGACTGGGCCCCCTTTATCACGGCCTCATGCAGACAAAGGAAGCCGTAAATTGTCCTCATCTCCCCTATGTCTGTTGCAAAGGGGAGGGAGGGAGCTGGATTACCACTGGAGAGGAAGAAAAGCTGCACATGCAAGAACAGCAGGACTCCCCCCCACAAACCCCACAAATCGGTCAGGGGTGGGCAGAAATAAGAAAAGAAAAAGTAGGGATTTTCTTGGACCTTGGGGCCAAGAAGGATGCTCTTTCCTAAAAGCTCATGTTCATCGCTTGGATGACGCACTTGGATCCATCACTGTAACAAGAGACACAAGTGGCTTCAGTGGCACTCAGAGCCTTTTACAAACTTAGGGTCACCTGAGATACCACCCTCCCTGGTACAGATTACTTGAAGGTCAGCAGTTCATGCTCTGCTAAGCGTTCTGTCTGCATTATTGCAATACAGTTGTACATGGAGCTACCTTTGAAGATATAGTCTAGAACAGTGTTTTTCAACCACTGTTCCGCGGCACACTAGTGTGCCGCGAGATGTTGCTTGGTGTGCCGTGGGAAAATTACTTTATATATAGTCAATATAGGCACAGAGTTAATTTTTTTAACATTTTCTAATGGTGGTGTGCCTCGTGATTTTTTTCATGAAACAAGTGTGCCTTTGCCCAAAAAAGGTTGAAAAACACTGGTCTAGAAACGTCCTCTTCTACAGAATCTAGCAGGCATTCTGTATGAATCAGAACCAGGCATTATGAACATATTATGCTGGTTCCTTCTAGTTTTCACTGTCTTCTGATTTGTTTCCAGACCCATTTTAAAGTTAGGTTGCTTTCAACCAAGTCCTATGTAGAAAGGGAACCCAGTAGGGCAATTTGAGAGTTTCGGTTTTGCTCCATTTCTCATTTTTCCGATCTTAAGCTCAGTTCACCACATTTCCAAAGCAATTTGTGATTCTTTTTAAAGAAGAAAAGGCCTCACGAAAATTCATCAGCCTTTTAGTTCTAATTAACTGTATGCAGACATTTTAATTTTGCACAATACATTTCCTTACATATTGCTGAAAATAACATACAAAAATGCATTATGTACATGTTCTACTCTACCATGTGTATTTTTGTACACATTACTTGGGCTGGAGAACCGCACTGCAAAACTCAGAATTCCAAAGGGTGAATTAGTTAGATTCACCTTTAAGTGTGAATTGAAACAAATTTCTCTCAATACAGTCGTACCTTGGAAGTTGAACGGAATCGGTTCCAGAAATCCATTCGACTTCCAAAAGGTTTGCAAACCAAATTGTGGCTTCTGATTGGCAGCAGGAAGCTCCTGCAGACAATCAGAAACCGCGGAAGCCCCATCAGACGTTCAGCTTCCAAAAATAGTTTGCAAACCGAACAGTCACTTCCAGGTTTGCAACGTTCAGGAGCCAAAACTGGGAACTAAGCTGTTCGAAAACCAAGGTACAACTGTATTTCCGTATCACTTTGCGATTCCCCTCCCCACTTTCTAACAAGAGATCCTTATGAAAATTCACCAACCTTTTGGTAAGAATTTTTCCTAACGTACAGAGTTTTGTATGCAATTTTGCCAAACATACACATTTTTGCAAAAGAAAGTTTCCCAATATAATGCATTTCTGGATGTTAGTTTCATCGATATAGGCATTTTCACGGACATTTTACCCGTGTGTGTGTGTGTGTGCGCGCGCGCGCGCGCATGTGTGTGTGGTAGAGAAAGTTTAAGTTTTAATATCCAAAACCATAAATAAAATGAAATGAAAATTTTGTTTCATATTTATTGGCTGGAATATTGCATTGCAAATTTGGAAAAAACAGATTTTGAGGGTTGGGGTTTTGTGTCTGTATGGTTCTGCAAAATGTGAATTAGGTAGGTTCGCCTTTAAATGCAAACTAAATCAAATTTCGCCCCTATTCCTAGAAAGGTGATAGACTATGCACTCCCAGTAAGGTGGATTCATGCAAATGCATTTCCCTACCAGGGCGCTGCAGACAAGAAGGGCAAGCCATAAAATAAACAAACCATTTAAAAAGCAATCTGACAGGCAGAAATGTGGCAGGTAAAGCTTTCCCGACCAGCTTTTTCACCTCCTCACATTTGTCAACATCAGGCTACCACTGAACAGAGAGGAGCCAGTCAACAGAAGGGGCAGCCTCTTTTCCATCCATCCCTCGGGAGGGCATCTCTTGTTCTCACGCTGAAGATCAAGAGAGGGCACCAGGGAGAGAGAGCACGTCACATCTGCTGCCTGCCAACCCTCTTTATGGAAATGAGGCAAATCGCAGGCAATCAAATATGCAAAAACGAGCCTTCTCCATCTCCACGCCTTGCCCACCCTGGTGCTACTACTCCCAAAGAGACCAGGTCCGCTTCTGGAAAACAGGAGGGCTAAAAATAGCAGGCAAGCTTCCAGAGAAGCAGGGCTTAAAGAGGGGGCAGAGGAGGAGGCAGCAGCGCAGAAGGATAACGCGGACATTCGTCAGGGTTTATTAGAGCAGGCTGTAATTGGGCATATGGCTTTCTCCTGCCCCCCCCCCCCCCGGCAACCCTCCAAGCTCTGCATTCAATTGAGCCTTCCCTTGCTGTATTTTGGTTCCCCTCCAACCAGCTCCCCAGATTTTCCACCAGCTCCTGCGTGAGGGGAACCCCAGGCCCCTGGGGAGGGGCAAACGTGGCCCCTCTAAGCCTCTCTGCCTGGCCCTCAGGACTCTCCTCAAGCCACACCCCTTCACGCAACCACACTCCACACCCTCCTTGAGCATTTCTACCTAGCTGGAATGTGTCCTTCAACTCTGGTAATGCCTTCTGCTTACTTGGATGGAGGCGAGAGACACAGAGTATATGAAGAACCAAGACCACAGTACAGAATAAATTTGCATAAATTGCTCCACCCACCTTTGCCTCTGGCCCCGCCCAGCCCTGGCATGTGGCCCGCACCACCACAAAGGTTCTGCAGAAGAGAATGTGGGGCTCAAGCTGAAAAATGGTTCCCCATCCTGGTTATAGGGGTGGAGAACCTTTGACCTGTGAGCTAAATTTGACCTGGCCTAGATCCCAATTTGGCCTGCAAGGGCGTTTTCCCCAAATCACATCCACCTGATGCAGCCTTCCCCCGCCCATTCTAGAGAACCAGATTATTGGGTCTAGCTAACTATTGTCTACACAGACAGATAACAATTCTCCAGGGTCTGAGAAAGGAAGCCTACCTGGAGATACCACCACAGGGATTGATCCTGCCATTTTCTGCAAGCATAAATCACACCAGAGTTGCAAGGGCAGGGGGAGCCGCACCTCAACAAGTAGCTCACCCCCTGCACCCCCTTTTTGTCTTTCATAGATATTAAGATGTGGGTCAGAGCTCTCTACCTAAAACGTTGACATTTCTGTGCCTTTTCCCACCACCAATTTTCCAAGTCAAAGCATGCATCCGACCCTCGAACTATGGTGTCTCCTCACCTAGCCTGTCACCATGCCAGATCTCCAGATCTCTAGTACTTTTCGGAATAATTTCAAACCCAGAATTAAGTTTGCCAGGAGGAGAAGCGACTGACACACACAGAAGTACTCAGGGTGGCTGCAAGTCCCGTTTTACAGAGGATGGTCCTCTGTTTGAAGGTACAGTTGAGTCACAGCCGACGTGCATTTCACATGCACAATTTCAACCACACATACTCGGCTGCAGCTCCATTCCAGCCTTTTTCTTTTGCCTGCATCTCTCTCTCTCTCTCTCTGCTCCTCCCTTCTACCTTCATCTGTCTCTGCTTACGTCCCTCCTCTTCCTGCTCTCTGCCAGGAGGGGAGGCAGCAGAGACACAGGGGAGGCTTCCTCCCCTTGCCAGCTATGGAAAAAGTAATTTTGGCTATGCGCGATTTTCACATGTGCATACCACCCTTGGAACCAAATCCCCATGTATCCTGCAATACAACTGTATCCTTAAACTCGAGTGGTAGTTTAGTTCAAGTACAACCTAAAGAACCCCCCAGAAACCTCCTGGGGGTTGCCCACCCAAACCTGCACACTCACCTGATAGCATAGTCTTCCCCTAAAGCTTTCCCTAAATTATGACAATTTATTTCCAAACTTGCATCTCTTACAGGGATGGCAAGCCTGTAGCCCTCCAGATGCTGATGAACTACTGTTCCCATCTTCCCCGACCACTGGCTATGCTAGCTGAGGCTGATGGGAATTGGAGTCTAGCAATATCTGGATGGCTGCAGGTTCCTCGCCGCAAACTCTGGATTGTACCCAATGCTAGTCCTACTCAGAGTTAGACCTATCAAAATTAACTGGCCAGCCCAGTATACCTGAAGGCACTTCTCCACCTGCATCGTTCAGCCCGGACACTGAAGTCCAGCTCCACGGGCCTTCTGGCAGTTCCTTCCCTGCAAGAAGTGAGGTTACAGGGAACCAGGCAGAGGGCCTTCTCAGTAGTGGCGCCCACCCTGTGGAACATCCTCCCATCACATGCCAAGGAAATACACAACTACAGTGGTGCCCCGCTAGACGAATGCCTCGCTAGATGAAAACTCGCTAGACGAAGGCATTCGTCTAGCGGAAGGCAGCCCCGCGAGACGAAAAAGTCTATGGGGCTGCCTCACAAGACGAAAATATTTTTTTTTCGTCTAGCGAAAGCGTGGCTTGCATTGCTGCTTCGCTAGACGGAAAACCCGCTGGACGAAAATTTTCGCAGGACGAATTATTTTCGTCTAGCGGGGCACCACTGTATCTGAATTTTAGGAGACATCTGAAGGCAGCCCTGTTTAGGGACGTTTTTAATGTGTGATGTTTTATCATGTTTTTAATATTCTGTTGGGAATTGCCCAGTGTGGCTGGGGCAACCCAGCCAGATGGGCGGGGTATAAATAATAAAATTATTATTAATCATCATCATCATCATCATCATCATCAGGTTCATTTGTATCTATGGGTCTTCTCTAAGTGTAACTTATTGTGGGGTGCAAGTTTTATGCAAATATGTGTACACTTTTGGGGAGGAGCTACAAGTAGAAGCACGATTTGCAACCCGTACCTTTGCCAGATGTTTGGCTATTCCTCTTCCTCTGTAGGCATCAGGTACTTCCGTGTGTTGCAGGTCGACTATCCTTTTCCCCACGTACTCGTACAACAGGACCGCTTTGTCATGACAACCTGCGGGAGAAAAGATGGCGTCCACACACTTACAAGAAATATGCAACAAAACCAAGAACTAAAATCTCCTGGGCTTTAGTAGTTGCTATTATTATTCTAAATTCATACCCTGCCCTCCCTCCCAAAGGAGCCCAGGGTGGTAGAAGAAGAAGAGTTTGGATTTGATATCCCGCTTTATCACTACCCGAAGGAGTCTCAAAGCGGCTAACATTCTCCTTTCCCTTCCTCCCCCACAACAAACACTCTGTGAGGTGAGTGGGGCTGAGAGACATCAGAGAAGTGTGACTAGCCCAAGGTCACCCAGCAGCTGCATGTGGAGGAGAGGGGAAGCGAACTCAGTTCACCAGATTACGAGTATACCACTCTTAACCACTACACCACACTGGTTCTCTCTCACTGGTAAAGAACAATGGATAAAACAACAATAGAAATATATTTTAAAGAACTTTACAACAATTCCAACACAGGTGCAGGCTGGGAAAGATCTCAACTTCAATGCCTTGTTGCAAGAGGAAGGTCTTTGGTAGGCACCGAAAGGACAACAGAGGCTGTAGTGTCTGTCTAATATTCCAAAAGGGCAAGTGCCACCACACTAAAGGCCCGATTCCTACATTGTATGGGATGGAGCTCCACAGGATGCCTATATAGCTCAGTTGGTTAGAGTGTGGTGCTGATAATGCCAAGGTTGCAGGTTCGATCCCCGTATGGAACAGCCGCATAGTCCTGCCTTGCAGGGGGTTGAACGAGGTCAGAGCTTTCCAAACTGTGTGCCGCGACACGTTAGTGTGCTCGGCTACAGCGTGAAGGTGCGTCGCACAAACACTCCCCGTACTCCTCCCAGGGCTGGAAAGGGATCCGTTTAACCTCCGGTTTGCTAGTAAAATTTAATTAAAGGTAAAGGTAAAGGGACTCCTGACCATTAGGTCCAGTTGTGTCTGACTCTGGGGTTGTAGCGCTCATCTCGCGTTAATGGCCGAGGGAGCCGGCGTACAGCTTCCGGGTCATGTGGCCAGCATGACTAAGCCGCTTCTGGCAAACCAGAGCAGTGCACGGAAACGCCTTTTACCTTCTCGCCGGAGCGGTACCTATTTATCTACTTGCACTTTGACGTGCATTCGAACTGCTAGGTTGGCAGGAGCAGGGACCGAGCAACGGGAGCTCACCCCGTCGCGGGGATTCGAACCGCCGACCTTCTGATCAGCAAGCCCTAGGCTCTGTGGTTTAACCCACAACGCCGCCCATAGTCCCTAAAATTTAATTACCGTACTGTGTCGTGAAATGATGCATGTCTAAAAAGTGTGTCACCAACATGAAAAGTTGGGAAAGCTCTGGACTAAGATGATCTGTAGGGTCCTTTCCAACTCCACAATTCTACGACTGCATCTTCTGTCTTCTTCCATTATCTTAGGGTCAGTTTTATAGGGTACTAAACACTATTTATACAGCACTTGAGTACATTCATATTACATTACTACCACTATATTTTCTCAATAATTCTCCAAGGCAGGAGAATTGTATTACCCATTAGCGAAGAATCAGTCTTCATAATGGACAGAGAATAGACTGCAGGTGGGGGGGGGGGAGCTTGCATATTTTAACAGTGCTGATTAGTTACAGGTAGGTAGCCGTGTTGGTCTGCCATAGTCAAAACAAGATAATAAATAAAAAAATCTTTCCAGTAGCCCTTAGAGACCAACTAAGTTTGTTCTTGGTATGGGCTTTCGTGTGCATGCACACAAAAGCTCATACCAAGAACAAACTTAGTTGGTCTCTAAGGTGCTACTGGAAATATTTTTTTTATTTTTTATTTAGTGTTGATTAGTATTTATGGAAAACAAGGATGGGGAACCCATACTCCTCCAGTTGTTGTTCAACTACAACTCCCATCAGCACTAACTATTGGCCGTGCTGGCAAGGGGTGATGAGCGTTGAAGTTGAATATCTGGAGAGAGAGGAATGCAGTGTTCTGGTCCAGATGTTGAACTACTGCTGCTGCTGCTGCTGTTGTTGTTGTTAGCATCTGTATGTTTTGAGGGGCGATGGAGTGCAGGGGCATAGCGTGGGGGGCCATGATCCCAGGCGCACAATTTGGAGGGGTGCAAACCAGGCATCCCCACACAGGGATCCCTACTGCTGCCAGGGGTCTCTGGGCCCACAGCCCGGCCTGGCCTTGCTGCAGCATCCCTGGCCCCCTCGCTAAATGGCTGTCGGAATACGCTACACGGATCCGCTATAGGATCCACATTTATTTGTTTGTTTGATGAGGTTTTCAGGAACTACTTTTGGTATTGCTACGCGCAAAAGCGAAAGCGAAAGTAAGAATGAATGGTTTGGTTCACCAATGAGATTAATCCGCCTTTATTTTATAGTTCCAGTCATGTTCAAAGTTATTAATGAGCGTTAAACTTGCTTCCCGCCTTTTTGGAGGGCAGCAACAGTGATTTTATTGGTTGAGGCATTGATCATGATGTCACGTTTGTTCCTAAATAAAAGGCTGAGGCTCCCCGCTTAGGCACGTTCAGTTTGGGTTAGTCAGCCACGTTCTTCTTTAGTTGGGTTTTAGTTGAAGTCAAGTTTAGTTTAAGGGATTAGGAGCGGGCTGGATGGGTTGGATGGGTTTTTCCTTTTAGTTAGAGTTAGATCGCGGAAGATCATTCGGTTTAGCCTTAGTTAGGTTCCTTTTAGGTTTAGCCTAGGGTTAGGCTTGCGGAAGATATTTCGGTCTTAGTTTTATTTAGCTAGCCTCGCGGAAGATTGGGCGCGCAGGGACTTTAAGCTTAGGAGAACTTAGCTTAGGGGACGAGCCTACGCGGGTTCTGCCGAAGCCACTAAAGATACAACCGGTGTCTGTCTTCCTTTGGGGTAAAAAAAGGGGGAGTAAAAGGTTTAAAGTAAAATTTTTAATTTCCTTAAGTTGGTCCGTCTATTCAGAGTCAGGGTATAATCTATTTCTCGAGGCAACATTTCATTTAGAAGGCAACTAAGAACTCATGCACCTTCGGAGTCATCAATTGGCTTACTCAGCTTCCTTCGGATTGTGAGACTTGGCCGGCGCCCGTGCCCAAAAGCACGTGGAACGCTGGCCGCTTTCCCCGCAACTGGTACCTCGTGCATGAGCAGTCCAAGTTTGTGCACGAGGAGCTCCAGCACCCAAACCCCGACAAATGGCTGCCCAGCTAGCGCTCAGTCACTCCTTGCTCAGACGGAGGCAGGCAAGGGGCACCCCCAACGTAGCCCAGTCTCGCATTCCTCTCCACGGGCGTTGGGAAGATTCACCCACCAAGGGCCATGTCGGCCAGCCAGGCTCCCCCCTATGTGGATGAACAGGCTATGCCAGTGCAGCGGGCTCCATTCACCCTCCGGGGCTGCGCACACCCTGGGTGCCAGCAAACACTGCTACGCCCCTGAGGTTAGCAGCACTTCTCTGGGGCGCAAGACTGGGTAGTGTACATGGAAGTCCTGGGCTGCCCAGACAACGAGACCCCCCCTCTCAGCCTCGCTGGATTGGTTTTGCTCTCTCTCTTCTTCTGCTAAAAACTTTTCTCTGCAATCCATCTGCTTAGTTGTTAAGTACACTTGTCACGACGGCGTTTTTCACTTCCTGCATTAGCCACCATGTGTAGCTTAAGCTCCTGAGCCGGAAAGGCAAGGCAAATTTCCTTTTAAAATATGTATAAAAAATAAATAAGAAGGCCAACATCAAGGCAACTTATAAGCATGTTTGAACAAAGCTGCTTTCTGTCTTAACTGGGGCAGGCTCCCACAAGTAGGTCTGCTGTCTCAAGCGGGGAGGGAGCTTTCGCACTCGGGTCTTACCGCACACTTCACATAGGCCACTGTGAAAACGGGAGTGCTCTTCTAACACAATTGTAGAAAAAGACAACAGACTTCTGAGATTCCTGCATTGCAGGGAGTTGGGCTAGATGACTCTTGGGGTCCCTTCCAGCTCTACAATTCCGCGATTCTACACCCTAAGCCTGCTATCTGCAGACAGGAAGCCACTGAGTCAGGCCATTCACTTATCCAGCTCAGTAATGTCCAGACCAGGTTCCGGGAACATCTGGCCCTCTGGGTATTGCTAAACTACAAGTCCCATCATCCCTGGCCATGCTCGGCGAGGCAACATCTGGAGGGCCAAAAGGTTCCACTCACCTGATCTAAATTGAGCAGCCATCGCTCTGCAAGTGCTACAATTCTCAGAGCTTCTTGGGAAGAGGAATTGATTGCAACCCCCTCTGGGAACTGTAGCTCTGTGAGAGGAATAGGAGTTTGCTTTCAACTCTCTGCACCCCTTGCAAGCTGCAGCTCTCAGGATGCTTCGGGGGGGGGGGGAGGACAGAGAGCTATGACTGTTCAAAGTCACACAGTTTCAGATTTATAGCGCGGATGGGGCCAAGTTTTCTTTCAGCTGGCGCAAAAGACCGCAGAGACTGTGCGGTTTAAATTTCACGCACAGGACGCGTGAGGCAGGGCAAGGACTGACTAAACTCCAATTAAAAGGAAATAAAGGTTTGCACTGACTCATAATCTTGTAGGCATGGGAGCATGTCAGGCCAGAGGGGAGGGGTTGCAGGACTCTGTGTGCAGACTGCATGAGCTCCGGCATAGAGCTGTCAATCATCCCAGGCAGAATAAAAAGCCCCCAATTCATACATGCGCTGAATAGCACCCAGGCACAGCTTTGAGTCTTGGGAAGATGCTGGGCAGGAGGGGGATCCCTGGGAGGTGGAAGAGGCTGGTACAACCCCAAACAAGGGATGACGGAAGTCAGCTGGGCCTTTTCCAGCCTCAACAGGCCAAGTGTGTCAGACACACAATTCAGCTCAGTGTCGCCAGAGTGAAACCACTGCAGTGGCAAAGGAGCTGCCACACAGGGAAGTTTCTTTGTGGACACGGCATTTCCAAATATCGCTTATGTGGGTTAGCTAAGCTTTGCTGTGCTTTAGAAATCAATATGAAAAAGGTGAAAGCTGGAGCTCAGGGCCAGAGCGTCTGCTTTACATGCACAAGGTCCCAGGTTCAATCCCCAGCATCTCTCGGTAAAGGTAAAGGTAAAGGGACCCCTAACCATTAGGTCCAGTCATGTCCGACTCTGGGGTTGCGGCGCTCATCTCGCTTTATTGGCCAAGAGAGCCGGCGTACAGCTTCTGGGCCATGTGGCCAGCATGACTAAGCCGCTTCTGGCGAACCAGAGCAGCGCACGGAAACGCCGTTTACCTTCCCGCCGGAGCAGTACCTATTTATTTACTTGTACTTTGACGTGCTTTCGAACTGCTAGGTAGGCAGGAGCAGGGACTGAGCAACGGGAGCTCACCCCGTCATGAGTATTCGAACCACCGACCTTCTGATCGGCAAGCCCTAGGCTCTGTGGTTTAGACCACAGCGCCACCCGCGTCCTGCATCTCTCAGTAGGGCTGGGGAAGTCTCCCTGTTTGAAATCCCGCAGAGTCACTGCCAGGCAGTGCAGACCAATGGTCTTGTTGTTCAGTCGTTCAGTCGTGTCCGACTCTTCGTGACCCCATGGACCAGAGCATGCCAGGCACGCCTATCCTTCACTGCCTCCCGCAGTTTGGCCAAACTCATGTTAGTAGCTTCGAGAACACTGTCCAACCATCTCATCCTCTGTCGTCCCCTTCTCCTTGTGCCCTCCATCTTTCCCAACATCAGGGTCTTTTCCAGGGAGTCTTCTCTTCTCATGAGGTGGCCAAAGTACTGGAGCCTCAACTTCAGGATCTGTCCTTCTAGTGAGCACTCAGGGCTGATTTCTTTGAGAATGGATAGGTTTGATCTTCTTGCAGTCCATGGGACTCTCAAGAGTCTCCTCCAGCACCATAATTCAAAAGCATCAATTCTTCGGCGATCAGCCTTCTTTATGGTCCAGCTCTCACTTCCGTACATTACTACTGGGAAAACCATAGCTTTAACTATACGGACCTTTGTCGGCAAGGTGATGTCTTTGCTTTTTAAGATGCTGTCTAGGTTTGTCATTGCTTTTCTCCCAAGAAGCAGGAGTCTTCTAATTTCGTGACTGCTGTCACCATCTGCAGTGATCATGGAACCCATAGTCACCATGAAGTTGTTGCAGAAAGTCGCCAGGTGACTCAGGGTAGCCCTGAACAGATGCTGGTTTGGCAACAGCAGTTCTCCGCCTGCGGAGGTGCTAAAAACTCCAGCAAGCTGACTTGGGGGGGGGGTCGCCCCTAGTTCTGGTGCAGGGCAAATAAATGCTCCCCCACCTCCTTCGTTCTAGCAGATGGCTAGGGCAGCTTGGAAGGGCCCTTGTTCAAAAATGCCTGCACATGATAAGCAAAATACAGGAGCCTCTCCTCTGGTCTGGCCCAGCCAGTCTCCTCACCCCCTAGTCAGGGTCCGAAAGAACTAGTGTGGATGGGAAACATGGAGGTAAGAGTTCAATTGCATGTGATTGTGCGCAAAGGAACATGCACAAAAATGCACATGGGAAAAGTTGGCTCTGTGCAACCCACAGTAGGCACTAACACTCTGGTGTGTACACACTACCTCTTCCTGTGTCTCACACTTTTTAAGCAGGCAAACAGAGGTAATGCAGATAAGGAGACTCCTTCTCCAGCCTTCCAACTAGGTGACAGGAAATGGCTATTAATGCTGTTTGAACAAGCACCCACAGAAAGAGAAAGGGAAAGAAAGAGAGAGAAACAGAGACACTGAGAGGCCAGGCAGGTTGCAGAATTAAAAGGAACAGTTTGTTCCGAGAGTGCCGCTTGCTTTCTTGCGATTCAGGACAAAACTCTGTTTAGAAGGCGGTTGTTTTCCCTCAACCCCGAGCAACTGGCATGTTACGAGAGAGAGCGACAAACAGACCACAGAGAGAGGACTTCAGCCACAGGAGTGCCAGAGAACTTGCTTGGCAAACAGGCCAGCTCATGTTTGACAATGCAAAGCTTCTTCCTCTTTGGGATTCACCTTCAATTCAAATCGGAGAAGGCAAACTGGGCAGGGCAATTTAAAACAACAACAATAACAATTGTTGCACGTAAGTGAGAAAAGTTACTGGGAAGGCTTTTGTTTTCAATGCGTTCAGATCTTCAGGGGAACTTTGGAAGAGGCCACCATGACAAAACAAATGCAAAGAATTGTGGGGGAGAAACGTTGCAGGATTCCTATTAAAATCTGCAAGCCCTATATATCACTTTCCTTAGTTTTAGACATATTATTTCACACACCCCCAACAGCCTTCTAAAACACACTCACAAAGGAGACCAGCAAAAAAGGTAAATGGAGCATGTCCTCTCTAGCCCCCCTAAAATACAAGCAACATGTTATCAATACCCTTCAATATTTCTCTGATGAAAATAGGGACACCCTATTCCATAATAATAATAATAATAATAATAATAATAATAATAATAATTTATTTATACCCTGCACCCATGTGACTGGGTTGCCCCAGCCACTCTGGGCAGCTTCCAACACATATAAAAACATAATAAAACATTAAACATCAAGAAACTTCCCTATACAGGTCCATCTTCAGATGTCTTCTAAAGGTTGTATAGTTACTTTTCTCCTTGGCTCGGGGGTCACATAGCTCCATACCCCACAACATTTGTCCAACGAAAATAGGGACATCCTTAGGAAAAGCGGGACATTCTGGGTGTTAAGTCATGGGTACGAGGGAACAATGACACGTCTTCATGAACAGCTCTTTTATTGTAGGGTAACTGACAGAAACTGGGACAACTTCTGCAAATCTGGGACTGTGCCTAGAAAATAGGGACACTTGGAGGGTCTGCAATAGCACTTTAAAGGGCCATTGCTTCCCCCTGAAGAATTATTGGAGGTGTAGTTTGTTAAGGGTGCTGAAAGTTGTTAGCTGACCACTGTCCCCTTCACGGAGCTACAACTCTCAGAGCTTCCTGTGAAGAGGGATTGATAGTTAAATGACTCTAGGAATTGTAGCTGGAATGAGGCCTCTTAGATACTCCTCCCATCATCTGGAGCGCAGTTAGCTCAGTTGGTTAGGGCACGGTGCTGATAAATGCCAAGGTCAGGTCGGGGGTTCAATCCCCATCTGGGCCACCTGCTTATTCTTGCATTGCAAGGGGTTGGACTAGAAGACCCTTGGGGTCCCTTCCAACTCTATGATTCTATGATCTCCTGCCACTGACATGCTTGCTAGTGTAGTTCGGCAACATCTGGAGGGCAAAAGGTTGCCCGTACCTGACACGTGAAGCAGATGGTAAGAACCATGAAGCATTATCATTATTCCTGTTATTTAATAAATTTGTATACTGCCTTCCATCTGAAGATCACAGGGCGGTTCACAACATAAAAATGCAAAATGAGAACACAGAATATACATAATCAAACAATAACACACACATTTAAAAGGCCATAGAATGCTAATCAGCGAAAGGCCTGGATATAGATAAATGTTTTCGCCTGGTGGCTGAAGATATGTAATGAAGACACGGGGCGAGCCTCCCTGGGGAGAGCATTCCACAAACAGGGAGCCACCACAGAAAAGGCCTGTTCTTGTGTTGTTGTCCTCCGGGCCTCTCGTGGAGGAAGCGCACAAAAAAGGGCATCAGATGATCAAGTATTGGAGTGGAATGACTACAAGTTGGGGTGATGTGAACACTCTCCCCCCCCACCTTGTAAATAAAAAGCAGCAGAAGCTCTGCAAATAAAAAAAGAAATGACTCATTACAGGGAAAGGTTCTGTTGCAGGGAGAGGGTTTTTTTTAAAATGTATGTGAGCATCAAAAGTGTAATTCACACACACACACAAGCTCACTTGACATAGTCCAGCCCATTCTATCTTCTCAGAACTCCCACCAACTGATTCTGCTTGTGCAGGCAAAGTCTCAAACAGATAAGGCGGTAGATCTGAATCTGGATGGAAGGAGGAAACTCTCACAATGGAATATATCCCCAGAAAAAAGTTTCCTAAAACTACAAAGCTTGCGTATCAGGGAAAAGGCTAAGCTACAGAGATTCCGACCTTCTCCCCACAAACTACGGTTCAGCTGTGTTGTGGAACTGGGAGTGCAGCTCCAATACTTTTTTTTTTTTTCAGGGCAGGAGCAATTATGACCACTTGTAGCGCTCTGGCAAGGGAAGGCGGTGATAACGAGGCTTTCAAGTTTGTGATGGGTTAGCACAGAGCAGCCTTCCCAACTATTGTTGGCTGGGGGCTGATGCAGCTCAAAACACTTGGAAGGCACCAAGCTGGGGGACGCTGGCAATGGAGGAAGTCAGGGGATGAAGGTCCTATTTCATACCAGTGGTTTAAAGTGTAGCACTTCTTTCCAAGATCATTTGCATTTCCAAGTAAACACTAGAGGTTACATTTTGGCTGGTGAAGATCATTTGGTAAAGCTCAGAGTGCTTAAAAGCTGAACGTCTGCAGTCGCCCACTGACCAGTGGACTTTACTCTTTTGCGTATGTTGTTATTGCAGTTATGCTGATCCCTACAGTTCCCAAGTTTCAATGGGGATAAATAGCAGCTTTGTTTGGATGCAGTGCTAAACCGTGGACGATCTGCAGTGAGCTCTGGGTTTGTCTTTTCTCCCTCTCTTCTTCTGATGTAACTGCAAGGGGGCGACCTTAAACTTCCACTTCCAGTTCAGATTAAGTGCAGTTTAGTGTGTCGTACAAACCCTGAATGGAAGATTGTTGAAAGAAGGCGGTTTAAGCCATAGCTTGTGAAAGTGGCTTGTTTCAACTAACTACAGTCAAGATTAATCAAGTTTAGGGATCAATGACATGCTAAACTGCAGTTCATCTAAAGTGGAAATGAAAAGTTTCTCTATTTAAAGAGTATATGAAATTGTATGTTGAGAAGGCCGACCTCTTGGCAGAAGGTTAAAGACCCAAATAATTGACATGAAGGAGAATAATGGATATGAAGGACAAAAGAGCATGCAGATAGAGTAAAGATTGATACTAATGTAGTAATGGGGAGGCTGAGAAGTAACAGGGGGGGGAGTGGAATTAGTGAGGGGGGGAAGGGTAGGGAATGTATTTGAGATATGGGATTTATGTTTTGTTTATGTAAATTATGTTAGCTTATGCAATTTTTATGTATTTTGTTTTTTGAAAATGTTAATTTCGAATTTAAATAAAGTCAATTTTATATACAAAAAAAATAAAATAAAGTGGAAATGAAAAGTTTCTGATCATTTTCTTGTAGCTGTGCCAGAGGAGAAGTAGGCAAGCGAAGGTTTAGTGTTACATCTGATCATTAGAGCAAGTCTAGGGTGCAGAGGTCTGCCCTCACTGCAAGGCCAGTATACTGGTTCTATAGCTAGGTACCACCCTTTGTACCCTCTTCCAGTCACTCTTCCAGACTAGCCTACTTCACAGGGCAGTACCACTACTTTTGAGCTCTTGGGAGGAAAGGCAATGTAATTATTTTAAAAGGTGACAGAGTCCAATAACAGACCATACTATTCCCTAAAAGGAACCACTTGTTCAATGAAACCCTGAATATTTAAAATGCACCATGGCCTCCTGTATAGCCCTTCTGGGGATGCAGCTGTTCCTTTGGCCATCATGTGGCAGAGAGTTCCACATTTCATTCAGGTGCTTGACGGAAAATGTTATTGAAAGCAGCTGCAAGCTTATTCAACAGTGTTCCCTATACGCCCTGCCTTCATTGTAAAGAGTGAACACTAGCATCTGTTCCCCACTCGTTTCCCCCCCCCCCAAACTCTCCACCCTTGTATAAATATTTCCCTATCATGTTCCGCACACCCTTTCGAGATCTCTTTTCGGAGCTAGAGAAAATTTAAGCCTACTGCTGCAACAATACCTTTTCACTCACACAACTTTTTTAAAAACAATAGCAACTGAACTGATTTACAGCTCGGCAGATTTCCTACGGGAATCCATCAGTATGAAACTATTTTAACCATGTGCTATTTAAAGAGACTGCTTGGCTTCACTGTTTTCTTTGTAGCCCTTCAGTCGTCCCAGCAATATTCATTTGATGGTTTACTTTCACCCACTGTTAGGCCTGGAAAAAATAGCATGTGGTGGTATTTAGCGAAAAACAAAATCTCTGTGGTACTATTCTTAGTATCTTATGAACAATGTCTCCTACTGGGTATATCATTTTTGAAATTGTTTACCCATTTTAATATACCCTGCAATTTGACTAGGAGCAAGCACTTAAGTTTCTTTTTTCCTTAACCCGAAAATGTTGGTTCTTAAGCTTAAAAATAAAAGCAGAAGAGGAAAAATGGAACATATCTTGATATACTGTATTTAGAAAAGACAAGCATTTTCATTGAGAGAAAGTTATCCATGCAATATAGTATATATTCCAGCTGAGGTTAACGGAAATAGCCACCTGTCCAGTTGCCTGCAGTGAGCAAGAATCTGTTGCAGGAGATTCTCCTATACAAACAGGAGAAGAGATTTTCCGTGTTCCTTTCAGGTCATTTGTGGGTCATACACGACTAACAGAGGCACATCTCTGACTGGGCAGGGTGTTAAGTTTTATGTATTCATCTGCAAGGCACTTTTGCCCACTCTTATAATCTGACACAGAACCATCTTGAAACCAAATGGTACTCTGAGCAGTTACTTCATCATTTTTGACTCCCACCCCTTAATATTTGATGAACTCATTTTTTTGCATTGCTCACACAACCCGTCTCCTGGATGGGCAATGGTGTGTACCTTTTAAAAATAGCATTGATAATATCTAACACCAGCATATTGCTGGAGATGCAGGTCAGTGCTACTGACTTTGGGAGCAAATATGCATTCCTTTACATTGTTGATCCATTAAATGGGTAGACAGGGGCCTACATAACAGCCCTGCAAGATCAGGCCAAAGGCATTTCTAGTCCAGTGTCCTGTTCATACAGACACCCATAACAAGCCTGAATGCAACATCAATTCTCATGAAAACATGGGAAACTGCTTTCTGCAGAGTCAGAATATTGGATCATCTAAGCTTGGTGTTTTCTGTTCTGACTGGAAGCTTCCTTCCAAGGTTTATGGCAGGGGTCTCTCCCAGCCCAAGTCTGGTACCCTTGCCTTGCTCGTTGCCTACCCCTTAATCCAGGGTCTCCAGATGGTTTTGGACTACAATTCCCATCATCCCTGACTGCTGGTCCTGCTAGCTAGGAATGAGTTGTAGTCCAAAAAAAAAAAAACAGCTGGAGACCTAAGTTTGGGGAACCCTGTGTACCAGTAATCTATCCCTTCAGTGGTCAAGCAGGAAAGCTATGAAGCATGCTTAAGCCATTTGAGAATCCCAGAATGGACCTTGCAAAAAATAATAATGTTAAAAGGGTCTCGGTCTCTCTCTCTCTCTCTCTCTAACACACACACACACACACACACACAAAAGCTTCATTCTTTTCACATGGCTTGCCTTTAGTAATATTGCAGTCATGGACCAGGGCAGTGCTTTTTTTCAGCTGGAGCACAGTTCCAGCACCTCTCAGGTGGGCGCCATTACGGGCTGGCACCACTAACAAACTACAGTTTCCAGGACTCTTTGAGAGAAGTCATGTGCTGTACATGAATGGTGTTGTGAGCAGCCCCAGACTCGGGAAGGTTTAGTGCTAGTGTTACCATTTGCCGCTTTGCTTCAGAAGGCAACATGCCTTGTACTAGCCCTGGGCCTCAGCCGTGATGCTAGGAAACAAGGGGAGGCCCTCTGCACATGGTCATGGGTGGTGCTGTTTTACTACATGTGTTTTAGGACTCTCAAGCCACACCACAGAAGACAGGACTGCAGCCATAGCCAATCTCTGACAACCACAGCAAATTACTCGAAAGCAACTCCCTTTGGAAAGTCTGCAGGGTATAAGTTATGCATAGGATCAGGCTCCACATGCTGGTTAGATCCGGCTTGAAATCTTAAGTACTGTTCCCTGCAGCAAAAATAAGCAGGGAACCGGATTTATAAAAGTAATCTTGCTCATCACATGATTTACTCAAAATTAGCAGATTGAGAGAAAAGGGAGGGGGGGAAGGCAGCAGCAATCAAACTAAAAATTAAGCAAGTTTGTACCACAGAGCGAGGCGGAAGGGGGAGGGCGTGGGGACTTCTAGTATCAACCTCCACAGCTTATTTAAAAATAGATCCTGCAAGGACAGGTGTTCCCCTACCAACCAGAGAGTAACCAACACAGCAGCAGCAGCAGCTTAAGGGGAGCAAAGTAACAGAGACCGGCACAGAGGAAATAAGAGCGCAGCTCACACAGGGGAAGAAGGCAGGCGGTGTGGGGGGGGGGGGGGGAAGAGAGACAAGAGAAAGCAGGAATAAAATTTCTTGGTCGCCCCTTCTCCCCCACCTCCTTCTCCTTCCCACAATCTCCCTGTATCCAGTTGCTAAGAGGTTGACACCATAACTAATCTGTTGCATAACCAGACTCCCACTGCAGGAAGTTTAAAAAAATAAGGGGGGGGTAAAGGAAAGATGGGGAGGGATATTAAAAAATTAAGCCTCCCAAGTACAAAAACAACAGAGATTTGGTTTGAATTCTCCAAGGGAACAGCACCAGCGTTGCAGGGAAGGCTTGTTTTGTTTTTTTTTGTTTGCAAGCGCATCCATCGCCTCCCTAAATTCCAAACAAAAGATTGCGCGGGGGTGGGGGGGTATTTTGGGGACACACACACACACACACAAAGGAAATCCGATAGGGCCAAATAAAAGGAGGGAGGGGAGACATGCACGAGCCAACCTCCAACCGCGCCAAGCTCCCCCTTGTCTGCCCCTTCTTCCGCCACCTCCACCTGGTCTCGCCTTTACCGTTCAGCCTGACGGTGAACTGCCTCCTCTTGCGGTCGTGCTCCACCTGGATCGGGCAGCCGGGCTCCAGGATGTTGAGCTGCCCTGCCTGGGCCATGGTGGCGCGGGCACAGCAGGCCGACCCGGGCGCGGGGTGGCTGGTTGGCTGGCTGGGCTGGCTGCCTCCTCCCTCCGGCGCCCGGCTTTGGCGTGCTCTTCGTGGGCTCGGTTCTTTTGTGAGCGCGCGGGGGGCGCCTTGCGAAAGGGCCGCCCCTGCTGCTGCTCCCTTTTGCCGTCTCTGCTCCCCTCCCCGCGCGCTCCTGCCAAACCAGCCAGATGTGTCCAAAAGAAAGAAAGAAAGGAAAAGGGGAAACGTTCGGCGGGGAGCAATTAATAGTTAGCAGGAGCTGCTGCCGCCCCCTCCACCTCTTGTTCTGCGTCTTCCTCCCCCCCTCACCGCTTCCCCCAAGCCAACTTCAGCGGAGAAAGAGCGCAGGGCAGTGACCAGGGAGAGACATCATAATCTCCTGCTGAAACTGACACACAGCAGCAGCAGCAGCAGCAAAAAATAAAATAAAAACCACACAAAAAAAGCCAGGAAATCAGCTGTGGGCTCACGTGCCAGCTGGCCGTCCAATGGCTGCTCGGCTTTTTTTGTTTTGATACATTCCATTCGACTCTTAAAGGGACCGCGGCCCCTTGTTCAGCTGGGCGCCCTCCACCCCTCCCAGATCTTCTCCGTGTTTGTGTGTGTGTGTGTTTATGTTTAAAGGAGATGAGTTCTTCCTGGCTGCAACTATAGGTTATCTTAGAAGAGGGAGAAGGACCCCTAACTCACCCAATTCCAACTTGGGCTGCTCTAATGTCTTCTTTGTGCTTCCATAGGGGGTGGTCGTGTAAGTTGAATAATTGTGCAGTTGGAAGGAATTCCCCCAAGGGTTATCTTCCTGCAAGGCAGGAACTGCTGCTAAAGAACCCCTGACAGGGAGGTGGGCCAGATTTGCGTACTGTATAAGATAAACAAGCTGTAGCTTAGGGCCCCCCTCTCTTGGGGGCCCCAAAAAAATTTAAAGGGAAAAAACGGTGTGCATTTCCAAAATATAAGATAAAAAACAAATAAAATAAAACCTACATACAGCAACAGTGTTTTGTGTTGTGTAGGTTCCTATGATGTAAGTAATGGCCCCGCCTGCTAGCCTGCTCCCTAAAATATCACTGCTTTGCTCATTTCTATATATAGGGTGCCTACATTCTGCATGGACTGGTTGCATGGCAACATGTGCAAATGGCTTTAGATACCTGTTAGGTCCATAAATTACCATATAGCATCAGAACCGTCTTTCCTATTGGGCTTACTGGAGCGTTGCACCAGGGCGCTGGCCTCTCAGGGGCGCACCAGCGAGTGGGGGAACTGCGCGGCTTTGCCGGCGGCCTCCCCTTTCCCTGCATACCCGCCAGCTGTGCCCTGTCAACCATATGGCTGGCGGGCATGCAGCTTGCCTCCCAAGCCTCTGCGGGAGGACAGCGATCCCCGCAGAGGCTTGGGAAAAGGTCGACAACAACTCTGTGAAACGGGGGGGGGGGGCGGCGCCTGAGGGATCTTTGCACCATGGCACCAGATATGCTTAAGACGGCAGTGTATAGCATATACAGTCATACCTTGTGTTGCGTTTGCTGTAGGTTGCGAACGACACGGGATACAAAAGCCCCAAACCCGGAAGCAATGGAACGAAGTACTTCCAGGTTCGGCGGGTCGCGCATGCGCAGATGCTCTCAATGACGCCCTCTGCATGCGTAGGTGCGCCAAATCGCGACCCGTGCATGCACAGATGCGGCACTGCGGATTGCGGACTTCTCAGGATACGAACGGGGCTCCTGAACAAATCCCGTTCGTATCTAGAGGTACCACTGTATTCAACACAAAAAAAACCCCAGCGACAATTTGTTGTTGACAAAGGACAGCTGAATATATAAAGGGCCCCATTACCTTCAGTAGCTTAGGGCCTCATCAAACCCAAATCCGGCTCTGGAGGTGGCCCAGCCTCTGTCTGAAAACTTCTAAGGAAGGAGAACCCATTGTCTTCTGAGGGAGCCTATTTCACTGATAGCCTTCTTCTCAAAGAATTTGCCTAATCCAGGGGTAGGCAACCTAAGGCCCGGGGGCCAGATGCGGCCCAATCGCCTTCTCAACCCGGCCTGCAGACTGTCCAGGAATCAGTGTGTTTTCACATGAGTAGAATGTGTCCTTTTATTTAAAATGCACCTCTGGGTTATTTGTGGGGCCTGCCTGGTGTTTTTACATGAGTAGAATGTGTGCTTTGATTTAAAATGCATCTCTGGGTTATTTGTGGGGCATAGGAATTCGTTCATTTCCCCCCCAAAAAATATAGTCTGGCCCACCACATGGTCTGAGGGATGGTGGACCGGCCCACGACTGAAAAAGTTTGCTGACCCCCGGCCTAATCCTATTTTATATTTTTATAGTAGACTACCGAAGAAAGCATTTGGCTTAATTATATTTAGGTTGATCTGGGTTTTCTCTCTCTAGGCAAGCATTTAAAAGTCATGTCAGTTTTAAGCTGTTCATATTCATACTATAAAGTTGTCTTCTATAACCCGCTTATACAGCTCTGCTTTGTGGAGTTTTGATATTCATATCTCAGTTGGATTGTGTCTCTTTCTGTTGTGTGGGGTAGGGGCAACATTCCATTTTTGTTGGGTTCAGATAACAATAGGAACCGGTCCACAGAGCAATCTTCTCAAACTTGGTGCCTGCTGTATCTTTTGGACTACAGCTCCCATCAAACCCTCAGGAAACATGGCTGGCACCAATTTAGGGAAGGCTGCCATGATTAGAGAGATTAAATTTCAGTGCTTAGGGCATTTATGGAACTGGCACAAAATTTCTTCTGAATTTGCCCCATTGTGTGGATTCTGCCTAGGATTAAACTGCATGACATGAGTCATAATAGCTAACTGGGAAATGGAAGAAACAATCCTGGCTGAGTTTATTCACTTCTCACTTTTTTAATTAAGCCTCTTATTTGCAATGTCCCCCTTTGAAGTTAAATATAAATGTATTTTTCTTTTTTCTTTTTTAGAGAGTGGGCTAAAATCCTTCTCACAGTTATATAGTATTTGAGTTTAAAGTCTGGGAACTGGCTGGTGCGTCCGAACTCGGCTGTCTACACCAGGGGTCAGCAAGGTTTGCCTTGCCTAGGCCGGTTCACTCGAGCGGAGATCCCTCTATGGGCTGGATTGCACACGTGTGTGAACGTGCGTGCCTGCGAGCAAGTGCACCTGGGATTTCCAGCATCTGCACCTGCG
This sequence comes from Lacerta agilis, assembly GCF_009819535.1. Lineage (NCBI taxonomy): Eukaryota > Metazoa > Chordata > Lepidosauria > Squamata > Lacertidae > Lacerta > Lacerta agilis. The sequence continues at coordinate 42,793,830 of NC_046324.1, forward strand.
CAGATGTGATTTCTGGCGCTGCGGAAGCGAGTCCCCGCACTGCGCCAGTTTAGCGCAGCGTGCAGGGACTTGCCGAGGAGGCGGCTCAGTTCGGGGGCGGTTTGGGGGCCGGTCAGACGACCCAAAGGGCCGCTTGTGGCCCATGGGCCTTAGGTTGCCTACCCCTGGTCTACACACTATACCTTTAAATCGCATGCAAAGCACATTCTTTCCCTCAAATAATTCTGGGCTCTGTAGTTTACCCATCAAAAAGTTACAACTTCCAGCAACCTAACTTAACAAACCAAGGTTCCCAGAATCCTTTGAGGGAAAGAAACATGCCTTGAATGTGCTTTAAATACAGAGTGTGTACACAACACAGGAATTCCCAGTGCATCTGCTTTGAATTCATTCCAGTTTTCTGCAAGGCTGCAGTACAGACCTGCCTCACATCTGGTGTTGCATATGGGACAGCCAGGTGTGTTTTCACAAAACAGCCGCTTAGGTTAACTGGAGAGAGCAGGCAGGCCAGGTTTAGTCAAACAAATATTCCCCACCCCAGGCCAACCTAGTTCTCAGTGGCCTACAAGATGGGAATGCAGATAGGAAGCCTACAAACATGATCTGAGTGTGACAATGCTGTCCCCGCTTGTGATTCCCATTAAGTGGTACATACGCGGGTGGCGCTGTGGGTTAAACCACAGAGCCTAAGGCTTGCTGATCAGAAGGTCGGTGGTTCAAATCCCCGCGATGGGGTGAGCTCCCGTTGCTCGGTCCCAGCTCCTGCCCACCTAGCAGTTCGAAAGCACATCAAAGTGCAAGTAGATAAATAGGTACCGCTCCGGCGGGAAGGTAACCGGTGTTTCCGTGCGCTGCTCTGGTTCGCCAGAAGCGGCTTAGTCATGCTGGCCACATGACCCAGAAGCTGTACGCCGGCTCCCTCGGCCAGTAACGCGAGATGAGCGCCGCAACCCCAGAGTCAGACACGACTGGACCTAATGGTCAGGGGTCCCTTTGCCTTTACCTTACATTAACAAAGGTATTTTTAATACAAATTGGTGTTGTCTCTTGTCTACTTCTTGGGTGATGCACGAGCGGCCATCCTAGTTTGTCTCCCCCTCTCTTTGTTTTTAGATAGTAGGGGACTTTTTTCAAAAACAAACAAACATCCAGTGTGGTGTAGTGGTTAAGAGTGGTAGACTTGTAATCTGGGGAACCGGGTTCGTGTCTCCACTCCTCCACATGCAGCTGCTGGGTGACCTTGGGCTAGTCACACTTCTTTGAAGTCTCTCAGCCCCACTCACCTCACAGAGTGTTTGTTGTGGTGGAGGAAGGGAAAGGAGAATGTTAGCCGCTGGGGGAAGCCATGGCCATGTTAAAGTGGTAGGAGTGCTTGAAGTGTAGGGTGTGAATTTGATCTCCATAATTAACTGACTGGTGTAAAATTATTAATGTTGATGTTAATTGCTTTGGGGCCTGGATCTGGCCCACTTGTCACAAGTTGGACCATCATTATTCTAGGTACTACAAGGATATGTGCACATTACTGTTTACTCTGACTCCAGCACACTCCCACCACTGGTGTTTGAAGCTGAGTGCATATGATGTGAGCCACACAATCCATATGCACCCTGTATTTCCCACAAACCAGCTTACACACAAATTGAACATGCAAGCCACAGATCGGACCACCATTGCACACACGCAGATGACAGCTTCCTAGAATAGGATTTCAGAGGAGTTGCAGGCACAGGGAAACAAATCAGGTAATGCACCCAGGTCAGGAGCATCCCAAACTCTGAGATTTCAGGACCCAAACCTGAGTCCTAAGGGCAGCTCCTGGTGATGTCATGGGGATGGGCCCTGGAGACGGAGGTTAATTGGGAGAGGGGAGCAGAGGAAGGCATATCTCCCACCACATACTTGCTCTAATTTGTAGCCAGCTTCTGAGCAGAAGCTTGCAAGCTGCATGCACCGCTTTCTTAACAAAGTCGCTCTTGGAGATTCAAGCCCTTCACCTGCTACCTGGAGGGGGCCAGGTGAACCTGAAGACTTCAGCTCAGACCTGGGAGGGCTGGCAACTCTAGGTACAGGAAGCGCAGATGTAACTTGAAATGCAGTGGTGGGGACGGCGGACAGACAACCTCACTGTGCTTTAAGCTGCTAATGTGTACACATGCCAAGTCACTTGCTGTCTCGTTTCCCTAAAGAGGCACTCGGCCAGCCTATTGCCTCTCATTGTGTGTCTGTTTTGTGCATTCTTTGGAGAAGGCCCTTGACAGCAAAGAATTTCTGGAATGGAAGTGGGTGGGGAATATGTAAACCACCCCGTATGTGCCCTGCTATTTACTCATGCAGCTCATTTACCATTCCTTTTCCTACAAGGCCACCTGACCTTCTCCCTGCTCCTGTTAAATCGCAAACAAGGGAAGGTTCTGTTGGCTGAATCTCAAGGAAGCATGAATGACGTGTGGGCATGTTTTTCAAGCTCAGGGTGGAAGGGGGAGATGGAGGAGCAATTTTGTCTTCTCCCAAGTCTTCGCACACAAACACTCAAAGGCTGGCAGTGTAGGAATGTAGAGCTTATTTATAACCTGAGGCTCATATCAAAGCCTTTCTGGGGATGGTCAAAGTATGATGTTGGAACACCTGCTTTGCATGCAGACGGTCTATAGTTTAGTCCCTGGCATCTCCAGGTACGACTGGGAAATACTCCCAGTTTGAAACCTTGGAGAGCCATTGCAGAAAATACTGAGCTTAGAGGAACCAGTTGGTTGACCTGGTATAAGACAGCTTCCTAAGTAGAAGTCTAAATGCAACCTGGGCTGCTGCCAACACCTGCCCTCCTTGAGCAGCTGAACAGGTGTCAGAAGCCAGAGTCACATGATCAGCAATAAAAAAAAACATGGTGTCAGTGCTCTTCAGTCTCCACAGAGCAGGCCTAGTGATCCTAGCATCTCTTCCCAGTAGGTCTTGCTTCAATGAAGCAGTTGCAAGGACTGGAGGTCTCTGCCTTTCCCCAACTCTGCAAGACTCCTCCCCTTCAGGGTCTTTCCCAAGCAGTCTCAAACTGCGCCTGTGCACAACCAATATCTGCTTTGGATTTGGATTTGATATTCCGCTTTATCACTACCCGAAGGAGTCTCAAAGCGGCTAACATTCTCCTTTCCCTTCCTCCCCCACAACAAACACCCTGTGAGGTGAGTGGGGCTGAGAGACCTCAGAGAAGTGTGACTAGCCCAAGGTCACCCAGCAGCTGCATGTGGAGGAGCGGGGAAGCGAACCCGGTTCACCAGGTTACAAGTCTACCACTCTTAACCACTACACCACTTTGCTCATTTCATTTCTCTTCGTCTTCTGGGAGGCCAGGGAGGAGGGGAGCTGGTCGCAGCATGGGGTGGGGGGAACTCTCTGGATTCTTCAGGGAGAATCCTGCCCCATCACTGCCTCTTGTCCCCTCTCCAGCCCTCCTCTTCTGTTTCTGAGTCTGGGTTTGCAGATGTTCTTGAACCACAACTCCCATCATCCCTGACCGCTGGCCATACTGGCTAGGAATGATGGGAGTTGTAGTCCAACACATATGGGAACCCAAGTTTGAGAAAGGCTGACCTTCTATGCCGCTGGTGAGTTAAGCTTAGGATCCATCATAGGTGAATATTCTTTGCCTCAGTCTTATGCCCAAAGAATCATGAAGACCCCATCAAACTATACTTTCAAAACAGTAACATTCCACTTTAAACAGTCATGACTTCCCTCAAAGAATCCTGGGAGGTGTAGTTTGTTAGCAGGGCTGGCCCCGGGCACTTTGGGAGGAGAACAGCAGCACCTACCGGTATTTGCCAAGAGGCTGCTGTAGAGGCGGAACGGCGGGGGCTGCTGAGCAGACCCCAAGGAGTGAGGGGCAGTTGTCATGCTGCTACCAGAGCAGTGGCGGCGGCAGCTGGCGATGTGTTCCTTGGAGGCTGGATCTGCCGCCCCTGTGGATCCTGCCGCCCAAGGCAGTCGCCTCACCTTGCCTAATTGGTGGGCCGGCCCTGTTTTGTTAAGGGGTGCCGAGAGCCATTAGGAGACCCCCTTACTCCCCTTCCCAGAATGGTTTAATGATCAATCCCTCTTGCCAGGGAACTCAGGGAATTGTAGCTCTGGGAGGGGAATAGTGGTCTCCTAGGGTTGCTGTATGTCCAGGGAAACCTGGACGTACCCTCTTTTTGCGGGCCAACATGCCCATGCGGGTGGATTTTTACATTTTAAAGGAAACATCCATGTTTTGGAGGGCTCAGGCTCAAGCCGCTCTGCAGGTCATGGCCGTCTCCAGCCAAAGAGGTGCACAGGCGTGGCTCTTCAAGATATGACAATCCTATGACCTAACAATGTTCAGCCACCCTTAACAAACTACAGTTCCCAGGACTCTCAGTGGGGGGGGGAGGTCAATTACCATTTAAAGAAATCTAATATTGCTTTAAACCAGGCTTTCTCAAACTCAGTCCTCCAGATGTTTTGAGACTACAGTTCCCACCATCCCTGACCACTGGTCCTGCTAGCTAGGGATTATGGGAGTTGTAGGCCAAAAAAAATCTGGAGGGCCGAGTTTGAGGAAGCCTGCTTTAAATGTGCCGTGGTTCTTGGAGGAAAAGGGTGGGATGGAAATGCAACAAATGAACAATAAAGTAATTAAAAGAGGCATCTCTATCTATACCCTGGATTATACGCTTACCCTTTTGCTGCAGGAAGTTGTGGTGGGACTCTCAGGAGTGAAGCAAAGTGAGAGGGATTCCTCCCAGTACAGATACCTCAGTTTCAGAGAGGGGACCTTCCTCAGGACCACAGCAGGGTGCAAATGGGCTGAACTCCCCTGCTACCTATTTACCTGTCAAACCTTCCCTGCAGCAGAGCCTTATTATAATTATTATTAGTGTATTTGCCTGTTAGGTGCAAAAGACACATTTAACATTGGTGGGATTGGCCTGCAATCTCTCATTGTTTCCTCCCAGGTGGTGGGTACTCCTTTAATCCATGACAAAGATTAGCAGCCTAACGGCTTCCTTTCCACACCTTCCTTTCCTACTGAAATGAATAACTTCTCCACCCACGCATGCTGTCCTAACGGCTCCCCGCCCTTCCATTCTTCTCATAAGGCTTCTCTTTTCCTGTCCCCCTTCTTACCCAGTTCCACCCTTCGAGATAAGAGGGAGTTAAGACACACACACACACAGAGGCCAGATTGCATTTGGATCCCTATTTTTTTTCCCTCCAGTGCGCGTAGGGCAGGCAAGGCCCAACTTGGCCCTCCAGCTGTTTTGGGATTACAATTCCCATCACCCCTGACCACTGGTCCTGTTAGCTAGGGATGATGGGAGTTGTAGTCCCAAATCAGCTGGAGGGCCAAGTTTGGCCATGCCTGGTGTAGGGTGTTGCCAGCTCAGGAGCATGCCAAACCTTGAGATTTCAGGGCCCAAACATGAGAGCTAGGGGTGGCCTCTGGTGATACAGCAGCATAGCATGGGTTGCCGGGACCCAGGGTGGACAAGCTGAAACCGCCACTTGAGCTCACCGCCACTGGAGCGTGCACAGGGGAGAGCCCAACCAGCCAATGCAGTCTTTGGCGGGGAATCCCCCCCCCCAACATCCTCGGAGAGGAGCACTGGGCTGAGCCATGCTGGGGCCCCTTGCCCGCCTCATTCTGGGGTCAACACCTGCTTACCATGAACCTGAGTTGCTCTGGTGCCGTTTCCAGAATGGGGCGGGGATCCCCATGGAAGCCGGCACCTGCGTGAGGGCTCCTGGTTGTGCCCCCCTCTGCAAACTGCCCTGAGATCTATGGACACCGTTTTAATAAATAATAAAATACAGACCTACAATTCCCGGCACCCTGAACAAACTACAGTTCCCAGGATTGCCTGTGACTGCTAAACAGGCACAACAGTGCTAGGGACCATAGCTGTCAATTCCCCCCCCCCTTTTTTTAAGGGAAATTCCCTTATTCCGAATAGGATTCCTCGCAATAAAAGGGAAAAGTTGACAGCTATGCTAGGGACGTGTGGCGTGGATGTGACCCTTGCCTGCCACACAATGTTAAGCTGGGACAAGAATCCCTTTTGATAGCTCAACCTGCTCTGGAAGTTCCAGATTCCAAGCTTGGGTGGTTCTCCGCTGATAATGCTATCACTTGTAGCTCCCAGGTTCACCACATGGGGCAGCTTCCTGACGACGGCGATGTAGCACTTCTATGTCCCACGATGCGGCATAGGAACATTTTGGTGAAACTCTTAATGGGCTGTTTTAATGCACTGTGGGATCATTTGGCTGGAGCTGGATGGGATGGGATACACATGTTTGTAATGTGGCTCAGTTCTGCAGCAGTTACATTTATGGTGCCCCATGATTATACATCTGGAGGTAACACATTTTCCTTAAATACAGTGATTCCCAAACTTCCCCACCCCCTCCACGGACCACGTGAAAAATATGGGTTTTTCCTACTGGTTGTAGCCAATGCTAGATTACCAAATGCATAGACTAAGAACATGTTTAGGGCAACAAAATTTTAAAAATAAATTCTTTTTTTTTTTTTTTAAGAAAGTCATAATCAAGGGAAAAACCAGACCTTCATTGGACTTTTTAAATTACTTATCCACACCTAAACTGGGGGCAGGCATTCCACTAATGTAGATAGAAATAATGCAGGGAAATCAGATCCTGTCATGTGTTGCATGTGACATGGAATCATAGAGATGTAGAGTCAGAAGGGACCGCGGGGGTCATCTAGTCCAACCCACCCCGCAATGCAGGAATCTTTTGCCCAACATGGGGCTCGAACCCACAACCCTGAGATTAAGTGTCTCAGACATACATGCATGTACATTTCAGCATACATATTAAGTTCTGTGTCGTTTCGAAAAATAAAAATTTACAGTTTTGCTTCGTTTTTATTTTGAGTTTACATATGGGGTGGCACCATAATCTCAGTGCTTAGACAGGGCCTCTTAAAAAGTCTGAGTCCAGCCCTATCTTTAGCAATTATAATGTGCCGTGCTAGATGCTATGTGGTTTATGATTGTATATTTGCAGACGTGATGGGGACCAACTGGTTGCAGCTCATCCACAGGTCACAATTTAGGAACGCCTGCCTTAACACTCAAATTTTAAAGCAGTGTTTCCACAGTTTAGCATGGGTTATTCTGAAAGTAGTGTGGCCTAGAGAAAAAAGTTTGAGAATCACTGTTTTGGGCAGTGCTGGATTAAATCCTGGGGAGACCCCTACCATGGGCATAGCCAGGATTTTTGTTAGGGGGGAGCAGGACTTTGTTTGGGGGGGGGGACTTTTGGTAGGGGGCAGAACCGATGTGATTGGTGAGTTAAGTATTTCTATTGTTTTACTTGTGGGGGGGGCGGGTGTTTGCAGCTGCCCCCCTTTGGCTATGCCCATAACCCATATACAGGCAAAATCTTGGGGTGGCCCTTGCAAATTATCTCCTAATACGTTTTTGATTTTACCAGCAGTTTTAATAAACCAAATTCGAGATAAAATCAGTATTATTTTGGTCTGGTGTTGTGGGACCCTAAGCTTGGGCCTACTCTGTCTATTTGTTCATCTGGTACTGGGTTTAGACCAGTGTTTTTCAACCTTTTTTGGGCAAGGGCACACTTGTTTTATGAAAAAAATCACGAGGCACACCACCATTAGAAAATGTTAAAAAATTTAACTCTGTGCCTATATTGACTATATATAAAGTAATTCTCTTGAATAGGAATCAAATAAACACAATTTTTCCCACGGCACACCAGGCAACATCTCGGCGGAACAGTGGTTGAAAAACACTGGTTTAGACAGTGCTGGGCTAGCCAGAGGCACACTCTGACAGTGCAACAAGACAGCTAGCTTCCTGAGGTTAAAAAAAAAAAAAAAACCCTCCCAGAACAGATTCTGTTCCTGTAATAGGAAAACACCAGATACAACACATCACATAATTTGGGATTGCCCTCTTCTCGACACTCATTGCAGAGATCTCCTAGGCACTCCCTTACAGCTCAAAATATCGATTTACAATGAGTCTGTCATCCAATATTTGTTGAGGGATGATACTACAAAGATCGTTTCGGGGTACTGAGCCAAGATCTTTAAAGCTAAATCTAACGTCGCCTGATTTATTCAATGGTGGCTATCTAGTCTTTCATATATTTATTGTATGTGTTTGGATTATAAATGCATTTGGATGACTTTGTAGGATTTTACTGTTTTAACTTATGCCAATGCATGCTAATAGCGGCGGCAGCTAGCTTCCTGTTTTCCTGGCAGCCCCTTGCCAAACCGCAGAGGACAAGGACGCAGAAGGAGCAAGACCTCGGATGCTGAAACACAGCATGCCAGTGGTAACCCAGTGCAGGGAAACAAACTTTTATTTTGAAATCTTTAAGATTACATTTTAGTTTTCTTCCTCATAACAATGACACCTTAGTTTTCTGCTTTGACTGTATGCTCTATATGTGATTTTCTTCAGATTGTTTTCTTGATTTAATATGCTGTAAACCGCTTTGAAAAAGCAAAGACATCACCTTGCCGACAAAGGTCCGTATAGTTAAAGCTATGGTTTTCCCAGTAGTAATGTACGGAAGTGAGAGCTGGACCATCAAGAAGGCTGATCACCGAAGAATTGATGCTTTTGAATTATGGTGCTGGAGGAGACTCTTGAGAGTCCCATGGACTGCAAGAAGATCAAACCTATCCATTCTGAAGGAAATCAGCCCTGAGTGCTCATTGGAAGGACAGATCCTGAAGTTGAGGCTCCAGTACTTTGGCCACCTCATGAGAAGAGAAGACTCCCTAGAAAAGACCCTGATGTTGGGAAAGATGGAGGGCACAAGGAGAAGGGGACGACAGAGGATGAGATGGTTGGACAGTGTTCTCGAAGCTACTAACATGAGTTTGGCCAGACTGCGGGAGGCAGTTAAGGATAGGTCCATGGGGTCACGAAGAGTCTGACACGACTGAACGACAACAACAAACCGCTTTGAGATTTTTCTTAAAAATATAAAGCGGTACAGAAATTTAATAAAATAAAATAACTTGCAGGCTAAGAAGAAGGCACCCGGAGCGCCAGCTTCTCCACCGCGCGGCCGGTGACTGGGATTCCCTGCGCGGCTACCTGAGAGTATAAAAGGTAGAGCAGGAGAAGGGGGTGTGACCTAAACACAACCCCGCCCCCTTCGGAGAAAGCAGCCAATGCGGGGGGCAGAAAGGATGGTCCTGGGCGGGTCCTGGGCTCCTTTTATGCAAGCTCGTCGCCGCCCCACCTTGCAGAGGCTGTGGCGCTTGATCCCCGGGAAGGTTGCGAGGCTGTTTGGACATGTCCTGGGTGCTGCCGGCGCGCGCCCTGCCCCGACGTCTCCCGCTGCCTCACCTGGGCGCCTAGCCGGATCTCATCGGGCGGAACCCGCGAGGAAGCAGCTCTCTCTTCCGCCGACACACGCAGCCAGAGAGCCATGTCCCTTCCGAAAGGTAAGAGAGGGATCTCGCGTGGGTCGCGAGTGGCAAGAGCTCTTTTGCGCCCCGGGCAAAGGCCAACTGCTCGCACTCCCGGACTGCACCCCAGTGCAAACTTCAGTGTTCAAAAAACGGATGGCTGGAAACGCACAACACTAGAAACCGCCAAAAAATAATACTATATTTTTTTTTTGCAAGGATTAGCAATGCAAGATATCTTGCTGATCTCTCCCAAATGCGAATGGAAATGTTTTAGCGCGCAAGTCAAATGGAATAATCTTGTGGCTCTGTATAAATCTGGCCTAACGATAGCTCTGGTACTCCGAGAGCGGGATCTTCCCGATTTTGCCCTCTTCCTGGAGGGCACCTGGAAGTCTAACAATCGGGCATCTATAAAGCCGAAAGGTGGTCACACTGTTTCTCTCTTTTTTATTATCTCTTACTGTTTTGTTTTTAAAGCGAGTTTTGAATTCGTTGATGAGATCGGTTGTCCCCCAACTTTCTTGAATGCGTTTTATTTTCAGTCATTATTATGCCAGTGCAGTGTCTTGAGAATAGTGTTGAAAGGCAATTTGCCAGTACTGTACTATTAATTTATTGATTATTAATGATTCTGTGGTACAATAATATCTGGAAGGTGGCTTGCCAGGAGCGTGATTAGTGCGAAATCGGAATCCTGCTCTCCTCTTTAGGTGTCAAATCTGAGTGTATTTTTCATTTTTTTTTTATAAGATTTTATTATTTTCTATTCAGACAAAAGAAAAACATAGCATAAACAATAACAATACAAAAATGCAATACATAAACACAACACAAAAACACAATCAAACAATTACAATAAAAAGAAACATATACAAACCTTTAAACTAACACTTATCCTCTTACTTTTCTTATTACTATCTTCTCTGTTTTGGGGGACTTCCCCCATTCCCTCCACTGTCTTCAGAATCAAATATATCTTCTGGGTAGCTTTTATATCTTATTCTATTCACATTTGCTCAATTTTTAATGCGCTTGCTTTACTTAACCATATCTTAACTTAAACACCAAATCTTAACACATTTTCTAGCAATTAAATCTTTCACACAAAAATATCTTACTAACACTTTTATCTAGCATATACCTGCTAAAGCCGCTATTCTATTTAGTTCTGCTCAAATATTCAATTTTACTGATTTAACTAGATAGTCTTTGAATTTCTTCCAATCCCGTGACACCTTCTCCTCCCTCTGGTCCCGGATTCTGGCGGTCAGTTCTGCGAGTTCCATGTATTCCATCATCTTCATCTGCCATTCTTCCACCGTTGGTATCTCCTCGCCTTTCCATGTTCTTGCCAATAAGATTCTGGCTGCTGTTGTGGCATACATAAAAAACACTCTATCCTGACTGGGTATCTCTTCATTAGTTATGCTCAGAAGGAATGCCTCTGGTTTCTTACAAAAGGTAGCTTTCATTACCTTCTTGAGTTCATTATAAATCTTATCCCAGAAAGCATTTACCGCTGGGCACAACCACCACATATGAAAAAAGGTACCTTTCGCATGTTTGCATTTCCAACATATATCTGACATTTTGGTATTCATCCTGGCCATCTTAACTGGTGTCAAATACCATCTGTAAACCATTTTCATTATATTTTCTCTTAAACTATGACAAGCAGTGAATTTAATACCTTTTTGCCACAATCCCTCCCAGTCATCCATCATAATATTATGTCCTATATCTTTCGCCCAATTTATCATTGACGATTTAACCAGTTCATCTTTCGTATGCCACTCTAGCAAAAGATTATACATTTTGGAAAGGTTCTTAAAGTTCGATTCTATCAGTTCTGTTTCCAGTTTTGATTTTTCTACTTGAAAACCAACTTTTTTGTCCATTTTAAATGTTTCATATACCTGATGATAGTGCAGCCAGTCGGGGACCTGGCTTTTCACTTGATCGTAACTTTTAAGTTTAAAAGAGTCCCCTTCCTGCTGCAATATGTCCATATATCTTAACCAGTTTGCAGACATGTTCGGTCTCTTATAGGCTTTGGCCTCCACTGGAGAGATCCATCTAGGGGTCTTTCTCTCTAACAAGTCTTTATATCTAGTCCAGACCTGGTACAGGGATTTTCTAACTATATGAGACTTAAAAGTTCTGTGGATCTTAACCTTGTCGTACCAAAGGTATGCATGCCAACCGAACATGTTATCATATCCTTCCAAGTCCAATACATCCACATTCTCTAGTTTAAACCAATCCTTTAGCCAGCAAAAGGCCGCTGCTTCAAAATAAAGTCTTAAGTCCGGCAGGGCAAAGCCTCCTCTCTCTTTAGAGTCTGTTAGAATCTTAAACTTAATTCTTGGCTGTTTGCCCTGCCATATAAACCTTGATAAGTCCTTTTGCCATTTCTTAAAACAGTCCAGTTTGTCCAAAATTGGTATGGCTTGGAATAAAAACAGCATCCTTGGTAGGACATTCATTTTTATCACGGCAATTCTTCCCATTAACGACAGTTTCAATCTTGTCCATATCTCCATGTCTTTCTTTATTTCCGTCCACAGTTTTTCGTAATTGTCCTTGTACAGGTTCAGATTCTTGGTTGTGAGATTGATCCCTAGATATTTTACTGTTTTGACAAAATTGAGGCCCGTGCCTTCCTGTATTCTTTGAATTTGTTCTGCACTCAAATTTTTTCCTAAAACTTTGGTTTTCTGCTTATTTAATTTGAAACCAGCTACAAGTCCAAATTGTTCAATTAATTCCAAGGCTCTGGGGACACTGCTTTCCGGTTCCTGCAGGGATAACATCAGATCGTCTGCAAAGGCGCGTAGTTTGTATTCCTTCTCTCCCACACGAATTCCTTTTATCTGTTTGTCCTTTCGTATCATATTTAGAAGGACTTCCAGGACCGTAATAAAAAGTAAAGGGGAGATAGGGCACCCTTGTCTTGTTCCTTTTTCAACTTCAAACTCCTCCGATATCACACTGTTTACTATTACTTTAGCTCTTTGTTCTGTATAAATGGCCTTAATGCCATTCAGAAATTTTTCACCAACTCCCATCCTTTCCAGATTCTTTTTCAAAAATGTCCAAGAAACTTTATCAAATGCTTTCTCTGCATCAACAAACAGTAGTGCCGCATCTGTATTTATGTTTCTCTCCAGTTTTTCTAAAATGTCCACAATAATTCTCGTGTTGTTACTAATTTGTCTTCCTGGCAAGAAACCTGCTTGATCTCTGTGTATGTAATCTTTCAACACTCTTTTCAACCTTGTAGCCAATACATTTGCAAAGATTTTGTAATCCACGTTCAAAAGGGATATTGGACGATAATTTTTCATTTGAGTCTTATCAGTATCTGGTTTTGGAATCAGTGTGATAAAGGCTTCCTTCCACGTCTCTGGTGCCCTATCTCCTTCTAGTATTTTATTGCAAGTTTCTCTTAGCGGCTGCGATAGCCAGTCTTTCAGTGTCTTATAATATTTTGCTGTTAATCCGTCCGGTCCTGGAGCCTTCCCTAGTTGCATGTTGTTTATTGCATCTTCTATCTCCTGTGTCGATATTGGGTGGTTGAGAGTGACTAATTTTTCCTCTGGGACTTTTTGCAATCCATTCTTTTCCAGAAATCGGTCTATTTCTACTTCATCTATCTTCTCCTCCTTATACAGTTGCTTGTAGAATCTTTGAAAACACCATCTGATTTCCTCCGGTTTCTCCACATTTTTTCCATTTACTACCAAAGTGCTGATGACATTTGCCTTTTGTCTTTTCTTCAATTGCCAAGCTAGTAGTTTTCCACACTTATTAGCCGATTCGAATGTTCTTTGTTTCATCATTTTCACTTTCCATTCAATGTCCTGATTCATTATATTGGCATATTGGGATTGCAAGTATTTGATTTCTTTTTGAATTTTAACACATCTGGGATGTCCTCTTAATTCTTTTTCCTTTTCTTTGATTGATTTCAACAATCTCTCCATTTCTGCGTTTTGTTGTCTCTTCTTTTTTGCTTTTTCACTAATGAGAAATCCTCTCATTACAGCTTTACTTGCATCCCATGCAATTCTTTTCTCAACTTCGGAGTTCCAATTTATCTGAAAATATTCTTTTATCTTTTTCTCCGCTCTTTCTACTAGCTTGGTGTCTCTCATCAAAGCGTCATCCATTCTCCATCTGAAAGAATCCTTGGAAATCATTTTTAAATTTAACTGTACCGGATTGTGGTCTGAAAGAGTTTTAGGGCCGATTTCTGCCTTTTGTATTTTTGGAGCCAATTCATTCGAAATCCAAATATAATCTATCCTCGACCATGACTGCTGAGGTTCGCTGAAATAAGTTGCCTCTGTATCTGTAGGGTTTTTTAGTCTCCAAGAATCCACCAAGTTCAAATTGTCAACCATTTCGAAAAAAGTCTTTGGGAGTTTCCCATCATTCGTTAGTTTGGTTCTTTGGGATCTGTCCATTAGTGTGGAAACTGCACCATTAAAGTCTCCAAGGCAGATTAATTTGTAATCCAAGTAGTCCAACAGCAGATCATGTATTTTCTTATAAAAAATTGACTTTCCATCATTTGGTGCATAAAGTCCCAGAATCAAAAGTTTTTCGCCTTGTATATTGATTTCAATTGCGATGTATCTCCCTTCTTCATCTTTAAAAAGCTGTCTTGGGCTATATTTCTCCTTTGCATATATCACTACTCCTCTCTTCTTGACCTTGTCCGATGATATAAACTCTTGGCCTAATTTTTTGTTCTGTAATAATCTTCTATGACGTCGGGCTATGTGGGTTTCCTGTAAACATATTATATCCAAATTTTTCTTTTCTATGCTATAAAACACTCTGCGTCTCTTTGGTCTCTGATTCAATCCCCGGACTGCGTCTCTTTGGTCTCTGATTCAATCCAAAATTGTATCGAGGTCTCTGTAATCCACAGTGGGTGCAAACAGGTGTGTGTGTTGTATTTTATGATGGATGTGTTATTTTTTGCTTTGTGTTGTAAACTGCACTTGTGTAAAAGTAGGAGACAGAAATAACCCCCACTCTGCCCATTGTGTTGCATTACTGGTAAGTTATTCAAAAGGGGAGTGATGCTAGACATCTTTTTGCATAAAGAAAATAAACAGGGCACTGATTCAGCTAAAGACTTGTAGAACATCATGGAATATTGGTGGCACATAGCCTTCCTTCTCCCTACCCCAAACGGACCCTGAGTTACCGTATATATTTTGGAGTCACACTAGTGTGCGAGGGTCCTTCAACGTAGCCAAGAAATGGAATTTGAAAAGGTGCTTCTGTATAAAATTTTGTACGGGCAATATTTATTTATTTGGAAGTTTGTATCCTGCCTTTCTTTGACTCGACGTTTCTTACAGAAAAAGAAAAAAGGCATAAAATATGTTGATGAAACAGCTCGGATGGCTAAGAAACAAGTTTACGGCTTAAACCTAAGAGCAGGGTTTGAAAAACCAGTTAAGCATAAAAATAAAAGACGTTGCTAAATTATTGGTGAAATTAAAAACAGTTTGTCTGAAACTTGACAGAGGGAGCCAAACAATCCTCTCTGTAACATATAAATTATTACACTTATGTCCCCCAGTTCCTTCAAGGAGCTGAAGGTGGTGGTGTACACTGTATCCCCCTCTCTTCATTGTATCCCCCCCTCTTGAGAGCCAGTGTGGTGTAGTGGTTAAGAGTGGTAAACTCGTAATCTGGGGAACCGGGTTCGTGTCTCCACTCCTCCACACGCAGCTGCTGGGTGACCTTGGGCTAGTCACACTTCTCTGAAGTCTCTCAGCCTCACTCACCTCACAGAGTGTTTGTTGTGGGGGAGGAAGGGAAAGGAGAATGTTAGCCGCTTTGAGACTCCTTCGGGTAGTGAAAAGCGGGATATCAAATCCAAACTCCTCCTCTTCTTCTTCTTCATTTTATCCTCACAACAACCCTATGAAGTAGGTTAGAGTAACCTAAGGCCACCCCGTCAACTTCATGGCTAAGCAAGGATTTGAACTCTGGTCTCCTAGGGTTCTGGTCCAACATGCTTAATAAAAATATAAATGTGTGTGTTGTCTTTATCTGTGCATATAAACATGAGGGGCAGTGTGGTGCAGCGGTTAGAGCATTGGCCAGCACCAGTTTCATAGCAACTGGGTTTGCAGGGTTGTTGTGAAGATAAAGTGAGTGAGTTGACTTCCTTAAGAAGCTGCGTGGCATAATGATGGTATAAGGTACAAACGTATGGAGAAAACAGAAGGCCTTGCTTGCCACTATGAGCTTCACAGGCTCTATGAGCTTCCCCTCTGCCGCTTCAGTTCGTCCTACAGATGTTTCATATTTCTGCTCTTATCATCCCAGGCTGCGTGAGCTCCGCTCTGTGTCATGCAGCAGCTCTGAGCTGTAACTCAGCCTTGGTGGGATGGGCAGATAACGTCATGCTTTTGTTTTGGAACGCTTGCTCACGTTTCTGTTTCCAAAACTCGGTCCTCTTTGCGTGGGATCTGGCTGCTTGTTCTCAACTGCCTGAACTCTGTCCAAGGGGCAAGATATTGCACAGCTCCTGTGGTCCTCGCCGCACGTCAGAGAGTGCAGGGCGGAATAAGAGTCAGGTCCTAGCTCGGCGGTAGAGCTTCTACCTTGCATGTAGAAGGTCCGCGGGTTCAATCCCCAGCACCGCCAGGTAGGGTTGGAAATGTTGCCTGCCTGAATCCCTGGAGAGGTGCTCCTGGTCATTGTAGACCAGCAATGTCCAACCGGTCGACTGCGATCGACGGGTAGATCGCCAGGGTTATCCAGGTCGATTGCGGGAGTAAAAAAAGAGATCGCCCGGTTGCTTCTGAGTGATCGCGATGTGCTTTGCCCCGGCGCCATGTCCCATCGCCGGTGCTAGCGCTGCTGTGAAAGCTTTAATTCCCTTGGTTGGCAGCAGACTGGGAGAAGGAGTGAGGGCTGCGGACTGTTGTATGATTGGTCTGCCACCCTTCCCCCCAAAAAGCTCAACAGCTCTGGTTATTATCCCCCCCCTAAAAAAAGCTCAACAACTGTGGGCAACGACAATGGGTAGATCACATTATACTGGGAGTAGATCGTAGTCTCTATAGAGTTGGATGTTTCTGTTGTAGACGATAGATGCAGCTGGATAAAAACCTATGGTCTGATCTGGTATAAGGCAGCTTCCTTTCCTGCTAGGAGTAAGTGGCTGGAGGATGCAGTGGCTAACAGCAGTATAGAGATAGAGGGCAAGATTCAGTCTGAATTCTTGCCACTGGCAACGAGGGATATGGGGAGATGCTTTAAAAGGCCCAAGCATGAACGCAAGTACCCCTGTGGCTCTGCAGAGGTGGAGTCTGTGGCCCATGTCCTCCTGTACTGGACAATATCTTTATCAAACCCCTCTAATTTGGAAGCTTCGGCTGCCCCAAAATGCTCCAGCCTGGCTGCTGACTGGCGCCTGTTCCAGAGAGCATAGAATTGTAGAGCTGGAAGGGAGCGCATGTAGATCACCTCGTCCAACCCCCTGCAATGCAGGAATCATTTGCCCACTGTGGGGCTTGAACCCACAACCCTGAGATTAAGAGTCTTGTGCTGTACCAACTGAGCTATCCCAGGTCACGAAAACAACTGCACAATTCAAAGTGTTGGTTATGACCTCTGAAGCCCTATATGACTTGTGCCCAGGCTCCCTGAGAAAATGTGCCTCACTATATATGAATGTTCTGGGATCCTCGGCTGACCACCTTCTGTCGGTCCCATGAGCATCAGAAGCGCATGGTCGGCGGTGACACGAAAGGGAGCCTTTTTCCGTGGCTCCAGCTTTGTGGAATTCCCTCCCAGGAGAGGTGAGACTGGCTCCCTCCTTGGCAGGCTAAGACTGACTTATTCAGAAGGCCTCAGTGTCCAAAATTAGCCAGGCGCCGTGTGCGTTTTGCCATCCAGCAGCCCTTTATGAGATGGGTGGTGGGAGGTCCTAATGGAGGTGTGGGCTTTGGTCCTGAGGACATAAAATGGACACACATTTCAAGATGCTATAAGATTATTTAGATTCATTCCTTTAGTCCGGGTTGGAGCATGGCCTGAGGAGGATCCCAAGGGCCAGGGAGAGAGGTTGTGTGCGGGGTGTGTGTGTGTGTGTGTCATTTATTTCCTGGGACAGAGGTTTAGCATCCCTGCCCTGCACCTAGGATTTCCAAGGCTGCTATTTGGGGAGGAAAAGGCTGCAAAATTTGGAAAATAAGCTTGGTTTGTGCTGACTGCAGTTAATTGTACAAAAAACATGTTATTGTCGTTCAGTCGTGTCCGACTCTTCGTGACCCCATGGACCAGAGCACGCCAGGCACCCCTATCCTCCACTGCCTCCCGCAGTTTGGCCAAACTCATGCCAGTCGCATCGAGAACACTGTCCAACCATCTTGTCCTCTGTCATCCCCTGCTCCTTGTGCCCTCCATCTTTCCCAACATCAGGGTCTTTTCCAGGGGGTCTTCTCTTCTCATGAGGTGGCCAAAGTACTGGAGCCTCAACTTCAGGATCTGTCCTTCTGGTGAGCACTCAGGGCTGATTTCTTTAAGGATGGATAGGTTTGATCTTTTTGCAGTCCACGGGACTCTCAAGAGTCTCCTCCAGCACCATAATTCAAAAGCATCAATTCTTCGGCGATCAGTCTTCTTTATGGTCCAGCTCTCACTTCCGTACATTACTACTGGGAAAACCATAGCTTTAACTATATGGAGCTTTGTCGGCAAGGTGATGTCTCTGCTTTTTAATATGCTGTCTAGGTGGACTGCAATCCCGTGCCCATAGAATAAACCCCATTGATCACAGTGGGAATTGTAAACATATAAAAATGGAATTGTGTTTGACGCTTTTGACCGGGCAGCACACCTGAGCTGTGTGTGCCTGTGTGTGTTCTGCTTAAGATAAAAATTTAAAAAAAAATACAAGGGAATGTCCCTTTCTGGGATTACAGTTGGAACAAGAATGCTTTTTTATTTGTTAATTCCCCACATCAAAGGCCGGGGAACCCTTTTAAGTACTCTGTTAATGACTAGTGGGGTATGGCCCGCATGTTGTTTGCATAGTTAGGCATAATAGAGTAATTACTACTTGCGTAACTGGCAAGAAGGCTAGATACTGAAATGTTCTTTGCGTTTCAGTGTTCTCATTTGCCAGGCTTGCTTTATGGCAGGCTAGTAAATAGCAGCTTGCCCGATTTGCCTGCGGTGGATAATAATCTCTTGCCTGCAACTGAACTGGGAGAATTTTGAAAATTGGAGGACAGTTGTCCATCAATGACTAACATAGGTATGTATGTGCAGGCAGGCAGGCAGATGAGTCAACAAATATGTATGGGCAGGCAGGCAATGTTTTTCTGGTTGGGCTAAGTAACAAGGGTGAGGAACCCGTGGGCCTCTCCAGATGTTGATGGGACTACAGTTCCCACAATCCCTGACCATTGGCCATGTTGCCTGGGGCTGATGGGAATTGGAATCCAGGAACATCTGGAGCAGAGCTTTCCAAACTGTGTGTCATGACATGTTGGTATGTTCTAGGTGTGTCACGCTCCCTGCACTCCTCCTGGGGCTGGAAAGGGGCTAGTTTAACCTCCAGTTTGCTAATAAAACTGAATTATTGTGTTGTGAAATGATGCACGTCTAAAAAGTGTGTCACCGACACGAAAAGTTTGGAAAGCTCTGATGTGGAGGGTCATAAGTTCCTCATCCCTGTATTAATGGACCTAATGTTCTACCACTGAGCTACAGTTTTGGTGGAATACAGTTTTGCTGGAGGCAGCCAGAAGCATTTGGAAATGCCTCAAAAGCTGGTGTGATAAAAGCAAGCGGCTGCTGTGTTGTAAAAATTGGTCCTTAATATCCTTTCAGCACGTACTTGGAGGCCTGTCATCGCCCACTTCCCTTTTGGCACGTTTGCAGAAATCTCTTTGGCGGGTGAGAATGCCCAAAGGTGTCACAGGAAGCCACTTAATGAAGTGGGCTAATTTATTTGGACCATTAAAAAAACAACAACCCTCTAAACGACTCCAAAACCACTTTGTATGTGGGTTTTTAAATAAGTCAGAAATGGAAAGCTGTAGGGTCATTGTGCCATTTATTTTTTAAAAGTGTGTGTATCTGCTTATCTTACTTGCCAAACTGCAAAATGAATGGAAAGTGGTTTGCAGCAATAGAATATTTGGTCAATATATTAAAAACTATATTAAAGATTAAGGTTACCAGACCTCCAGTTCTGAGCAGTCTCCAGGTTTGCCTTCCCCTGACAGGTGGACGGCTTGACTCTCCAGGTGGGTGAGAGTGCCTTTAATAGAGCAAAAGAATATTAAGAAGATTATGCATGTTGTTTGTGAGCTTTAGTCCGGTAGGACTTGGCTGCAAATTATAGCATAGAACGGGGTAGGCAACCTAAGGCCTATGGGCCAGATGCGGCCCAATCGCCTTCTCAATCCGGCCCGCAAATGGACTGGGAATCAGCATGTTTTTACATGAGTAGAATGTGTTCTTTTATTTAAAATGCATCTCTGGGTTATTGTGGGGCCTGCCTTGTGTTTTCACATGAGTAGAATGTGTGCTTTTATTTAAAATGCATCTCTGGGTTATTTGTGGGGCATAGGAATTCATTCATTTCCCCCCAAAAATATAGTCTGGCCCACCACATGGTCTGAGGGATGGTGGACCAGCCCATGGCTGAAAAAGTTTGCTGACCCCTGTAGAACTTCTGGGAGACCTGTCCTCCTCTGCTCCCCTCTCCCAATTAACCTCCATCTCCAGGGCTTGTCCCTGTGACATCACCAAGTCCCAGGCTTGGGCCCTGAACTCTCAGGATCTGGGATGCTCCTTATCTGGCAATCACACTGAAGATACATAAATAAGCAGTCATGGAAGAGCATGATGAGCCCCAAGTAGAATTAAATGACAGAAATCCTGATGCAGGTGTCTCCCCACTGATGGGGGTTACATTCCCAGGAACCACACGTATATGTGAAATCGTGTATAGTGGGGAACACCATCTAAAAAGCCGAACTCTTTCCAAAATCCACAAAAAACCCCACCAAACTCCACCACAAAAATTCCCTCCAAACTCTAGCTCTCCACAGTCCTCAAACCTTGGTGCAAAGGCTCATGGGATTGCAAGCTGTGTTCCTGCTCTTTTTGCGCCATTTTTTGCTATTTAAATCTATTTATTTAAATATTTCCTGGCGCTGCCCATAGATGCGGTCGCACGTGAGTCAAAATGCATGTAAGTGGGGAAAACGTTTGGAAACCAAGGCACAGCTTCTGATCGGCTGCAGGAAGCTCCTGCAGCCATTCGGAAGCTGCGTCGGACATTCGGGTTCCAAAGAACGTTTTCAAACAGGAACACTTACTTCCGGGTCTGTGGCGTTCAGCATCCAAAGCGTTTGACTTGCAAGGCGTTCGCAAACCAAGGTACAACTGTATTAGCATCACATACAAAAGCCACCTGCATAATCTTGTGCTAACCGAGCATATAAAGACGTGCAATGACCTGGGCTGTTTCTCACATAAACATGGCCACAGGTTGTCAAAGAAAAGATGGATGCCAGTTTGCTCTCGGTTCCCTCGCGTGAAGGCAGTTAGATCTCTGGCCCACTATTTGAGTGATCTGATAAATCCTACGCTAAGAAGGGCCTTTACACTAGCTCGATTTCATGCCATCCCCACGACATTCTTACAGGGTGTATTTCTCAATAATCCTCTGGATCTTTGACTCTGCCTATGCAACAAAGGAAAGATAGAGGACTTGATTCACTTTTTCCTCTACTGCCCACTATATGTCTCAATAAGACCTAGGCTTTTCCCTCTAATCCCACCGACTATCGCCAGGGACGTTGACCGCATGAAATACTTACTAGCAGATGCCAACCCCCCCTTGATTTTACGTGGAGTGGCCATCTATACGTTACAGGCCCTGAAACTCAGGACACCTTTTTGGCTAACTTGCCTTAGCCTTAGTCCTATGTATCTTCCCGACATGGACACTGTCGTCATGCCCTGCTATTGCTCTCTATTTTATCTGTATTATCCAGCACGATTTTACATCCAATGTTTTAATTGTATCTGTAGTATTCTTTGTATAATTGCGCCAGGCCACTGCCTGGTCTTTTACTATGTGCTATGGCCATATGGCTAATGCAATAAATAAATTGATTGATTGAGTTTGTTCTTTCTGTGAGCTAATCCATGGTCAGTCTTAGTTCAGGGGTGGCGAACCTGTGGCTTTCCCAGTGTTGCTGGATCAATATATTTCTGACCGTTGCCCAAGGGGCTGACGGGAATTGTTGTCTGTTTCCTGTGTATTCCTATATGTGTCTACTCAGAAGTAAGCCCCATTAATGGGATTGGGTTAATGGAATAACAATTATAATAAAAATTATTATAAATAATGATGGGTTAATGGAATTAATGGAAGTTTTTATAGGATTGCACTGAAAATGGACTTTATTGGATGCTCACCCATAAGAAAACACTACTTTTAGGAATAAAAACCTTTAATATATTCATATATTAATACAACAAACGTCTTTTTATTATAAGTATCCGATCTTCATCAACTTAAAGCAGCAGAATATTTTCTTGGAGAAGCGACATCACTGGATGTGATCAAAGTATGGTCCTTTCAACGGCTATTATCTATTGGCATTACAAATAATAGTATCTTGTGCTGCTGCTTGCGTGTGTGTGTTTGCTTAACCTCATCTGGAAAGGATGCTAGAATTGTCACCTGTGCAGGTGAGTGAGCCTGGAAGGCATCACTGGCTTGTCAGGTGCCTTTACAGGTGAGTGTGATGACAAGCAACTTGAATTATTTTTTCAAAACATAGGAAGCTGCCTTATATCTGAGTCATACCATTGGTCTAAGTAGGTCAGTATTGTCTACACTGACTGGCAGGTGCCCTCAAGGGTTTCAGGCAGGAGTCTCTCCCAGCCCTATGTCCAGATGTCAGAGATTGATCCTGGGCCCTTCTACCTGCATAGCAAATGCTTTACTACAGAGCCCTAAGGAAGGAAATGATATTTTCAACACTGTTGCTGGAAAGTTTTGAGGTGAATTTGGAAAGTGGTTTTCTGCTAATGGGGTTTTTGGGGACTATTTTAAATACGTTATATTATAAAATCATATTCTTAAAATTTTTTGTTCACCTCCTTTTGGCAACTCCTGCAGCCAAGCTGATGCCAAACGTATCGCTCTGCTTTCCTTTTAATTCAAATACATTTTATTCAATTCCCACAGATTTCACATATAATTCCAATACGTAATACAGTCATGCCTCGGATCTGTTCCGGAAGTCCGTTCAACTTCTGAAATGTTCGACTTCCGAAGCGTGGCTTCCGAAGCTCCTGAAGCCAATCGGAAGCCGCGGAAGTCCTGTCGGATGTTCAGCTTCCGAAAGAACATTCAAAAACCGGAACGCTCACTTCCGGTTTTCGATCGTTTGGGAGCCGGAACGTTCGACTCCCAAGGCTTTGGGGAGCCGAGGTACGACTATAATTATTTCTTTTGTTTTATCAACTTCTCATCCTGTTTTCCGATTCCCCCCTACCTCTGTGATGTACCCCATCTTCCCTCTTTTGTATCCTAATCACAGTACAATAATTTATAAATCTTTCCGTTGCTCACAACTCAAATCCTGCTCGCGTATTCATATTATAATATCCCTTTAAATACACTGCTTTCTTTTGGACCACACCAGTGAGACCAAGTGGGGGTGTCTTGTTGTTTGAGCAGCCCAGGGCCTCTGTAATAATTTAACAATTTAACAATAACAATACAGGAATTTATTATTTATACCCAGCCACTCTGGGAGGCTTGGATCAAAATATAAAAATGTAATAAAACGTCAAACATTTAAAACTCCCCTATATGTACAGGGCTGCCTTCCATACGCACTGCTGAGGTTTGCGTCTGGGACAAACAGATGTCAACAGCAATTTCTGTCCCACCTTTCTTCCATCCTGGAACTCAAATCGGCATACCTCCTGATCTGAGATGGTCACTCACCCACCTAGATACTGACCAGAGGCAGACCTACTTTGCTTCAGCAGGCCCTCTTGCATCTTCAGATCATAAACCTATTGTGAACTGCTGTGGTATATATTTGCAAGAATAATAATATACAGCTGTCTTAAAGCAGGTGTAGCAAATACTGCACACCCTCCAGTTGTTGCTGGACTCCCAATTCCCATCAGCCACTACTAGCATAGCCAATGGTTGCAATCCGGAGGGGCCTCCACATTGGGCATCGCTGCCATAAATGAATAAAAAAAATCACTTCCTTCTGAATCCGGTTAAGCTCATGCATAAATGCTGGCCATCACATCTTTATTACGCCCTCGAGGAAAGGAAGTGAGCTTGATGGAAGTTTCCGTTGTGTACCTTGGTTATTATTATTATTATTTTAGAAAGACAGGGTGCGAGAGGCAGCATGGTGTAGTGGCTAGAGCACTGGTCTAGGACAGGCCTAGGGGTGATGGGAATTGTAGAGTCCAACAATGCTTGGAGATGCCATAGGTTTCCTGGCTCTGTAGTTCACAAAGTACTTCACAAAGTGGGTGTGAGGGGTGTGTGAGAGAGAAATAGGTGGCTGTGGAGAAATAATTGTCTATGCTACCTTGAACTCCTTGGAGATATGGCAGGATAATAGTGTAGTTACAGTATGGAGTCGTGGTATGTAGTGCCAGAACTGGAGGGTGTTGCCATGTTCTGTTCTGAAAGGGGGGGGGGGAGAGAAATGGTGGTATAACTACCGGTACATTAGGGCAATTCCTTTATTTGGACCAACCAAAATGTTGCAGAGGTGTGCCTGTGTATTTCATTGTTCATCTCTCCCAAGGAAATGTGTGAAGGATTGTGGTCAGCAGGTTTTGCATACCATTTCCCGCCCCCCTAAACTTTCTCTCCCACGTTTCCCTCCTCCCCAGTAACACTTGTCAACACTGCATGGATTCTGAAGAGGTGGATTGGGTTTGCCGAAGGCTTGCCGTTCTGAATTCGTTGATTCTTTGCCGTTTTCGTTGCAGCAAACTGACTTGGCTACCCTTGGTGGCTGGAACCCATAGGTGCTTTTACGGCAGAAGGCCGGGGGGCCCACAGTAGGCAGAGCCAGGATTGTTAGCTGGCCCCCTATTCTCCTAACAAGGTTCACAGAATTCCCTGGGAAGAGGAATGGAGGGTTTAAACGTAATAAACTACTGCTCCCAGCATTCTTTGCAGGAAGCCATGACAATTTTGGGGATTCCAAACATTAAAGAGGGCCAGATTTGATAAAGTGAACGTGCATGAGGGTCAACTAAAGTTCTTGAGCTTTTTTAAGAATTTTACCCCAGGAGGTAGACTGCCGCAGGGGCCGGATTAAACCGACGGGTGGCCTGGAAACGGACTTTGGACATGCCTGGTTTAAAGCAGGGGTCAGCAAACTTTTTCAGCAGGGGGCCGGTCCACTGTCCCTCAGACCTTGCGGGGGGCCAGACTATATTTTGAAAAGAATTGTGAACAAATTCCTACCGGTATGCCCCACAAATAACCCAGAGATGCATTTTAAATAAAAGCACACATTCTACTCATGGAAAAACACGCTGATTCCCGGACTGTCCGTGGGCCGGATTGAGAAGGCGATTGGGCCGCATCCGGCCCCCGGGCCTTAGTTTGGGAACCGCTTTAAACGAATAGTGTGTAGACGGGTGGGGTTGAACTGAGTTTGTGTGTGTGTGTTTAACTAGAGAGAATCCAGATTTGCATTTCCTGTCTATTGGCGTGTAACCCTCTTATGAGTCAGCACAGTCATGTTTCTGAATGAAGCTGATTCACCAGCAGAAGTGTGTAGGCTGGGCCCAGTTCCCTGGTCCTTGAAGCAAGGGGCTCTGCCTTTTAAAGGGGAAATGGTGTGGCCTTGAGTTGTGACAGGGTTTGTAGCGCAAGTCTAAGGGTAGATCCCGAGTGGTCCAGTTTCTGCTCCCCTCATGTGGTGGAGGTTTGGGTTCAGGGGCGAACGATGGAAATATGGCTCTCTGAGCGAGGACAAAATTTCATAGAATCATAGAGTTGGAAGAGACCACAAGGGCCATCCAGTCCAACCCCCTGCCAAGCAGGAAACACCATCAAAGCATTCCTGACAGATGGCTGTCAAGCCTCCGCTTAAAGACCTCCAAAGAAGGAGACTCCACCACACTCCTTGGCAGCAAACTCCACTGTCGAGCAGCTCTCACTGTCAGGAAGTTCTTCCTAATGTTTAGGTGGAATCTTCTTTCTTGTAGTTTGAATCCATTGCCCCGTGTCCGCTTCTCTGGAGCAGCAGAAAACAACCTTTCACCCTCCTCTATATGACATCCTTTTATATATTTGAACATGGCTATCATATCACCCCTTAACCTTCTCTTCTTCAGGCTAAACATACCTGGAGCCCCGCCTCACATCTTATTCACCTTTTCTCAACTAAGTACTCACATTCCCACCCCACCCCCCACTGAAGTTCGCTTTTTGGAGGAAAAAAAAGAGAGGACTAAGTGCAATTAATAATAATAAATTCAAATTTCTAAGCCTGAATGCCTGCAAGTTGTTTGAGGGGCCTGTCTCTCCTACCCACCCCTCCCTGGGACGGGTCAGCATTTATAAAACCAACAGGCAAAATGCATTCCTTGTGTAGAAAATAGTAGAACTGGCTAGAGGGGAACAAAATCGAAAATTCTTTCTTGTAGCACCATAGAGACCAACTGAGTTTGTTCCTGGTATGAGCTTTCGTGTGCATGCACACGAAAGCTCATACCAGGAACAAACTCAGTTGGTCTCTAAGGTGCTACTAGAAAGAATTTTCGATTTTGTTTTGACTATGGCTAGAGGGGATTAGATTTCTTCCTTTGTTTAAAAGCGGCAGCAGCAACAATACTGGACAGCTTGAGCTTTTTAATGTGGCATTACACAGCTGAGCTATCTGGAGAGTAGAATCATATGGTGCAGTCGGAGATATTGGGAACTAACAAGACCTGATTGTTGCCATAATAATAATAATAATAATAATAATAATAATAATAATAATATTTTTTATTTGTGTACCGCCCATCTAACTGGGTTGCCCTGGCAACTCTGGGCGGCTTGCAACAAAATATTAAAAACACAATAAAACAGTGGACGGCAAGGTTTACCTGTGATTTCCGGCACCTGTGTAGATGTGATTTCCGGCGCCGCGAAGTGAGTCCCTGCGCTGTGCCAGTTTAGCGCAGCGCGCGGGGACTCGTTGAGCGGGTGGCTCGGTTTGGGGGTAGCTCGTGGGCTGGTTAAACAACCCCGTGGGCCGCTTGTGGCCCATGGGCCTTAGGTTGCCCACCCCTGCAATAAAACCTCAATATAACCACAATAAAAACAGGACTGCCTTCAGATGTCTTCTAAAAATCAGGTGTTTCTTTGACATCCGATGGGAAGGTGTTCCACAGGGAGGGTGTGATTAGTTAATGGAACCTCTCCACTGAGAATATTGATCTGTTGGTATAACAAGGTCTTGATTTTGGTCATTAACCTAGTTAAAGAAAGGGGGCCCTTGTGTCTTCGAAGGTGTCTCTCTTCATTATGCCTTTAATTGCCCTCTTGTGTCTGCTGAGAGGTTCCTTGTAACTTCTTGCAATGAAGGAACTCCGTGTCCGGCTGAACCAGGGGGTTGGAGACACTCCTTCAGCGTTAAATTTTAACGCACAAACAGACAGCTTGAAATGGGCATCAACTGCATAACGCTAGTTGGCCAAGAGATTGTCCCACCTTGGAGAAACTCGGCTCCGTTGCATCTGTCATGTTGCGATATTAATTGGTTGACGCTGTCAAATTCTGTAGTTCCATCAAGGGAGAAGTGTTCCAATGTGTCTTGGTAGCCTAACTCAAATTGGTGTGGTGAAGCATAAAGGGAGAGAGTGTCTGAGTGTCCCTTGCACCATTGTAAGGAGGTTGCATGCATGCACATACCTGAACTTGTGCTGCAAGTAAACCAGCCCCGAGTTTGCACAAGAGCTGAGATTCCTGACATCAAAACAAGTGTGCAACGTGGAAACGAGCACCTAGCACAGCAGCCGTTTTTAATCAGGTCCACGCGACTCCACAAATTTGGTACATTTCCAGGTAAAAAAATGGGTCATGTTGCGATTCTATTAATAGAATGTGATGCATAAGAGAGGGAAGGTTTGTGTGGTGGGAGGCATTCTCTGGGGAAACAAAGGGTACCGTCTTGGAACTTGGCGAGGCCG
The DNA here is from genome assembly GCF_009819535.1 of Lacerta agilis. NCBI lineage: Eukaryota > Metazoa > Chordata > Lepidosauria > Squamata > Lacertidae > Lacerta > Lacerta agilis. The sequence goes on from NC_046324.1 coordinate 42,821,524, forward strand.
GAAATTAATAGTGCAGCGAGCGAGCTGAAGGGGCTGTGCTGGGAATGGGGCAAGTTCCTTCCGGCTGGTGGTGGCTGCAGATAGTGGAAGGAAATGCGGAAGGAAATTCCAGTAAAACAGGAAGGATGGGCCAAAAGAGCCACCAGGTGCCCGAGCCTCTCAAGTACGCCTGCAGCTCTTGAAACTCACCAGCTCTTCCTTCCCCTTTCTGCACAATGAAAATGGAAGTTATTCTGAACCCTGGAGGCTTATCGTGCTCCTTCTGGGAGGTGCTGATCTGGATCTTGTGCCGTCAGGGCTCTGCACGAGTGGCAGTGTGGTGTAGTGGTTAGTGTTGGACCTGAGAGACCAGGGTTCCAATCCCCACTCGGCCATGAAGCTCACTGGGTTGACCTCTCAGCCTAACCTACCTCACAGGGTGGTTGTGAGGATGAAATGAGGAATTGTGCATTTCACCCTGAGCTCCTTGGAGGTCAAAGGCCCATCGAGTCCAGCATCTTTTATCACAGGGTGCAGCCAGATGCTTGCCAGCAAGAGCTGAGTGGAGGGAACAGCATTTTCCCACTTGTAATTCCCAGCAGCTGATATTTAGACGCAGACTGTCTGATAGCTCAGTTGGTTAGAGCGTGGTGCTGATAATGCCAAGGCTGTAGGTTCGATCCCCGTTTGGGACAACTGCACATTCCTGCATTGCAGGGGGCTGGACTGATCCTCAGACTCCCTGCAAATTCTTTGACAGGATCCAGCCATTGTGGCTAGTAGCTATTGCAGCTGGGACAACCAGAAAGCATAAAACAAAGCAGCTACATATTCTGCAAATAAGAACATTTAATAATAATAATAATAATAATAATAATAATAATAATAATAAATTGATTTATATACTGATCTTCACCAATCAAAAGATCCTAGTCTGGTGTACATCATTTAAATAATAATAAAAGCAAAATACAAAGCATAATAGACAGCATAATAGTAAAATAATTATAATAATCATTTTGATATTATAGTGTGCTTTGTTGGCATCCGTCTGTCTCGAGAGACAATGGAGTGCGCTTCTGGCGGTCAAGTCAAACCACTGCATGATATACGACACAGGAATGTTTCAAAATAAAAAAAAATTGCTTCCTGTAGCACCTTCGAGACCAACTGCATTTTTCAAATATCTGAAGTGTGCATGCACACGAAAGCTCATACCAAGAACAAACTCAGATGGTCTCTAAGGTGCTACTGGAGGGATTTTTTTTATTTTTTATTTTGTTTTGACTATGGTAGACCAACACGGCTACCTACCTGTAATTAGATCATGAGGTTCTTAGATGTAGACCTGGATCTCTTGAGCTAATAATGGGAGAGGACTCTGGGATGACGGAAGTTGTGCTCGGCAAATTTTGCTACGTCAAGTGGAGTTTGGTTCTTTTGCTGCTGCGCAAGGGAAATTAATGTTGTCTTGCCTTGTTCTCTGTTTGCATTGGCCCACTTCGTGACTCGGCTCTGAATGCCTTTCTCCCCTTTGTTCTGGCTTGCAGCGAAACAAATATAATGGTTTAGTATTACTCGAACATCATTTGGAGCACCACGGATTCTCCGCCTCTGACCCATTCCATCATCTTTGTTTACCCTAGTGGGAAACTCGCAGACAGGTCACTAGTACAATGACTGTCTCCTGCTGTCATCCCCCAGTACAGTGATACCTCTGGTTACGTGCTTACCGTATTTTTCGCTCCATAAGACACACTTTTTTCCTCCTAAAAAGTAAGGAGAAATATCTGTGCGTCTTATGGAGCGAATGGTGGTCCCTGGAGCTGAATTGGCCAGGGGCCAAAAGAGGATCATGCTTTTTATTTTACAAAGAGAAAAGGGGGTGTTGAAAGGACCCCCCTCAGCAGCTGATCAGCAAGAGATCGGGAGAGAGATAAGAGTCCCCAGCTCCCTTTCAGCCCCGCCCTCCTTTGTTGAATGTGCTGCAGAGGGAGCTTGGTTGTTTCCCCAGCTACATGTGACTGGCTGATTAGATTATCTGTCTGGAAACTGTAGAAAAGGCTCCCTTTCCTTTAGAAGCTGCAGAAATGTGAGTTGAACTCCATAAAAACGGGGCTTTTCCTCTTTGCTTTTCCCCCTTTGCAAAAAAAGCTGCAAAACTTTTAGCTGATCCTAAAAAAAGGGTTTTTCCCTTTGCAAAAAAAGCTGCAAAACTTTTAGCTGATCCTCAAAAACAACAACAACAGGGCTTTTAGAGGAGGAAAACCAGAAAAATATTATTTTTCTGGTTTCCTCCTCTAAAAACGAGGTGCGCCCTATGGTCCGGTGCGCCTTATGGAGCGAAAAATACGGTGATTCGTTCCGGAGGTCCGTTCTTAACCTGAAAACTGTTCTTAACCTGAAGCACCACTTTAGCTAATGGGACCCCTCACTGCCGCTGCGCCACCAGAGCACGATTTCTGTTCTTATCCTGAAGCAAAGTTCTTAACCTGAAGCGTTATTTCTGGGTTAGCGGAGTCTGTAACCTGAAGCGTATGTAACCCGAGGTACCACTGTATCTGGAGGCATTTTTGCCTCTGATCCCGGGGTTACAAAACACCCAGTCTGACTAGCCAAGCAGCCACTGATTGTCTCAACCCCCCATGAATATCCTCAATGCTCTGCGATTCCTGGAAATCTTTTGGACATGACCCACATGCAGAGTTCTCTCTCGTGTAGACCAACCAGGCTGCCTTGCTGGCTAAGTTACAGCCTTGCATTTCTGGAGTGCATTTGTACAAGAGCTCCACATAGTGGCTTTGGGTTTATTTTTAAAACAGTGTCAGAAGGGTTGACTCGAGTCGCTGCTTTTCTTTTTTAAAATAAGTATCCCTTCTCCTTTTCTTTAGGTGAAATGTTTCGCTTTCCACCCGGCGTTGCCCATTTAATTCAAACTCGGTTAGCTAGCAACACTTCCTGTCAACGGCCCTCCCTTATTGGCTGGCGTTTCGCAGCCGCCAAATAAAGCAACAGTATATAAAGGGAGGGTGTCAGGCCGGCTGCTGTGGAAAGAGCTTTTCGTGTGGGTGGCTCCGTTGTGAATGGGATCATAACTGCGGCTCTCTCTCTTATCTTCCTGGCAGCATTCACCAGGGGGTGGGGAGTGTTATTTTTTTGTTTCATTTCCTTTTTCGAAGGCTGAAACTGTGTTCCAGCACCTGCAAAATCCGCAAGCATTTGGCTGGAAGTTATTGTACTTTCAACTTTCTCACCGGTGTGATTCTCTTTAATTTTCTATCACTGCTTTTGGTGCTTTTGTTAAGAAGGGTCAAGCCCGTAAACTAGACTCTGGGGAAATTTTTGTGGGGATGATTAAAACTACAATGGGGCATGTCAGTCAGTGTGACATACCACAACCCTCAATACAAGCAGTCATGGTCATTGAAAATTCAAGAGTACAGTATCTGTTTATTTACATTTATATCCCGCCTTTTCTCCAAGGAGCTCACTGCATTGTGCTTGGTTCTCCCCTCTTCATTTCATCCTCTTAACAGCCCTGTGAGGTAGGCTAGGCTAAGGGACTGTGAGGGGCACAAGGTCACCCAGTGGGCTTCAGAGGGGTGGGTGGGTTTGGACCTTGGTCTCTCAGGTTCTACAACACTCCAGCCACTACACCAGGGGTCAGCAGACTTTTTTCAGCAGGGGGCCGGTCCACTGTCCCTCAGACCTTGTGGGGGGGGCAGACTATATTTTGAAATAAATATATGAATGAATTCCTATGCCCCACAAATAACTCAGAGATGCATTTTAAATAAAAGCACACATTCTACTCATGTAAAAACACGCTGATTCCTGGGCTGTCCGCGGGCTGGATTTAGAAGGCGATTGGGCCGGATCCGGCCCCCGGGCCTTAGTTTGCTTAACCATGCACTACACCATACTGACGCTGATACAAAAATAAAAACGTACAAGTGGTTTCGGACACGATGTACCGTATTTTTCGCTCCATAGGGTGCACCTTGTTTTTAGAGGAGGAAACAAGAATTTTTTTTTCCTGGTTTTCCTCCTCTAAAAGCCATTTTTTGGGGATCAGCTAAAAGTTTTGCAGCTTTTTTTGCAAAGGGAAAAGCCCTGGTTTTTTTTGAGGATCAGCTAAAAGTTTTGCAGCTTTTTTGCAAAGGGGGAAAAGTAAAGCTCCTTTTGCAAAGAGGGAAAAGCAAAGAGGAAAAGCCCCCTTTCAACACCCCCTTTTCTCTTTGTAAAATAAAAAGCATGATCCTCTTTTGGCCCCTGGGCAATTCAGCTCCAGGGACCACCATTCACTCCATAAGACGCACAGATATTTCCCCTTACTTTTCAGGAGGGGAAAAGTGCACCTTATGGCGTGAAAAATACAGTAATTTGTGGGGACAACACACAGTAAGAGCCTGTCTCTTGTGCTTCTGTTGGGTGCCTGCAGACCACATCTCCCATCATCCTGGATCATTAGTGACGCTGAATGAGGCTAATGGGAGTTGCAGTGTAGCAACATCTGGAGGGTTGCAGCTTCCCCATCCCTGGTGTGCAAACCTGTTCCTAACACATGGAGAGATGCATAATGTCCGTGTCGGATATAGTGCACTGAGAAATGAAGGGAACAGGAAGTACAAGGGGGACATGTGCTTCCTCTTCTCCCTGTCTCCAAACCATTCCGTAATGTCTGGAACCACAGACTTTCCAGGTGTGTTTGAACCTTGGCCTGCTAAACGCCTTATCTGCAAGAAAATCAACATTTTGCTAAGCTTTTTTAGGTTGGGATGGACAAGGCTTTAGTTAGAAGTCTGGTTTTCGTTGTTAACGTCCTTTCCTTGAATTGTGCTGGTAACAATTGCATGGAAAGAGGCTGAGGAATGTTACCCTCTCTCTTTCATCTTCAGATGCTGACTACTGCCACCCTTCTTGTTTGTGCTGTTCTTGAGTTCCTCCCTGGAGAATTGTATGGGACTTCCCCCCTTTATTTATTCTGTGTTTCTCTTACACAAGCAAAGAAGGAATGTTGGTGCAGTTCAAGATTTCCTGAATTCAATCCTCTATTGTGCTTCAGGCTCAAAATATGCTTAAAAACCACACAAAACACCTGTGGGTTTAAAATAATGGTTTATGGAAGCATGCTGTTAAGCCTAGGAAACAAGATACTAGTCCTTAAGGATGTTGGTATGAATGCTCCCCTTTAGTCCTTTCAAAGACCGATCAAGACCTTTCCCAAATAGCCTTTGAGTTGACTTGTTGGCTGCTGTTTCTGCTGTTGTATTCTGTACTGGTCATTCCAATTATTCCATTAAAAAAAAAATGCTATCTGCTCAGGACAGTGTGATCGGTCCTTTCCTCCACCATTAACTTTTATCTTTACAAGAGCCCTGCGAGGTCGGTCAGGCTGAGAGTGACAGTTCAAGGTCACCCAAAGATCCTTGTTAGCGTTTCTCTTACTATGCTACGTGCATTATTTTTGTGTTTTTATATTGTAAACAACCCTGTAATCCTCGGATGAAAGGTGGCATAGAAATGTAATAAACAAGAACAGAAATAAATAAAACTTCATGACAAAGTGGGGTTTTTTAAAAAGTTTTTTTTTTGGGGGGGGTCCTTTTTATTTCTTTTTTTTTTTTACTACTTAATGTATTTTTTAAAAAATAATTCTACTCTTCTTCCATTCAAGAGCCCAAATCAGTTAACAGCAAAACATTTTTAAACCCATAAATAAAAATCTTAGGGAAACGAACAGCTGGCTCAGGCAATAGAGCACAAACTTTGCCTGGCATCCGTCTGTCTCGGGAGACAATGGAGGTTTGCGCCTTTTGGGAGTAAAGTTAAACTGTTGGAGAGTTGCAGCGCCCTCCGTGGCCCTAGAGACCGATACAGGAGAGACATGTTTTGTTGCATATGGGGAAGATGAAGGTGCCCGGTTTTGTTGCTGTAGATGCACAATGGCGTTTCTTCTCTCTGTACTCCTCCAAGAGGTCATTCTTCCTCTGGTCGCTGCTATGGATACGCGACTTGACTGCCTGTCTCCGGGCACTGCGGTTGTCTGCGAGGGATTCCCACGTGGCAGTAAAGTTAAACTGTTGGAGAGTTGCAGCGCCCTCCGTGGCCTAGAGACCGATACAGGACAGACATGTTTTGTTGCATCTGGGGAAGATGAAGGATGCAAAACATGTCCCTAGATAAGGGTTGGGGAAAGCAGTTGCTTGAGACCCCTGGAGAAATCTTGAATGCTACTGAGGAAGATAAACCAGCAGTCTGACTTGGCATAAGTGAGGTCAGGAACCTTGTGGCCCTCTAGCTCCGCATCAACTTTGACCAGCAAGACCAATAGTCAGGGACGTTGGGAACTGTACGCCAGCAGTATCTGGGGCGGAGGGCACAGGTTCCACGACACCCCTGTGGTATAAAAAAGCAACATCCTATGTTCTTCATGATGCAGCAAAATCGCTGCAGCAGATCAATACCAACCTCCTCAAAGGCATCCTGAAAGTCAGGTTTTAATTAGCTGGGGGAAATGTCTATGATGGCAGGCATGACAAGACTTCCTTTGAGAGACTGCAGACTTTAGAGCAGGCTTCCTCAACCCCGGCCCTCCAGATGTTTTGGGACTACAACTCCCACCATCCCTAGCTGGCAGAACCAGTGGTCAGGGATGATGGGAGTTGTAGTCTCAAAACATCTGGAGGGCCGAGGTTGAGGAATCCTGATTTAGAGCATCAGTGCCATCTGTACTTAATCTGGCAGGGCGGGCGTGGGGCGGGACTCCCAATATTTCATTCTTTATGATTGCAGTAAAACCTCCTGGCAGTTTGCAAGAAACATTCAGATTATCAATAACAGCTCAAATGTTTGCAATTGCTTTAAAAAAAAGGTAATTAAAATAGGCAGTTATCTAAAAAGAACACATTAGGCAAGCCTATCTGGACATACAGATGTTAAACAAAATAGTTCTAAGCAGGTGCTGAAAAGAATACAGCAAAGTTTCCCGATATCAATTGGCAGGGAGTTCCAAAGTGTAGCTGCTACCACAGTTAAAGATCAGTTTCTCACAAATGTGGACCGTATGTGTAACAGGGCGACTTCTGCTTACTGAAGCGGTCAAATGGGCATCTAGGGGGAAAGGCAGTTCCACAATAAACTAGTCCTAAGCGGTTAAGAGCTTTATACTGGTATATCAAGCTTTTGATCTGAGTGCATGGGGAGAAGCCAGTGTGGTGTAGTGGTTAAACTGTTGGACTAGGGACTGGGAGAGCTGGGTTCAAACCCCTACTTGGCCATGGAATTCACTGAGAGGCCTTGGGCCAGTCACAATCTCTCGGCCTAACCTACCTCACAAGGTGGTTGTGAGAATAAAATGGGGGGGGGGAATGACCACCTTGAGCTTCTTGGAAGATAAAGATGGTTTATAAATGTAATAAACAAAACTTGGTTTTGTACACTGCTCTGACTTTTTTTTTTAATATATAAAACAAAACAGGTGGAAACGTATTTTTTTTAAAAATAAAGTAATAAAAATGTGTACATTTGGACATCACAGCAAACTGTAGCTAGAGGAAAGGCAGACGACACACTGTTCTTCTGAATGTTACCGGAAGGCAAAAGTGTGGCAGCGACGACTTGGGTGCAATTTGTAGGTTGATTCTTCAACATCAACTTCGTTGGACTGGTCATGTTGTGCAGATGCCTGATTATCGTGTTCCAAAGCAACTACTCTATTCCGAATTTAAAAATGGAAAACGTAATGCTGGTGGTCAACAAAAGGCGTTCAAAGACTAAAGGCAAATCTTTAAAAATGTAGTATAAACACCGACAACTGGGAAACACTGGCCTGCGAGTGCTCCAGTTGGAGAGCAGCCTTTACCAAAGGTATCATGGGCTTTGAAGACACTTGAACTCGTGACACAAGGGAGAAATGTGCTAAGAGGAAGGTATGCTTGGCAAATCCACACCGTGATCGACTAATGGCTGGAAACCTATGCCCCCAGTGTGGTGTAGTGGTTGAGAGTGGTAGACTTATAATCTGGTGAACCGGGTTCGCTTCCCCGCTCCTCCACATGCAGCTGCTGGGTGACCTTGGGCTAGTCATACTTCTCTGAAGTCTCTCAGCCCCACACACCTCAGAGTTGAGTGCGGTTGATTCACAGCCTTTGAGATCTTGAGCTGGAAAGGGATGGGGTGCTTTTGTGCCTGGGACTAACCTGCTGTGGGGAAATTCAATTTCCATAGAACTGAATGACTTTTTATTTCCTGAGTCATAACTGTGGATAGTTGAGGGGGAAAACCTGCAAAGCTAGATTTCCATGTAATCTTGGAAACTTCCATCTCAGTTAAAAAGATGCTTTAAAAAAATTCCTTCTTTTCCTCCACCCCATTTTTTTTAAATAAAAAAACTAGATTGTCTTAGGCAGAAATCTTTGAGGGGTGGTGATCAATTGGGATGCAGGAAGAAATTGAAATCTGTTTGCATTTAAAGGTGGGCCTTAGCTTATTTGCCCTTCCTGAAACAACTGAACAACAGCAGTTCTTTGAGATTTTCACGTCTCTGAATTATGCATGCAGCATTCCAGCCACGTGCCGTGCACAAGAATGCACTTATTAGTGTAAAATTTGCATAAAAATATATGCACAAGAATGCAAGTGTTAACTCTCCTTCACTGGAGGCTTTTAAGCAGAGCTTGCATGGCCACCTGCCATGGTTGAGCCCCTGGTCTATTGTGCACTGAGCTGTGCAAGAGGTGCGACAGTGTCGAAGGGGTGCAATTTCATTTTCTGCCTCCAGCGTTCCTCCTTGTGCTACCTTCAGACACAGAGCCTGCAAAGGCCCCCTGCCCTAGAAGTGAGATCTGGCCGAGCTCCAGGCTTGTCGGCGAGGCGCTGAGTCATGCTGGCCTCTCTTCCAGTCGCTCCTCCTCGTTCTGAGAATCCCTTCCCTTGCAGGAAGAGTTGAGTGTGCAGCCCGCTTTCGGACTTCAAGGCCAGCCACGGCTGCTGCTGCCCGGCGGGGTCTCGAGGCACCGCATATTTCAGAGCTGACCTGCAGAGCACAAGAATGTGGACAGTCAGTGCAAAAAGAAAAAAAAAAAGTGCAAAAAGCCAGTGGGAAGTGAGAACTTCGGTGTTCCTGGAACTGTACCTCTTCAGATTGCAAGGGAGAGAGCTACACATCTCATGTTCCCCCTGCCAAACTCCCCGCATGCAGTCTTAGAAACTCAGATACATAATCTAGGCGTCAAATGGCTCCTTAAAACAAGGTTGCAGTCGCCAAAACAGAATGCCTAGTTGCCATTTTTGGGCAAGTTGGCTCCAAAGTCTTATTTTTTTTCAAATGTCTGACGGATTGTGACTGATTCTCAGTTAAACCTCTGGCTAGTTCAGATGACAACCTTGAGCTAGGTTAAGAACGTCTGAGAACTTAAAGAAGAAAAGACACCTGACCCAGGGGCAGTCTACATACAGTGGTTTACAACGCCTTAAAACATCCCTCCCCCCAAAAAATCCAGAATAAAACATTACTGAAGAAAGTATAAAGTATACACCCAAAGCAACATCATTAACAGGAAGCTGAAATTTTACCTCGGTTTTCAAAATGAAACATTATAAAAGAGGTCAGCTACAACAGAACGCACGTTTAATGCAGCAAAAAAATAAAATAAAATAAATTCCTTCCAGTAGCACCTTAGAGACCAACTAAGTTGCACACGAAAGCTCATACTAAGAACAAACTTAGTTGGTCTCTAAGGTGCTACTGGAGGGAATTTTTTTTTTTTTTTGACTATGGCAGACCAACACTGCTACCTACCTGTAACGCAGCAAAGTTAACCAAGAAAATACAGTGGTACCTTGGGTTACATATGCTTCAGGTTACAGACTCCGCTAACCCAGAAATAACGCTTCAGGTTAAGAACTTTGCTTCAGGATAAGAACAGAAATCGTGCTCTGGCGGCACAGCGGCAGCGGGAGGCCCCATTAGCTAAAGTGGTGCTTCAGGTTAAGAACAGTTTCAGGTTGAGAACGGACCTCCAGAACGAATTAAGTTCTTAACCCGAGGTACCACTGTATATATATATATCGGCCTATTCCAACTTCTTTTTCTTAATAGTGACTGCTCCAGGCTGCACAGAAAAAGCATTTCGGTTCCAGACGTTCACTCCGATTGTGCAGATAAAACAGAATTATTTGGGACGGGGTATTAGTGTGTGAAAACAGCCCAGATCCAATGATCCCCAAATGGTGGAGATGTCGGGCACCATCCTGGCATCTTCACTTGGTCACGAGTGCCCGGAAGCCAGGTGCAAAATGCGCCTGGCTAATTTCGAACACTGGCTGCATGTGGAAAGACAGTACGCTGGGACCTCGCTGTGTGATATGCAGATGCAAATTTATTTTGCTTGTAGGAACATAGGAAGCTGCCTGGTAGCAGACCATTGGCCCATATCAGGGGTTGGCAACCTAAGGCCCGGGGGCCGGATGCGGCCCAATCGCCTTCTCAATCCAGCCCACGGAGAGTCCGGGAGTCAGTGTGTTTTTACATGAGTAGAATGTGTCCTTTTATTTAAAATGCATCTCTGGGTTATTTGTGGGGCCTGCCTGGTGTTTTTACATGAGTAGAATGTGTCCTTTTATTTAAAATGCATCTCTGGGTTATTTGTGGGGCCTGCCTGGTGTTTTTACATGAGTAGAATGTGTCCTTTTATTTAAAATGCATCTCTGGGTTATTATTGGGGCCTGCCTGGTGTTTTTACATGAGTAGAATGTGTCCTTTTATTTAAAATGCACCTCTGGGTTATTTGTGGGGCCTGCCTGGTGTTTTTACATGAGTAGAATGTGTCCTTTTATTTAAAATGCACCTCTGGGTTATTTGTGGGGCCTGCCTGGTGTTTTTACATGAGTAGAATGTGTCCTTTTATTTAAAATGCATCTCTGGGTTATTTGTGGGGCCTGCCTGGTGTTTTTACATGAGTGGAATGTGTGCTTTTATTTAAAATGCATCTCTGGGTTATTTGTGGGGCATAAGAATTCGTTCATTCCCCGCCCCCCCTCCAAAAAAAATCCAGTCCGGTCCCACCACATGGTCTGAGGGATGGTGGACAGGCCCACGGCTGAAAATGGTTGCTGTCCCCTGGCCCATATGGCTCTGGAGTGCCTGCTCTGGCTGACAGCAGCTCTCCAGGGTTTCAGACAGAGGCCTCGCCTTGCCCTGCCTGGAGATGTCAGGGATCAAACATTAGGACATTCTGCATACAAGGCTGATACTCCACCTCTGAGCTCTCTCAATCAGCACTGGTTGTCCTGGAAAGCAATCGGGCAACGGGGAGAGGAGATGCTTAATCTTCACCTTTCCTAGTATTTTCCCACTCAGAATTGCCAATGACCTTTCTGCATTGTTTTTGATGTTTCCCTTCCATTAAAACGGACTGAAGTTAGTTATGTAACTAGCAGCATTATTAATCCTTGGGTTTCTAAAGAAATGAATAAAATCAGTTATAATAATGAATTTATTATTTCGGTCACAGACCCGTCCCAGCTCACATGCAATATCAAGGAAGTCATAAAACACGATAGGGATACATTTGAATTTGCAATTGGGTTTAACGGGGACAATACAGATATAGCAGCAGTTAAAATACATATAAGTTCAATCTTAATCACTGAAATATAACCTAAAATTGTCATTTAAGGCCTTAGTCATTATGGTAGCACATCTTGTTCCCTAGGTTTTTATGGCAGTCGCACAGAATTTGGCCACCCTTAGCGTGATCTCTGGGTCCACTACCAGGGATTTTAGACATCGAAGTTTAGACCTATTTGGAGATTTTTGTATAGCAGTGATAAATACCAAACGTATATCCCTGTAGAAACGACAGTGTAACAAGACATGAGGGACAGACTCGTTCTGCATGTGGTTTACCCTTGAATCTGCCCTGCAATAAGGTAGATGGCAGCACGTTGAATCTAATAAAATCAGTTAGTTTATAGGAGAATTTTAGTATAGTTAGAGCTATGGTTTTCCCAGTAGTAATGTACGGAAGTGAGAGCTGGACCATCAAGAAGGCTGATCGCCGAAGAATTGATGCTTTTGAATTATGGTGCTGGAGGAGACTCTTGAGAGTCCCATGGACTGCAAGAAGATCAAACCTATCCATCCTTAAAGAAATCAGCCCTGAGTGCTCACTAGAGGAACAGATCCTGAAGCTGAGGCTCCAGTACTTTGGCCACCTCATGAGAAGAGAAGACTCCCTAGAAAAGACCCTGATGTTGGGAAAGATGGAGGGCACAAGGAGAAGGGGACGACAGAGGATGAGATGGTTGGACAGTGTTCTCGAAGCTACTAACATGAGTTTGGCCAACCTGCGAGAGGCAGTGAAGGATAGGCGTGCCTGGTGTGCTCTGGTCCATGGGGTCACGAAGAGTCGGACACGACTGAACGACCGAACAACATAGGAGAATTTTAATAGTTTGGAAGCTGGATCTGCCCAGTCCCTCTGCCGTTTTGTCTCATTTGCTCCTCACTACCATTGCTTAAGAAGGGTAAATCAATTGCATCAAGGTCCCACTGGTAAAGAACAGGTTCTTTACCAAGGATGGCATCAGTGCAGCTAGTTTCTCATGGTTGTCTCATGCAGGAGGGAGAGGGGGGAGATAGAGTACGCAAGAGGGAAGGGGCAGAGCTTTGGGGGCTTACTGGGAAACAACAAAGTGTAATTTCCTCTATCCTTTTACACTCAACCCTCCCCTCTACTGACCGAAGGCATGCAAAGTTGCATATACCCAATGTTAATTGTGTTGGTTCTGGAGGAAGCCGAACTGCAGCCGAAGGGAAACAGCACTGATTGTGACAAATGCAGTGCAGGGTGGAAATCTTAGCCTCCTCACATTCCTTCTCCCTGCAAGCTGCAAAATAGTGCATGTTGGTGGTCAGGAGGCTGATCTGAATCCTTCTGCCCAGGGGTGGTGTTGGAGAATATCTCAAGCCCCAGGGTTTTTCCGATCTGCGCCCCATATCTCCATCCCCTTCTCTCCCCTCTGCAACTTTTAAAAACATAACCGGAAGAGATATAATTATTTGCTTACGGGGTTTGTGGCCGTGCTGCAAAGCAGGGAGCTTGTGCATCTTAATTTGCTCTGATTGGATTTTAAATTAGTGTCTGTTCGTAGACATTAGCCTATGTAAATTTCTGTCATGGGCCTGCCTCTTGGCCACACCCCTGTTTCTGCCTGTGGTGATGCTTTTTATTGTATGTGTGTGTGTGTGTGAGAGAGAGAGAGAGAGAGAGCATGCCACGAGTGTGCAATTCCTTTCCACACATCTACAGTCTGTCTCAAAAACCCTCCTTTCCACTGGTTCTTCATACCCCCAAGGCTCAATTGCTGTTTCTCACCCAACCCCTTCCTGGTTTCTCTTCCTCTAGCTGGTGAATCTGCTGTGCCCACGGTCTTGCAAGCCCGCTGGATCTTGAGTTTAGTGCCAGGTCAGCTTGTGTCCCTGAGTCTTGCATGAGCTGGATTTTCTTTTTTTTGCTGAGTTGATTAAAAAAAAAAAAGTCGCCCCCGCCCCTTTTCTCCAGGGGCATATGAGATCACGGTTCTAAAACCCAATCAGCAGAAATGGTTCGATGGAGCCAGCCTTGCTATTCACTTCTTAGGATTTCTGCAGAGCAAACCTCAGCGCCTCTCTCTGTATATGGAGATCTGTGCCTCTGCAGCCCATCTGGGTCCCATTATAGAGGGGCTGAAGAGGCACAGCCTCATAGTGCAAGAATTTTGCGGTTAACTCAGCCACGATCCTCCTCCCCGTCCCCCACCCCTCTTTCCCCACAAGTTTCACTCAACGTATATGGTTTAACTTAACATAACGTAATTGGGGCATTTTTTGGCGATGACGAAACTCTCTGCTCATTTGAAGGTAAAGCAACCGGATGCCCTATTGTTTCCTAGACTGACTCACTTCGGAATGATAGTTTGAGGGGGGGGGGGAGAGAGAGAGAGAGATGAACAAGTTTCTCCAGCCACACTGAAACTTCGATTTCTCTTTGATCAGCTAATGATGACCAGTTTTCCTACCAGCCCTTGGGAAGCAATAAGACAGTGTGTGTTTCTATTCCATTATATAGTTACTGTTCCATTTGTGTTCCGTCTTTCCCATAAAGAACTCAAGGTGGCATGCCTGATTCTCCCCATTTCATCACCGCCACAACCCTGCGAGGTCGGTGAATCTGTCAACTTTGGTTTCTCGTTTTCCCCAAGTTCAGTTCTCCACAATAAGTTATTTTTTTTTTAAAGTCCTAATGAAAATTCACCAGCATTTTAGTCTCAAATTTATCCAGATATATACATTTACGTATGCAAGCTTGTCATATATGTAATATAGGTAAAGGTGAAGGGACCCCTGACCATTAGGTCCAGTTGTGTCCAACTCTGGGGTTGTGGTGCTCATCTCGCGTTACTGGCCAAGGGAGCCGGCGTACAGCTTCCGGGTCATGTGGCCAGCATGACTAAGCCACTTCTGGCAAACCAGAGCAGCGCACGGAAACGCCGTTTACCTTCCCGCCAGAGCGGTGCCTATTTATCTACTTGCACTTTGACGTGCTTTCGAACTGCTAGGTGGGCAGGAGCTAGGACCGAGCAACGGGAGCTCACCCCGTCGCGGGGATTCGAACCGCCGACCTTCTGATCGGCAAGCCCTAGTCTCTGTGGTTTAACCCACAGTGCCACCTGCGTCCCATCTATATATATAATATACATACATACATGCAATTTCCCTTAATACAGTGTATGGAGCTTGCAGCTCGTGGGTCAAAAATGGGGTCCAATTCGGCCTGCCAGGCCATTCCCCAACCATGGCCCCCCGCCCATCAGCATTCCACAAATGGGTAGCCACAGCAGAAAAGGCCCGTTCTTGTATTGCTGCCACCTGGACTTCTCATGAATGGGGCAATTGAAGAAGGGCCTCAGGTGATGATTGCAGGCTGTGGGTCAGTTCATTTGAGTCTGCTCAAGTTTTATAATCAGCATTGGAGGCTCTGTAATCTACTGGTGAAAGCTGTGAGATTAGTGAGTACCAAGGACAGAGCCTCTTCTATGGCGACTCCACATTTTCTTTGGAAGAATGTATGGCCTCCCTTTTTTGCATGTGGTTAGTTTCAATGCCCCGTGCTTTTTAACAGAGGTTTTCTCTGCTGCCGCCACCTTGACTATTTATTTATGGTTTGTTTATTCATTCTGCTTTTAAAAGTATGCTGTAATCTGCTTTACGAGGGGCTAGTTACCCCCAAAAGCGAGCTGGAAATCTGTTTAGTACCATGTCAGGGATTGAGTGTTCAAATCTGTCCTTAAAGGAGTAGATGCGTTTGGGAATCTTACTCAGTATATGGTGTCCAGCGGCTTAGTTAATAATAATCAGGACTGGACCTCTGCCACCTTTAATAGCAGGGCAGAAGAGGGAGGCTTATCCGTCTGGAAGCAAACAACGTCTCCCCTCACCCTTCCTAAAACTCGGCTGCAGAGAGGTCCCAGTTTTGATTGAGACTTCGGTGCAGAGGAAGGGATCTAACTTTTAAAACCATGCTGTAGTGCTTACCTAAAATGTCTCTCTCACACCCCCCCTCCGCCCCGCACTGAGAAGAGAGGTACATTATAGACATTTAAATCATTATGAGCCTCTGCAGACAGTTTTTTATTTGCAGTATTTCATTGATGCAATAATCGTACATTTGTGCATCAGTTCGACAATAGTGCACAAATTCTCCTCCTAGCACGGATCTTGCACCGAGTTGTGTTTCACTCCCGTGCCCGCCTGCCTAGCTTCAAACAAGTCCATCCAATCTCTTCTCTTTCTGCCTCCCTCCTTCCCACTCCCTGAAAAAAAATCAAAAAACCCTGCAAGCACACTGGCATAGGGTTACCGATTCCACTCTCCTCCTGACAGCTGGCTTGCTCATGTTCCAAAAGAGGATCTCTTGTTTCGCTCCTGACGCAGGTTGCCGCGAGGGGGGGGGGGCCGGGCTTGGGAGTTTGGCGTCAACGGGATAGGTGAGAGCTGTCACCAGGAGGCACCCTCTCCCTCTTCTCCAGAAGAAGTTCCATAGCTACCCAGCTACAGTGGAACACAAACAAAACCTTTTCACCGGCGCTATTATTACTGTTATTATTTCATTTATTGAAAAAACGAGGTAGCCTTTGTTTCCGTCGCCTGCTTCCCCTTCGATATCTTGGAAAGATGCGTGGTGCTTCTTAAGTCAAGTGCAGGGAGTTTGCAGGCCTGTGTAAGTTGAGATTCCTGCATTGCCAGGGGGGGTTGGATTAGATGACCCTCGGGGAGCCTTCAAATCCTGCAATTCCATGATTCTATGTTTTCCAAGGGCGCGCACGCACAGCCTTGCAAGGGGCTGAAATGTGGGTTGACAGTGTGGCGCTGTGTGGTTAAGCCACAGAGCCTAGGGCTTGCAGATCAGAAGGTCGGCAGTTCGAATCCCCGTGACAGGGGGAAGGTAAATGGCGTTTCCGTGCGCTGCTCTGGTTCGCCAGAAGCTGCTTAGTCATGCTGGCCACATGACCTGGAAGCTGTACGCCGGCTCCCTTGGCCAGTAAAGCGAGATGAGTGGCGCAACCCCAGAGTTCGTCTACAACTGGACCTAATGGTCAGGGGTCCCTTTACCTTTTATGTTTGCCAAGGGTTCACACACACAGCCTTGCAAGGGGCTGAAATGTGGGTTGCCAGTGTGGCACTTGTGGGCACACATCTTATGGGCCACAGGGTTTCATTCTCTCCATGCCCCCCTCCCAACCCCTGCTGAAATTGTGCTTGGAAGAGGTCGCCTTTAGCCAATAGAAGGCTCATTTTAAAAGCCAAACCATGGTGCAGGGGCAATTTCAGTGATGCCACAGATGGGGAGAGAGGGGATTTTTGGCTGGCAGCAACTCCTCTGGTTTGCAAATGTACCCATGGGCCCTGAAACGATGATGGCGCCCTGTGGACATTAACTTGTAGGCCAGACCTGTTTTGGGTGTGTACCCATTGGAGTTCTGAAACCTGGGTTTGTCCATGTAATGTGTGAAATCACACAAGGGTTGTCAAGTCTCGGAGTTGTCTCATGTTGGTCTTACCCAGAGAAGACCCATTGAAATTAATGCACATGACCTATCGATTTCAGTGGGCCTACTCTAAGTAAAACTTAAGTGGATGCAACCCTCTGTATTTGATCTGAAATTTCAGGACAGGAAGGAATATCTGAGTGGAAGGTGCTAGAATTCGTGTCTAGCTACCTTCTGTTGACCAGTTTCTCACTCTTGGCTCCACCCCATGTCCAATAGGCTCCGCCTACTGTTAGAGCCAGTGTGGTGTAGTGGTTAAGAGCGGAAGTCTCGTAATCTGGTGAACCGGGTTCGCTTCCCCGCTCCTCCACATGCAGCTGCTGGGTGACCTTGGGCTAGTCACAGTTCTCTGATGTCTCTCAGCCCCACTCACCTCACAAGAGTGTTTGTTGTGGGGGAGGAAGGGAAAGGAGAATGTTAGCCGCTTTGAGACTCCTTCGGGTAGTGATAAAGCGGGATATCAAATCCAAACTCTTCTTCTTCTTCTCAAAAATATTTGGGAGAACTTTTAGAGAGAAAAAGTGTGATTGTCGGCTCGTGTGTGCCTGTGTTGCAGCTGAACCACCATCTTTGAAGGGAAAATCCCCTTTTCTCTTGTCCAGGAAGGAATGTCTCTTTCAAATCTATTTATCACAAAGGCATCTGCTACCCACATTTTTATTACTTTTTTGTGCATTCGTATTACAAGCAATTTGGCGTTTATCTGTTGGCTTAACCTAAAAACAGGGTCATCGGATTCACTCCTGAGCTAAAAATAAAAACCAGATTCTGCCTTTGTGCACAGAGAGGAACATTTCTAGGAAAGTGGGCAGTTTTCCGGCCGAGAAACAACAGCACATTACTCACAAACGCCCCCGCCCTAAATCTGATCTCCCCTAAAGTATTATTCCTCTGAAGTCACTAGTCCTCTGAAGTCAACTTTCAGGTAACTCTTCTGACTGCCTACCGTTCTTAGTAGATGTTTCTGCTGTTTCATAACTCAATTTATTTCATAAGAGTTATATGCCACCTGATTGTTAAAAAAACAATTACCGGTAAGCAAGGCTCAAAGCAGTTTTTAGAATACTAGAATTCAACAACGGCAAGGTTTTTAGAAACAGTACTCAATATTATAGCTAAATAATAAAATGTTATGATTAACAACAATGCGTTTTTATTATATAATGTCTTTAGCTGCTTGGGGACTTTTTGTGCAACCAGAGTTGCCTTGGGGCAAGAAAAAGCGACTAACAAATTTAATTCATAGTAAGTGGGATGGCTCAGTCCATAGAGCGCGAGACCCTTAATTTCAGGGTTGTGGGTTCGAGTCCCACTTTGGACAAAAAGATTCCTGCATTGCAGGGGGTTGGACTAGATGACCCCTGTGGTCCCTTCCGACTCTATGATCTTACGGTTTCCTATGCCTAGTTGGGGTTGCAGTTTGATTCAGTTACAAATTTGCACATGAATGGGGCATGCCTTTCCGTGAGCCACCAGGTGGGGAACAAAATATTGGGGTGCTGGCATGGGCGTAGCCAGGATTTATCTTGGGGGGGCAGGTAGCCAGGATTGGGGGGGAAGGGGCAGGACACCCACCTGTCATCATACTCTTAATAGATTCGGAAGTAAATGTCTCCACAACAGTTCTTTTAAATAACTTTTCCCCAAGTGCTTGGAAAAACCTGTCAATCTTTCTACAGTGCAGTGCCCCCCCCCTAAAAAAAATGTTTAGGGGTACTCTCATTTTCCTACTCATATTGAAATACTGCCCCTCAACGAGGCCGAACTTTAGATTCACAAAACGTTTAGGTGTATGCGTCCCCCCCAAGAAAAAAGCACCGCTACAATGTATACTTGTGGTTAAGTATTTTTTTATTTATTTGCTTGATTGGGGGGGGGGCGGCAGCTGCCCATGGGTGCCGCTCGCCCCCCTTTCATGCGCTTGGAGAGCAAGGGTCCCCGGTTCCAATCCTGCGCTGGCGTTTCCAATGCAAAAGTCTCGCCTGGGCTGCCGGATCAATCTTTTTTGGGCGAGCAGTAGCAGGAAGAGGCTGCGACGACCAGCCTCGTGTGTCCCGTCCCAGAGCTGCCGTCTCCCCGCTCCCTTCCGCCCCGATTCCCGGGAGCCGGGGCTTTTCCTCGCCCGCCTCCTGCGGGCAGCTTGGCCGCTGCCTCCCCGAGTTGGCGGCCTTCCAGTTTCCTGTTTGACGTCACGGGCCTCTCTCTCTCTCTCTCCTCTGCCGCCGCTGCTCTTTTTGCAACTTGCGCTGCGTTTCGCTTGTAATCCGAGAAGCCCCCGGAACGGGGCAACCTCAGCTGCCGCCTGGAGAGATCGCGCTGCGCTTTACTACCGCGGGGAGTTGCTTCTCCCTCCTTGCTGCCTCTCTCGCGGGGTCTCTTTTTTTAGCCTGCGGGAGGAAAAGGAAAAAAATAAATAAATAAAAATCCGGATTGCTTTGACTCTGTGCAAACCTTCCCTCCCTCCACTCGCCTCCTTGCTGCGGGTTTTCTGCACGCCGAGAGCACGAAGGAAGAGTATTTTTTTTAAAAAAAAAAATTTTTAAGGGAGCAGGAGGCGAAAAGATAAGCAATTGGCGGATAAAGGTTCTAGTCCGCAAGAACTTGGGAGCATGCACCCGTGCTTTTCCGACTAGCCGCCGCTTCTTGCAGCCGACCGGGGGTTGCCTTTTTTGCAAAATCGCCCCTCCGAGGCGTGCCGTTCGCTGTTCTTTCACTTCTGGGAAACCGACATGGACAGAAAACAAGGTAGATGTGTGTTGCAACTGTCGGAAAAAGGGTGGTGGAAGGCTTTAAGAGATCGATTGCTGCTTCCAAGACTCCTTAAAATGTCCTGCGTGCAATTGCTAATTTTAATTTTTTTATTATTTTTAATTTTGCAAAGGAGGGTCTGTGCTCGGCGGAGAGTCGCAGGAAACTTGCATGCTTTTGCGGGGAGGTGCCGGGAACAGCCGGAGGAAGGGATTTGCAAGGTGGAGGGGAGGGTGGGGGCGGCTGAAATGTCATCCTGGTTCAATCGTGAGCGTGCAAAAAAAAAAAAAAAGTTTTGCAAGGGGGGGGAGAGTTGGGTGGTGCATTTTGTGTGTGGGTCTGCGCGGAAATGTTTTTCCGTTGCACAACTTAAACAACCCCCCCCCCCAAAGCGCCGGGTTATTGTTCTGCAGAGCATTTTAACGTTGCATGCTGCCTGCAAGCCCCCCCGCTCCCCTTTCCAAGTTCTGATTTTAGCTTGGCAGTTGACAGGTAACAACACTCTCTGGGGTTGCCTCTGCAGCTGCTGCTGAGTTTTATTCCCACCCCCCCTTTCCCTTCCTTTGCACAGGCCTCTTCGACTTGGAAAGGGGACTTTTCTTAGTGAGCTGCTTTTTCCTCTCTCGTCCGCGTCCCCTCCCCCACGCCCAGTTGCAACTTCTGCAAACAAAAAATGTCACTTGGCTCTGCAGGAGAAAGCTCTCCGAGGGTCGGCGATGGGGCGATGGGCGGCAGCTCGAGGCTCCCCCCCCCCAAGCGCTTGCAAGCTTGCAATGTCCACAGTTTGTGTGTGTGTGTGTGAGAGAGAGAGAGAGAGAGACGCTGCGTGCGCACGCACCTAAAAGCTCTCGGTTCCTAGACCAAGATGTGCTCGGTCAATTTATTCGTTCCGCAGTTTCCTACTTGTGGACCATGTGGGGGGGGGTTTATAATCCTGGGGTATAAGGCGATGCACTCTGCACGTGCACAAAAGCAGGCTTTTTGCCTGCCATGCACGCGTTCGCAACTCCTATATATCTTTGTGTGCTCCCGGGGACCTGATGGTGCAAAGGGCCTCTTGGAGAGGGGTGGGAAAGAAACTCGAACTTTTGCCCGCTGCTCGCTCAGTCAGGACTCTGTGTACTTTCTTGCAATCTCTGCAGGATTAATGCATGCCTTCGGAACATCCCTTGATGTCTGCGGTGGTTTCGCGTTGAGCAAGTCTCCAGTTCTCGTGGCTGGCTAAAATAAAAGTTTGGCTGTTAGAAAAGAAAAGTTTGCAGACATGCACAGGAATTTCTGCCGCGTCTCTTTAAGGGGGGGGGGCAGGGCTTAGAGGCGGCTGGACGCGGAAAGGCACCCTGCTTCTCAGCCTATTCCTCCTTCCTCTTGAGGCAACATCTGTGCAGTGCGCACCAGGCAGGAATCCTTGCAAGCAGACTTAAGAATATACAACCAGATCAGTTTCAGTGGCTCCCCTAGTCCAGCATCCTGTTCTCACAGTGGCCTGCCAGAAACCCGCAAGCTGGATTTGAGCCCCAGAGCGCTCTCCCCTCGCCTGGTTTCCGGGAACTGATATTCAGAAGTATTGCTGCTTCCGAGACCCACTGCTGCTTCCAGAGGCAGAGTGTAGCCAGTGATCCCCCCCCCCACCCTAGAAAAATAGGTGCCGGGTACTGCATTACCCTTAAGCACCCCCTGAAAAAAAATCCTGCTGTGTAAAGCCATCGTGGCTTCTGTAGCCATTGATAACTGCCCTCCAGGATTGGTTCACTCCTCTTTTCAAGCCGACCCATGTCAGTGGTTTTCTATATCCTGTTGTCAACACGTGGGATGGGCTGGGGCTTGCTGATTTGCCAAAGACCACCCATTCAGTTTGTGCGGAGGTGGGATTTAAGGCTTTCCAGGTCATCCCACATCAGTGGCTATCTCCCACAGAGGACAGGATGGTTTGAGAATATTGCACGGATCCTGGTCCAGCTGCACTTACTTGCCACTCATTTTCCAGGCCCTTTCCCCAGGGAACTCCAGGAATTGTAACTCCGCAAGGGGCACTAGGCATCTCCTAACACAGGGGTCGGAAATGTGCGGCCCATGGAGGCTGTTTAACCTGCCCACAAGCCGCCCCAGAACCGAGCCGCCCGCTCAGTGAGTCCCGGCACGCTGCGCTAAACCGGTGTGTGTGCACGAATCAGCCCACGGAGGGATCTCTGCGGGACTGATCCAGCCCCAACCCCTGTCCTAACAACTCCCAGAACCCTTAGCAAACAACAGCTCCCAGTATTCTTGGGGTGGCAAGCCATGACACTTGAAAGTGCTATGATACTGCTTTAAAATTATAGTGCAGATGGAGACTCGGGGGAATAAAGCCATCCAAGCAGCTGAAGACATTGTAGTTTATACCGAAATGTCTGGGCAAATAAAAGTTTTGTCATCTTGGCACTTAGCGCAGTGTTTGACGCCAGGTGTATCTCCATCTAATAGTGAACTCGGCTGGTGAGTGCCAACAAAACTGTAGCCAAGTTGGAACAGGTTACCTGTGTGCTCAGAGGAAACTCGAGCTTTGCAGAAGTACCCCAGAACCCTTAAGTGTTACCCACTTCGTAGTTTAAGGGTTTGGAGTATTTCTGCAAACCTTTCTCCCACCCCCAAATATTGTCCCGTGAAGCCTTAAGATGCTCAGTGACCACAGAATGCTGAGCTCTCTTGGAGGAATTGGTGGGGGGGTGGGAGGTGCTAGAATGTGTGTTCTGGAAGAGACGCAGGCTGGCTTTGGGCTTTGTATTTTTTTTTTAATTCATTCCATAAAATTTATATATCTCTTGATTGTCCGGGGGGACGGGACCTCTAAACCCGGAACAGGAGTTCTTCAAACTGCAACACATTGGTCTCTGTTTGCAGCATCACTGTTACAGTATTTATTCTTCCTGTCTTCCAGGAGCCCAGAGTATCCTGCTTGGTTTCTATCCCTTAAACCCATCCTGTGATTGTGGTTAGATTGGGATAGTGTGAACGGGCCAAGATCCTTCGGGAAACCTTGGTACCTGAGTAGGGATCTACTCAGTGTGGTGTAGTGGTTAGGAGCGGTAGACTCATAATCTGGGGAACCGGGTTCGTGTCTCCGCTCCTCCACATGCAGCTGCTGGGTGACCTTGGGCTAGTCACACTTCTCTGAAGTCTCTCAGCCCCACTCACCTCACAGAGTGTTTGTTGTGGGGGAGGAAGGGAAAGGAGAATGTTAGCCGCTTTGAGACTCCTTCAGGTAGTGAAAAGTGGGATATCAAATCCAAACTCTTCTTCTTCTTCTACCCAGCTCTCCTGGATGTGCATGACTTTGATCATTTTGTGCTCCACTCTGCTCATGCGCTGAACGCACATGCGCAATACTCTCGACGCATGGTCTGCAAGGCAGGGAGAATTCCAAGCGAAACGCTGCGTGTCGTCTGCTGTAGAATTGCTAACCCAGAATATAACAAGAGGCTCCTTCCTGGAGCTTTGATATTGTTGGAATGATCGCCTGGAAGGCTAGTGAAAATCCATACTCGGTACCAAACAAATCAAGGATTTGGGAGAGGGTTGGTGGTTGATGCCCCAAAGCGTACGTACCATTAAAAACCCCAGCAACCCTAATCCCCTAAGTGATTTTGGATGTGTTTATGAAGGATTTCCATTAGGGGAATTGGAGGAAGGCCTCAGGGTGAAAGAAAAGGTAGTGCAATGGAAGTGAAATAATTTAAAAGCACGCCCCCTGGAAAACAATTGTCGCCTGGGTTGTTTTGGCAAGATATTGAGGATAGGTGAGTGAGTGTGCTGCATGCTTGTCCACTAATAGGTCAAATGTCAGCAATCGGCTTCTCCGTAATTCCTAAAGGTAAGAATGACACTGTGCAGGACAGCAGTTTATCTTTTCGATTTTATTTATGGGGTTAGTTGGTCGACAAGAGTATAAGCGAGGACAGCTTGTTCTCTTTCCCCGCAACCAGTCTGCAAGTTAGGAATCTGTTTGCAAACTTAACATGCAAGCCCGTGCGAGTGAACTTTGCAAGATGCGTGGAGCACATAGTGGTCTTGAGAGTTTAAGAACAGCTCTCTCTGGTCCAGTGCCCTGTTTTCACACCGGCCAAAAAGATGTCCCAATGAAGAGGCCACCGAGCGGGATCTGAGTTGCAGCTTTGCTCTCCTGGGACTTGGCGATTTCCAGCAGCTGCAATTCAGGGGGCAGACCCCCTCCAAAATGTAGAGGTACAGCATATAGCCTTAGCTTTGGTCCATTTGTCTAATACCGTATAAGAGCATCAGAATACAAGAAGAGGCTGCCAGATCAGGCAGAGGGCTTGCCTAATCCAGCTTCCTGCTCTCGCAGTGGCTAAACAGATGATTCTAGGAAGCTTGCAAGCAGGATTCTTGAGTGCAACAGCTGTCTCCTTGCTTGCAGCTGGTATACAGAGGTTTGCCACCTCTTGCCTGTAGCACCTGAAAGCACATTAGGCAGAAAGATGGCTCCTAAGCTGTATGCGTTCTCCTTGGTTAGGCGAGTGAGCGGTCCTGTTATTCCCGTACTTTACAGAACCCTTCCCTGCAAACTGGCATTTGCTTAATGTTCAATTCCTGCTTTTTTTTCGGGGGGTGGGTGGGATTTTTAGACCAGCTGGAATTCTCTTGTCTACTCTGTTTTGGTTTGTCATCCTCCTGCTTGCTCAGACAAGTATTCGGAGAAGTGTCAGCTGAGTGTAAATCTCCTTGTGCTATTTATAGCTTTTCTTTGCCCTGTGTGTGTGTGTGTGTGTGTGTTTGTGCGGTGATGAGGAGGTTTACGAGAGGTGGAGGGAACTGCGCTGCAGCCTTTAGCTAGCAAGAGGCAACCCTGAAACTGTAGCCGCAGCAAACGTTGACAAGGCCTCCAAAACAGAAAGGCGGAATTTCCAGCAGAGCTTGTTGGGTTAGGAACAGGTCACCAAACATGCATATTTTCATGCATGCTCCTGGCTTGAGGTGTTCCAGGAAGCTGGTGCGTCAGAAGGGTGGAGATTGCAATGCAACGTGAGGTTGCAACCCATCCTTAAATCCCGGAGGTGTTGCAATGGTGCCACTGAGGAAAATACAAATGTTAACAAGGGCGCAGGTATTGAGGCGGTGGGTTTGAAGGTGCTGTAAACTGCAGCCCCACCTGTGGAGGGGTGGGGGTTGTCGTCCAACCTGCACCCTACAGCATGGGTAGGCAAACAGGCCCGGGGGCCAGATCCGGGACCCAAGGACGGTCCAGGAATCAGCGTGTTTTTACATGCGTAGAATGTGTCCTTTTAGTTAAAATGCATCTCTGGGTTATTTGTGGGGCATAGGAATTCGTTCATTTTTATTCCCCCCCCCAAATACTATATAGCCCACCCCCAAGGTCTGAGGGACAGTGGACTGGCCCCCTGCTGAAAAAGTTTGCTGACCCCCTGCCCTACAGGGTCATTATTCTAATGTAGGACCCCTCCAGATGTGTGGGGCCTTTTTGCAGGCATTTCCTGCAACTTTTCAAAGATGTAATGATAGTGCTTTGGTGGTGGATATATATTGGACTGATATATTGGACCGTCCATGCAGTATCATTCTGCTTTATTTTTTTTCTATGATGCTCCCCCAGTGTTAATGCATTATTGCCATCTGGAGGGACAACCCTCCAAAAAAAGAGTGGTATTAAAAAATGCTGTATTTTGGTAGGAAGTTATGGGGAATGAATTAGTTGGAAACAAAGCAGTAGGTTCAATCCCAAAACATTGCAGGAACAAACAGTATTGAAAGAGGAATTGCGTATAACTGCCCTGGTTTCATCTTTTATCATTTTATTTATCATTTAAATTTATTTATTGTTTAAATGTAGCTTCCCACTCCGCAAAAAAACCCCACGCGTCTTTTTTAGATTTTTAAAATACAGTACTGGTTTTAATGCATGTTAGTGCTTGTTTTTTGCTTAAATTATTGTAAGTCGCTTTGAGTTGCTGTGGCAAAAGATGCAACTAATAAATTTATTTTAAAAAATATTATTTGGTTTTACAAATACAGAATTATAACAGTACAATACAAGATAGATATCTATATATTTAGACATTTCTCCGAATCTCTAGACTTCCCACCTTCCCCTCCATGGGGTCCTATTGTCATCCTTTTCATCTGCATATTATTTCATAATCCATGTTATATGTCTCCCATTTTTTCCATATTATTTGCTACATTAAAAGTGTTATTGCAATCCTGATAGTGTTTTCATCTGCTTACAGTGGTCCCTTAGATAAGATGCAACTAATAAAATAAATGAATAATAATGATTACAATAATCTGGAACTAGACTCTGGATCCTTGGAAGAAGTAGGATTTGCTGGTGACGTGGTACTAGCACCCATGATTGTGGAGGATTGGGGGCAAAGTTTGGACCTGAGGATCTGGCCATCTATGGGAGACTGGGCGCCTCTGCACTGAGAGCTGTGCCCATCTACCGATGAACAGAACTCCCTCCTTTGTGTGTCTCACACTCTCTCGGTAGAAGTTGTGGGCTGCAGGTTGTGGACACAGCGTTCCAGCTTCCTGATCCATCCCAGCTTTCACTTGGGGGGGGGGCAGCAAGTCTCTAGGCCTCAAGGATGTGCTTGAAAATGAGTGGGGGCGATGGCTGCCAGAATCCCAGGGAGGCATCTTGAGTAAGAACTTCTGGGTGGCAGGACTTCAGAAGCTGGCTCTGCTCCTCGTTTAACAGTCTGGGAAATCAGAGGAGCAAAAACAGCAGACCACTGCAGAAGTTCCTCAGGGAAAATAAGCCAATTGGCCTAATTTTATGCTGATTGTAGAATTTTGGGTTTCCTACATGCAGTGTTTTGGATTGCCTAGCCTAGAAATACGCGCCTTCTCTCATTAGCATGGGGTTTCTCTCTCAGTGTTAGAAACTCAGATATATGAACTAGGCACCAAATGGCTCCTTTAAACCGGGATTGCAGTCGCCAAAACTGAACGTCTTAGATGCTGTTTAGGGGCCAGGCGGCTTGAAAGTTCTTTTTGGTTCCTGAATTTCGTTCCGATTGTAATAAAAATTAGGTTCGGCCCCAGAAGGGAGTCCACGAACCCTCAGCAGGGCTCCCCTCCTGTCAAGAGCACCTAAGAACAAATAGAGTCGATACAGAATCTCCCAAAGCAAGGCGATAGCCCTTTATTAGAAACTGCTGCAGCAGGGTGTTTTGCAAGCAAAAGACCTCCAACAAAGGGGCGCAAGCTCCTATATAGACTTTTGAAATTGCCCCCCTCCAGCTCAAGACCACCCCTCCATACATCACAAATTGGGAGGGTCTGTTAGCAGTGATCTGAGCACACTGGATCCTGCCCCCTGCCTCCTCTTGCCCTCCACCAAAAACCCATCAAGTGAAACAAAATATATTTACATTTCCCTATATCCCAGCCAAGTTAATCACACCTTTTTGTCTGGCACTCAGGTATCAGGATGCCAGAGATTATCACTCAGGCAGAGGGCTGCTAAGTAGCTGGAGGGGCAACCCCCCCTTTGTTCCTGAGACAAAGAAATACTTGGTCAGTTGGGAGTCAGACTGGAGTGAGGCCTGTCTTCCTGTGCTGTTTTTCAGACATGTGGCCTTATTTGTTTTGGTACATTAATAACAATTATTATATATAAATAAAATACCTTAAAATTCTTACAACACGATGCTGCAGATAAAATATCATGGGTAGAATTCTACAGGATTTGCTGCTAGCTTGTGAAAACAGGCAAGATCCAAACGTCAGGTGACATTTTGGCACCTGGGCATCTTCACTTGGTTGCAAAATGCGCTTGGTAAATGTTGAACAATTCTCTCTGGGGACCTTTCTTGTCGCCTGTCCCAGATTTCTACCCCTTTGCCTTCTGCGTCATTCTAAATTCTGCAGAAGTCCCTACGATCAGAGTTCACTAATAAACTGTTAATAGATGGGCATTTAAAAAACAAATAAATAAATTGGCGTCTAGTCGGAGGGCAAGATTAAGGGTTTTTACCTGCTCGCTGGAATGCAGCAGTGGGGAACATACACCCCCTCAGCTATGAAAAGATTTACAGCGCCTGACACTAGGCCAGGGGTCAGCAACCTTTTTCAGCTGTGGGCCAGTCTATATTTTTTTTGGGGGGGGGGATGAACGAATTCCTATGCCCCACAAATAACCCAGAGATGCATTTTAAATAAAAGCACACATTCTACTCATGTAAAAACATGCTGATTCCCGGACTGTCCGCAGGCTGGATTGAGATGGCGATTGGGCCGCATCTGGCCCCACGGGTCTGCACTAGGCAGACCAGCTCTGTTGCAGTCATTCATTTAGGGTGACGAAGGGATGGTTCACACAGTAATTCAGTCTACGGCCAAGCCCTTGGCAGGTTTCTCCCCCCCCCCACACACACCTTAGCAACCCCTCACTAACCTACATTTTAAAATCTTCATGAGTTTGGGAGGTGGGTAGTAACATGGCTGGGGAACGTTTCGGGGGGGGGGAAGGGGGAGGAAGAGAAATCAGAGTATTGGAAAGCTTTTAATTTTCTAAAAAATGCGTTGCTTCATTAAAGATCATTAGTAACGTTATTAATAGCTGCAACACCAGTCAAACATCAGGCAGTTTTAGAGTTGCAATTAATTCAAGGGTGTGTGTGTGTGTGTGTGTGTAGGTCCACCGCTTTTGGGATGTGCTAAAATTTACAAATGCTAACGCCCCCCCATGCCTTTGTTCCCTCCTTAAAACATCTGAAATCTCAAGAAAGTTTAGAGATAAAAACAGAAGAATACCCGGAAGTATTTCAAGGCATGGCCTATATAGTTTTCTTACCTCAAACAATGTGAGGAAACTACAGGCCATGCCTTGAAATACTTCCAGGTATCCTTATTTATTTATTTATCCTTAAATAATATTCACTTGAGTTTTCAGATGTCTTAAGAACAGAATGCTATATTTTGCATCAAATACTATACTACCAGGTATACGGTGAAAATTACTTTCTAGGTAAAGCTTTGCATTATTATTATTTTTAAATGTAACATTAAATGTGCTTAATGGGTTTCCCCTCTCCACCCATCAAATATTTTAATTCATATCTGTTGGCCTTTCGGGGTCCAGGTTACACACTCCGTTTAGGGCAAAGGAACATTTTCCGCGTTCCATTTTTTGCATGAAGGCACATCTCTTGGGGAGAAATTTGCACAATACGGTGTTTGTGTGTGTGTGTGTGTGTGTGTGTGTGTGTGTGTGGAGCCTCTGCCCCTCCCTGCCAGCTTGCAGCTAGATCTCAGAGACAGAGTTGGTAAACGGGACAGACAGACGGGGCCTTTGCATGCTTCAGCTCCGCTTTTCAGGTCTTGTGAGCTGACTGCCTCTTCTCTTCAGATGAGAGATCCCAGGCTTCCTCTGAACTTTGGAGCTGGGGAAAGGCCACTAGCCGCAGATTGTCAAAACCAGGGGTCAGCAAACTTTTTCAGCAGGGGCCCGGTCCACCGTCCCTCAGACCTTGTGGTAGGCCGGACTATATTTTGAAAAAAAATAATGAACAAATTCCTATGCCCCACAAATAACCCAGAGATGCATTTTAAATAAAAGGACACATTCTACTCATGTAAAAACACGCTGATTCCTGGACCGTCTGCAGGCTGCATTTAGAAGGCTATTGGGCCGCATCCGGCCCCCGGGCCTTAGTTTGGGGGACCCCTGGCCAAAACGGACTCATCACACCAAGTAGCTGGTTCCAGGTTTTCCAGGTTTAGGGAGCATGTGAGCCCCAGCTTTGAAAAGGGTGACAGCTAGAACAGGCCTCCCCATGCATGCATGCTCTGGCCGTCGGTTTGCAATGGGAAACAGGGTACAGTGGTACCCCGGTTTAAGAACAGTCCTGTTTAAGAACAATTTGGTTTACAAACTGCCCAAAACCGGAAATAGTTTCCCGGTTTGAGAACTTTAATTCGGTCTAAGAACAGAATCCGAACAGTGGAGGCGCACCGGCGGCAGGAGGCCTCATTAGGGATAGCATGCCTCGGTTTAAGAACGGTTTCGGTTTAAGAATGGACTTCTGGAACGGATTAAGTTTGTAAACCTAGGTACCTGTGTGTGTGTGTGTGTGTGTGTGTGTGTGTGTGTGTATGTGTGTCTGAGTGTGTCTGTGTCTCCGAACTCTTTTTGTCCATCTTTGCTGAACACTGAAAGCACTGTACAGTTGTACCTTGGATCCCAAACACCTTGGTACTTGGGACGTTTTGGCTCCCGAACGCCGCAAACCCAGAAGTGACTGTTCAGGTTTGTGCATTCTTTGGAACCCAAACGTCCGATGGGGCTTCCGATTGGCTGCAGGAAGTTCCTGCAGCCAATCGAAAGCCGTGCTTTGGTTTCGGAACATTTTGGAAGTCGAAGAGACTTCTGGAACGGATTCCGTTCGACTTCCGAGGTATGACTGTAATAGCACTTTAAACAATTGTGGCTTCCCCCATTTGTTAAGGGAGGTGTTAGGAGAGGACCCCCCCCTTTAGTCTCCTCTCAGAGCTAGTTCCCGGAGCGGCTTAACTGTCAATCCCTCTTCCCAGGGAACTCTGGGAATTTCTGTTCTGTGAGAGGAACGGGAGTCTTCTAAGAACCCTCAGCACCCTTAAGAAACTACAGCTCCCATAATTCATTGGGGGGAAGCCTTGTTGATTTAAAGTGGCACGATACTGCTTCAGATGTTTAGTGCAGATGAGGCCAGAAGCAGAACTGGAATATTGGCCGCCCACTCCTTCCCCCTACCCAAAAAGCTCTGTCTTGAAAAGTGCACGGAGGCCATTTTGTGTTCTGGAACATTTTTTCCATGTAAACCTGTCCCCGAGCAGTAGAGGCCTGTTGCAGTTAATGGCTCCTCTCAGTCCTTTCATGCTAGCAGAAAATAGGAGGATTCTCCATCGCTGCCGCCGCCTCCATGAAGGCCGTAATGAATGGCCATTGTCCTGCTGTCTGCTGTTCCAGTCTGACATCACTGGCACTGTTTTGCGATGGTGTGGGACACTCTCTCTCTCACCGGTTAACCCTTCCCACAATCTCTTTGAATTTTGCAAGCTCCTTTCTACATCTTCACGACTCCAGGAGAACCGCAAATTTGCTCAGGGTGCTCAGCTGAGCCTGAGACCGTTCAGACTTGACTCTGAAACTGTGGTTTTTTGCATTCTTGCTTTGTTGTGGCATCTGCACCAGCTCCCACCTGACAGAGCTATGGTTTGGGAGAGGCTGCCGAAGCCGTTTGTTTTTTTCAAACCATGG
Source organism: Lacerta agilis (assembly GCF_009819535.1). NCBI lineage: Eukaryota > Metazoa > Chordata > Lepidosauria > Squamata > Lacertidae > Lacerta > Lacerta agilis. Next base: position 42,852,605 of record NC_046324.1, read on the forward strand.
TTCAGGCGGCTGATGTTTTGATGTTGCGTGTGAACTGACAAATTGTGGCGTTGCTTTGGCCTCGAGAGGCTTTGGTTTGGGGGTAGGATTTGGGGACTTTTGAGGCACAGGGGAACGGAAACAATAGATGCTATGGTCTGCCTGAATATTGGGGGCACAAATTGTGGTTTGGAGCCTAGACTGTGGTTGGCAGCACAGGAAGTTGTCTTCTACTAAATGAGACAAATGATCCTTCTAACTGCTCTGCTGACTGGGAATGGCTTTCCATGCTTTCAGATGGGGAGTCTACACCAACTGCACCGGGAAGTGCTATGAAACTGGGACATTCTACATGCAAGGCAGATGTTCCACGGCTCGACTAGAGATTTTCCCATTAGCTCATGTCATCTGTTGAAGCTGCTGTTGCAATCCTGGAGCTGCAAGCTCCCCTCCCCCTTTTACCAAAATTATTACAACCCCCCCCCCCATGCTTTATGCAACCTACTCCTGCAGAACTGTAGTTGGGTGTGCATTTTGGAATGTGCCAGGCAAAAGCTTTCCAGCGGGGGGAGCCCAGGCATTAATTGGAGCGTCAGGGGCCGTCAACAGATCTTGCCAAGGCCCCGCAAGGACTGCGCATGGCTGTGTGCCAAATTTTGGCCTCGCACAGAGCGCCATAGTACCTGAGTAGGCCACCAATATTGGCCATGAAGATCACAGGGTGACTTTGGGGGTAGCCGTAGTTGTTTTTTGTTTTTAATGTTGTTGCTGTTGTTGTTGTTGTTGGGGTAGCCGTAGTAGTTTTTGTTTTTAATGTTGTTGTTGTTGTTGTTTATATGCCACCCATCTGACTAGCTTGCCACTCTGAGCGGCTTCCAGCAATATATATATATTAAAAAAAAACACAATAAGACACCAAACATTAAAAACTTCCCTATACAGGGGAAGTCACTGCATCTCAGCCTAGCCTACTTCACAGGGTTGTTGTGGTGATTAATTGAGGAGGGAGGAAGAAACAAGCAAGCATGCCACCTTGATCTCTTCGCAAGAAATGAACAAGGAATAACTCAACACGCGGCAAGACCGCTCCCACTGATGCTATTATGTGGAAATTCAGAAGAGCTCTCCTTAAGTATATGGTTACCAGATTTTTTTCAATGAATCCGGGGACCCCCCCTTTTTTTTTGAAGCTGAGTAGCAACAGGGAGTCAGTAGTGGGGGTGGTGAGGCAAAAGACCCTGGGCCCAAGCACACATGCATATTGTATAAAGGTGCAAAGCCCTTCTTTCACACCCTGTGAAACATAAATGCACAGAGTTTTTAAAAAACTGGGCAACGGTCGCCCGCCCGCAACTCCCGAGCCTCCCCCGATCAGTCAAAACAAAGGGGGAAGGAGATTTGTACCGCCGGATGTCCCCGGTTCCCCTTCGGGAGTGGTTGCAACGGTGGCAGCCCAGAGCCAGCATGGTAGCGCAGTTGGCTCTGGCTGGCTTCAGGAGCTGCTTGCTGCCCACTTCTGTGGTGCCCGCCATTTTTCCTCTCCAGAAGTCCCCATATGATATGTTGCACACAAGACACATCATATGGGGACTTCCAGCAAGGAAAAATGGTGGGTGTCAGGGCAGCAAGCAGCTCCTGAAGCCAGCCAGAGCCAACTGCGCTACCAGGCTGGCTCTGGGCTGCTGAGGCTGCCGCTGCCATGTTTCCCGGGTACAGATTTGCAAATTGGGGGACATTCCGGGGACGGAATTTGTCCAGGGACAGATTTGCAAATCCGGGGACGTCTGGTAGAAGAAGAAGAAGAAGAAGAAGAAGGGGAGTTTGGATTTGATATCCCGCTTTATCATTACCCAAAGGAGTCTCAAAGCGGCAAACATTCTCCTTTCCCCTCCTTCCCCACAACAAACACTCTGTGAGGTGAGTGGGGCTGAGAGACTTCAGAGAAGTGTGACCCAGCCCAAGGTCACCTAGCAGCTGCATTTGGAGGAGCGGAGACGTGAACCCGGTTCACCATATTACAAGTTTACCGCTCTTAACCACTACACCACACTGGCTGACCCTACTTAAGAACCCTACACTTGGTGCCCAAGCCATTAAGACCAAAGTTCCCCGTGGAACGGATGGGCATTTCACACCTTCTCTCAAGTTAACCTGAGGATACCAACAACTGCCACTAACGCCAGTCCTGGCCAGCTGGATCCAGCCTCGGAAACTTGACCTGAACGATCATAACCCCCTGTGAGCAGTGGCTGCTGCCACCGCATTCTGAATGAAAAGCTTGAACGGATTCTGGAAAAAGGCGGCGTTTGTCCTAAACTGGGTTTCATATCTTGATTCATTTCCTCCCCCCTCCAAATGCTTGGAAATGTAGTGACCTCTAGTGGTCAAGAAAGGCCTGAAGCGGTAGAAGCCCAGAGCTTTTTTGCCCTTGGCTCCCCAAGGGTAGGAACCCTGGGGAATCGAAATTCAGCCACTGCCCCTGAGACTGTGTTGTGCATCCCACAGCCCAGAGCTGGTTCGTGCTGGTTAGGAGTTAAATGGCAAAATTCAAGCATAGGAAGCTGCCTTGTACTAAATCAGATGGTTGGTTTATGTGGAAATGGTTCAGTTTGGTTGTGTACGTTCTGATGTTTAGCTTCTGTCTGCTTTTGCTTATGTTTGTAGTTCATAGCCGTCAACCATTCCCTTTTTTTGCATGAAATTCCCTTACTATAGCATTGGGAAACAGCAGGGAGTGTTGACAGCGACGTAGTTATAAAAAGTACGTGTGTTGTAAGGTGCCTTGAATGTGGTTTTAACTTTGGAAAGGCAGCATACTACTACTACTACTACTACTAATAATAATAATAATAATAATAAAATTTTTTTATTTATACCCCGCCCTTCCCTGCCAAACCGGGCTCAGGGCGGCTAACACCAATAAAATCGCAACAAAAAAACAGTTCATTAAGATACAGATTAAAATACAATTTAAAATTAAATCTAAACTGCAGCCTCATTTTTAAGTAGCCCACCAATCACACCAAAGGAACATCAGGGTTAAACTGAAACCAACCCAAAGGCTAGGTGGAACAGCTCCGTCTTGCAGGCCCTGCAGAAAGATGCCAAATCCCGCAGGGCCCTGGTCTCTTGTGCCAGACTGTTGGAGCCAGTACTGAGAAGGCCCCGGCCCTAGTTGAAGCCAACCTAGCATCCTTGTGGCTCGGGACCTCCAACAAATTATTATTTGAGGACCTTAAGGTCCTACCTGGGACATACCAGGAGAGGCGGTCCCTTAGGTATGAATAAATAAAATGATTGATGGATTGATCATTGGTCCATCTAGCTCAGTTGGTAGAGCCTAATAATAATAATAATACATTTATTCTGTATTAATTTGTATACTGCCCTATACCTGCAAGTCTCAGGGCGGTTACAGAATAAAACCACAATATAAAAATACAAAATAAATAATAAAAACAAAAACAGCTCAATATTTCTATCAGGCATAGGCAAACTCGGCCCTCCAGATGTTTCGGGACTACAATTCCCATCATCCCTGACCACTGGCCCTGTGGGCCCTGTTAGCTAGGGATCATGGGAGTTGTAGTCCCAAAAAATATCTGGAGGGCCGAGTTTGCCTATGCCTGATCTTATATGCTGCCCACCTGACTGGGTTGCCCCAGCCACTCTTGGCGGCTTCCAACAAATTAAAACACAGCAAGACATCAAACATTAAAAACTTTCCTATAGTTTGGATGTATAAATATGTTTAAAAGTGATAGTGTGTAAAATAGAATGGATGATGAATTGGAAAACTGGGAATTAGGTTCGATTTTGAATTCAACAGGGGGTGGGATCAGAGGAAGTCAATCGATGATGAAATTAGGAAGAGTAAGAGTGTCTGGCCCCAGGAAAAGGGCCAGGCCTAAGCAATGATTTATACAAGTTAATTGGCGAGATTACAAGAGATACAATACAAGAGAGCCAGTGTGGTGTGAGAGCCAGTGAGGTGTAGTGGTTAAGAGCGGCGGACTCGTAATCTGGGGAACCGGGTTCGCGTCTCCACTCCTCCACATGCAGCTGCTGGGTGACCTTGGGCTAGTCACACTTCTCTGAAGTCTCTCAGCCCCACTCACCTCACAGAGTGTTTGTTGTGGGGGAGGAAGGGAAAGGAGAATGTTAGCCGCTTTGAGACTCCTTCGGGTAGTGATAAAGCGGGATATCAAATCCAAACTCTTCTTAAATTTGAAATGGTATTGTATGTGCTCCTGTGAGAGGGGGCTTGGATATTTGCTCCCCTTGGTGGGAGAGGGGGGAGTTTGAAAAAAAATAACCGTGTAACGTTTTGTGCTTAAAATGGTAAAAACCCTATAAATTTTTAATTAAAAATAATAATAATAAATTAAAAACTTTCCTATACTTATGCCTTCAGGTGTCTTCTAAATGTCAAATAGTTGTTAATTTCCTTGACATGTGCCGGGAAGGCGTTCCACAGGGCGGGGGCCACTACCGAGAAGCTCCTCTGCTTCGTTCCCTGTACAACTCCTAATTTCAGAGTTGTGGGTTCGAGGCCCACGCTGGGCAAAAGATTCCTGCACTGCAGGGGGTTTAGAATTCTTTAGTACCTGGATAGCGTCTTGGCTAGAATTGGGCTCTTAAGTTTGTTTTCTCTTTCTCATAGATCCTAAAGGATCCTCGGAAAAGCGGAAAGGAGGTAAGGGATCACCTGAACTTTCGGAAACGTTCCTTCCTCTCCACAGTGCTTTTTCTTCTCCCCACCCATGGACTGTCATGGACTGGTTGGAAGCAGAGGAATGATGGGAGGAACCAGCTGGGGAACTCTTGAAGAGAAGAAGGCTCACAGCCCAGGGATTGGTGGTGGGACAACGATAAGTAGAGGGAGGAGACTGGGAAGAGGTGGTGTTGAAAGCTGGAGAGGTAACAGGGCTTAGTGAGATGGGAGAGTCTGTGGCAGAGAGAAGTCCAGATTCAGAGGCAGAAGCTGAAGCCAGGAGTGGAGGGAGGCCATCAAAGCAGACAGCTGAAAAGGGCTAAATTAAAGGATTCTAATTAAAGGTTTTTTAATACAAAGTTTTGTGGACTAAAATCAAAGTTAAAATTGATATTTTGTGGGCTAATATAAAGTTGCAGGCTAAAGTACAGTGACATAAGGGAAGTTTTCAACTGATTCCTTAAGGAGAAACACCCTGGTGCTTCTCCATGGAGATGTGTTCCATTGTTTTGGTGCCACTCTTGAAAAGACCCTGTCTTGCATATTTGCTTCAGAGAACTGATGTTTAGGACCTGGTCCTATTCTGAACATCGCCTGAATGGTACATCAATATTTAATTGATTACATTTTGGGTGTACATTCCCCCCTCCCCTCCAAAGAGCTCAAGTTACCCCATCTCTCTTGAAACAACCCTGTGAGGCAGCTCAGATAGTGACTTTCCCATGGTCACCCAGTCCAGTGAACATTGTGTTAGAGTGTGGATTCGAACCTGGGTCTTCCCAACCTCATTTCAGCGCTGCTATGCCCCTGCTGGTTCTTGCTTTATTAAAAAAATACCTGGAGTAGCTCAGTTAGTAGAGCATACGACTCTTAATCTCAGGGTCATGTGTTCGAGGCCCATGTTGGGCAAAAGATTCCTGCATTGCAGGGGTTGGACTAGATGACTCTTGAGGTCCCTCCCAAAAGATAATTTGATGTAGATGTTCAATTTCGTTGTTCTGCATTGGACAACGACAATAAAGATTATCCTATCCTATCCTATCCTATCCTAACAAGAGAGTGTGTCCTCTTTCTTTCCAGGGCCGAAGAAGAAACGGCCGCCCCTCTTGAGCATGCCATCAGCAAACAAACAGTCATCCGTCCCCCCAACGTAAGAACCGCTGCTTCGCTCTCTTGCAAATTCCTAATATGCTGTCTGCTGTAATGCTTTTTATTATTATTTTTAATTATTGGTGCTCTGTAATGTGTTTTTAGTGTTGCACGCTGCGCTGGGATGTTTTTTGATAAAGGGCGGTTTATAAATAGAATAAATAAATAAATGCAAATAAAGCTGGAACTCTCCAGCTCATTGTTTGTCTACGTAAGGAGAAAGGAGTCTGTTGCTCTGCTGGACTATATATCTCTCATAAAGCCCTGACCATTGTGCATGCTGGCTTGGGGCTGATGGGAGTTGGCGTCCAAGATCACCTTTGTTAGGGTCACAGTTGCCCACTTCTGCTTTAGATTCTCCTCCCCGTTTATGTGCCCCTCAGTTTTGCTGACTGAAGCCCTAGTGACTGTACTGAGTATACCCATTTGATACCCACCAGCAGCCAAATTGCAAAATTTCAGAAAATCGACCCCAAGTGGTGAATACTGCATTGGACTTTTAAATACAGTCTTTGTCTTTCCTTGCAGACCTCCAAGAAACTTGGATTCCAGGACTTTCATTACTGTTGGTGAGAAGGTATGTTGATGCCGATGTTGTTTTGTCCCCCCCCCCCATTTTTACTTGTTTGGCGCCTACACACCGATTAACAACAGTCCCCCCCCCCCCCCCGTGATGATATCTGGATTAGCAATAATTCTTCCTTGTTCATCTTTAAATAATTGTTTTGGGTCCGGTTTTATATACATTACAACTCCTTCCTTTTTTGTTACACCCGAGGTTACAAAATCCTTCCTCAAAGTCCTTTTGTTCTTCAATATTCTTCAACGTTTCCTCGCTATGTGTGTTTCTTGGAGGCAAATCACACATCAAGGTTTATCTTCTTTAACAACAAGTTTTGTTTGCGAAAGAGATAAAGAAGGTCGCCGGCTGATGTAACAATACGAATATTGGCTCCATCCTAAGCTAAACGTATATTTTGACAGTTTTTTGTGCATCTCTCTCTCTCTCAACAGAACTTTGAAGTAGAGGCCGACGACTTGGTGAGCATTTCGGAGTTGGGAAGAGGAGCTTACGGTGTAGTGGAGAAAGTGTATCACGCGCAGAGTGACACCACCATGGCTGTGAAGGTAAGAGCCGCAGTACCATATAAAAATTTATTTATTTGGTTTTTCAAATTAAAGTTTTACAATCACATATCCAACATGCATCATAAAAACAAGATCCCAAAGAATCTCCTGGACATCCCTCCTCCCCTTTGTGGATCCTGTTGTTAGTCATTTCCTCCTACATCTGTTATAATACAGTGGTAACTTGGTTCTCAGACTTAACACGTGCACCACATATGATAAAATGTGCCTGCTGCAGTGAAGTACTTGATCCATCTGGAATAGGGTGTAAGAAGCTGGGCCTGTGGCTCTGCAGGTGTTGCAGTCCAGCCAGCATGGTCAGTGGTTGGGGGCAACATGTGGGGTTGTAGTAACACCTGGAGGAGCTGGGGAGAGGTGCAGGGCCCCTTGTGGTTCTGGAAAGCTTTAATTAAATAATAAATAAATAAAACACACACACACCATATTAAGGGACACAGGTGACTCTGTGGTTTAAAACACTGAGCCTAGGGCTTGCCGATCAGAAGGTCGGCGGTTCGAATCCCCGCGATGGGGGTGAGCTCCCATTGCTCGGTCCCTGCTCCTGCCAACCTAGCAGTTTGAAAGCACGTCAAAGTGCAAGTAGATAAATAGGTACCACTCTGGTGGGAAGGTAAACGACATTTCCGTGTGCTGCTCTGGTTCGCCAGAAGCGGCTTAGTCATGCTGGCTACATGACCCAGAAGCTGTACACCGGCTCCCTCAGCCAGTAAAGCAAGATGAGCGCTGCAACCCCAGAGTCTTCTGCGACTGGACCTAATGGTCAGGGGTCCCTTAACCTTTATATACCATATGTGTCAGGGATTGGACTCAAGGGGACGAGATGGAAGAGGAATGGGGGAGATCACACACACACACACACACACACACACACACACACACGCCGCTGCAGGAGAAGAGGAATACACCATTGATTGAGGAACACAGCATTGAACAGGGGGTTAAGGAGTTTGAAGAAGGTCGCAGCTCAGAGATAGACGAACAGAAGAGTTGGGAAGTGTTAGAAGAATTGCGGGGGGGGGGGGGGGGGTTGGAGCTGTGGCAAGACAGCCAGATGACACATTGTCACTGGAAAGTATTTCTGACCCCACTTCTCCCAGAACTTGCTGTTCGTTAAGACTCGGAGACAATTGGCCACGAGTGGCCACCAAAAAGGGAGGTGCTGTTGTGAGGAAGGAGGAGCCAGTTGGAGGAACGCCATTGTCAAGACTTACTGCATTCTTTTGTCTCTCACTGTTATGAATGAATGAATAAACTCATTAAAAAGGACTCTACCTCGTTTTCTCTGCTCTTGTTGCAACCGGGGGGGCGGGGGCGGGGGGAAGGAATAGTTTTCCCGAAGCCTTGACAGTATGGTTACTTTCTTTTTCCTTTTCCACTCTTTGCAGAGAATCCGAGCCACTGTGAATTCTCAGGAGCAGAAGAGGCTGGTGATGGACTTGGACATTTCCATGAGGACCGTGGACTGCTTTTACACCGTCACGTTCTACGGAGCCCTTTTCAGAGAGGTAGGTGAGCAGAAGTGAGGCCGGAGTGTCTTCATTTTTGCTGGCCGCCTTGGACAGCGAGCACAGCTTCTGAAGCATTTGTTGAAAAGCAGGGGGAATAAAGCCTCGTGCCCTCCAGGTGTCTTATTTATTGATTTAAAGGAGGTATACAGCATAAAAAGTAACACTTCAGTAATAACATTGGTTAAACAAATAGCATTCTCAATAAAGTGCATTTAAAAAAAATCAGGTTCCAAAGGCATGTCTCGAAATAAAAGCAGGGATGACTCCTGCCACACCTTTCCATTGGCAGGGAGTTCCACAGGGCAGGACCTGCTGCACTAAAGGTTCAGTCCTCTGATGAAGGCCAACCAATTCATCTCTCCCTCCCTTCTCCTCCTCCTCTCACTCCTTTGTTTTCAGGGTGATGTGTGGATCTGCATGGAGCTAATGGATACGTCTCTGGATAAATTTTATAAGAAGGTCCTGGAAAAGAAGAAGACGATCCCAGAAGACATACTTGGGAAAATAACCGTGTCTGTGAGTGGCATCTTCTTTCTTTGGGGAAGGTTGCTGTGGGAACCACCCACCCATAGCAAGTGAGCAAGGGAGGGCAGTCTGCATGATTCCTAAGCGCAGAATGCAGCAGCCAACACAGATGGAGAGACCCCAGCTTCTCTTTAAAATCAGGGGGGGGGGTTGTGCAAAACCCTTTTTATTAATTAAACTTCTATACCGAGGACTGTCTCCCCAAGCTCTTTATTTCAGGCTGGCGGAGAGGCATGTGGATCTCCCCCTCCTGCTGCAACAAGCTCCTTTCCCTGCTTGCTCCCAGAACCAGAAGAGGCATGAAATGGGCAGAGGAGAGATAGGCGGCACGCAGGCGCAGTCTCTGATTGTTTGGAGAAGAGGGGACTTAGGCAGCTGTGGGGAGATGGGGGACCTTTGGTCTCATGGGGGCAAGACTTATTGGAGATGAGTTGCTGTGCTCATTAGGCCTGACACTCCTTTGCAGATTGGCATTTTTTTTTTTTGCTAATAAAGAGTTAACTGCAGCTTGCACAGTGTGATTTACTGCTGGATCGCTCCAGGCATGTCATGTCACCTGGTTGGCCAAAGCAGGTCTGCAGCTAGAATACACCTCTCTCTCTCTCTCTCTCCAGATTGTCCGAGCCCTGGAGCATTTGCATAGCAAGCTGTCTGTGATTCACAGAGGTAGGCATCGGACTTTGTGCATTACGAGGGCTGAGCAGGGGGTGTAGAGCTCATAGGCAGAGCACCTCTTGGGATGTGCAAGATCCTAAGGTCAGCCTCCAGCATCTCCTGTTGGAATGATCCTGGCTGCAGACAATATAGAAAGATTGCCTGCCCAGAACCCTACCAAGCTGTTGCCAGTCAGTATGCAGTACTGGGCTAGATAAGAGGCAGAAAACAGTCTGAGCTGATAGGAGATGGCTTCACCATTAATCATTCCAGAACCGCTAAAGTTAGTTTCCATTCTGCCTGACTGGACACACCTTGTCATGTTTGCATCTGTATCTTTGCATATAATAATAATTTATTATTTATACCCAGCCCATCTGGCTGGGTTTCCCCAGCAACTCTGGGTGTGGCTCCCAACAGAATTAATGATGGTAATAGTAATACTAATAATAATATGATGAAACCCCAGACATTAAAAACTTACCTAAACAGGGCTGCCTTCAGATGTCTTCTAAAAGCCAGATAGTTGTTTATTTCCTTGACATCTGATGCATTCCACAAGGCGGGTGCCACCACCAAGAAGGCCCTCCACCTGGTTCCCCGTAGCATCACTTCTCGCAGTGAGGGAACTGCCAGAAGGCCCTCGGAGCTGGACCTCAGTGTCTGGGCTGGATATGCGTCTTCAGGTTTAGGGCTTTAAAGGTCAGCACCAACACTTTGAATTGTGCTCGGAAACGTACTGGGAGCCAGTGTAGGTCTTTCAGGACAGGTGTTATATGGTCTCAGTGGCCACTCCCAGTCACCAGTCTAGCTGCCGCATTCTGGATTAGTTGTAGTTTCCGGGTCACCTTCAAAGGTAGCCCCATGTAGAACGCATTGCAGTAGTCCAAGCGGGAGATAACCAGAGCATGCACCACTCTGGCAAGACAGTCTGCGGGTAGGTTGGGTCTCAGCGTACCAGATGGAGCTGGTGGACAGCTGCCCTGGACACAGAACTGATCTGCACTTCCATGGACAGCTGTTAGTCAAAAATGACCCCCAGGCTGCGCACCTGGTCCTTCAGGGACACAGTTACTTCACATGCATAATTTTGATTTACGTGTTAATGTGTGGAAAGTCCTGGGAACTTGATGCAATGCAACAGGATGGGAGCACAATACAGAACATTTCAGCTGCGTTTGTCTCCCCCCTAATTTAAAGGCCCTTGGGGAGGAATACGAAGCTGTGCACAGCATGGGAGCCCTGCCCAGGTTTTTGTGTTCCTTCCACAGACACTATCATGAGGTCTAGGAACCTGTTTGGTTTGGCAGTGACTTAAGACTCTTAACGTTCAGCACACGGCTAGAGTTGTGCGCATGGCAGTGGAAAGCCCTCACAGTTCCAGCTGCGTGCTCTTCAAACATCCAACTAAAACTGTGCACCAAATGTGCCTTTAAATAATTTTCATTAAAAAAAATTAACAGAGGGAAGTCTCCCTAACCGATCCAGAGAAAGGAGTGTTAACCGATCTCTTTGTGCATCTTCCTCTTAACAGATGTGAAGCCGTCCAATGTCCTTATCAATAAACAGGGACATGTCAAAATGTGTGACTTCGGGATCAGTGGATACTTGGTAGATTCCGTGGCGAAGACCTTGGATGCTGGTTGCAAACCTTATATGGCAGTGAGTTTTTGATCAGTTTTTTTGGGCATCCCGCCCTTCTCTTGTCCCCGTCTTCCACCCCACCCTGTTCAATCAATCAGTTTCTTACAATCAGTGGTCAGCCTTCAGGAAGAAACATGCACAGTTATTTATTTATTTGTTTGTTGGTTTGTTTCCTATATCCGAGGATCACAGGGTGGGGTACAATATAAAAATACACGACTTGGTATCAAATGTAAACAATAACCGCTCCCCAGTATAAGAGGCTATAGATGGTTTAATTAGCCCAAAGGCCTGGGAGAAGAGGAATGCTTTTGTCTGGCATTTAAATGAAGGCACCAGACAAGCATCCCTGGGAAGAACATCCCACTAGTGGGGAGCCACCATAGAAAAGGCCCTGCTCTCAGGTTGCCGCCCTCCGGACCTCTTGCAGAGGAGAGGCATACAAAGAAGGGCCGCAGGCGATGATTGCAGGGTCCAGGTGGGTTCATATGGAGAGAGGTGGTCCTTGATGTCTTGGCGATCCTGAACTGTTTATACAATAATACCAGGTCCTGGGATCTTCTGGTAAAGGGTAGTAATGTTAATTGTATCAATAATGGGAAACCAGACTGATAGTTACTAATAACAGTCTCATGCTATAAAGCGGCAGGCATGGAAAACAAAATTATAAGTTTGCTCAAATAAACTCTGGCGAGTTTCACATGCACAGTATTTAGCTGCCCTGGAAGGAAGAGATGGATGTGTTCTGATCTGAAAGGACACCCCCCCCCCCAAAGCATTTGATCATCCTGGGAATTTCCATAAAGTGAGTTCAGTACAAATCTTACATATATCCCAGGATGAAAAGTGGTGCTTAAGTGCATGAGTTGTCAAGTTCTACTGTGGTTTTATAGGGACCCAGGTGGCGCTGTGGGTTAAACCACACAGTCTAGGGCTTGCTGATCAGAAGGTCAGCGGTTCGAATCCCTGCCACGGGGTGAGCTCCAGTTGCTCGGTCGCAGCTCCTGCCCAACTAGCAGTTCGAAAGCACGTCAAAGTTGTTGTTGTTGTTGTTCAGTCGTTCAGTCGTGTCCGACTCTTCGTGACCCCATGGACCAGAGTACGCCAGGCACGCCTATCCTTCACTGCCTCTCGCAGTTTGGCCAAACTCATGTTAGTAGCTTCGAGAACACTGTCCAACCATCTCATCCTCTGTCGTCCCCTTCTCCTTGTGCCCTCCATCTTTCCCAACATCAGGGTCTTTTCTAGGGATTCTTCTCTTCTCATGAGGTGGCCAAAGTACTGGAGCCTCAACTTCAGGATCTGTCCTTCTAGTGAGTACTCAGGGCTGATTTCTTTGAGAATGGATAGGTTTGATCTTCTTGCAGTCCACGGGACTCTCAAGAGTCTCCTCCAGCACCATAATTCAAAAGCATCAATTCTACGGCGATCAGCCTTCTTTATGGTCCAGCTCTCACTTCCGTACATTACTACTGGGAAGACCATAGCTTTAACTATACGGACTTTTGTCGGCAAGGTGATGTCTTTGCTTTTTAAGATGCTGTCTAGGTTTGTCATTGCTTTTCTCCCAAGAAGCAGGCGTCTTCTGATTTCGTGACTGCTGTCACCATCTGCAGTGATCATGGAACCCAAGAAAGTGAAATCTCTCACTGCCTCCATTTCTTCCCCTTCTATTTGCCAGGAGGTGATGGGACCAGTGGCCATGATCTTAGTTTTTTTGATGTTGAGCTTCAGACCATATTTTGCGCTCTCTTCTTTCACCCTCATTAAAAGGTTCTTCAATTCTTCCTCACTTTCTGCCATCAAGGTAGTATCATCAGCATATCTGAGGTTGTTGATATTTTTTCCGGCAATCTTAATTCCGGTTGGGGATTCATCCAGTCCAGCCTTTCGCATGATGTATTCTGCATATAAGTTAAATAAGCAGGGAGACAATATACAGCCTTGTCGTACTCCTTTCCCAATTTTGAACCAATCAGTTGTTCCATATCCAGTTCTAACTGTAGCTTCTTGTCCCACATAGAGATTTCTCAGGAGGCAAATGAGGTGATCCGGCACTCCCATTTCTTTAAGAACTTGCCATAGTTTGCTGTGGTCGACACAGTCAAATGCTTTTGCATAATCAATGAAGCAGAAGTAGATGTTTTTCTGGAACTCTCTGGCTTTCTCCATAATCCAGCGCATGTTTGCAATTTGGTCTCTGGTTCCTCTGCCCCTTCGAAATCCAGCTTGCACTTCTGGGAGTTCTCGGTCCACATACTGCTTAAGCCTGCCTTGTAGAATTTTAAGCATAACCTTGCTAGCGTGTGAAATGAGTGCAATTGTGCGGTAGTTGGAGCATTCTTTGGCACTGCCCTTCTTTGGGATTGGGATGTAGACTGATCTTCTCCAATCCTCTGGCCACTGCTGAGTTTTCCAAACTTGCTGGCATATTGAGTGCAGCACCTTAACAGCATCCTCTTTTAAAATTTTAAATAGTTCAGCTGGAATATCATCACTTCCACTGGCCTTGTTGTTAGCAAGGCTTTCTAAGGCCCATTTGACTTCACTCTCCAGGATGTCTGGCTCAAGGTCAGCAACCACATTACCTGGGGTGTATGAGACCTCCATATCTTTCTGGTATAATTCCTCTGTGTATTCTTGCCACCTCTTCTTGATGTCTTCTGCTTCTGTTAGGTCCTTTCCACTTTTGTCCTTAATTGTGGTAATCTTTGTACGAAATGTTCCTTTCATATCTCCAATTTTCTTGAATAAATCTCTGGTTTTTCCCATTCTGTTGTTTTCCTCTATTTCTTTGCATTGCTCGTTTAGAAAGGCCCTCTTGTCTCTCCTTGCTATTCTTTGGAAATCTGCATTCAATTTCCTGTATCTTTCACGATCTCCTTCGCATTTTGCTTGTCTTCTCTCCCCCGCTATTTGTAGGGCCTCATTGGTCAGCCACTTTGCTTTCTTGCATTTCTTTTTCATTGGGATGGTTTTCGTTGCTGTCTCCTGTATAATGTTACGAGCCTCCATCCACGTCAAAGTGCAAGTAGATAAATAGGTACCACTCCAGCAGGAAGGTAAACGGCGTTTCCGTGCGCTGCTCTGGTTCGCCAGAAGTGGCTTTGTCATGCTGGCCACATGACCCGGAAGCTGTCTGTGGACAAACGCCGGCTCCCTCAGCCTATAAAGCGAGATGAGTGCTGCAACCCCAGAGTCGGACACGACTGGACATGATGGTCAGGGGTCCCTTTACCTTTTACTGTGGTTTTATAATTTGTTGGGAGCTGCCCAGAATGGCTGGGGCAACCCAGTCCAAAGGGTGGCATAAAAATTATTATAATTATAATTGTAGTAATAATAATAATTATTAGTCTGCCTCTCTGGATTCACAGAAACGTTTACATTGACAATAGGGGACTTCTTTGAACTTCCCCTCCAGAAGTGCTGGTGAAAGTGCATTTAACATTGCCAGAATAAATGCCCCATGATGTTCAAAGTGCACACACAGAACCCTTTTCCTCCTCCTTGGTCGTTTCACCAGAATGAGTGTCACTTGGCTGAGGACCCTTTCCAGGCACTCTTTGGGGTGAATGGGTGGGAGGGTATATTCTGCATCTTGAGAGCCAGTGTGGTGTAGTGGTTAAAAGCGGTGGACTCGTAATCTGGTGAACCGGGTTCGCGTCTCCGCTCCTCCACATGCAGCTGCTTGGTGACCTTGGGCTAGTCACACTTCTTTCTGAAGTCTCTCAGCCCCACTCACCTCACAGAGTGTTTGTTGTGGGGGAGGAAGGGAAAGGAGAATGTTAGCTGCTTTGAGACTCCTTCAGGTAGTGATAAAGCGGGATATCAAATCCAAATAATTCTTCTTCTTCTTCTTCTTCTTCTTCTTCTTCTTCTTCTTCTTCTTCTTCTTCTTCTTCTTCTTCTTCTTCTTCCTGTTGGCCCCATAATAGTGTTTTAGTGATAGGAGTGATACACATTGTCCACACGTCATTCCACTTCATTAATTGTTCTGTAATTCTTCCCACGATGTGAATGAGCACGATTGCCGTCTGGAGGATAACTCTTGTGCTCTTGTAGGGCAAAGCAAAACGTACCTGGATATTTGCAGTATTAACCCCCCCCCCCACCGGATTTCAGCAGGAAGCTACAGGTGGTACCTCGGGTTATGAACTTAATTTGTTCCGCAAGTCCGTTCTTAACCCAAAGTGTTCTTAACTTGAAGCGTGAATTCCCTACATAGGCCTACTGCAGCCCCAGAAGCAGATTGCATTTGTATCCCGGGGCAAAGTTCACAACCTGGGACACCTACTTCCGGGTTTGTGGAGTTCATAACCCGAAGCATTCATAAGCAGGACTGTTCGTAACCCGAGGTACCACTGTACTTAATGTGCAGTGTGTCTGCCCTGAGATTCCTGCAGGCGCAAACAGTATATTTACAGGTGAAACTCGAAAAATTAGAATATCGTGGAAAGGTTCATTTCTTTCAGTAATTCAACTTAAAAGGTGAAACTAATATATGAGATAGACTCATGACATGCAAAGCGAGATATGTCAAGCCTTTGTTATAATTGTGATGATTATGGCGTACAGCTGATGAGAACCCCAAATTAACAATTTCAACATTGGGGTTTTCATCAGTTGTACGCCATAATCATCACAATTATAACAAACAAAGGCTTGACATATCTCGCTTTGCATGTCATGAGTCTATCTCATGTATTAAACTCCAGTAGCTAATGAAAACAATTGCTTACATAAATGGACTTTTCAACGATATTCTAATTTTTTGAGTTTCACCTGTATATCTTAACCTAACTGCAAGGAACTTGGGGGAATGGGTTCTTCACCTCCCCTTTTTTATCCTTAAAACAACCCTGCAGGGTAGTTTGCGGCTGAGAGAAGGAGTGGCCCGGCTGAAGGTGAGCTTTCATGGCTAGGCAGGGACTTGAATCCAGCTTTCCGTAGCTCAGCCACCAGACCATGCCAACCCTTTTTCGATACCTTTCCTTTGCAGCCAGAGAGAATAAACCCTGAGCTGAACCAGCAGGGATACAATGTGAAATCGGACGTCTGGAGCCTGGGCATCACCTTGGTAAGAAATCGTAAGCAGAAGTGTGTCTATGTAAAGGGATCAGTGCTCTTGTGGGTTTAAGAATTCTACAGTCAGGAAACAGGTGAACGCTGTTGGGGATCTATGAAATATATTGCATGAGATATTGTCACCTTATTGTGGTGCTTGCCCCAATCTAGAATAGACATATGGAACTCCCTGCTACCAGATGCAGGGGTGTGTATTGGTGTACGGTGGTACCTCAGTTTACGAACTTAATCCGTTACGGAAGTCCGTTCTTAAACCGTAAACTGTTCTTAAACCAAGGTGCGCTTTCCCTAATGAGGCCTCCTGCTGCCGGTGCCCTTTCACCGTTCAGATTCCATTCTTAGACCAAGGTAAAGTTCGCAAATTGGGACACTACTTTCAGTTTGTAAACCGAATCATTTGTAAACAGGGCTGTTCTTAAACCAAGGTGCCACTGTACTTGGCTTTAAAAGAGGATAAAAAAAAACCACAGGGAGAGTTTCATCAGTGGCTACTGGGCGTGATAGCTAAATGGAGCCTCCTTGTTCCAAGGCAGGATACCTCCAAATAAAAAAATGTCAGGGACCTAGAATGATGAAGCTGTTGCCATCAGGCTTTCTGGTTGGCTGCTGCAGCAAGCAGAAACACTGGACCAGGTAGAAGTTCCGTTAGACCAGGAAGGGCTCTCTGTTTTATGTTCTGTTCTGGTCTCTCCCTCTCAGATTGAAATGGCCATTCTCCGATTCCCGTACGAATCCTGGGGCACCCCTTTCCAGCAGCTGAAGCAAGTGGTGGAAGAGCCCTCGCCTCAGCTGCCTGCTGAGCATTTCTCACAGAACTTTGTGGACTTCACAGCCCAGTGGTAGGTGCCCTTCCCATCCAGGCCGCCATCTTGTCTCCCAGAATGCACTGCACCGGAGGCGATCCATTTCCCTGAAGCACAGTGCTTCAAAACACCCCCAGCTTTGCATGCAGAACGTCCCTGGCAGCATCTCCCAAGTTGGTTTTTCTCAAAGTATTGGGCATTTTAATCTGGTTTAGGACTCCTTTGGCTGTTGGTGGTTTTAGTGACGTGTGCAATGCAGCTTCTTCACCTGAGCTTGCTGTTGAAGGGAGTGATTTGTAGGAAGAGGAACCTCATTTTCCCACCGTCTGTTATTAGCAGCTTGCAGTGAACTTTGCCAGCAAGTGAAATTCCTGGGAGAAGCACCTCTGGGTTCATGTGGATCATGCATGGGCACACATGCGTCTTGGAAATGAGGAGCTTCTGCCATCTCCGACCACCCCAAGCCCAGATTTACCCCTGCACTTCTGTGGTAGCAAGCTGATACCTTAAATACAGTGGTACCTTGTGTTACGTACCGTCCCACTTTACGAATCCTGCTGGTTACGCGCTCCGCTAACCCGGAAGTAGATGCCCCTTGTTGCGACCTTTGCCCCGGTATGCGAGCGGAGGGCGCCATTAGCGAGAGCACGCCTCATGTTACGAGCGGTTTCCTGTTACGAATGGACCTCCGGAACGGATTAAGTATGTAACACGAGGTACCACTGTGTGGCAGATCCAGAAATTAGTACTCTTGCAGCTCTGCAGAAGGCAAAAGCAGCAAAAGCAATTTTGTAGGAACAGGCGAGAGGAAATACGGACTGTCCCTGATGAATTTGGGCAGCTGAAATGTATGCAGATTGAAATTACTATGTGTAATTAAAAGGCAAAATAAAAGCTGCTTTCAACAAGAGCAGAATACTGGGACCTGCCCTATCCCATTTTTATTTTTATTTTAAAAAACCATGGATGTGTAAAATATGATGCAAACTATTGTTGCTTTTTCCTTATTCAAACATAACCTTTGTTAATTTTCTGCAGCGATAATATATATTGGGAGGAGTTAAAGCTTCACACAGCACTCAAGTTTCTTCCGGGTCTTGGTAGGATGCATTTAATCACCAAAACATATATTACACATAACCATATATCACAAAACTCTTATTTACATGAAACAACCTGATGAATATTCAGGACTCTATTAAAACGCCACACAAATAAAACCAATGGCTTCATTGCTATGAAAAAGTTACATTTTATGTCCACACGAACATAATACCTATCCGGCTTTCCTCTAAAGTTCTTAAGGTTTTGTACAACCGACCTCTTTAACTCTCACGAATTTCCTCTTTCCTTGTTTTCCGTTCTCTCAGTTTGAGGAAGAATCCTGCCGAACGATTGAGTTACGTGGAGCTCATGGTGAGTGTCTCTTCTTCCTTCCTTCCTTCTCCAAATTTGGTTAAGGGTTATGTGGTGCCAGCAAGGAGTTATAGAATTGTAGAGTTGGACGGGACCACGAGAATCATCTAGTCTAACCCCCTAGCAATTCAGGAATCTTTTGCCCCACGTGGGCCTCGAACCTGTGACCCTGAGATTGAGTCTCACTCTACTGAGCTAGCCAGGAAATGACTGTCCTTCATTGGAGGAGTTTGGACGGCCATCGTATCAGGGACTCTTTAGTTGTGATTCCTGCATTGCAGGGGGCTGGACCAGATGCCCTTTGGGGGTGCCTTCCAAGTCCACGGTTCTATTATTGCTGCTTCCTTTGCTCCTTGTGCAAGATGAGACCTCTTCTCCCTCCCCGTCTCAAACTGAAACCCTTCTCCATTCCCAACAGGCTCACCCG
This sequence comes from Lacerta agilis, assembly GCF_009819535.1. Lineage (NCBI taxonomy): Eukaryota > Metazoa > Chordata > Lepidosauria > Squamata > Lacertidae > Lacerta > Lacerta agilis. The sequence goes on from NC_046324.1 coordinate 42,871,661, forward strand.
TTCTTCACTATGCACGACACCCGCGAGACTGATATGGTCTCCTTCGTCACAGAAATCCTCGGAGAAGACTCCTAAAGTCTCACGGACCTCGCCATTGGAACAAAAGAACCAGCCCTGCCTTCTCCTGGCGGGGAGAGAAAACGGAATAAGGATTTTTATAGCATCAACTGTGGTTTGCACAAAAGAGAATGAATGTCTTCGCTGCTTCCTTACCCCCCCCCCCAAAAAAATAATTTTTCTCTTCCCTCCCACCCCCTTTCTCGGCATCATGCTGGACTTAGAGCGATTTTATTATTATTATTTAACAAGAGGCCTCCTATGAATGACATGTTTTTGACACGTAGAAGTCTTCGATCCCAACTGTAGCCACGCACAATCTGCTTTAAGGGTGAGAGTTTGCTGTCGCTGCTCTCCCTCGGGTGGGTTTTGATAGAAGCACGTTGTGTTGCTTTTAAAACCAGGCGCTTTTTTGAAATGCGGCTGTGTGTGTGTGTGTGTGTGTGTGTATGTATGTATGTTTGTGTGTCTATGAGCATGTGTACTTCTGCTTGGAGAGACCTGAGCCCATCCAAAACTGCATTAATACAAAAATCACAGCGGCCACAGAAATGTCACCTGCCGCAGGTTAACCAGCAGAGCTGCGGGGCTGGTTGTTTTTTCAGGTGGTGTCATTTCATCTTGCAAGCGGCAGATTGCATTAAAAAAAAATAGCTCAAGTCGGTAGAGCATGAGGCTCTTAATCTTAGGGTCATGTGTTCGAGCTCCACATTGGGCAAAAGATTCCTGCATTGCAGGAGGTTGGACTAGATGACTCTTGTGGTCCCTTCCACCTCTGTGATCTAATATCTATGAACTGAACCCACACCCCAGTTACTCCCTGTATGTAGAAAACTAGCTCTTAGAGCAGAATGGAAGAGTTATTTAAATGTTCTCCACTATGGAAGTCTGGGAAGGAGACTCGCCTATAATTCTGTTTTTAACACGACTCTTAGTTTTGTTACCGCCCCCAAACATTTATTCATTTAATTCTAACAGCCATTTTTCTTAGGCCTAAACAGACGTCACCTTTAGCTTTCCACAGCTAAATGTAATGTATCATCGGTTTATTTTAAATGCTCTGTCCAGTCACAGTTGTGTGGCAAAATCAGTAGACACACACATACACAAACCCCTCTTTAAACACAAGCAGAGAGTCCGCCTCTCCAAAGTTGCTCTGGAAGCAGTGATTGAGTTGAGCTGCCATCTCTCTGCTGACCTAAGACCACAGGTGCATTCTGTTGTCGGACTGCTGTACCCATCATCCCTCACCCGTTGGCCATGCTGTCTGCTGGGGTTGATGGGATTTCTAGTCCAGCAATGTTTTGAACACCACGTGTTTCCCACCCCTGCTACAGAAAGAGTCCCAAGGACAGGCAGGCAGTTCCTAGCCATATTTAACGTAGTGGTGGCAGTGGAGGGAAGAATCTAAATTCCAGATTTATCTAACGGATCCCCAGATCTTTCTTTCTTCCTTCTTAATGAAAAGAGCAGTTGAACGTGGGGTGTCTATATGTATTTGGGTGGGGGGGCATGTTGACACTTCCTCTGCTGTCTTTCCCCCTACCCAAAGTTCACACACACAAACCAGCTTCAATACCACCCAGCCAGTATGATTGGTTGCCGGCGATGATGGGAGTTGTAGTCTTAATAAGGCTTTTTTTTAAAAAAAATCCAGAGACACATTTTCATCTGCGACACATTGCAGGATAGAAGCATCCATGTCGATTTCCCCACTGCAAGCAGAAGCAGGCTCGCCTTTTCTGTCATGCCAGTTAATGCCCGCACATGGGGAAGTTGCTGTCAGGATGCCCTACACACGAGTAGAACCTTGGCAGAGACACATGCCTGACTGGCATGTTTCCTCCCTCCTGGGCGATCATTCGGGAGCTTCAAAAGCATTCCTCAGCCCGAACATCACAGCGACTGATGCCAGAAGACACCAGCACACTTAGGGATCCGCAGAGGTTTGCGCAGTTGCGTAACAGAACTCAGCAGCTCAGCATTTAGGCTAACCTACTTTATTTACATATAAATACACACGGAGCACTGCAACATGGCTCCCTCTCTCTCTCTCTGGCATCAGACAGCAAAGAGAAAAAGGACAAAGGACAGTAGTCCCACTTCACAGAACACGGTAAGACAAACATCCTGTCTTCGTCGCATCCCATTCCTGTGAAATCAAAACACACACCGTCATGTGACAGACAATAAACCCATGACTGCACATGGGGAATGAATCTCGGAACAGTTGCGAGTCAGGTTGTCCAGTATTGTGTGTGCTAACTGGGATTTCTCAGGCAGTGTCCATTTCCATTCCTACCTGGAGATGGCTTGGAATTGAAGCCTGCGACCTTCTGCATGCGAAAGTCAGGTGCTCTACCGCTGAGCTAGGGACCACCTCCTTATGCTCATCTGCCTCATCCTCTCGGAAAAGGTGCTTACCAACACGTTTGACACTTGTTTCCAAGTTGTACTCTAATGCCCTGCCCACGACCGACAAAAGGGAAGCTTTTACCTGTGATATTATATAGCCCCACTTGGTTTCTGTGGATTGCGCCTCTCTCCCCTCTCCTAAACACACGGGCAAGTCATATCCATTATTATCTTTCTTTCTAATGTATTTGTACATATAAATTATATTTTGAAAACTCGGCATTATGCCGAGGTGGGAATAGGTTTGGCAAAACAACCAGCAATTTCACTCAGACCAAGCAGCCTTAGGGAGTGTTGGCAAAGCGTTGTGGTTCAAAGAGAAAAAACAAAAACAAGCAACCTAATTTTTAACAGGTCCTTTCTAAAGAAGCACCCCTGGATTCTTTAAAGCATGCCTTGGGTCTTCAAAAGTGGCCGCCACCTTTGGAGAAATTAGGTTCCCCTCCTTTGCTCTCCCTCCTACCCCCCAACCCCAATAATGTTCCTAAAAGTTCTCTGCCTTAACTTACTTTTGCAATTCTGTGGAATAAGGTGTAGGGTTCTGGAACCGTAGGAATGCAAGCAAGATCAGTCGAAAGCTCTATCATTGACCAACCAGATCCCTCCGAGAGACCTGCAAGTGGGGAGCTAAGGGCCCTCGACTCCTGTTAGGGCCGGTCCTGCCATTTGTCAGAGTGAAGTGTGCCTCAGGCTGCATCTGCTGAGGGGATGGGAGCAGCTAGAGAGTGGTACCCGCATGCCTCCCAAGCTAGCAAGCTGATTTGGGGGGCAGTTGAGGAAGCAGTGCCATCACCAGTGCTGAAGTTTGGCCCCATTTGCTCTACACATTTGAAGTAGCCTTCTCCTACTTCAAACAGTGCCAGAAGCGGCTGAGAGCTGTTGGGAGAACCCCATTCAACTCGCAGAGCTTCAATTTGCAGAGTCCCTTGGGGAAGAGGGATTGGCTGCTAAAACAGCTCCTGAGAACTGTAGCTTCTGCGTGTGGTGGGTGTGGAGTTACCTTTGGCCTTCCCGTTGTTGCTGACCTACAACTCCTGGGATCAGTGGCCTCGCCAGGACTGATGGGCGTTGTATTTCAGCAAAGGTTCCCCACGCCTGGTATATGGAATGGGTGAGGAGAGGTGCCACCAGCTTTCATGTGGGCAACACAATGCCGTCACTGGCTGTGTTGTTTTTTCGTACCTGGGCTTCAGTAGCCATGCCATCACTGAAAGTGGGAGGTTGGTATATTGCCATCATGGTTCCTGTTACTTTGCCCAACCTCCCTTCTGTAGCCACCAAAGCCAGCGGCCGTTGTGGCATATTGCGTTAGCAACCTCCTTAAATTAAATAGGTGCCGTATGATCAAGTTCGTTCTTTTGCCCGTCCCGGAAAACCCATGCCTTCACCGTTTTTAATGTTTTGTTTTTTAAAAATACAAAGACGATGAACCACTTCCCTTTTTTCTTCTGAATTCCCCCTTCCTACATCTCTTCCTAAGGCAAACGCCTGCACTTTCCTCACGGGTTAGCACTGCAAGTGTCGTGTGGCAGGTTTTTGAATTGCAGATGTTGGGAAAGATGGAGGGCACAAGGAGAAGGGGACGACAGAGGATGAGATGGTTGGACAGTGTTCTCGAAGCTACTAACATGAGTTTGGCCAAACTGCGAGAGGCAGTGAAGGATAGGCGTGCCTGGCGTGCTCTGGTCCATGGGGTCATGAAGAGTCGGACACGACTGAATGACTGAACAACAATAATTTTTATCACTCATCTTGATTTTGAATGTTGCAATTGTACCTTTCTGGAAAATACCCCCCATCCTCCTCTTCCTTCAAAGCTTCGGTGGATTATTATTTTTTAACTGCATGGTTTTGGATTTTCAGGCTCTTTTTCTCCACTTTTCTACCCCACCACCCAACCCCACTTTTTCCAATAAAAACCTGGTTTGAAAAGCCGAGAGTGACTCCATTTTGAACCCAGCAAACGAAACGACTGCTTCCCCACTAGAGGGAATCCAGGCCAAGGGGCTAAATGCAGCCTATGTGGCCTCTGAATAGCCGTGTGGATTCTCCAGGCCACGCCCCCTCTGTCCAGGCCACGCCCATAACTGACCTTACCTCACACATTTGTTGAGTGGTTTTTGCCTGACTGGAATGTGTCCTAATAATGCCTTTTGCTTACCTGGATGTGTGTGTGTGTGTGTGTGTGTGTGTGTGTGTGTGTGTGTGTGTGTGTAGAAATTAGCTTATTGTGTGTAGGTAAAATTCACATTAGCGTTTGCCTCTGGTCCTTGCCCACTCCCGGAATGTGGCCCACCAAAGGTTGCCCACTACGGAATGTGGCCCTCAGCCTGAAAATGCTTTCCTATCCTTGTTACATGAGATGGAACTACGTGGAGCCAGAGAGAACCTTCTGGGTTGATCTTACTTTAGAGAGAACGACATAGCCTCTCTAAACTGCACTGCAGCTTGCTTGCTTTTTCTCCTCCGCTTCCCCTGCCTCGCCCAGATCTTTTTTTTAAAAAAGGCTCACCAGTGGGGATGGAAAATGGTTTCGTATCTAGGAAAGGACTGGATGCTTTTATGAATTGGAAGACTGTATATAACAACGAACTTGGTCATTGGTTTTCAATAAAATAAGCCACCCAACCCAGTTTCTTCTGTGGTTTTTTTCCTTAAAAACACTTTAAATAAAAGTAACAGCCAAGTTTTCATTGATGATGAATTCTTATTCTAAATCAGTTTTTCTCAAACTTGGGTCTCTCCAGCTGCTTTTTGGACTACAACTTCCATCATCCCTGACCACTGGTCCTAGCTAGGGATGATGGGAGTTGTAGTCCAAAAAAACAGCTGGAGTAACACTGTTCTAAAGCTGTTCGCCATCACAACTCTTAAATGTTGCACCAATTCCTAGCTGGGGGAAGAGAACTGCTTGCTTAAGGGATCCTTGATTTGACCCAAATTGTTCTGTCCATTACTATAATGTGTTGTCATCGTTCTGTGATGAGTTGCACACCTAGATGCTGATTTGCAATAGCTCCAGAATGCCTTACATGTTTACAGAACAACTTACAGAAAACTCTTAAATCCAAATGTTTTTAAAATGTATATTCTGTCAAGGCAAGTGTACAAAGGCCTTCTACGCTGCTGTTAATTTTTGCAACATGACATGGATGCAATAATGGTGCAATAGCGGTGGATTTACACTGGACTGTTGACAAATCATTCTGCTCTTATTCTGCAATACGTCCCCCATGTTAATTGCATTACTGCTATCTGGAGGGGTCCCGCTGCATGACAGAATAAGGGCAATAAAAAAATTAAACCGAAGCATCACATCAGCCGTATAAAATGCTACAGGATTTCAGCAAGAAGACACAGGATGGGAAACAAAGCAGTACGTCTGCCACAAAACATTTGCAGGTTCAAAAGGTATTGGAATAATCATGTATAACCACCCCAGTACCAGCAGGAGCAGAAAACCACCATGAATGCATAAGCAGGAGCGGCCCATTGTGTCCTGACTTAATCTCCAGATTCCTGGTGGAACTTAAAATGTCCTATGCTATTGCCATCGTTTTATCATTTTCCCCACATTTTTTGCTGCAGTTAAAAAACAACTGGGAGGATTGCAGTAGAAAGTGCAGGCTAACCAGCAGATTAAATGCAGAGTGCAGATGGGGCCTAGTTCATTCTCACCTGGTTGCTCGTTCTTATCCATGAGAGCCAGTGTGGTGTAGTGGTTAAGAGCGGTAGACTCGTAATCTGGTGAACCGGGTTTGCGTCTCCGCTCCTCCACATGCAGCTGCTGGGTGACCTTGGGCTAGTCACACTTCTCTGAAGTCTCTCAGCCCCACTCACCTCACAGAGTGTTTGTTGTGGGGGAAGAAGGGAAAAGGGGAACGTTAGCCGCTTTGAGACTCCTTAGGGTAGTGATAAAGCAGGATATCAAATCCAAACTCCCCCTCCTCCTCCCTTAAAGCAAGGAATTAAGTGCCATTTCCCTTTTTCACAGAGTTGGAAGAGAAGAGGTGTAGGAGGTACTTCAAGAGTGTTATCACATCATTTTTTGACGAATGCCTTCTGAATTAGGTACCATATCCCTATTAATCTTTTATTCATAACAGCACAGCTTCAAAAGAGAAGTTAAGGGGCTTTGTGCTTATTTTTAAGCATTCTTGTCTGCTCAAAGTGGCTTAACGATGCCAAAGTTGTCTTCCTGGTGAATGTAATAAATGCATACCGGGGCAAGTGCAAGAAATCCATTTGATGCTTTTGTGAAATGATCCATTTTTATCCCCCCACCCCAACCCCCGGTAACCTCAATACCTCTTGTGCCACAGATGTTCAGGCTGGAATTACTTGCATTATTTTAAATTCTTCAAGGAAAGCACAGCTTAAGCCGCCGCAAAATAAGATATTGGAGCACTCCAAATTATTTGCCTGCGCATGAACACGGAAAATAATACATCTAGCTGAAAGGCAACACATGGAGATCTGCATTGAACATTGCAATGTATCCCTAATCATAACTATTGCATAATTATAATTAGGGATACATTGCTATTTTATAGTTATTATTGCATAGTTATAAGATTATTGTATAATTGTAGGAGCAAAATAAATAAATTCCTGGATGCCAAGATCCAAGTTTGGGGCAAGTAGTCTTTGGTGATAGAACCCCAGCAGAGATTTAAAGTCACAAAGTATGCAGCAAAGTAAATTGTGAAAATATAGGCTGTTAGTCCTTTAAAATGTGACCCTCCAAGTGAGTTCCAAAATGTCCTATTAAACAGTCCCCCCCACTAAGTTTCCCTCCTCATCGTAGGAAAAATGTGGCATATAGAATCATAGAGTTGGAAGAGACCTCAAGGGACATCCAGTCCAACCCCCTGCCAAGCAGGAAACACCATCAAAGTAACTTATATGTTAAGTTAAAAATGAGTTTACTTGCAAAGCCTTCAAAGGTCATGTTCATGTGCTTCAGAAAAACTGCAGAGGCAGTGGAACTTGGTTTAGTTACAAAGTGGTAAAGGTTCCTAGATTATTGGTATATGAACTCAAAAGTGGCTGGTGAGAGCCATACAGCCGAGCTGGAAAAACCAGCCCAAAGCTCTTCACATGCTGAGCTTCTCAGGTAGACAGATCTGATTACCTCTTTCCTCCCAAGATAAGGGGAAGTAACATAGCTAGGCCTGGCAGGACAGCTTACTTTATGGTTTTAACCCCTTCATGCATTAATTGATTTAAACATGTTGGTTATATAAGGCTGATTATCCCACGGAGGGGACTATCGTGAAGGGATCCAGTACTTCTGAGTTTGCCACTACACTGCTGCTAGCACCGGAGTAGACATAAAAATGCACATTGTGTCTCCGCTCACAGGTGCTATTCATCCCATTCATCCCATCAGGCACTGCTGCAACACAGTTTCCCTTACTTGTTGGCCATTGTCTGGGAAATTTTCTGATAATTATAAGAAAGTTATATCCAAGCTTTCCCATCATTCACCACTAGAGGGTGCTGTTGACGTACGTTTGCCCCTCTACATTGCACCATAGAAGATTGCACTGTAAAACAATATTAACCATGTCGGCTCAGAAATAAGTCCTATTGAATTCGACGGGGCTTCCAGGTGAGTGGAGCTGGGATTGTAGGCTTAATTTGCTAACTAGCTACCACAGTCGTAGATCCCACTTTTCCACCAAGATGCTGATGGTACTGTACCTGCCATCATCCTGTTTTTATTCTTGCAGTAACCTTGAGAGGTATGCCAGACAGCAAAAACGTGTTTATTAATCAAAACCACATGCAAAATATGTTTATTGAGAGAGGATAATATTAAAATGCATTTTTTAATAGGGATTTAAAAAGGAAAATCCACCTCCTGCACTTCCCTGGTGGTAAAAATATAGAATTGTTGGCATCTGTTTGTCTCGAGAGACAATGGAGTGAGCCTCCGGGGGTGCAAGCCTGGGCAGTGTGTATGGGGGTCCTGGACTGCCCTTGGCATCCCTGATATGGACCAAAGCAGGGGTCAGCAAACCTTTTCAGCAGGGGGGTGGTTCACTGTCCCTCAGACCATGTGGGGGGGCTGGACTATATTTTTTCAGGAAAAATATGAACGTATTCCTATGCCCCGCAAATAACCCAGAGATGCATTTTAAATAAAAGCACACATTCTACTCATGTAAAAACACGCTGATTCCCAGACCGTCCGTGAGCCGGATTTAGAAGGAAACTGGGCCGGATATGGCCCCCGGGCCTTAGGTTGCCTACCCGTGGACCAAAGGAAAGCAGAGCAAGATGTTTGGCACCAGCTTGGCTGCAGGAGTTCCCGGAAGGAGGCGTACATTGCGCCATCCAACTGTGTTAGGAACCCCACTCTGGATTTGTGTAGGGTTTACTCCTGAGCTTTTTCTTTTCCTGAAGATGTCCTACAAGGCAGAAGGTACAGATTATTCCTTGGGTTTACTCCCAAAGCCTTTCTCACGAATGAGTTTAGCCGCAAGGCCATGGAGGTTTAGCACCAGAGTTTTCCTTCTAGATGGGCTACCTTCCCAGGTGGACTAGCCCCATCTTCCCCTCACTTCCCTCTCCAGCACATGCAGAAACCACCTTTTGGAACATTGGACCCGCTGTTGGTCTTGTCTGCTCAACATAGCTGTCAAGTTTCGGATTTGAAAATAAGGGATCAGCAGCCTCACCTATCCCGGGGACAGTCACATGGCAGTGGTGGGCGGAGCCAGAAGCAAAAGTGGGCGGAACTGGTGTGAACGCACGCAGTAGACTTACTGTATTTTGGAAACGCTGCCCGTGGGCTACGACGCCTGTAAGCACGGGAAATGGCTCCCGCTTGCTTTGAGGCTGCAAGGAGGCGAGGTCTTCCCAGTCCCTGGCCCGCAGGGGGTGGGAGAGGAGCTGCTTCCTTTGAAAAAACGGGAAATTAAAGGGATATAAAAAATAAGGGATAGCAGCGGGAAACTGCTTGAAATAAGGGAGATTCCTGGGGAAAACGGGATACTTGACAGCACTGCTGCTCAATCGACCGCAGCCTGTCTTTGCATGCAGGCGAAGTCCCTAACTCCCTGAGGGTTGGAGACCCATTGGTTCCCCTCACCTGGCCGCTGTCGCATGCTGACAGCTTCTAGGAAACACAGGTGAGAACTGAATGCAGGGTGGGGACCACAGGTGACAAACTACCCCAGAAGGAGCACAAGGTGCCCCCCACCAAAGGTTTCAGTCTGCCTGCATCTTTGGGACTCTCCTTGGAAGTGTCCTGCAATTTAAATTTTACCACTGCTCCACAGTCCAAAAGCTTAACTGTAGCAAATAGCCACATGCCGCCACCCACCTGTTTTGTGTCAAGACCTGTGACTGGATGCCACCACCCACCCAGTTTACAACGAGGCCTGCGATTGGTGCTCCTGACCCATCTCCAACTCCTCCGCTTTCAGCCCTGCCCTATCGGAGGATGTGGACAAAGGCTTCTGTACTGCCAGGATTCCAGCTTTCTGTTCCCCCCCACTTTGCTGTCGTAAAGGAAGTGTGGGATGCAACAATATGCATTGTTGCTCTAACACAAGTCGTTTGTTGTCATTGTTGCAGCGGGGACGGGACGCGATTGGGTGGGACTAGGGGTGGAGACCATTGCTATTGTTCCCCCTTTACAATGGGGCCATTGGTCACCCGAGGCCACGGACGTCTTAGCAGAGGGGTTGCCTCCACCCATGGAAGCGGAAGCCACCGGATGGTGCAACTAAAGAGCAACTCTTTCTTGTTCTCCAGAAGCTGCAAAGCCAGGAGGGATGGCTCTTGAGAGACAACGCTAGCAGGGAACAGGGTACTGTCCTGGACCGGTTGGACGCAGAGACATTCTGGGAGGAACCAGCTGGAGAACCATCCAGGGAAGAAGGCTAAGATCCTGGGGAGTGGTGGTGGGACAACCATGAGCGGGAAGAGGGAGAAGACTGGGAAGAGGAGGTGTTGGAAACTGAAGAGGTAACAGGGCTTAGTGAGCAGGGAGAGTCCGGAAGCAGAGGGAGAAGCTGAAGCAGGGAAGGAAGAGGAGGAGGAGGAGGAGGAGGAGGAGGAAGAAGAAGAAGAAGAAGACGAAGAAGAAGAAGAAGAAGAAGAAGAAGAAGAAGAAGAAGAAGAGGAGGAGTTTGGATTGATATCCCGCTTTATCACTACCCGAAGGAGTCTCAAAGCGCCTAACATTCTCCTTTCCCTTCCTCCCCCACAACAAACACTCTGTGAGGTGAGTGGGGCTGAGAGACTTCAGAGAAGTGTGACTAGCCCAAGGTCACCCAGCAGCTGCATGTGGAGGAGCGGGGATGTGAACCCGGTTCACCAGATTACGAGTCCACCGCTCTTAACCACTACACCACACTGGCAGAGATGAGTGTAGCTATTGAAGAGTCACAGGTGTCTCTCCTTCCTGCTGTAAGCCTGGGCAGCCCAGGACCCCCATACCCACTGCCCAGGCTTGCACCCTGGGGAGGTCACTTAATTATTATTATTATTTTTATATCCCACCCATCTGGCTGGGTTTCCCCTGCCACTCTGGGTGGCTTACAACATATATAGAAACGCAATGAAACATCAAACATTAAACACAAAATTATCCTCCACAAGGAACAAACCAACCAATAAATCAATAGAAATTGATAACAACAGTAACAAAAATACAGTGGTACCTCAGTTGTCGAACGTAATCTGTTCCAGAAGACCGTTTGACTTCCGAAATGTTTGACAACCGAGGTGCAATGGGCATACAAAACTGAGCATAAAAATGCTGCTCATTGATTTGATTTGAACGGTGTGTGAATTTTTATTGCAGGTTTTTAAACAACAACAACAAATAAATGAATGAATAGCAAAATGATGTTGAACTGGGAAGAACTGAGTTTAAGACTGAAAGATCCAGAAATTGAGAGATCTGTCCATTCCTCTGTCTCCATGCTGGTTCTGTCCAACTTACACAGATCTTCCTTCCCCTCTCCTTCAATTACAAACTTAATAGCTACATCAAGAAGCATTAAAAATGCATTAGGCCTCAGTAAGGAAAGGAACAGAAGAGAGAAATCCATCATTTTAAAATTACTTTATTAGCTCAAAAGGGTTTTATTTCACCCCCTTTCTTTTTTTAGACACTGACCAAAAGAAAAAAGAAACGGAAAGAAATAAGGTTTCAGCTGTTTCCCAAAGTCCCCCGATGCATTTGCTGTTCCCAGCTAAACTATATTATTTCAGACTTGCTGTGCCAAAAAACAGGAGCCTTATTTAATTGAACTTTCTCCTCCTCAATGGACCAGAATTCTAAGGATGCTCTCACACACAAAACGTAGGTGTTTCCTAGAGAGCAGTAAGGGGTGCGTCCACACTGACCTATGTAATGTTATTAGGATGATATTAGATATGTCCTTCTAAAACTTCACAGGGCGTACTTGTAAATTAGAGCGGGGTTGTTGTTTTTTAGCCTTTTTTATTTTGTGTGTGGTCAAAACGTTGTCTCCCTGCTGTTGGTTGCTGGTTGCTCTAGGGCCAGGGCCTTTTCAGCACTGGCCCCAACTTGGTGGAATGCTCTGTCACAAGAGACTTGACATCTTTCTGCAGGGCCTGCAAACCTAGCCTACGGCTTGGACTCACTCTGACCCCTTATTTGGAATTTGGTATATAAATTTTCCCTTGGCTTTTTTGCTGGCCCATGTAGGACCAGCATGGATAGCTGGCTCTGGTGAATATCTGAGGTTTCCTCCCTTCATGGTCTTGATTTATGGGCTACTACTAAAATGAGGCTGCATTTTAAGCTGCATTTTTAAGCCGTATTTTAACTTTTTTTCTTTTTTCTTTTTTTTCTATTACTTTTTATTGTAATTTATATTCAGTGTTAGCTGCCCTGAGCCCGGCCCTGGCCAGGGAAGATGGGGTATAAAAATATTATTATTATTATTATTATTATTATTATTATTATTATTATTATTATTATTATTTTATTATTTCAGAGCTCTCTGGTGTCACATTTTAATAATGCATTATGAAGGTTAAATTGGGGTATCATGTGTCCAAATATGCTATGTAAACCATTCCATAACCCTTCCTTAACATTAAAAACCACGACTGTAGTTCCACCCCAAGGATACATAGTTTTCCATGGGAACGAGAAAGGAATCTCTTCCATGATTAGAAGATCATCTGCAAGCATCACTCTCAGGGTTGGTCTGGATTAAATAGGGACCGCTCCGGCGGGAAGGAAAACGGCGTTTCCGTGCGCTGCTCCGGTTTGCCAGAAGCAGCTTTGTCATGCTGGCCAGATGACCCGGAAGCTGTTCGCCGGCTCCCTCGGCCAGTAACATGAGATGAGCGCCGCAACCCCAGAGTCGTCCGCGACTGGACCTAATGGTCGGGGGTCCCTTTACCTTTTACCCCACAGAAAGAGAAAATTGTGGTGGTTTGCCTTTAAATGCAACCTGAATTGAATTTCCCTCTCACCCCTACAAATAATTAAGCAGCAAAAACAAAATTCCATCCTTATATGCCTCAAAATCCTACAGTTATTCAAACTCTGCTTGGAAGTTGTGAGTTGCTCACCCCTCTTAACTTGGTTTCTATACACAGGGGTGGGGGAACTTGCAGCTCTTCAGATGTTGCTGGTGTGTGGTGTAGTGGTTAAGAGCGGTGGACTCGTAATCTGGGGAATCGGGTTCGCTTCCCCGCTCCTCCACATGCAGCTGCTGGGTGACCTTAGGCTAGTCACACTTCTCTGAAGTCTCTCAGCCCCACTCACCTCACAGAGTGTTTGTTGTGGGGGAGGAAGGGAAAGGAGAATGTTAGCCGCTTGGAGACTCCTTCGGGTGGTGATAAAGCGGGATATCAAATCCAAACTCCTCTTCTTCAAACTCTTCCTGTCATCTCTTGATCATTGGGTTGGCCTGGCTGATCCTGCAACACCCAGAAAGCCACAGGTTCCCCTTTCCTGCTATATAGTAGGGAAAGTTTCAGGTACTTCATTCCGTTATACACATGCACTGTTGAAAAGCACAGCAGCAGGGCCGGTATTAAAGAAAGAAGTTGGCAGCCTCCTTTGGAATCGACTGTGGGGTATTTAAAGAAAGGTTAGTGCAACATGGGAGGCCTATTTGTGGATCTGGAAGAGCACCAGGAAGACATGTTGAAGCAATTAGACCATCTCAAGGCAGAATAACCTGAAATAACCTTTCTAAAAATAAGGCGAGAGTCCCCGCGGCATCTTAAAGAGCAACAAATATATTAGGGCATAAGCGTCCGTGGAGCCCATAATAAATCGGTTAGGGTCCCTCGGGACTGTTGTTCAGCGCTGCAGGTGACTTTTCCAACATGTTCTTAAGGCCCAATAATGTTGCATTAATGACGGGTTTATGCTGTTTTAGTTTCTTCTGCAATGCTTCTCCAGTGCTACGAACATCATTGTTGTCCAGAGGAGATGTAGCACAATCGAAAAAAGCATTTGTAGTACGGAAAGTCGCAGGGCTTCAGCCGCACGAGGGCTGACTGGAAACCAAGTATGGCTGTGGAAAGACAACTAGATACCAACGAAAGAAGAATGGCAAGAAAAACTGGTGGGAGTACGCCGAAATGGCAAAACTAACTGGGAAACTAAGAGACAAGGACGATAGAGACTTTAAAAAGTATATGTTGTATTTACAGAAATATTGTATAGAAGTGGACTCACTAGCCATCTCACCCCTTGCCTTTCCCTGCAAGACTAATTGCAGCCGTTAAGAGTCGTCAACAGGTTTTCCACACCTATCAGCTGATCACCCATTCCCACCACCCTTCTGAGTAATACCCCTCCCCACCCCCTCACTATATTTAAGGATCTGGTGACTTCTATTTCAGTGTATCTGAAGAAGTGTGCATGCACACGAAAGCTCATACCAAGAACAAACACAGTTGGTCTCTAAGGTGCTACTGAAAAGAATTTTCTATTTTGTTTTCACTAGCACGGTTTGAGTAAAGACTTACAATTAAGAAAACAAGCATAAAAGTTAAGATGTAATAATGAGACAATAACAAAGGGTAAGTTGTAATACGAAAGGGTATGGTACAAAAATGATAAGATCAGGGACAACTCACACCCCGGCCAGCACCTCTTTAATCTCCTACCTTTGGGCAGGAGATATAGAAGTACAGTTATAGTCAGCCGCACCAACAGGTTAAAGAACAGTTTTTATCCGTGGGCTGTTGGGCTGCTAAATGGGAAAAAACAGTGGTGGAATTGACTTCTGACAAGCACACAGAGTGCAAACAAGATTGAGTGAATGTGTGTGTGTGTGTGGGGGGGGCTTGTTTAATTTCACTGTACACAGGTGGTGTAGCGACAATAAAGGTTTATTATTATTATTATTATTATTATTATTATTATTATTATTATAGATTACACCAATATCAAACTAAATGATTACAAAATTAGGGTAGAATAAAACAAGCAGGAGAAGTAAACATTTAAAGAACCAGAAGAGGAAGTTGAGGGAAGTCACGGGAGGGGAGGTGGAGGAGAATGGGATTTATATATTCTTTTTGTGACGATAATGATTGTGTTGAATATGAAATTGTAAAAATTATTTAAAAGGAAACAACGTATGACTGCCCCCGGACACCTTGAAATGGAAACGGTAGTGAAAGCGTGTGACCTCCCCGACAACATCACGAGCACAAACAATCATGAATGTGTAATAAAGATCACCCGCAGGGGCCCTAAGTCTTTAAGGTGCCACGGGATTCTTTGTTTTTGCAGCAAGAGACTGATGCCGCTACCCCTCTGGAAACTTTCTAAAAATAATACCTGTATAACCAGAGTTCGCACTCATGAGCCTCTGCTGAAGTATTTGTTCCTTCCCTCGACAAAGTGTTTCATGTTTGGATAGGACTCCCTCCTTCTCCTCCACTTTGTCCCTCTAAAACTGCACTTCTGGAATTGAGAGCAGAAAAGGGTGCCAACCTCTCCTGGCCTGCCCACCTTGGCAGGACTTCTCTGCCTTTAACAGCTGCGTGTGGTTGGCAGACAAACTCCGCACAGGAAGCTTTCTGATTGCTCAAATAAGCCTCATCTGTGAAGTTTCTGCCTGCTCTGCAGCTGCTCCAAGGAAGAGCAGTCCTTCCAGATTTTTTAACAGTTATAATGTGAAATATTTTATTGCCAAACATAATGGAATAAAGTCACTATTTATTTATTTTTAAGATGGTGGTTGAAATTCCCTCTTCTATACAACCATTTAAACGTGCCAGAGCCCTGTCCACCTGGACACCTTACCTATCACCCAATCTTTTTTTTAAATGTAATTTTATTTCTTTTACCTTTTTACAAACGTCCACAAAATAAGAAGCAGCAACAATGTGTTTGTTATTTGTTTATGTTTTATTCATTTATTGGAGAACATTTGACAGTGGAACAGACTTACTGGAAGGCGGTAGACTCTCCTTCCTTGGAGGTTTTCAAGAAGAGGTTGGGGGGGCCATGGATTCAGTATTCACTATTATGTATCCATGTATTATGTATTCAGTTGTGTTTGCCTGAGCTTGAGTCGGGACTAAGGATTCTGAGCTCCTGTGTTCTGATTCGATACATGATGTCCAATCACAGAACATTTCAGGATTTGGGCCTCTGCCATTGGCCCTTGAACTCAGAGCCGTGATTCGCAGCTTGGAAGTTTAGACAGCCAATCACGTTGGGAGTGGGAGTGGCCTAGGCTTTCAGGAATGTATATAAGCAGTTGCTTTGCCCGTTTCCCGGTTATGTAGTTCAGTAAAGGTTCTTGCTGTTATCACTGTGTCTTGCCTCGTGGGAACCCACCTACACTTCACCATGTATCATGGATGCTTGTGTTGAGATTCCTGCACATTGGCACCCATGGGCAACACATACCCTGCCAGGGAAACAAAGTGTTTAAATGGTGTGAAGACTACAGGGTGGACCAAGAGAAACTCTCGGTCAGGCAGCTTCCCCTCGCCATCCTCTGTCATCCTGTGTGTACTTTCAGCAACTCCAACCTCTCCTTTCTGATCCCTGGCTTGCCCCGGCGGGTCCCAGTGCTGGCCGCACCATTCGCCGCATCCTCTTTCTCCTCCCCGTTGTGCCATTTTGCGAGCATTTTCTCCTCTCCGTTTTCCTGCCACATGGAGCATTTTCCTATCTGCACCGAAGCCGGCAGAGGGCTTTTAGAAGAAGGACGCCAACAGGCAGGCTTGCAAGTTTTGTTTTTCTGGAAGATCATCCGTATTGCTTTGTCATCTAAAGGTTGAGCACCCAGTCCTGCTATCATAGGCATCCATTCATCTTCTCCATATATGCATCTCCAAGGCCTTGCAAGGTCACGTCTAATTAGGATGATAAAAGACCATCTCTCTCATTAGAACTTTCAAGCGGGCAGCGGAAAATATAAGGCAAAAACAAAGTGCCACCATGCTTTATGTAAGGGTGGGGGGGGGGCAAAGCAAAGCAGCTCTTCATTATAAGGAATAAACAATATGTAGGGTATATACTCCCCTTCATGGATCACTGCCTTGTCGTGGCGAAGGGGCTTGAATAACTCAGGGAAGCTATGAGCTATGCCGTGCAGGGCCACCCAAGACGGACAGGTCATAGCTGAGAGTTTAGACTAAATGTGATCCACCTGGAGAAGGAACAGGCAACCCACTGCAGTATTTTGCCAAGAAAACTCCATGGACATAAAAAAGGAGAAGGTTTGAGAAGAAAGTGAGAGTTTCCAAGGCATGCTCTGGTTCATGGGGTCATGGAAAGTGGAACACGACTAAGACAACTAAACAACAACAACAACAACAACAACAACAACAAGGAACAGCAGGACAGTCTGGAATCAAATCAGAAACAGGGACGGACTCTGTAAATTTGGGACTGTCCCTGGAAAATTAGGGACACTTCGATGGTCTGCAATAACAACTCTCCCAATTGGATTGTCAGCAGTGGTACCTCTGGATAAGAACTTAACTCGTTCTGGAGGTCTGTTCTTAACCTGAAATCGTTCTTAACCTGAAGCACCACTTTAGCTAATGGGGCCTCCCGCTACCGCCGCCGCCACGCAATTTCTGTTCTCATCCTGAAGCAAAGTTCTTAACCCGAGGTACTATTTCTGGGTTAGCGGAGTCTGTAACCTGAAGCGCCTGTAACCTGAAGTGTCTGTAACCCAAGGTACCGCTGAAGTCAGAGACTTAATGCCTCCCACGGTGGAGGTGGAACATAGCCATCGTGGTCAGTTAGCAGCTTTCTCCACACTCCCAGTGTGGAGCCTTCCTGAGCTGGGGAAATGGGAGATGGGCTCCCACAACTTCTGCAGGCGACCGCTTCCCTGCTGTCCAGAATGTGGGACCTTCTGCGCACAAAGCGTGCTTTCTACCGCTAAGCTATGGTCCTGGAAATCCAAACATCACTGGCCCACCAAACCATGGGAATGAGAATTTACACCTAGGGACACTTCCAGACTTGTTTTGGGTGGCATTCCATCGCATACTGGCAAATTCTGGTTGCGTGGTTGTTGTTGTGCGACAAACCCCCAAAGATTGGATTCTAGGAATTGTGTCTCTGTGGGGAGATTGAGCGTCTCCCAACAGCCCCCTTAACAAACTACACTTCCTAGCCTTCTTTGTGGGGGGAGCCATGACTGTTTAAAGTGGTGTGATACTGCTTTAGACGTCCAGTACAGGTGGGACCCGAGTCTTTTCTCCCAGTTAAATATACCCAACACCTTAAACCTCCATTGGACTCATTTTCCTCCTGATGGGAAAAAAAACCACCTCATTTTTCTCCATAGGAGAGTCATGTCATTCTTGGGTGGTGGTGAAAAACAAAAACCTAATTCTGGGGTTGTGTTGGGTGTCTTCTAACGCTCCCCCCTGGGTGATGCCTCCACTCATCTGCCTCATTGGTGGCCTCTTCGTCACATGCCCGCCGAGTGGCTGCTGTCGTGTAAATCTGAAGGAGCTCCTGTCACTCAGCGACGGATCAATAGCCTCTTGAAAAGCTTGTCAGCAGCTGCAAGAGACACCGGAAGCGTGAGAGAGCAGATTGAGGATAATGGAGCCGAACTGTGTCTTATCGATCCATCCAGGCGAGACGGATCTCCGGGGATCTGGCTGGTGGAAGAGCAAAGGAGCAGCAAACTGATTCACCCCACCCCCCAGCAACACCCTCCATTGTCCCTATTTAGCAGAGATAGGCCCAGTTTTGTTAGTGCCTGGCCAAGGCTGTCTTGCTTTGTAATTTTAATATTTCTTGTAAGCCTCTGGGCTACGTATAATCAAGGGGTATATAAATTTTGTGGGGTGTATGGGGTGTATGGGGAGGGGTGGTACCTCTTTTTGGGGGGGACACATTGTGCTCCTTCTGGGATAGTTTGCCCACCTTTGGTCCTCAACCTGTACTCAGCTCTCACCTGTGGCTTCTAGATGCTGTCAGCCTGAGACAGCAACCACATCCTGGGAAATGGCTTCAACTGTTTGGCTAAATCTGGTGAGGGTAGTCGATGGGTCTGAAACCCTCAGCGAGTTAAGGAGTTCCCCTGCATGTGAAGCTAGGCTCTGGTGGATTGAGTGGATAAGGCCAAGAGTGGGTCCAATGGTCAAGAAGGTGGTTTCTGCATGTGCCATAGCGGGGGGCAGGAGGGGCACATCAACCTGGGAAGGTAGCCCACCTTTGCTTCCTTGTGGGATATCTTCCGGAGACGAAGATGCTCAGAAGTAAACTGTACACAAATCTGGAGTGGGGTCCCTAAGACGGTTGGATGGCACCTTACATGCCTACCTCCGGCAACTCCTGCAGCCGAGCTGGCGCCAAACATCTGGCTCTGCTTTCCTTTGGACCCCATCAGCGAGGCCAACATTGGGGTCTTGTTGCCTGGGCAGCCCAAGACCTCCGTACACACAGCCCAGGCTTGCGCCCCGGTGCTGCTAATGCAGCAGTTTGGCTTCACCCACAGAAGCACACTCCATTGTCTCTTGAGACAATTCAGATGCCAACAATATAAATTTTGTGGAGAATCCCAAGGGTCGGGCAGAGAGGCCTTGAGGATTTCATCCGTTCCTCAAACCTGAGTTTCTCCATCCTTGCTACATACATTATCTCTGGTATTAGAGGCTGAGTAATACCAATTGACCCAGGTGGCACTGTGGGTTAAACCACAGAGTCTAGGGCTTGCCGATCAGAAGGTCAGCGGTTCGAATCCCTGTGACGGGGTGAGCTCCCGTTGCTTGGTCCCAGCTCCTGCCCACCTAGCAGTTCGAAAGCACATCAAAGTGCAAGTAGATAAATGGGGACCGCTCTGGCGGGAAGGTAAATGGCGTTTCCGTGCGCTGCTCTGGTTCGCCAGAAGCAGCTTTGTCATGCTGGCCACATGAACCGGAAGCTGTCTGCGGACAAACGCCGGCTCCCTTGGCCTATAGAGCGAGATGAGCGCCGCAACCCCAGAGTTGGACACAACTGGACCTGATGGTCAGGGGCCCCTTTACCTTGACTTTTAATACCAATTGGTGGAGATCACAACTGGAAGAGGCCTATTGTGTTCATGTCTTGCACCTAGTTGGCCACTGTGAGAACAAGATGCTGGGCTGGGTGTGTCTTTGCTTTGATCCAGCAGGACTCTTCAAATATTCTTATGGGTCCTGGCAACTCCTAATATGACCCCCCCCCCCAGACTTTTTGGGGTCTGGTCCAGTGTGGGGCCTCACTGGGATATATTGTTTAACAACAAGGCCTTGCAAATAAATATCGTTTGAATAATCAGAAGGAAATCAGTGCCCGGGATCAACAGTAAATCAGTCTATGCTAATAATTTATTTACATGTGCAGTTTTTCAGACGCCATAAAAAAACTCAGCACACCCATTCTCGCCAGCTGAAGACTTCTAAAAATAGGGACTGCAAAATTATTAGATCATCTTTTAAAAAAATAAAAAATCTGTAGGCTCCGCAACAGATGAATGTATTTCCACTGTTAGTCTCCCTCAATAGCTTGTGCATAATAACTCAAGTCCAATTGCAGAGTGGAAATGATAACAGCTATAAAAAATGATAATGATTTTGTAACAGCTATTTTGAGTTGACTTGGATACGTTGAAGCGGTTCTTGCTTTTGAAAAGTATAGATGTCCATAAATGATCCAATATATATGTAGGTTCTCGTCATTATTATAAATAAGGGAGCAGAGCAGCCATCTTCTCAAGATGATTGAGGGGGCCTGACGCAACTTTCTCATGTCATGCTGAGGAGCCAGGGGATGGAGTCGAATACCCTCTGAATATTGAGGGAGTCCATCCTAAAAAACAACAACATTGGTGTGTGTGTGTGTGTGTGTGTGTGTGTGTGTGTGTAAGTAAAAGTTCCTCGGTCCCTAGGAATCGGAGCCTATGCAAGTGAGCACAATTTATTGCTGTTCCTAGCGTTGGGTTTCTCAGGACATGTGGTTGTTTCGTTTTGTTTTCGACACCATTATCCCAAGCAGGGGTGTCCACTTGAATAAAATATTGGGGGTGTGCATGTCCTGCCCCACATAAGCGATCACGTGGTGCAGAATGCACACACCATTTGAATGGCAATGCCCATCAACTTGGGGGGCGGGGGCTGGTCCCTTCAGATGTTTTATTGGGTGAGGCGAAGGGACCTCAGCCCCTCAGAGTTGGCTCCTATGATGCCAAGCATGTTTACATCCTAAACAGCACTGCAAACCCCCAATTTCTGAAAAAGGATTCCCACATGAGCTGTGGACTAAAGAGCCCACTTCATCAGATCAGATGCATTTAGTGAAACGGCAATAGGTTTGTGCTGTAGTAAGGCTGTTCCTCCTTAAGGTGCCACGAGACTTTCCCAGCGTTCACAATAATGTGTGGTTTCATGCTCCTGGGTTGCGTGCCCTCCCCGGCTTGCATCTCTGATGCACTTATTAAACCTTCTTCCAAGAGACGTCGGGAACTGATCATGCTGGCTGGGGGGTGGGGGGGTCAGAGAGGAACCCATTTCGTGCCCTTGAAAGCTCCCTCTCCATCTCCATCCCGCTGCCACCAAGCTCCAGCCAAATTTACTTAACGCAAGGCAACTGCATGTTAAAGCCTGGTTAAAAATACAACGTAACTGGATTGCTATCGATGTTTCGTTTGGCAGGATGAATTCGGGAGACTTTACACGGCCGTCAGCAGAAAGACTCGTGTTTTTTTTTTCTTCCTCTGCCAGAGATTGTAAACAGAGCCGGCCCATGCATGAGGCAGATTGCAGGAGGTGGATCCAGAGTCAAAAACAGGCAGAGAAATGGACCTGATTGTTATCTGTGCACAATAGGCAGCGATCTAGCCATGCTAAAAACAGAGAATTACACACACACAAACACACACACACACACACACACACACACAAACAAACAAACAAACACAAACACCTCCATCTCACATCCAGGCAAGTATGAGGCAGCATCACTAGTCGAGGGTAAATTCCAGACAGGCAGAAACACTCAAAGAGGTTGCAGAAGAGAATCAGCAAGGGGTGTGGCATGGGGAAGAGAGAGAACCAAGTAGAATTCCGAGGGCCAGATCTGAACCCCTGGAGGGCCGCATTTGGACCCCAAGCCTGAGGTTCCCTCCCCGTTCCCTAGAGGAATAATAAATAAATTATTTATTTGTTTATACCCCAACTCTCTCTATCCTCCATCCTTCCAAGCAAGCAAGATGCGCTATCAGAGGACAAGGGAACGATTCAACCACGCAAGATCATTCCAGAAGGCGGTGAAGGGCTTGTGGAGAGAGGGTGTGTCCTTGGGACATTCCCAAGGGCCAGATCAACAGCCTAGGAGGCAGCATTCGGCCCCCAGGCCTGGCATTCCTCACCTGTGCTCTAATAGCACTCCATGCTGTTGAGGGTGCACCCAAAGATCCCTGTAAACTGTAGTTTGTTAAGGGTGCTGGGAATTGTGTCTCTGTGAGGGGTTTGCCTAACAACTCTCAGCACCCTTAACAAACTACAGTCCCCATGATTCTTTGCGGGAAGCCATGACGGTGTTAAAGTGGTATTGAGAGTGCTTGAAATATATGTTGTAGATGTGGCCAAAGTCTCATTTCCAATAGCATCACTTTGAGAGCTCCAATACGGGCAGCTAAAGTCCGTTTCCCTCCTCCTCTCTCTCCATTCCTGCCCTCTGCAATTTTTTAAATTACATGTTCAGCGAGGGTTTTGCCTCTGCGAAACGGCCTTGTTAATTAAAACGCCGATCTGGTCCCGGGGAAGGGAGGGAGCCCCACTCTGGGGAAAACAGATGGTGACTTCTAGACTGGTGTCACCACATGTCAGAAAGAGCCAAGCTGATTGAAGGCCAGACAAGAAGAGACGGAGAGTAGGAAGCAGAGACCAGACAGCTCTCCGCGTAGGGAAGCCAATCATTGGGCAAGGTGCCTTGCTTCGTTGCCGTCTCCAGTCGCCAAATTAAAAGCTGTTTTACTTTGTTTCAGGTCCCCCGAATCTGACAGCGCAGTAGAATTGACAGCCAACTCGGTGGGCGGGGGGAGAGGAATCTTTTGGCTGTCAATGTTTGGTTGTTGTGCCAGCTGCAAGAATATCTAGGGCAAGGCAACTCAAAGTGCTGGTTTTAGATGTTAAAGGAAGAACGAGGAATCTCAGACCCAGGGGATAAACGTTTCTATTCGGACCCTCCAAACACCTCTCTGTTTGGCCCTTGGGACTCTCTCCCCATGCCAAACACCCTCCATAGCCACACCCCTCTCTCTCCAGGCCTCACCCTCTTTGTACCCTCCTTAAGTTTTTGCCTGGCGGGAATTTGTCCTTCACTAGAAGGACAGATCCTTAAGTTGAGGCTCCAGTACTTTGGCCACCTCATGAGAAGAGAAGACTCCCTAGAAAAGACCCTGATGTTGGGAAAGATGGAGGGCACAAGGAGAAGGGGACGACAGAGGATGAGATGGTTGGACAGTGTTCTCGAAGCGACTAACATGAGTTTGGCCAAACTACGAGAGGCAGTGAAGGATAGGCGTGCCTGGCGTGCTCTGGTCCATGGGGTCACGAAGAGTCGGACATGACTGAACGACTGAACAACAACAACAACAAAATTTGTCCTTCAACTCTGATCATGCTTCTTCCTTCCTTGCATGGAGGATAGAGAGGGGCGTGTGAGTGTGGAATCTAGCCTACAAGGCAAAATTTACAAGTACTGTTCTGCCAACTTTTGCTTCTGGCCCCGCCCACCACTTCCATGTGCTTATTATCATGGTTGTCCCACCACCAATCCCCAGGCCCAGGGCATTCTTCCCTTGGGGGTTCCTGAGCTGGTACCTCCCACCATTCTTCTGTGTCCAACCAGTCCAAGACAACCTGTGACCTCCTGGTGATGGACTGTGTTATGTACTGAGTTGAATAGGATCCAAAATGCAGCAGTCTGATTGGTCCCAGAACAATAGGATTGAGATTGCAGCAGTCTGATTGGTCCGCAGGAGCCACCCAATCCAGCTCCAGGTGGAAGTGAATCCGCACTCCGATTGGCATACAGGAGTATCCCGGAATTAGCCAATCACGTGGGGCCCATTGTGTAAATAGTGTATATAAAGCAAACGTTTTGGGGGAACTGCATTCCTCACTACTATGAGCTGAATAAAGAGCATGAAATTCACACTTGACTCCGAGTATATTTCAGGCTGGTAAGAAATCCCACAAATAAAAGCGAATAAAATAATTCCAGCTCTCAGCCCACAAATCTGTTCCCCTCTATGCAAACCTTATTTTTCACCCATCAGAGGAGAGGCCCTTCTGGGAACCGGGCCCTTGAGCGGGAAGGATCTCCCCCCCCCCCCGCCGAAATAAAACAAACAGATGACTTTCTTGATTTCCCTTGCCAGCTATCTGAGACTTGAGTTCCTGGGGTGATCCATCATTTGGCATACCAAAGGAAATGTCAAGAACAATTAAGAGAGACCAGTGGCTTTAACTTTATCAGAGTCAATATGTCTTCTTTAATGAAATGCTGGGGGAGGGGTGGGGGACTGGAAAGTGCTGACGGTAAAAGTATTATTTCACCTCACAGTCATCTGCAGTCTGCAGTTTTCATTCAGGGAAATGAACAGGAATGGAAGTGTGGCAGCAGAAGGACATGCCAATTTAGGGTCTCTCCATTTCTAACTTTTCCGGTCTTAAATCCAGTACTCCACCTTTTGCAGCAATCTGCAATTTGGTGCTTTTTTTTTTTTTTTTTAAATGAAAACCCTCATGGAAATTCACCAGCATGTTAGTGCATTTTTATAAGCAGTTTTGACTAATGTACAGATTTCTTTGCATAATGCAACTTTGTACATTATTTTCACCAATAGCCTTCACTTTTTTATGCACACTAATATATATGCATTACTGTAAACCTTGTTTGGTCGCAGAAATGCAATGCAAAGCTTTATATAAGCACAAATCCAAGAATTGGAATGGACTGTGAGGATTAATCTCATTCAACCCCCTGCAGTGAAGGAATTTTTCATTCATTGTGGTGCTCAAACCCATGGCCGTGAGATTAAGAGTCTTGCGCTGCCCCAACTGAGCTATCCCTTAGTTCAGGGGTCAGCAACCTTTTTCAGCCGGGGGCCGGTCCACTGTCCCTCAGACCTTGTGGAGGGGGCGGACTATATTTTTTTTTGGGGGGGGATGAACGAATTCCTATGCCCCACAAATAACCCAGAGATGCATTTTAAATAAAAGGACACATTCTACTCATGTAAAAACACGCTGATTCCCGGACCGTCCGCGGGCCGGATTAAGAAGGTGATTGAGCCGGATCCGGCCCCTGGGCCTTAGTTTGCTTACCCCTGCATTAGTTGAACATTTCAAAGCATGATTTGCTGGTTTTCAACATTGCAATATATCACCAGCTAAACATTATAATATATTTATATAGCACAACACCTGAAATAAGGATGGAACTATGTAGAGGAGAACAGTAGGGCTGGGCGATATCTGATTTTCAACATCATGATTAGCTAAACATCACAATATACCAATATATCACAGTGTCTAAAATAAGGATGGAGCTATGTAGAGGCACTGGTTGACTTCATTGTTTTTTCCACATTGTGATTTTTGCATAGCGCGCGCGCACACACACACACACACGACCGGATTTAGGTTTGATGAGGCCCTAAACTACTGAAAGTAATGGGGCTCTTTATATGTCGAGCTGTCCTTTGTCAACAACAAATTTTCGCTGTTTTTTGTGTTGAATATATGCTATATGGTAATTTATGGACCTAATAGGTGGTGTTGTTCAGTCGTTCAGTCGTGTCCGACTCTTCGTGACCCCATGGACCAGAGCACACCAGGCACGCCTATCCTCCACTGCCTCCCGCAGTTTGGCTAAACTCATGCCAGTCGCTTCGAGAACACTGTCCAACCATCTCATCCTCTGTCATCCCCTTCTCCTTGTGCCCTCCATCTTTCCCAACATCAGGGTCTTTTCCAGGGAGTCTTCTCTTCTCATGAGGTGGCCAAAGTATTGGAGCCTCAACTTCAGGATCTGTCCTTCTGGTGAGCACTCAGGGCTGATTTCTTTAAGGATGGATAGGTTTGATCTTCTTGCAGTCTATGGGACTCTCAAGAGTCTCCTCCAGCACCATAATTCAAAAGCATGAATTCTCCAGCGATCAGCCTTCTTTATGGTCCAGCTCTCACTGCCATACATTACTACTGGGAAAACCATAGCTTTAACTATACGGACCTTGGTCGGCAAGGTGACGTCTCTGCTTTTTAAGATGCTGTCTAATAGGTATCTAAAGCCATTTGCACATAACAAATGCGCAAATAACAATTTGCGGGGGCCATTACTTACATCATAGGAGCCTACACAACACAAAACACTCTTGCTGTATGTAGGTTTTATTTTATTTGTTTTTTATCTTACATTTTGGAAATGTACATCCAGGTTTTTTTCCCCCTTTAAATTTTTCAGGGGCCCCCAAGAGAGTGGGGCCCTAAGCTATAGCTTGTTTAGTTTATACGTAAATCTGGCACTGCACACACATAATGATTTGTGATATATTGCTAGGTCACAAATTATGATACCAATATCACAATATGGACTTCAAATTGGTTTTGGACAATATATCAATATGTCGTCCAGTCCTAGAGAAGGCGTGGCCTAAGGAGCGTCCCGAGAGTCGCATTTGGATGCTGCGCTTGTCCTCCCCCCCCATTCATGCTTTTTTTTAAAAAAAATATTTATTAACTTTTTCAAAACATCAACAAAATACATACAACAAACAAATACAAATACAACTATTACAAGCAAACTACAAAAAATAAATATTTTTTTTTACAAACAAACTACAAAAACAAAAACAAAAATCATTCATTAAAGACTGATTCTTTCCTTAACATTGTAAATTAACTTCCTCACGTCTGCCCTTCCTGCATTCATTGTCATTCATCTTTAGTAATTTCTTTACGTTGCACAAACCTTATTTTTCAAAATATCCGAACCATTTCTTTAACTATAATCTTAATTCATGCTTTAAAGACTAGGCGTGGCTTTCTGTCTTTGCCTTGCCAACAGATAAGAAGTCTTTAATGGTTCCCTTCCAGGTTCCACATTCTAGAACTTCTCACTCAAATCAGGAACCTCAGAAGGGCTCACCTGTTGACCCAGCTTGCCTACTCGAAAATGCCCGAGAGCCGTTTGCAGAGAAACCTGTGAACAAAAACCGCCCTGTGCTTTTGCTATATTTAGCGCTTACAGATGAAACGCAATCAAAGGAAATATTTGAAGAGTGCGTGTTCTCTCTTAAAAGGAAGGAGAACATTTCATTAAGAAGGAAGATAAGCTCTCCTCGGCTTTGTTCTCTACAAATGCGGTGTAAATAATGGAGCATCTTGCCTGACGAATAAGGGAAAGAATCTCCTGTTTCTCCCCGTGATTAGATTCCAACAATAAAAGCAAAATTTGCCTCATAGAGTTGTAAAAATATCTCCAGGAAAGACAGCTCAGCTCTCAGTCCCGGTATTGATTAGTAAATGGGTTCTGTCGTAGCTCATGGTGTATCAAACCTTGTTTAATTTGGGTGCAATTGATTCCTTGTAAAGCTCTTGATGCAGAGTTAACTGGCATGCTTTCTGTGAGGTTTTTGGGGTTTGTGTGTGTGTGTGTGTGTGTGTGTGTGTGGAGAAAATGCTATTTTAAAATAAATCTAACAGGCGTTTGAGTATGAAAACATTTTGCACATTGGCACACAAAGAGTGAGGGAGCAGGAGGACCTTCGAAGGAGGAAATGCTCTGAAATATTTAACAAACTCCCCTCTCATTCCCCCAACTGCATGTTTTATTTAGCGAATCTCAGAGAAATGTAATTTATATTCTGCGGTTTGCTCTCGTCCCAAGGTCCTTGGCCTCAACAAACAAACAGGCTGCTCAAAGAGATCCATTGTTGTCACTTCTAAATGTGAGGCTCATTAAAGAAAATGTCTGGATTATGGGGGTGGGAGCACTGGTGGATAAGTGTTTGCTTCTTCTTCTTCTTCTTTAGATAACAGCTAAAGAAAGGGGAAGATGAAATATCAGCCCAACATCCTCTTTCATCTTGGCATATGTTTTCATCCACGGCTCAACTGACAAAGCCATTCCTTTGAAAATGTCATTTGATTAAAGAGACTTCATTCAGGTGCTTTGGCAGTGTGTTCTAAGAACATAAAAACACTCTTATTGGATCCAACCCACGGTCCCACTTAACCTAGGATCCAGGATTCAAGCTCCTGAATTCACAGGTGAAAACCTACCGGTAGTTTGTTCGTTTCATAAAATATATACACCCTTTGATTGCAAAATACCACCCGCCCCAGTGAATTATAAAAAGTATAAAGCAACTCTACTATTGCATGGCAAGGCCCCAGGGCCCAAAGTTGCTTTAGATAATAAAGAACACAAGGACACAAATACTTAGGTTAATGGGATAAAATAGGCCACAACTTTATTCGTTACAGATGTGAGTGGTTTGGCTTACGCATTGAGTGAAACAGGACTATATCATGACTCCCGTCCATCTGCAGGGAGTCCCACTAAAGCAGTGATGGCCAAACTTGGTCCTCCAGCTGTTTTGGGACTACAATTCCCATCATCCCTGACCACTGGTCCTGTTAGCTAGGGCTGATGGGAGTTGTAGTCCCAAAACAGCTGGAGGGTCAAGTTTGGCCATCACTGCACTAAGGGTAAACCACCAGTAGGGGGAGCCCTGTGACATATGTCAAATTGGGGTACCCCCAGGGTCCCTGATGGGTCGTGGCATGGCCCTAGCCCACGACCAGGCTTCAGACAGGATCCACGCCCCCGGATCCCTTTAACAGGATACTCTTACTGAGGAGGGACAGGCGGAGGCTACAACCTCCCTTCCCATTACAAAGGCTTAAAGGTAAAGGTAAAAGGGGACCCCTGACCATTAGGTCCAGTCGCGGACGGCTCTGGGGTTGCGGCGCTCATCTCGCTTTACTGGCCGAGGGAGCTGGCGTACTGCTTCCGTGTCATGTGGACAGCATAACCAAGCCACTTCTGGCGAACCAGAGCAGCGCACGGAAACGCCATTTACCTTCCCGCCAGAGCAGTACCTATTTATCTACTTGCACTTTGATGTGCTTTTGAATTGCTAGGTTGGCAGGAGCTGGGATGGAGCAATGGGAGCTCACCCCGCCGCGGGGATTCGAACCGCTGACCTTCTGATTGGCAAGCCCTAGGCTCTGTGGTTCCACAGCGCCACCCGCATCCCTTACAAAGGCTTACCCAATGCCTAACCTTACAAAGTTGTGACGATTGCTACAAGGTAGGTGAAAAGCAAATGGCTGGTGCCAATTTGCCAAGTGGAAAAATTCCCACCTGGCCCCACCAATATGGCGGCCGACATTAGCCCATGGCAAGGCTGCTGTCACAGCAACGCATAAAAAGATGGCGGGTCGGCTGGGCGATACAGCAAGGAGGCGAAAGGAGGACGCCCTCTGGCTGCGCCGCAGTTTAAATGGCAAGTGGCCATGCCCCTGGCTGTGCCGATTGGTCAGCTGGGGGGATGATGCGGCCAGGAGTCCCGATGACGCAGGCAGCATCCCTCTGCCCTCCAGCCAGGTCACTGCCCACCGGAGAAGGTGAGTGGACTTCTATGATTCTAAGTCATTGGCAAAGCCAGCTGAAAACGACTAAAACATTTTTAAAAATTAAAACCAGCGATAAGATAAAAACAGACTAAAGCGCACTACATCTCAGCTTATGTAAACAAAAATGTTTTTAGCAGACACTGAAAAGGATTCAGCGAATGTGCCTGTCTGATGTCAGTAAGCAGGGAATTCCATAGTATCCTGAGTGCTGTCACCCTAAAAGATTGATTTCATACAATTGTGGAACAGCAGCTGTAACAGTGCCAGTTCCACAGATCAAAGTGGTTGAGTGGGCATATGTAAGGGTAAGGTGATCTCACAGATAAATGGGACCCAAATTAGGAATGAAACCAGTTTCTCAAGAAGTGCTTTCCAGGGGCAGTAACAACAAGAAGAGAAGAAGAAGAAGAGTTTGGATTTGATATCCCGCTTTATCACTACCCGAAGGAGTCTCAAAGCGGCTCACAATCTCCTTTCCCTTCCTCCCCCACAACAAACACTCTGTGAGGTGAGTGGGGCTGAGAGACTTCAAAGAAGTGTGACTAGCCCAAGGTCACCCAGCAGCTGCATGTGGAGGAGCAGGGAAGCGAACCCGGTTCACCAGATTACAAGTCTACTGCTCTTAACCACTGCACCACACTGGCTCTTTCACAACAACAACAATGACCCTAGATCTGGATTGTGTGCAGACTACATAGAAAAAACTAGTAGCCAGTCTCCATTGATTCCAGAATATAATGTTGGGTTTATGCAGCAATGTCTTACATTCTTTGCTAATCCTACTACTTCAGAAATGAACTGACCCTTGGTTCTACGCCCCAAATAAGCCAGAGGTCCATCAGTACATCCCAGCTTTTCATAAACAGATGCTTGCTCTGAAAAGAAATTGCACAGTGAAAAATCTCAGAATGTGTAACTAGCGACAAAACACTCCGCATACCAAAAGTGCATTGTGAACTGCTTTAAGATCTACGGATATAGGGAGAGATACAAGTTTAATAAATAATAATGATGATGCTAGTCCACATGAAACCTCCATGTGCCTATTGCATTTTAATATTTTGTTGGAAGCCGCCCAGAGTGGCTGGGGAAACCCAGCCAGATGGGCAGGGTATAAATAAATTCTTCTTCTTCTTCTTCTTCTTCTTCTTCTTCTTCTTTCTTCTTCTTCTTCTTCTTCTTCTCTTCTTCTTCTTCTTCTTCTTCTTCGCAGCTCTGTCTGGGATCACACGGTATCTGGTATCACTTCCACACCCACCCTGTCGCTGGCAAAGGGATCAGCTAATTAATTAAGCCAAATACATGATTAATTTTCCACAGCGCCGGTGTCGAGCAGTCATTAAAAGCAACCGTGTAAGCCTAAGTCTCAGATGCCTTTTTGCCAAAAGAGGCTAATTACGACTTAATTGCTTGTGTAATTTTGATAGGACGGCATGACAGAAGAGGGGAGACTGCTCCACTGAGAGCCCACGGAGACCTCAGGAGAGTGAGACCAGCTTTAATACGTCTTTATTGAATAGTTAAATTAAGACATTGGAGACATAGGGTGGCAGGTGGGCTGTATTGGAGATGGGGCCTCCTGGTGCATGTGTGGGTTTTTTTTTTTTAATGCGCTCCCAGCTGTCTCGTGGTATCTGCGATGCAGTCATGTTATCTGCCAAGCCTCCCCATTGTTCTGGAGTTGTCACGATGTCTCTGTCGCTGCCTGTTGCATCTTTGTGTATTTAGCTCGGAAAGCTGACAACTCGGCTTGCTGGTGCTTGAGTCATTTCCCTCTCCCAACCTCTCCCATGTCCATACAACACTGTCCAAATATTGTGCGTGCTGGACCAACATCGATATCCAGAACGATAGACAGGGGAGTACCCAGGATCAAAACCTGGGGGGGGGGGAAGCCCTGGTCGTTCAAGTTGTGACATTTCAGCACGGAAAAGGCGAATGAAACAAAAATTTTAAGAAAATTATATATAATTATAGCAGTGCTTTATTACGGTAGTTATTACAATTATTTGTTTGAATTTTTTAAATTTTTATTCTAGTTACATGTCTTATACTAATATCATTTTTCTTGGGTTTGAAGAAAACTTGTTCAAAACCTTCGTTTCAATCCAGTCCTGATTTTCCTTGAAGAATTTCCGATGGGCGCTCATCAAACACAACCCAGTCAGTCTGTCCTCTCCCATTGTACTTCTGAGCCAGGTCTTTACCCTTCGAAGGGTACTGAAAGATCGTTCAACAGTAGCTGTGGTGGATGGGAAAGCACTTAAAATACTGATCAACTAGCGGCGGGCGGCTCAGTTTATATAGTGACGCGGAACTCACTAGACCCCTCTAGAAGATTCCCTCTTCTTTCTGCTAGAGCCCGCTAAAGACCTCTCCCTCCCTTGAATCCAACTGGCTGGCTGACATAGATTCCTCTACCAGTCGCTAAGTGGCTCTAGATACTTCGTGGTTTTTACACCATTTCAGTGTGGTAAACAGCTGATTATTCGTCATCGCCCTACCTAATTTTGTTTCGTTTCATCACTTTATAACCATTTAAATTTTTTTGCTTCGGGGGGGGGGGGCAGCTGCCCCCCTGCCCCTCGCTGGGTACGCCCATGATGATAGATGCAGCCAGCTGTGCTGGAGGCAAAAGCTGGACATGCCCCTGAGTTGTATGTGTTCTGGGGCTCCTCCAATCTCTTTATGAGTGCCATAGAATGGCTATATGCAGAGAAGTGGCTTCGGCGACTGTGGGAAAGCTTCACAACTGCCTCCTTGGGGCAAGATCTACCGGGAAGAGTTGTTGTGCTCGCTGGTGTCAGGTGGCAGACATACCAACCCCCACAGCAGGCTGCCAAGAGCGGACAAGACAAGGAAAAGTCCTTACCACCTGCTTTTATTCAATATTCACAGAGAGAGGCTTGGGAATGCTGCCACTCTGAATAATGGCGTTGCTCCGAGTGAATCTCCACTCCCTCCGTCTCTCCCACTTCCTCATGAGTCATCGCTACGGGTGCTGGAAAGTGCCCTCTGCCTTTGAGCTCTTTGTTCTCCTACTTTCAATGCCCCCCAGGTTCTGGGAGAGGGTGTGTGTCTGGAATGCTTTCTTAAGACACTGAGTCCGTCAGCTGTCGCTCCCCTGGTGCTTCATTCTCCTCCTCCTCTCCCATTATTTCTCAGCTTTCCCCCTCATCTACCTCTGAGCTGTGACCTCCCTCAAACCCCTGTTGTAATTCTGAACTGTCTCCTTCTTTTCTGGAAGGGTCAGGCTGGGGAGGCAGTCTCCACCAATCTTCCTCTGCCCAGTTCCTGACAGCTAGGCCTGGCGTCCTGAGTCTGTCCCAAGGTCAAACAGCTCTTACTGTCAGAAAGTTCGTCCTGGTGGAATCTGCTTCCTTGCAACTTGAAGCCAATGGTTCAGCATTCTCCTTCTCCCAAGTGACAGCCCTTTAGATATTCAAAGATGGCAATCATATCTCCTCTCTAGTCTCCTCTTACCCAGGCTAAATGTACCCAGCTCCCTCGAGTTTTGGTTTCCAGACCCTGGACCATCTTGGTCGCCCTCCTCTGCAAAACCTTCCAGCTTGTCAACATTCTCCTTAAATTGTGGCAGCAAGAACTGGACATAGCATTCCAGGTGTGGTCTGACCAAGGCAGAATATAGCGGTACTATTACTTCCCTTGATCTGGACGCTATACAGTGGTACCTTGGTTCTCAAACTAAATCCGTTCTGGCAGTCCGTTCCAAAACCAAGGTGTGCTTTCCCCTAGAAAGTAATGCAAAATGGATTAATCCATTCCAGACTTTTAAAAACGACCTCTAAACATATAAGGGTCGGGTGAGTTCTGTTTCAGTGTATCTGAAGAAGTGTGCATGCACACGAAAGCTCACACCGAGAACAAACTTAGTTGGTCTCTAAGGTGCTACTGGAGGGATTTTTTTTATTTTTTATTTTGTTTTGACTATGGCAGACCAACACGGCTACCTACCTGTAACTGTCCCTAAAACAGCAATTTAACATGAATTTTACTATCTAACGAGACCATTGATCCATAAAATGAAAGCAATAAACAATGTACTGCAATCACACAATCAATCAATCAGTAGCTGAACTGGTTTCCACACAGTCACAAAAACAAAACAAAAAAGCCGCAAAAACAAAAACGCAAAATAAATAACAAAAACAGACAGACTGCAGCGTAACACTTAAATCAGAAGTGTAACACTCAAAACGGAGCATGTTTGGCTTCCAAAAAAAATTCACAAACCGGAACGTTTACTTCTGGGTTTGCAGTGTTTGGGTTCCAAGTTGTTTGAGTACCAAGATACCACTGTACTTATGCTGATGCAGCCTAGAGAACATTAGCTATTGTAGCCAGGAAACTCCCTGGAATGTCATCATAAAGCCCTAAACGGCCTTGGTACAGTATACCTGAACACACCCATCGTTCTGCCCGGACACTGAGGTCCAGTGCCGAGGGGCTTCTGGCGGTTCCCTCGCTGCGAGAAGCCAAGTTACAGGGTACCAGGCAGAAGGCCTTCTTGGTAGTGGCACCCGCCCTGTGGAACACATGGCAAAGAGAAAACCAACTACCAGACTTTTAGAAGACATCTGAAGGCAGCCCTGTTTAGGGAAGCTTTTAATGTTTAATAGACTGTTGTATTTTAATATTCTGTTGGAAGCCACCCAGAGTGGCTGGGAAACCCAGCCAGATGGGCGGGGTATAAATAATAAATTGTCATCATCATCATCACCATCATTTTAGCCTCCAGTTACAGCTTGTTTCTTTGACCTCCCATTTCAATTTTTTTTGGTAAGCTGATTATTGTCTAGCCCATTGTCATTTTTTTTTAAAAGCGGCTGTTATTTGTGTGGTGGCATATATTTTTTACAGCGTGGTTGCGCTCATTTGGGGTTCTGCATCTGTGCCGATGGAGGGTTAGGGTTATGCTTTTTAAAAACAATCATAATCATAATGTCAACAGTAGCTTCACGAAAATCCAGATTGCGTGTGGGGCAGAGAGGGGGAGAGGCCCTCCCTCACATAGGTGCAGGGAAGGCAGAATTAAATGCCGAGAACAACAGCTGTAATCCTAAATCGTGGATAATCTCCTCAAACACGTACATGGTGTGTTTGTGTGTGTTTGTGTGTGTGTGTGTGTGTGTGACTAATAGCCTGCTAAGGGCATGTAATTGCTATTTGTCATTGTGCGCCCTGAGTTTATTGTTCAGTATTCTGTGAAAGAGAAAGAGTTCTGCTTGGAAGAGAACAATCCCATGCCATTCACTGTTTTACAGAAGGCCCATAGCTTCGTGGTAGAAGGTCCCAGGTTTGCTCCCCGGCATCTCCAGGTAGGGCTAGGAGATGCTCCCGCCTGGAATTCTGGAAAGCTGCTGCCAGTCAGTGTGGACAGTACTGAGCTAGATGGACCAATAGTCTCGACTCATTGTAAGGCAGCTTCCTGTGTTCCTATGTCCAAGGGAGTCAAGAGCTCATGCGAACCACAGTGTCATAGGAAAATCCTCGGGCTCATTTGGATTACCAGACAAAGACACCACGCAACACACAAAAAATCCCCTGCGTTGCAAAACAGAACAACCTGACAAGCATAAAACAACACGTAGGCTAATAGTGTACTAACAATATTTATATAACACTATCGAACTGTTTCTTGATTCACAATCAGAAAACATACAATATGTACATGGAGTCACAGACTAATAAGAGTCAAGTAGATATTCCATTTAAAGCTATGGTTTTCCCAGTAGTAATGTACGGAAGTGAGAGCTGGACCATCAAGAAGGCTGATCGCCGAAGAATTGATGCTTTTGAATTATGGTGCTGGAGGAGACTCTTGAGAGTCCCATGGACTGCAAGAAGATCAAACCTATCCATTCTCAAAGAAATCAGCCCTGAGTGCTCACTAGAAGGACAGATCCTGAAGTTGAGGCTCCAGTACTTTGGCCACCTCATGAGAAGAGAAGAATCCCTAGAAAAGACCCTGATGTTGGGAAAGATGGAGGGCACAAGGAGAAGGGGGCGACAGAGGATGAGATGGTTGGACAGTGTTCTCGAAGCTACTAACATGAGTTTGGCCAAACTGCGGGAGGCAGTGAAGGATAGGCGTGCCTGGCGTGCTCTGGTCCATGGGGTCACGAAGAGTCGGACACGACTGAACGACTGAACAACAACAAAAGATATTACATGAAAGGAAATGATCAGATTAGTATTTGACCGAAAAGAATCACTGAATTTTGAGGCTAAACGCCTTCTAAAGTTAATATCCTATACCGAATTTTGCCGAAATTTCTGATTGTGAATGAAGAAACGGTTCGACAGTGGTATATTAATATTGTTAGTGTACTATTAGCCTACGTGTTGCTTTATGTTTGTCAAACAAAGACACAAGCCAGGAGTAGCCTATAGCAGCAAAACAGCAGCCTGTAGGCCTGATCTTTATTCAGAAGACTGTTGCAACAGGACTTCCACCCACCACATGGAAGAAGCAGGAAGAAGCCCCAAACAAAGGGGTGCTTCCTCTTTTATAAGTTTCCCCCTTTCCCCATAAACACCTGTGGTGAAGCATCATGCATACATCATAGATACATCACACATGTGTCACAAGCCGGGAGGAGTTTTCTGGCAGAAACCGGTTCACCTCTCCCTTGCCCTCCACCTCACACCCATCAAGTGATACAAAGGAAATATTTACAAGTTCCTGGTTTTCTTTGTCCAGACAAGAACTTAATAATCCATCGTTGGATGGTTTGCTATTGTCCGTGTGATGACTACCTGTCTGCCACCCATTTGCTAGCATGCCAGTGATTATCTCTTGTACAAGAGGCTGCTGTGTATGTGATCCCACTGTTTCAGGGATTATGGCTGTCTTCATCAGTTTTCCCAAGCCCCCCCCCCCTTCAGTCGTCCTTTGTTCCCTGAGTAAAATGAAGTTGGAAAGGCGTCGATCCGACATAGGGCTGATTTTATACGAACATTTGAAGGTTTTGCTGCACAAGGGAAGGTGAATGCTATGTCACCTTGAACAAGATAAAAAGGTAAAGGTAAAGGTCCCCTGACAGTTAGGTCCAGTCGCGAACGACTCTGGGGTTGCGGTGCTCATCTCGCTTTATTGGCCAAGGGAGCCGATGTTTGTCCGCAGACAGTTTTTCTGGGTCATGTGGCCAGCATGACTTAGCCGTGTCTGGCGAACCAGAGCAGCGCACAATAATGCCGTTTACCTTCCCACTGGAGCGGTCCCTATTTATCTACTTGCACTTGACGTGCTTTCGAACTGCTAGGTTGGCAGGAGCTGGGACCGAGCAACAGGAGCTCACCCCGTCGTGGGGATTTGAACCGCCGACCTTCCGATCAGCAAGCCCTAGGCTCTGTGGTTTAGACCACAGCGCCACCCGCGTCCCTACTTGAACAAGATATAATGCAGCAAAACTGTGATGGGTTTTTATGGGGATATTTACGAAATTGAATGGTGTCAGTTTGAGGGGGTGATCTGGGGTGTCCCATTTAACTGGAAACAACAACCCCCCAACCTTTACAAAAAAATCTGGTAACAACAGTTCACTAGAGAGTGAGGCAGGCAGTGGTATAATGGTCTGGGGTCATGAGGAGTCAAAGACCCGTTACTATTCCTGCCTTAGGGTCCCTATCTTCAGCATCTTACAACCGCTGTGGTGTAATATGGTGGTTTTTTTGGGGGGGGACACCCCCTACCCTAGAATTTGATAAATGGTAGGATTTTGATTACTTGGAATATGGATGAAAGTACAAGCTGCAGGACTGTGCCAGACAAGGATTCCCTGGGCTGGCTTATGCAAACCAACCTGGCTGGCCTAGTTAACATGACCAAAGGGGCTGATGGGTCACCTGAGAGGAATCCTTTGGCCTGGGGAGACAGGTGTTGCCGAGGCAATGGGGTGTGTGTTTGAGGTAATGGGGGGGGGAGAGTTTTTGAGCAAGGGCTTCTGCAAAGAAGAGGGAAGACTGGGATCCATCTTGGGCAGGATGGCTGAAGGCTGCCTGGGGGCTGCCTGGGAGAGATGCCTTGGACTCCACGGCTTCCCTGCTGTGGGGAACTAGCCCCTCTTGAAATGACCATTGTCGGGATAACCGGTCACTGGAGAGCCTGCTCCCACTGGTTATCAGGGTTCTTGAAGGTCGTGAGGAGTTTTAGGAGTTGCAGAAGGTCTGAAGAGGATAGTGATAGGCAGCAAGGATAGCAAAAGGAACGACCGAAGAAGCAGAAAGGAGGCCAAAATAAATCAGACTGCAGATGGTTGTTGAAGTGCACTCACTGAATGCGAGCGAGCTCTCCGTCGCCTCGAACTGAGGCAGGGGCTATTTATTGACAAATTATACAGCGTCACCAACTCAGCATAAACCAATCACAACTTAGCAATAATGAGTCTTTCCGGGCGGGAAACCAGCCTTGTAGCCGTTAGCAAGGAGCTTCCTGGTGCGCTTTTGGGAGGCGCGGAGGGATCCAGGCTCCAACTCCGGCCGGATCTTCTTCTCCTTCTGCACGTTAGCGCGGAAGGATCGGTGTAGCGGCTATCGCGCGCGGGAGAAACCAAAACGTATTCCCACAGACCATGCTGTAAGATCTCTATTCCCTCCATGCAGACTGAAGGTGTAAATAGGGGAATAAACCATATTTCCTTACAGCTATGACAGTCTCTGCCGTGTCTCAATTCTCCAAAGGAACACCGACCCTGAGTGAGTGCCGGGGACCCCATGGGCTCTTGCCAGCGCTTGGCAGAGAGGGGGAGGCAGCCAACTTTTGTAACCGTATGCCCCAAATGCTAAGCATTTCGGAACACTGATAACGCAAGACAGCTGGAAAGCAAAATGCACCACAAATTGTCAAAGTTCTCAAAACCTGCCCAAATGTTGGAGGGAGCTACTGCTGGTCAGAGCCCACAATATTGCCTTGGGACAACTTTGAAACGAAAAGTGGCCTGCAAATAAACAATCGCATAGGGGCCAAATGCAGTCTTCCTGCCTGGCCCCTGAGAACTCTCCTCTGGCTGCCCTCCTCACTGGCACTGCTTCAAACTCTTCTTGAATGTTTTGGCCAGGCTGCGATGCATTCTTGAACTCTCTGGATGGAGGGAAGACAAGGGTGTGTTCCTACAGAAGCTAGCCTACTGTGCCAAAGTGAAATGAATATTCATTGCTCCGCCCATATTTGCCCCAGGCTCCACCCACAAGCAGCATGTGACCCTCAGAATATTGCCCAGAAGGGATTACGGCCCTTAATTTGGAAAAAAGTCCCCCCATTTCCCCAAACAGATGACTGACTCATATCATGCCAACTTTCTAAGTGTTATGCCCTAATGCCCAGAAGGGGTGTGATTTT
Organism: Lacerta agilis; assembly: GCF_009819535.1. Lineage (NCBI taxonomy): Eukaryota > Metazoa > Chordata > Lepidosauria > Squamata > Lacertidae > Lacerta > Lacerta agilis. The sequence goes on from NC_046324.1 coordinate 42,910,620, forward strand.
TTTACCAAAGGGGGTGCCGTGCCTTGCGATGATGGACACGTAAGAAACATTGAGATCTAGCAGAAGAGGTGACAATAGTCTTCCAAAGCGGTTTGAGGATGTTGCCCTTAATTATAAAGAGAAAAATGCTCATCGCCATCTGGTAGGAAGGAAGTCGCAGGGGAACAGAGATCTTCCGGGTAAGGGGAAAAAAAGTTAAACAAAACCAACCAAAGTTAATTAGTTTCTTCATTAGGACAAAAGAGTGCTCCTTTCCCTGTTGCACAAAGTGAGTGACAGCTACCAGGAAATGAGATTTGTCTCAGGGATGAAGCATGGCATAGTGGTTAGCCTGCTAGCCTGGACTAGGGCCTGGGAGACAAGGGTTCGAATAGCCACTCAACCCTGAAGATGGGTGACTTTTGGGCCAGTTACTGTATTTCAATCTGACCTACCTCACAGGGTCGTTGTGAGGATAAGATGGAGACAGAGTGAATCATGTATGCCGTTTCATTTCATTTCACTTTTAATTCGTATACCACCTTTCCATATTACTATACACAAGTCGGTTTACAACAACAGAATATACAACAAAGAACACACACCTCATAATAATCTGATTCAATGCAAGAAGTCAAAATAAAACGTAACTTTAAAATGGAATAATAATAATAATAATAATAATAATAATAATAATAATTTATTTATACCCCGCCCATCTGGCTGGGTCTCCCCAGCCACTCTTACACATCAGGTAAAGTAATATTCAATAATCCTATCAGAACATAATAGTACACAATAAAATTAATTCTCAAAACACCAGCAAATAATAAACAGAAATTCACTCCTAACAATTACAATTAATAAATACTGAACTATGATCAATAAAAATAACTGCAAGCCACAATGCAAAAAATTGCGTGTTTTTTTCCATTTTTGTAAAAAAAAGCTCAAAAACTTTGGGGTTTTCCTTTTGAAACATGGCAACCCTAAAATTGAGAAACAAAGACACACAACTTATAAAATTATTATTATTTAAATCCCCTTTCTTCCAAGGGTCTAAACATGCAGGGCACAACTCAGTCACTTTGAGTTCCTTGGTGGGATATAAAAATAATGACGACAACAACAACAACAACAACAACAACAGCAGCAGCAGAAGAAGAAGATAAAAAAGAGGCAATGTTTATGATGCCATTTGATTTGTGCATAAATCAGCAGTGGAAGCTTTTTGAAGTGGGGGCCATCTTGATAGTGTCCGCAGCTCCAGTACGGGAGCATGGGTGTCAAAAAACAAGAGTTGACAACACTTCTTATCATAGCTGTCAAGTTTCGGATTTGAAAATAAGGGATCAGCAGCCTCACCTATCCCGGGGACAGTCACATGGCAGTGGTGGGCGGAGCCAGAAGCAAAAGTGGGCGGCACTGGTGTGAATGCGCGCAGTAGGCTTACTGTATTTTGGAAACGCTGCCCGTGGGCTACGACACCTGTAAGTGCGGGAAATGGCTCCTGCTTGCTTTGAGGCTGCAAGGAGGCGAGGTCTTCCCAGTCCCTGGCCAGCAGGGGGAGGGAGAGGAGCTGCTTCCTTTGAAAAAACAGGAAATTAAAGGGATATAAAAAATAAGGGATAGCAGTGGGAAACTGCTTGAAATAAGGGAGATTCCCGGGGAAAACGGGATACTTGACAGCACTGCTTCTTAGCGCTCCCTTCAACATTTCCCTTGGTACACAGGGCTCCAGTTTATCCCCTCCCTGTCCCCGGGGAGCAGAGCCAGGAGTTTCACTTAATTACTGTAAACCACACTAAGCCTGCCCCATGGTAAATAATAAAGTTATTAAGCGTGATCTTTCAGATTCCGGGGTTACAGGCCATTATATCCAATCCATTTTCATTCGGCCGGCTACCAAGTTCTGCGGCAGAAAGAGCAGGGTCTTGTTGCCTGCCTGGCTGCCCCCCTCTTGCTCCCAGCTCCAAAAAACGACCTGATATTAACTGAAATGCACCTTTCTCCCTCAGTCGGCATATGGCTGTGGCTTTAAGGAGGCGTAATCCCCTTTAAACAGTTTATTCTTGTTAATTACACAAACACATGTTTTGAGCTGTCCATGCTTCAGGCTGAGGGGTGGGCAGATGTTTCTTTTTTCTTATTCACCCTGGTACTTTGTTAACACCAGGGTTTGTTTTTTTGGGCCGGAACTTGCTGGAACATTACGGCAACTCTCAGGTCCTTGCCATCCTAAGAGAACGAGGAAGGTTTTCTTGGTGAGTTCCGGCACCTCTTTTTCTAGAAAAATAGCTCTGGTTAACATTATTCTTGCTAATGTCCCCATTCTGTCCCTTTTGATTTTAAAGGGATCTCTATTCAAATCACGGGTTTCCCCAATGTCTTTTGAACTTTCAGCTTATGACTATAAAAGGGTACAGATACAACCTTTGCAATGTGGCCCAAGAATGGCACATTTTCTCATGGCGAGGTGGAAAGTGTGTGTGTTTTGCTTTCTTATAACTGACAGCCCTGCTGTGAAATTCTCCACTTTGCATTCGAAAATTAATGAGCCGTTGTCTTCAGCAGACAATGCTTCATTTGCAAGAGCGGCAGAGGATTTGCACATTGGGGGCTGCGCTTGAGTGGCGTAATTTGGCACGTCAATTCCGTCCGTGTCAGAGAAAGCCGAAACCACAGTTTGCATTCATGTTAAATTTGTTTGGCAATATTAGCGTTCCTGAGAACAAGTGAACAGCCCTTGAGCAAATCTTGTCCTGGGCACAAAAGGAGAAAAAGAAGGAAGATTCAAAGCAGAGAGAACTAATTCATTACATTATTTATTGCATTTCTATCCCATCTTTTCTTCCAAGGAGTTTGAGGTGGGGTACATGGTTCCCCGTTCTCCATTTTATCCTCACAATAACCCTGAGAGGTAGGCTAGGCTCAGAGACCGCGGTTGGCCTAAGGTTGGCCAATGAGCTGCATGGCTGAGTGGGGATTTGTTTTTTTTTATAAAGATTTTATTATTTTCCATATATAAACGAAAGAAAAATACAAACATACATAATAGACAATAAACAATAAACATCAACTATAACAATGACAATAACGATATACATAAGAAAAAACACAAATACATACCTAAACATACACCTATTCATCTTCTTTTTTCTATCCTCTTTACATACATTGAGACTTCCCCCGTTCCCCCCACTGCATTCAAAACTAATATATAATTTGGGTAGCTTTGTATCTTTTTCCATAAATCTTTACCTTACCTCTCAATAAACTTTAAATTAATTAAACACATATAGATTCTCACTTGAACACAATATCTTTAGATACTCTTAAACATTCATAACATTCATATCTAAACTTCTTCTACACTCTTTTATCTAACATAAACAAGCTAAAGCCGATTCTGTTAGCTAATTCTGCTCAAATATTCAATTTTACACATTTAACTAAATAATCCTTAAATTTCTTCCAATCCTGCGACACCTTCTCGTCCCTCTGGTCTCGGATTCTTGCGGTCAGTTCGGCGAGCTCCATAAAGTCCATTAGCTTCATTTGCCATTCTTCCACTGTAGGAATCTCTTCGCCTTTCCAGTTTCTTGCCAATAAGATTCTAGCAGCTGTTGTGGCATACATAAAAAATACTCTATCCTGACTGGGTATCTCTTCATTGGTCATGCTCAAAAGATTACCTTCTTACTAAAGGTAATTTTCATTACCTTCTTAAGTTCGTTATAAATCTTGTCCCAGAAGGCATTTACCCCTGGACATGACCACCACATATGATAAAAGGTACCTTCCGTAGATTTACATTTCCAACACACATTAGACATTGTAGGATTCATTTTTGCTATCTTAACTGGTGTCAGATACCATCTATAAAGCATTTTCATAACATTTTCTCTTAAACTATTACATGCTGTGAATTTGATACCTTTCTTCCACAATCGCTCCCAGTCATCCATCATAATGTTGTGACCCACATCTTTCGCACGGCTGAGTGGGGATTTGAACCCTGATCTCATAGGTCCTAGTCTGACACTCTAACCATTATGCCGTACTGGCTATAGCCATTCAATGTCAAATCAAAAGTATCATACTGTTGCCTGCCATCCCAATCTCTGAGCAGCGTCAGATTCCAGGGCTTCTGGGAGCTGACACAGGGTTCCTGTTTCCTTTTGGAAAGAGGCACAGCAGAGATGGTGGTGTCTTTAGGATATAATATGATTTATACATATATACAACCTGAGCCTACAATGTAGGGGCTCCTGACATTACACTCCAAGAGGTTCTTGCTTCTTCCATGGCCGCAGTCTTGGATGCCAGCAGAAATCAGCCATGGCTCTCTGACCCTCTTGCTGTGTTTAACCGCCGGCCGGCCGGCCGTTTTCTCTCTCTCAGCTCTCATCCCAGCCAAACTGCCAGGAGATCACAGCCACAGAGATAAGAAAAGAAGAGTTGTTTCGTTGTCTGGAAAGGTCACTTCCCGATTCGTGTGGAGAAGCCATTTTCAATGGATCCCAGTGACAGAAGCAGGCAGGCGTACTGAGGCAGCAACGGGGGTTGACATTTTGAGCTCCGTAACAATTTTGGGCCTGGTGAAACCACCACTTCTTGGGTGCAGGATATTGAGCTGTGTGTGGAGAAACTATATCCTACTTTCCAAAGACACCATTTACATCCGTTGCTCAGCTCACTGTTGCCTCTGGCCCTGCCCACCACTAATAATAATAATAATAATAATAATAATAATAATAATAATAATAATAATAATAATAATGGCAAACTCAGGCACCGGCTCTTGACATTGCAGTGGAAATAATGACCAGGTGAGGTATAAGCAGTCCAGGCAGCCTGATGGTAGGGCTAGGTGACAGTTGTTGTTGTTTAGTCATTTAGTCGTGTCCGACTCTTCGTGACTCCATGGGCCAGAGCACGTCAGGCACTCCTGTCTTCCACTGCCTCCCGCAGTTTGGTCAGACTCATGTTGGTAGCTTCGAGAACACTGTCCAACCATCTCGTCCCCTGTCGTCCCCTTCTCCTTGTGCCCTCCATCTTTCCCAACATCAGGGTCTTTTCCAGGGAGTCTTCTCTTCTCATGAGGTGGCCAAAGTATTGGAGCCTCAGCTTCAGGATCTGTCCTTCCAGTGAGCACTCAGGGCTGATTTCCTTAAGCATGGATAGGTTTGCTCTTCTTGCAGTCCATGGGACTCTCAAGAGTCTCCTCCAGCACCATAATTCAAAAGCATCAATTCTTCGGCGATCAACCTTCTTTGGTCCAGCTCTCACTTCCATACATTACTACTGGGAAAACCATAGCTTTAACTATACGGACCTTTGTCGGCAAGGTGATGTCTCTGCTTTTTAAGATGCTGTCTAGGTTTGTCATTGCTTTTCTCCCAAGAAACAGGCGTCTTCTAATTTCATGACTGCTGTCACCATCTTCAGTGATCATGGAACCCAATAAAGTGAAATCTCTCACTGCCTCCATTTCTTTCCCTTCTATTTGCCAGGAGGTGATGGGACCAGTGGCCATGATCTTAGTTTTTTTGATGTTGAGCTTCAGACCATATTTTGCGCTCTCCTCTTTCACCCTCATTAAAAGGTTCTTTAATTCCTCCTCACTTTCTGCCATCAGGGTTGTGTCATCAGCATATCTGAGGTTGTTGATATTTCTTCCGGAAGGCCAAAGACAGGCGATCTCTCAGCAAAGGTGATGAAGTAAACTTGATTTTCTGCTTATTCTGACAGAGTGGCATCCTGCTGAGATTTCATCCTTCCTCAGTTTCCCTGGTGCCCTCTTTTTGATATATGACAACAAGGGAAGTGCTTAAAAGCCAAGATGCTTCATATAGTAGCAATGAAAGGAGATACTCTGTCTGCAGGCCTCATGAGGGGTTGGGAACCCCTGACTCATAACGTTCTGGCTCGGGACTTTTACAGCCGGAACTGGCACAACCATGTCAGCTGAGATATTGTTAGGAGCAATTAAACTCGGGGTATTGGGTATTCATTTCCAGGGAGATTCATAAGGCAGCACCCAGGAGACTTCCGTAAGCAGCTGGGTGGGTTATGCTGGGTTTGTTTTTTTCCACAGGTCATTGGGTCCTCAAACCATCTGTCTTAGGCCTTGGCATTTCCAACCCTGTGTATGTATATTTACTCAGGATCTGGTCCCACAATATCCAGCAGGACCTTATTCCCAGGAAAGTGTGATTGCAGCATGTAATGCTGCTTTTTCTGCAAATAAAGGGTCACTTTTTTAAAAAAAGGAGGAAATACATCACCTCCTTCTGCAAAAAAAGGACATAAAATTTGCATATAGGAACTTGTGTGCATAGATGCAAACATGGAAATAACTATGATAATTTAAAGAGAAGTGCACACATCACACCCTAGTGGGGGAAAACAGTGACAAGCTGGCCTGTTTTTCTGTCTGCTCAGTCTGCAACTTCAAGACTCTCCCTTCTGATGGTTCTTTACCTTTAAACCGGACTTGCAACAGCAGCCTAATGGGCATTTGTGCCAAGAAGTATGCAAGGAAGTGGAGACATTTCAACTCCCTTCGACTGCAAAGAAGTAGATGTCTTTCAGAAAGATCACCGAAGCATTAAGACCAATATGCACTCAGGTCTCCCAGCTGCCACACAGCAGACAATCAGCAACATTCAAATCTGATATTCATTTGGTGAAGCAAATGAGTTTCTCTCTCTCTCTCTCTCTCTCTCTCTCTCTCTCTCTCTCTCTCTCTCTCATCTCTCCCCACAGACCTCTTTCAGTAGCAGAAATTAATGGCTGGAAGCAAGCCGTGGGTTTAGCAACGGCATCACCTGTTTGCAATGGTGGATCTCTGATACAAAAAACAAGTGATGTAATGACTAAAGCGCCTTCAAGCATGTGCAGAGAGCATTCTGGCAGAATAGCTGCAACAATCCCACGCAGATCTGGGTTGAGGAGAAAAAGGCATCATCAATCCAAGGGTGAAACTTCCAGACACACTCAGGCCCAAGCAGCTCCTAATTTCGAAAGTAATGTTTTAGGTCCACAAATATTGGTTCTGTAGCCCAGGGGTGGGGCAACTTTTTAGCCCAGGACTCCCAGGCCAATTTTAGCAGGTGGGTAGGATACCGATTTTGGGAAGGCAATGAGAGGACTGGGATCAGGTGTGAGGGCTCTGACGGGGTCCAAGAGTCCCCCTTCTCCTTCCCAAAGCTTATTTAGCAATTTCCCAGTTTTTGGGAAGGAGAAAGGAGGGCTCTGGGACCCTGCCAGAGCCTTATGCCTCCTTCCCAAAGCCAGGCACCTCACTTGGCCAGCTTTGGGAAGGCAGTACGAAGCCTGAGAAGGGCACCAAATTTTGGCCCCACTTCCCTCAACCCCTCCGTGAGACAAGGCAGTGGGTGGCCCACCAGTTCTGTGTCGAAGAACTCTTGCAGCACACTTGGTATGAAAAGTTGGACTGCCCTGTTTTAGACCCTCACTCAAATGGAAACGAAAGCTAGTAAGTCGTTTCGCCTCAGTCCTATTTATAATGTTTTGCATTGGTGCTTTCAGGAAGTCCCCTCAGGAAGTGAGTTAAAAATATTGGCGAATATGCCACATGAATCTATTCTTGAGACCTCGTAAGCAGATTTTCTTTTTTTAAATGTGCCGCTTTTTGCCACCATCCTGATAGCTTGTTTTCCCCATCCTCTCCTCCTGAGCCCACATCCCAGGTTGCTAATCTACCAAGTCTAGCTGTCTAGCTATCCCGCTTATCCCACTCGTCCCATTTGCTGGACCTGCAGGGCTCTGAAGGAACTGAAGACCGGGAGTGGCGAAAGTAGAGCAGGGATCAGGACCCTGGGCAGGGAGGCAGCATTGAAAAAGCCTGCTGCCCCAGTTAGGCGCATAGCTGTCAACTTTTCCCTTTTCTTGCGAGGAATCCTATTTGGAATAAGGGAATTTCCCTTACAGCTATGGCTTAGGCGTTGTGTGGCATCTCTCGAAAGTCCCTTTGGGGGAGGCACTTTCAGGGCTGCAAAGATTTGTCTCATTTGTCCTTTGTTATCTAGACACAAATCTGAGCAGTTTTCCATTTGTCCCACCACTTCCCCCAGGGAATCTGATCTGATTCAGCAGTAAACAGTGGGTTTTCCGGGGGGAAAGCAGTGAGACAAGTGGGACTGTGGATCCCCGTTTCTAGACCTGGCTTGTGCCTTCACAACCATGAGAACTAGCCGCTTGACTTTTACAAACCCGAGCTGCCAAACTTAGGCGAAACCAAACAGCCCCCTGACTGTATTTCCTTAAGGCGTCTCTGCCCCAATCAGCAGGTGGGAGTTGAGGCCGGAGAGAGAAGTTAATAAATGTGTGTCATCCCTTGTAATATAATTAAGCCAAAGAGGAGATTTTTCAAAACTTTTTGGGTCCCTCGGAGGGAGTGTTTTATTCTTAGCCTTCCCGGGAGCTGTGTGGCAGCTCCATTAATTACGGGCGCCTTCTTGCTGTGACAACCTCCCTTCTGAGAGCCCACAATGGTTTTATCATCCTGACACCCAGAGTTTATTTCGGGCAGGCGGCGGATCACAACGCCGAGTCTGGCCATTTGCAGACTATTTGCCCTCTTTTTTCCCCCCCATGGGGCTTTTCAAGACTGAAGGAATGGTGGCTACATATATATATATATAATCAGGTGCAAACTCAACTAATAAAATCATTTTGAAACAATCTGTTTATTTATTAGGTTTCTGACTTTCCTCTAAGGAACACAAGGTGGCAGCCTACACGGGTTCCCCTCCCCATGTTATTCTCACAACGACCCTGTGAGGTAGGTTGTGGCGGAATAATGCCTGCTGATGATTCAGGTTCATCATGGGCTAACCTATCACTCCCATTTTAGGTAGGTGTTCCCTGGGAGGCGGAGCTAGTTGGCATTCTAAAAGGAGGGGGAACAACCGTTAAAAGGCAGTTGGGGGTTTGGCAGTTGGGGGTGGAGGATTAGAGAGAGAAAATGCGAGGTTAGGCTTTGGGGAATGGGAGGAAAGGCCATTACCATTGCTAAAGGGGTGCAGGAAATATTACAACAAAGCTGAGTTACATGAGAAGAAGATTTGTACCAGTAATAACCCGAGACATCCATGTTTTCAAGTTACCTAATAAAGTAAAATGTGCTTAAACGTTCGCTGACTGTGGCAGTGGATCAGTACCTTAAGAGGTGTGACTAAGAGGAGAGAACAAAGCTTTCCTGGGGAAGAGGAAACTGTTTGCTTATTCTCCTGTCAATCAGACGGCTGGACAGTGAAGCCAAGTGTGCCACTTATTTGCCTAAAGGGGAGGCAAACTGCAGTAGTTGGGAACCCTGGTAGGGAGATCCCATAGGTGGCAAAAGGTTTTCAACCGTAGAGCCCTGAGGTACCCCAGAGACAACTCCCGTATGAACACTGAAGGATTCATCCTAGTTGTCAGTGAAACTTAGGGAGAGTCACTGCTGGGGAAGTATTGAAGGGGAGGGAATAGGATCCCTCACATAGGTCAGTCGAAGAAACAGTGACTGGCCTGAGGTTACCCAGTGAGCTCCACGACTGAGTAGGGATTCGAACCCTGGTCATCCTGTTTCCTAGTCCAACACTCTAACCACTTCACTGGAAATTTTGGTTGACGGCTATTTTGGTCCCTGTGCTGCTTTCTACATGTATTCATTTTCTCGGAGGGCAAGTACAACTTGTAAGTGCCATGCTTTGTTCAGAATGAGTCACTTCATCCACCAAGGCCTTTGGCAATTTGATAGGAGATTCATAACACTTACTTCCTCCGTGACTAAGGATGGAATTAGACTTTACTGGAACACATATGTGTGCTTATTACACGGAAACCTATTTATTTCCCCAACTCCTTTTTTCTTCAGCACTGGATGAGGAAGGGGAGCCTGATGTCATCCAGATGTTTCTGGCCTCCAGCTCCCATCACCACTAGCCTTTGGCCATGCTAGCCAGGGCTGTTGGGACCAACATCTGGACGTTACCACGTTGGTTATCCCTGCTCCTGATTCCAACCGCAATCCAGTGTGGTCATCAGCCAGGGATGTTGGAATCTGTAGTCCAACAAGACCAGTACGTTTCTGAGCACAATTCAAAGTGTTGGTGCTGACCTTTAAAGCCCTAAACGGCCTCGGCCCAGTATACCTGAAGGAGTGTCTCCACCCCCATCGTTCAGCCCGGACACTGAGGTTCAGCTCTGAGGGCCTTCTGACGGTTCCTTCACTGCGAGAATTGAGGTGACATGGAACCAGGCAGAGGGCCTTCTTGGCAGTGGCGCCCACCCTGTGGAATGCCCTCCTATCAGATGTCAAGGAAATAAACAACTATCTGACTTTTAGAAGACATCTGAAGGCTGCCCTGTTTAGGGAAAACAAAATAAAAAATAAAAAATTCCTTCCAGTAGCACCTTAGAGACCAACTAAATTTGTTCTTGGTATGAGCTTTCGTGTGCATGCACACTTCTTCAGATTCTTCTTCTGTGTATCTGAAGAAATGTGCATGCATACGAAAGCTCATACCAAGAACAAACTTAGTTGGTCTCTAAGGTGCTACTGGAAGGATTTTTTTATTTGTTATTTTGTTTTGACTATGGCAGACCAACACGGCTACCTACCTGTAACTGTTTAGGGAAGTTTTTAATGTTTGATGTTTTATCGTGGTTTTAATATTCTGTTGGGAGCCGCCCAGAGTGGCTGGGGAATAAATAATTTATTTTTATAATAATTATTATCTGGGGCGTAGCCATGGGGGCAGCTGCTCCCCCCCCCCCCTAAATCAAGTAAGCAAATAAAAATACTTAACGAAGAGTAGAAACAATCAGAGTATTTTAAATTGAAATGCTCGCTGAGGTTGCTTGGATGATGTTCTAGCAACACAACTGGCAACCTGGCTGAGCGATAGAGTCAGAGGATGATGACAGGTGGGTGTCTTGCCCCTCCAACATAAATCCTGGTTACGCCCATGTCTTGGGCATCATAGGGCCCCCATCCCCAACACAAACCCTTACAATTTCAAATCATGTGTAAAATATTGCTTTCAAAGAACACTGGTATCTCTGAGTCTTCTGCATGCTGGAGCAGCAAATAAAGCATTCAGGTGGGGAGAGGAATGGGGAGACTTTAATGCAGGGAAGGGGAGACTCAGGCCCTGAGAATAATAATAATAATAATAATAATAATAATAATAATAATAATATATTTATACCCCACCCACCTGGACACACTTCTATTCTTAAAAGGAAAGGCAGAAAAATAGACCCAGAAAGTGGAGCACACACCTGGATGGATATATATATATATATATATATATATATATATATATATATATATATGAAAACTATAAGGCACAAAAAGATAGCAGAGGCAGATAATGTGCGGTGAACTTTTTTTGATAAATTTTCTTTTTTTGATAAAGTCACCAGCTTGGTGGATCAGGAGAATGCTATGATGTAGTGTATCTTGATTTCACTAAGGCTTTTGGGAAAGTCCCCCATGATATTACAGTGGCACCTCGGGTTAAGTATGCTTCAGGTTAAGAACTCCGCTTAAGAACAGAAATCGTGCTCTGGCGGTGCAGCAGCAGCAGGAGGTCCCATTAGCTAAAGTGGTGCTTCAGGTTAAGTACGCTTCAGGTTAAGAACGGACCTCTGGAACCAATTAAGTACTTAACCCGAGGTACCACTGTACTGTGGAGGAGCTGGTAAAATGTGGGCTGGGTGAGGTAACTGTTAGGTGGATTTGTAGCTGGCTGGCTGACGGAAATCAAAGAGTGCTCGTTAATGGTTCCTTGTTATCCTGGAAAAAAGTGATAACACAGTAAGCGTAGGTAATTAAAAAGGAGGATTTATTGCAAAAACAGATAGTTCCGGACGGCTCTGACAAAGCCTCTGGCATCATTACTCAAGATGACTCTTCTGAAGACTCCTTCAGGCATTGACAGAAGTTATTGAATTTACGACCTTTACGTCTCTTGTTTTGCTTCCTATCTTGCAGCCCTCCCATTCGTCGACTCTTCAGACTTAGTGGATCAGCTCCAACCCCTCCCTGCTCTGAGAGGCTGTATCTGAATCTATTTGTGCTGATTTGTGCTTCCGGTGAGCTTTGGCTGTGTTCTAGCCTGCTCTCAGCTACTGCCTTATCAGCTTGCCCGCCAAGGTCAGGAACAGCCGAAGTCTGCAGCTGCCGGCTCTCCCCTGCCTGACATCTAAGCCTCTCTGTTCCTGGCTGCTTTCTGCAGTTGGCTGCAAACCTTCACTTGGAGCTGGCTCATTCCTGACCAGCACATAGCCTTGGGCTTCCTTCTCAAAAATGAAGTCAAGACATTCAGTTGTGCCCTTTGCCCATTGTTGAAAAATGATTTTTGTTGTTGTTGTTGTTGCTTATTTCCATCCGCTATCGTTCCAATGATGTAGAAGCCACCTGAGACCCAAGTTCCAAAGATCCTCACCATTCTGCTGGCTCAGCATGCTCTATTTCTTATGTCTCCTTGAAGGAGATGCAGTCAGTTCAAGGCTTTGCTACCCTATACATAGCTTTGCTGTATCCATAAGTAGCATAAAGAGACCAATTTGGGTCAGTCAAACTCACAAAGCATTCATCTTGCTTCCCATGGGAAGACCTTAGGAACACGAGAAAGTATCTGCAGACTCTTGTGTGGATCAAAGTGACCCTCAAGAGGAGCTGGGTAATTTTGCAATATGATGCTATTGGGACCCGATAGACCCTAGAAATGCTATTCAAATGAAAATAAAAGCAGTTATTGGGGTCACTGATAGGCTTTGAGAAGGACACGACTCGTGAATGCCATTCATAGGAACTGCCTTGCTGGAACAAGCTAACCCAGACCCTGGAAAAGTGCCTGTAACCTTTGGAATGTTACACCGCTCAGATATTGGGGTGGTGTGCAGCAATATTAGGATAAAGTACGCTTCTAATGGGGACACAGGTGGCTCTGTGGGTTAAACCACAGAGCCTAGGGCTTGCTGATCAGAAGGTCGGTGGTTCGAATCCCTGCAACAGGGTGAGCTCCCATTGCTCAGTCCCTGCTCCTGCCCACCTAGCAGTTCGAAAGCACGTCAAAGTGCAAGTAGATAAATAGGTACCGCTCCGGCGGGAAGGTAAACAGCGTTTCCATGCACTGCTCTGGTTCACCAGAAGCGGCTTTGTCATGCTGGCCACATGACCCAGAAGCTGTATGCCGGCTCCCTCGGCCATTAATGCGAGATTAGCGCCGCAACCCCAGAGTCAGACACGACTGGACCTAATGGTCAGGGGGCCCTTTCCCTTTCCCTTTTTACCCTTCTAATGATGAGCTCGTACGTAGCCCAAACGGGTCCACTGAAAAACAAGGAGCAGGTATCAGCATGCTCAGGAAAGGCCAGGATTTGCAGAAGTGAACAAAATTTTAGAAAACCCAATGAGGACTTAGCGGAATGCTGAGCACCTGTTTCTGGGATGGAATGGCGCATGGCTGCCTTGCTGGAAACCTCAACAGGGGAGCCCCACACTGCACTATTGTACTGCAGGTCCCTCTTGTAAATTGCAGTACAAATGCTTATTGACAGCAATTATACACCAATCCATCTTGCATTAGCGTAGAATCGGTTTTGATGCCAGGTGCCATTTCAAACTCTTCAGTGTGCTGTTTGCAAAAAATAAAATTAAAAAAATAAAATCAATCAATCAACCAATCATATTTTTAAATGGCTTCATTTAAAGCATTTGATAAGTCCTGAGGCCTGAGATGAGTTACTTAAAAGCTGTAAGAGATGGAGTGGAAGGCTCTGGTCTGACCTCCGGTCAGGTGAGTTGCTGCTAGTTATCAGGAGGGGTGAGGTGGCAGGCAGGGTGGCACAAACACATAAGCAGGAGCAGCAAATCTGCTGTGCACTGACCTTGATGCTGCCTCGTCCTTCTCCCTTCTAGGAAGCAGCAAGGACTCACCTGCTGGGAGGTCAGGTAAGCGCCTTTGCTCCATCATGCCTGCTTAAAAGTGTCTGTGGCTGATGATCCACAATAGAATCATAGAATAGTAGAGTTGGAAGGGTCCTCAAGGGTCCTCTAGTCCAACCCCCTGCAATGCAGGAATCTCAGCTAAAGCATCCATGGCAGATGGCCATCCAAACTCTGCTTAAAAACCTCCAAGGAAGGAGAGGCCACCACCTCCCGAGGGAGACCGCTCCTCTGTCGAACAGCTCTTAGTGTCAGAAAGTTCTTCCCGATGTTGAGTCAGAATCTCCTTTCTTCTAACTTGAATCCATCGGTTCGGGTCTTGACTTCCGGAGAAGGAGGAAACAAACTTGCTCCATTTCCCACGCGATATATTGCACAATACTTCTGTTCACTTCCTGTACATCTGATTGCCAAATTAACAGCCCCTCCTCCACTGCAAGCCCCCAGGCAAAATTAATGATACCTCCCCATCAGTGGATTCTGTTCCATCAGGACAAATGGGGTGCTATGCCAACAACCTTTGCTGTCAACCAGCCTCCACCTCCCTGCCTTCTTGTGTACAACCGGTCAGAGGGTGTCTCTGCTTGTCACTGGCTCTGGTACCTCCCAGCCTCCCACCCTACCAGTGTCAGTGGAACCAGCTGCCACTGCTTCCCATGTGTGGCAGTACTTGAGCCACAGTGTCCTATGTGCATTGCAAGAGATTCTGGGATATACCTCTTGGAGGGCATGTTGGCTTATTATTACCCCTAAAAATATGTGTCCCAAGCGCTCAACTGGTTTGCTTGTGGTGTTGTTGTGATCACCCCAGGTAGTTGGTGTCCATCACTGCCTCTTGTGGGCATGAGTTCCGCAGTTTAATTATATGCTGAGACCAGGTCCTGTTGTCTGGTCTCTCTTTCTCTCTTTCAAGTAAGAGAATGCTTCCCAGCTTTGGCCTACCATTTCCATATCTTCTTCTTATGGGCTCTAATCACCCTACAAAGAGCTGAAAAATGTTAGGTATTTGCCAGCCACAAGTGCTTGCAAACGCACCATGGTACCAGAGCAATACTCAAGCTCATTAAGGGAATTATTATCTTGTTGCTGTTTTTGGATTGTTGTTGGAAAAGGAAGTGAGAAATATACCATTACAATAAACTGAATGACTTCTGCTACTTGGATACTCTAATGGCTTGTTCTGTGGAATGCGGCGGTTGTCTCCAGCAAAGAGGAAACAGGGAAGGCAATTAATATTGCATCAAGTAGCAACCGAGATGCACTCAGTCTAAAACAAACAAGCCAAGTAATTTTCTTTTTCTATTTTAAAACCCCCCTATGCATTATGACAGATATGATATTAGTCATGTGCAGGGCAGACTCATCAAAATCATTAGATCAAAGTTATTTAGGTCTATTGCAATTTCACTGGGTCTACTCTGTGCACGAGGCTTCCTGACATTACTCAGAACAGTATCATGTTACCTGTGAACATGTATTATCCAGGAACGTCCAGTTGAAACCACTCTCTTCCTTATAGGACAATTTCAGACCCCAACTGGCAACTGACAAGTGCTGAAGCAACATCTCAGGCTGTTTTAGCCAGGCTATGAACTTCTCCGTGAGCTGTCCTTGGTCCTGATCCCTTGCCATTGCAACTATTTGAGCTGCGTGATGCTTGAGTCCTTATATTTGGCTGATTTAGAAAATGTGGGCGTCCTCCACACCTGCCCCTCTTCATTAAAGTCCAACACCTGGGACAGTGAAAGCTCTGGGGAGATTGTGGGGCCCGAAATCGATTCATCTGGCTAGTTCATCATCACACAGAGAACCAATATAGCGCGAGGATGAGAGAGATGGACTAGGAGAGGAAAGAGCAGGGTTCAAGCCTTTCCCAGCTGTGAAGCTTCCTGGGCGATCACTATTCCTCAGCCTAACTTGTCCCATAAGGTTGTTGTGAAGATGAAATTCTGGGGACGAATCCGTGTGCCCTAATTCTTGGGCTCATTGTAGGAAAAAGTGGGGTATAATTGTAATAAGCCAAGCTCACTGGGTCCCTATTTCTCAGCCTAGTCTATTTCACAGGGTTATTGTGGTGAGGAGGAGGCAGGTAGGAAGCACCCTGATCTTTTAGGGATAGGGAAGGAGACAGGATGCAAATATAGCAAGTATTATCTGTGCAAGTCCTTTGTTGTTGTTGTTCAGTCGTTCAGTCGTGTCCGACTCTTCGTGACCCCATGGACCAGAGCACGCCAGGCACCCCTATCCTCCACTGCCTCCCGCAGTTTGGCCAAACTCATGCCAGTCGTTTCGAGAACACTGTCCAACCATCTCATCCTCTGTCGTCCCCTTCTCCTTGTGCCCTCCATCTTTCCCAACATCAGGGTCTTTCCCAGGGAGTATTCTCTTCTCATGAGGTGGCCAAAGTACTGGAGCCTCAACTTCAGGATCTGTCCTTCCAGTGAGCACTCAGGGCTGGTTTCTTTAAGGATGGATAAGTTGGATCTTTTTGCAGCCCATGGGACTCTCAAGAGTCTCCTCCAGCACCATAATTCAAAAGCATCAATTCTTCGGCGATCAGCCTTCTTTATGGTCCAGCTCTCACTTCCATACATTACTACTGGGAAAACCATAGCTTTAACTATATGGACCTTTGTCAGCAAGGTGATGTCTCTGCTTTTTAAGATGCTGTCTTGGTTTATTGCAACTTGGTCTCCGGTTCTTTAGGACCTGCTGCTTAAGGTAGCTGTTTCCTAAAGTGACATGGCATGCTTTATGAATAAAGATGAAGTCGACTTGGAGGTTTGGGAAGGGGAGGGTGGGGAGGGAAGAGAAGAAAGGAAACATAAAGCAAAATCAGAACAAAAAAGCGACTCTCAGAGAATAGATACTTGCTCCAGCTCCCCAGGCGTCCCCTAAAGGGCTTAGATAATATGTCTGAGCCAAAGAGCTTTTGGGTTCCTCTCTGACTGTTTTGCAACTAATGGCTCAGCGGCAGGTCGAGTGGTTCTTTGAGGAGATTGTCAACCCCTGGCAAATCAGAAAGACAATTTTGCCCATTGTTTGTCACTTGGCATCTTTGGGGAAGGATGAGGAGGGAAGTGGAGTTAACCCTTGACCCGGAATAAGGCAGTGGCTTCTCCCTCTCTCATAACAGTAGAAGATGGGGGGGGGTGTATGTCAACCAATGAAGCAGATTTTTGTGGGAAGATTCAGCGACAGGATCAAGCCAGCAATAATTCACACTGTGCACATTGGAGTTAACACTTTATTAGCAAGAACAGGGTGTGCACAGACTTGGAAGAGTGTCAGTCCTAATGAGCACAGAGAAGCGGACACGGGGCAATGGATTCAAACTACAAGAAAGAAGATTCCACCTAAACATTAGGAAGAACTTCCTGACAGTAAGAGCTGTTCGACAGTGGAATTTGCTGCCAAGGAGTGTGGTGGAGTCTCCTTCTTTGGAGGTCTTTAAGCGGAGGCTTGACAGCCATCTGTCAGGAATGCTTTGATGGTGTTTCCTGCTTGGCAGGGGGTTGGACTGGATGGCCCTTGTGGTCTCTTCCAACTCTATGATTCTATGATTAATTTTACCTTCCCCCCAAAACCAGACATTTTTGGTGGCAGTAACCCAGACAGAAATCCTCATGTGCCAGAAAAAGTTTATTTATGTATGTAACAACAGCGGCCCATGTTCTGTTAGCCCAAAAATGGAAAGTGAAAGAGGGAGTGGTAACTTAAGATGTTAGAATATGCAGAACTCGCAGGCTTAACATATAGAATAAGAGAGCAAGAACAACGTACAGTGGTACCTCAGGTTACAAACTCTTCGGGTTACAGACTCCGCTAAACCAGAAGTAGTACCTCGGGTTAATACATTTAAAGAAGAGTGGAAAATATTTACTGAATATGTGGAAAAGCATTGCACACAGCTGAAAACGCTGGCGGCATTAAGATAAATTCAACAGAGTAAACAATATTTGATTGATGTAAAAGTTGAAGATTGATTTCAATTGTTATACAGTGGTACCTCGACTTACGAATTTAATCCGTTCTGAATGCACATTCGTAGGTCAAAAAATTCGTATGTCGAGTAATTCGTAAGTCGAGGTACCACTGTAGTAAAATATGCAGGAGTGTATCATATGTCACGTGAACAATGGAAAGAGAGGAAAGGAAGGCATTGGATATTTTAAAATTTGCAAAATGTCTATTTTGAAATGTAAAAAAACTGAAAACTCAATAAAAGTATTAATAATAATAATAATAATAGTAATCCATGCACTGTTGACCAACTCACTCACAATTCCCACATCAAAGCTATCCTTGCGACAGTCAGATTCTCCGTAGGTCTGAGGTAAACTTGCATGCTTTCTCTTAAGACCTATATTCATACGCACACGGCAGTGGTGAGAGCTGGCTCTTTCTGACATCCTCTGTTCTTCTTACAAAGGGCTTTGGTTGGGTACTGCCAGCTTCATTTACAATTCAACGAGGACCTCTCCTCATGTTTGATAACCTCACCCACTTTACAGCCAGGATACAAAAGGGAAGCATGTGTTTTTCACAAGAAAGCAGCCCTCTTCCCCCCCTGGGTATTGCTTTCCCCTTCAGCTGAGGTCATCTTCTCAGCAGGATAACCTCTGTTGCCTTTCATTCCATTGGCTGGTGGACATGCTGGTTCCTTGGGGTCCAGACAACTGGATCAGTAGATCTGAAGAGATGTGCAAGGATAGTTCTGTCCTTTGAAAGACAACACAGAAGACTTTATTCCTACCACATTTCTAAGTTGCAAAGCAGAGGAAGCTAACCTGTGATCCTTCATAAGTTGTTGGACTCCATCTCCCATCTTCCCTGACTATTCACCATGCTGGCTGGCATTGATGGGCATCAAGAATCCAAAAACATCTGGAGGGCCACAGTTTTCCCATCTCTGATGTAAGAGATGGTCCCACCTTGCTCTTTGCCCCTATCGGAGGAATGGAGATCCTGTGATTTTCTAAATGTTGTTGGTCTATTATAAGGGAGCTGAGAGTTGGTAAAGGTAAAGGGACCCCTGACCGTTAGGTCCATTTGCGGATGACTCTGGGGTTGTGGCGCTCATCTTGCTTTATTGGCCAAGGGAGCCGGCGTACAGCTTCTGGGTCATGTGGCCAGAATGACTAAGCCACTTCTGGCGAACCAGAGCAGTGCACAGAAACGCCTTTTCCCTACAGCCGGATTGGTTAAGAACATACCTCCGGAACGAATTAAATACTCAACCAGAGGTACCACTGTATTTTGTTTCGGCTATGGCAGACCAACACGGCTACCTACCTGTAACTACAGGATTCTTCGGAGGAAGCCACAACTCTTGAAAGTGGCATGGAACTGTTTTAAAGGCATAGTGCGGACACGGCCTTCACTTCTGAATCACCAGCCTTGGGATGGTACAGTTGATTTGCAATGCTGGTCACCACGGTCCTGTTCCCAGGATTGGGAACCACAACCCCACTTGCGATGATTCTAAGGTGGCAGGAAGCCTGAAGAGCCAGGCTGCTTGCCAGCTGCTCAGCCTTCCTGCACAGAAGCAGAAGCCATGGAGACCGCGATGTTCCTACTAACAAGCCCCTCCGTCCCTCTCCTGACACAGCCGTGAGATCACCCACGCAAGGCATCGCATTTCGCCTGGAGGGGGGAATCTGAGGAGAAAAGAAGTTCACACCCAGGAAACAGGGGCACATATGCTACTCTGTGTCTACCGCTCCCTGACAGCGGAGCCTCCGACAGGACTGGACGCGGGGTTTGGCTGCTGTCCCAGACAAGCCTTAGCGCCTGTTTACATAATCAGTTATCCTGGGACAGAAACCTCTGGTCTCATGTCAGCCTTTGTCAAAACAGTCCTAAGATATGGGGCTCTGTTCATGCTGTCTGTTTTACATTATTATTTTTTGGATAGCACCGGTTGGATCATGTCAGTTTCTTAATTTGAATGTGTTTGTTTTTAGGGAATGCGGCTGCTTGCAGACGATCCGCTTAAATTGTGGCAATATATGGTTACTGACGCTCACTTGACGTTTGTTTAAAGGCGAATGGGGGCGGGGGGCAGATGTAAAATCTAACCAAGAGGAGCCGGGTGCCTTCAGAGGTGCTGCTCTGCTAGGAGAGTGCAAGAACCTCTTCCCAAACCTTCTCTCTCCAACAGCATATTCATCCTGATTTGATGCCCCAAAGTTTGCAGGGAGGTTGGAAGTCGGCTGTGCACACAACTAAGCATTCGAAGCACATTCAAGGGACACCTCCCCTCTCAAAGAATTCTGGGGCCTGTAGTTTGCTGGCAAATGTAACACTCAGAGGGGTAAACTACAGTGCCCAGAATTCTTTGAGGTGGGAAATATGCTCTGAATTTGCTTTAAAGGCATAGGCAATGCTCTCCTTTCTACTTATGCAGAGGATTAGAATAGAATCATAGAACCCTAGAGTTGGAAGAGACCACAAGGGCCATCCAGTCCAAACCCCCTGCCAAGCAGGAAACACCATCAAAGCATTCCTGACAGATGGCTGTCAAGCCTCTGCTTAAAGACCTCCAAAGAAGGAGACTCCACCACACTCCTTGGTAGCAAATTCCACTGCCGAACAGCTCTCACTGTCAGGAAGTTCTTCCTAATGTTTAGGTGGAATCTTCTTTCTTGTAGTTTGAATCCATTACCCCATGTCCGCTTCTCTGGAGCAGCAGAAAACAACCTTTCATCCTCCTCTATATGACATCCTTTGATATATTTGAACATGGCTATCATATCACCCCTTAACCTTCTCTTCTCCAGGCTAAACATACCCAGCTCCCTATGCCGTTCATAGTGGGGTAGGAGAGCTGAGGTGTGTGTGTGTGGGGGGGGGAATCACCTCTGGCAACCAATGCGTCCCTTTGGTTTCAGATAGTACATGGGTAGATGAAAATAATAATGATAATAATGATAATGATAATAATAATAATAATAATAATAATAATAATAATAATAATAATAATTTATTTCTACCTCGCCCATCTGGCTGCGTTTCCCCAGCCACTCTGGGCGGCTCCTAACCAAATGTTTAAAACACCATACAGCATTAAACATTAAAAACTTCCCTAAACAGGGCTGCCTTCAGATGTCTTCAGATGTTTTAAAAGTAAGACAGTTGCTTATTTCCTTGATTTCTGCTGGGAAGGCGTGCCACAGGGCAGGCGCCACTACTGAGAAGGCCCTCTGCCTGGTTCCCTGTGACTTTATTTCTTGCAGTGAGGGAACTGCCAGAAGGCCCTCAGCGCTGGACCTCAGTTTCCAGGCCGAACGATGGGGGTGGAAACGCTCCTTCGGGTATACAGGGCCGAGGCCGGAACACAATATTTCATGGCTCTCTGGCAGCCATGGTGGCTCATTTTCCAGAAATAATGCATTCAGCATTAACTCTGGAAGTATATTCTTGATTCTGACCAAACCTAGACTCCTGATTTATATTGTGCATGATTGCTTAGGTAATCTCTCAGCCTCGATGGCAATGTTCCCCCCACACTGTCGGAGGCAGCAGGCTTCTGAATACCAATTTCTGAAAACAGCAAGAAGGGAGAATGCTGTTGCGCTCAGGTCCCACTTGAGAGTTCCCCACAGGCATCTGGTTGGCCACTGTGAGAACAGGATGCTGGACTCGACAAACCCCTGGCTTGATGTTTTAATGCTCATGCGCTGCATGTATTTCTGTCCTGGAACCTTTTGGGGCTCCCCCCTTTTCTCCACAACCTTTACCCCTGAACCCCCAAATACTTTAAGTTGTGTGCTCATTAGCATCACCAAGTCTGTGTACACACTCCTGCTTACTCTGCATCCTCTGGATTCGAAAGCAGTGCATGCATGGCATAAGCCACAACCCATAGCTATCCTGCTATTCCTTAGGAAGCAAGGTTCCACCTAGCTGCATTTTAAGGTGGCAACGCTTTCACAGCTCAAAAGCGATCGCAGCAGTTCCTTGGAAATCTCCACTCTGCCCTCTCTGAGCCCACGAGTGATCCAAGCCTATCCCCGTGTCTGAGGGGAAGACCAGCCCATCACCCAACTGCCTTCCCTGAGGCTGTGTGTCTCTGTACCATCTGCCTGTCTCAGGTGAATGTCACACAGCTCATTATAAGAGTCATCCTGCTGGTCAGAAGCAAAATGTCACCTGGAGTCGGAGGATTCTTTTTGCCATTTTAAACGAATAAGGGGTACTTTTTCTGGAAAGGAACCGAACCCCCGCAGGGCTCGCTTCTGCAGCTGGGTCGTTGTCTCTAGAGGAAAAGAGGATATGCAAAGTTGGGCTCCGAGGGACTGTTGCGTTGATATCTGGTGGGTGGCAGCAAAAGAGGTTGGAACTGAGCCGTCTCTAGCCACGGTTGGCTGCAATCCTAAATGCACTTACTCTACTTGAAAAAGATGTGGGATGTAATCCATTGGAGCAGTCAAATGCAACATTCCTTATTTCCCTAGAGTAGGCATAGGCAAGGGGACACTCAGTCAGTGTAACTTCCTGTTCCACTGGTCTGGAGCTTCCTCCCCCTGCATGTGACCTGGGAGATGGGCATGGCCCTGGCTGACTCCATAAAAAAAGCCGAGTCATGCAGCTATTTTCTCAATCTAGTTTTTGTCTAGCTTTTGTCTTGTTTTCTTTTTTTGCTGCCATGCTGCTCTCCTGCAGCCATTTTGTTATCTTAATGTAAATTTGCTGTCTGCTGGCTCTCAGCCAGCAGCACATGAGTTCAGTCTCCCTATGAAATGAACTCGCAGTTTGTTGTTGTAACCACTAAGCAAAGCCTGCCTTTCAGGGTTCAAATCGTGAACTGAAATGTGAGTAAACTTGTTGTTACTTTACTCAGAAACACTCTCGTGTCTTTATTCTTTTAAGAGGGATTAAAGGGGACGCCAGGAAATAATCTTAACTAAGAGATTCAAACGAATCTGCAAACTAGCTTCCAGGGGAATCACTTACTAGCGCGAGTGAAGGAAGAATAATACTTATTCAGTACTGTATATCTTTTCCTACAATCCTTAACATTCCCACAAAAGAGTAGGGTGAGGCCCTGTGGGTCACCTGATCATGTGCCCAGAAATCCCTTTCACAGGTAAGAACGGTCTTTTCTCCATGACAGCAGGAGAGCCATCACACTGGGAGTGAGATGTCACTATTACATCCCTCTCTGTTTCTTGGCTTCTCAAGGTCAGCCGCCTCGGTCTCAAGAGAATGAAAGTGTTCCCACACACAACTTCCACCTAGCAGACAGATAGCCGTGCATGTGATATTCTATACAATACAATGGACAGCCCCTACATTGCATTAATTTACCTCTGAGCTTGGTATTTATTTGTTCGCTAAGGGGAGAGGGGCAGACCAGTTTGCTCTGGCCTGGTTACCCTGCTGCTGAACTTGCTCAGTTGCCGAACTCACTTGTTACCATGACACTTTGTCGCTGGGGCAGAGCCACGGCTTCATCCGAGACTCCCCTCTTGCCGGTGGAGCCGCTTCCCTTGCAAGGCTGTTCCAAATTTGCATCCTTGGCAAGCTTCCTCCAGCTCCTAATGCAACTAGACGGTCCTCATTTGAAAAAGAAAACACAAGAAAGTGTGGGTCAATTTCTGGGCTAAACCAAATTCCAGGGAGTAGGAATTTGAAAGAAGGGCTAGTTTTGGCTCAGTTTAAGCCCCCTGGGAGTGGGGAGTAGACAATGGGTGGTGATTATTTGAGGATTAACACTCTGCGCAAGATTTTTCTTAAAACCAAAACTAGCATTTAACTGGGTGGTTGTTTTTTTTACTGAACTGAACTGAAAGCTGAAACTTTGACTCAGGCTAAGATTTACTATTTGACTTTACCTTGTATAACATTTGACTGGACCTACCATTGTGCATCAGGCTTTTTAAAAAGTGCAAGTTGCACTGTAGTTGGAAGCTGTAACCACGGGTTCCCCATTCCTGAGCTACAGTAAGATGGCCTTCTCCCTCACATGGCGGTTCCAGTAGGTTGTAAAGTTGCCCGTTACTATGAACCAGAGCGAGTTACATAAAGTATTTACTGTATCGCCTGCGACCATCTTGACAAGAAGCCAATGGGATGATTAGGTGACTTTTGCTTGGCCTGGGAAGGATTTCACTTGAGAACATCTGCTGCCCGCTCCGGTGGCCTGGGGTATTTTATGTAAGTTCCTGGCAGGAGTTTTACGCGGTGGAGTTGGTTTTTGCGTGGATGTGAGAAACATGACCTGGGCCAACTTTCAACCTTCCTGCTTTCAGTTCGGAGGGACAACCTTCCCTTCTGTCACAGTCCGGGCCTTGCCCTTGGAGTCTGAGGAGGAACATGAGCTGGTCAAGTCTGCCATTGGCCAAAGAGATCTTCACTCTGAGCCCGCTAAGCCAGAGTCTGCAGAAGCAGCGTTGGCCACCCACCCACCATGAGCAACCTTCGCTTGAGGCTGAAGGAGCCAGATGCCTCCTGAACCAGCACATCTGCTCCTTGGTCCAGGGTGTGTTCTGGGCAGGAGACCACAGAGAACAGCAGGAGTATCCATCTCCATTTTGGGGGCAAGTGGATGGCACGTAGGTACAAAGGCCCCAGGGCACTTCCAGCCTTTGCAAGAGCAAGGTGCTCCTTCAGATATATTTGTGCCAGTGTGGTGTAGTGGTTAAGAGTGGTAGACTCGTAATCTGGTGAACCGGGTTCGTGTCTCCACTCCTCCACATGCAGCTGCTGGTTGACCTTGGGCTAGTCACACTTCTTTGAAGTCTCTCAGCCCCACTCACCTCACAGAGTGTTTGTTGTGGGGGAGGAAGGGAAAGGAGATTGTTAGCGGCTTTGAGACTCCTTCAGGTAGTGATAAAAGCGGGATATCAAATCCAAACTCTTCTACTACGTAGTAGACTCTTAGCACGGCATGGCACAGCTGCTGAGATCTACTTAGGAGAGCTTGAAGGCTTCAAGCCAACTCCCCATAGGAAGAGTGGGGAACCTCAGGCCCAGGGGCTGGATGTGGCCCTCTGGGCCCTGCTGCCTGGCCCTTTGGACTCTCCTCAGGCCACACCCCTCTCCTCAGGCCACACCCTTCAGCAGGTATCCTTGGAGGACCAACACCCAGCCTCACAGCCCTTCCACACAAAGAACCTTCTCTTGATGACCCTTCTTCCACCTCCCTTCACTTCTTTCATGGATGCTGATGCTGAGGCAGCAACTCATGCTCTCCTCCTCAAGGCCGCGCCTGCTAATTCCAGCTCAGAATTGATCAGTTCCTCAGATGGAAAGGCAAGGAATTCTAGCAGCTCACTTGGTAGAGCATGAGACTCTTAATCTCAGTGTCGGGCAAAATATTTCTGCATTGCAGGGGGTTGGACTAGATTGCCCTTATGGTCCCTTCCAACTCTGCAGTTAGTTCCATGATTTGCTGCATTGCTCATGTGAGGTGTAGCTAACACGACGATGGTTGCAATGGGCAGGGAAGGTGGATACAACAACAAAGGAAGCTCCACTCATTACTCTAATGGCATTTACTTAAACCACCGGTGGAACAGGCAGCTGTGCTTCTGCATCTCAAATCGGGAAATTGGAAGGGAGATACAGGAATTTGCACAAGAGAGACTCCTGCTGAAACCCTGAAGAGTCACTGCCAGTCAGAATAGACAACACTGAGCTAGATGGATCAGTGGTCTGATTTGCCATAAGGCAGTTTCTTATGTTTATTGTAACCTATGGGGAACATAGAATCATAGAAGGGATCCTGAGAATCATCTACTCCAACCCCCTGCAATGCAGGAATATGCAACTGTTCCATATGGGGATCGAACCTGCAACCTTGGCATTATCAGCACCACGCTCTAACCAACTGAGCTAGGAAGCTATCAAGACCATTGGTTCATGTAGCTCAGCATTGTCTGCTCTGACTGGCAGTGGCTCTCAGGGTTTTGGAAGGACACCAGAGATTGTGCATGCAACACAGGCGCTCCACTACTCAGCTAAGGCCCTTCCCTTAACTCTTTGCATGCGAAAGTTTCAAAGCTTGGCGTCTCCATTAAGAAGACTCAAGTAGATTGAAAAAGGCCTCTCCACCCGAGAACCCTGGAGAACAGTAGGGTATCTGCAACTCATCCTTTCCCAAAGGCAAGCTTCTGAACCTTCAGCGGCAGCCCCAGGAGCGTGCACTGCAGCAGTCTAACAGAATCTGATTCTTTATTTTGGAATAAGTGCACATTCTTTTCTCGCAGCCACTCATGCGCATTAGCATCAGCATCCCATGCTCTGGCACCCATCATCTTGTTGTAATACATATTATAGCTACCAAGTGTTGTGCCGTAGGGAGAGGGGCAAGAAACACAAGTTATTTCCTTTCTGCCCAGAATTCTTCACTGCTTGTGTTGGAAGGCTGACTTGGGTCCCAGCTGGCGTTTTGTGGGCTGGCAAACTAAGATCATGGCCACTGGTCCCATCACCTCCTGGCAAATAGAAGGGGAAGAAATGGAGGCAGTGAGAGATTTCACTTTCTTGGGCTCCATGATCACTGCAGATGGTGACAGCAGTCACGAAATTAGAAGACGCCTGCTCCTTGGGAGAAAAGCAATGACAAACCTAGACAGCATCTTAAAAAGCAAAGACATCGCCTTGCCGACAAAGGTCCGTTTAGTTAAAGCTATGGTTTTCCCAGTAGTCATGTACGGAAGTGAGAGCTGGACCATCAAGAAGGCTGATTGCCGAAGAATTGATGCTTTTGAATTATGGTGCTGGAGGAGACTCTTGAGAGTCCCATGGACTGCAAGAAGATCAAACCTATCCATTCTGAAGGAAATCAGCCCTGAGTGCTCACTAGAAGGACAGATCCTGAAGTTGAGGCTCCAGTACTTTGGCCACCTCATGAGAAGAGAAGACTCCCTAGAAAAGACCCTGATGTTGGGAAAGATGGAGGGCACAAGGAGAAGGGGACGACAGAGGATGAGATGGTTGGACAGTGTTCTCGAAGCTACTAACATGAGTTTGGCCAAACTGCGAGAGGCAGTGGAGGATAGGCGTGCCTGGCGTGCTCTGGTCCATGGGGTCACGAAGAGTCGGACACGACTGAACGACTGAACAACAACATAAGGCTCAGGCACCACATCCCAGCGAAAGGAAATTCTTGCATCTGCGGCCAGACCTTTTGGATGCAAGACCCCAGCAAAGCCAGGTTGAAAAAGGCAACGGATGTATCCTTTGCACACCCTAAGGTTTTTCCATTTCTTGCCTTGCACACAGGGTGTCCTTAGGCTTTAAGCCTCTGCCGCGCCGGACACATTGACTCAGGTTCTTGGTGGATTCAAGCTACACCTGGATCTTGCATTATGTGCAAGCGATCATATTTGGTTGAAACCAATGCATGGAGAGGGGGCGTCAAGATCGGCAAACTGGCCCCACAACAGCCTACATGCATGCAAACCAATGCTTGCCCAGTGGCTGTCATGGCACAGGATCATGCATGCTGGTCAGAGGACTCAGAGGACAGAGGGGAAGGGGCGCAGATGAGCGTTACAGCCCCTCCTTTCCAAGGAGCTCAAGGTGGTGGATGTCTCTCCATTTTGTCCTCACAGCATCCCAATGATGTAGTCTTCTAACTGAAGTGTGTGTGTGTGTGTGGGAGGAAGAGATCTTGAGGGAGCTCTAGACCTGCATGGAGCAAGTTAGCCATACCGATTAATTTCAGTTTGTCTCCTAGTAAGGGTAGCAAAGGGTAGTGCTCAGGACCGCAATACCTCAAGGACACCTCTTTCCATATGAACCTACCTGGACCCTGAGATCATCTTCTGAGGCCCTCCTTCGTGTGCCCCCTCCTTGGAGGGTGGCAATACAAGAACGGGGCCTTCTCTGCAGTGGCTCCCAATCTGTGGGCCTGGCGCCTTCATTACACACCTTTAGGCGCCAGGCAAAAATGTTCTTTTTTAACCAGGCCTTTGGTTGATGTGTTGACATCCTAAACCCTTTTAAAATGTGGCTCTTTTCAGGGGGTGTTTGTGTGTGTGTGTGTGTGTGTGTGTGTTATTGGGTTGTTGTTTTTATTCTGATTATATATGTTGTGATCTTTTCTGTGAATTGCCTGAGACCTCCAGGTATAGGGCGGTATATAAACTTAATAATAATAATAATAATAATAATAATAATAATAATAATAATGCCTTCCTGAGATCTTCAGGTGAAGGGTGGTATACCAACGACAACAACAACAACAACAACAACAACAACAACAACAACAACAACAACAACAACATACAGCAACAACAATGCAACTCACAGTAATGAAAGCAGGTGGCTCAGGTCGAGACGGAGACTAAGTCTACCTAGAAGTCAGCCCTATTTAATTCAGTGGAGCTTAGGAATGCATGCGATGCCATCCTTAGGGGTACCCTGTTTATCTCTGCCGCCATCTGATGTGCCCTTTCCGCTATCATCGCCAGTGACACAGCCCTCTCCTTCGCCACGAATATGCCTGGTCCCTTATCATACACCAAACGAGTGTCTCTCGTCAATATGTAAGAGAAAAAAAAGACTGAGGGAATCTATCGATCGTCGTTTGGCCGGATAAATGCCCTGGCTTGTGACATTACATTAATGCTAAAGTGCTCTTGGGTGGTGAGGGGTGGGGGGTGGGAAGGCAGTGATAGGGTACATGATGGAGAGGACAGAATGGTGGGGGGGGGAGGAGGAGGAGGAGGGAAAACAAGTTATTAAAAGGCTTTGGTAATAAAGATACATTTCCCTCAACCCACCGACTTGTTTGCTGTCTCAAATTTCCATCCCATCCTTTCCGGCTAGGTTTTGGGACACAGCCAGATCTCTCTCTCCCAATCATTCCCAAGTCCTCTGCTGTTAAGCCGTGTTATGAGGGGGGATTTCAATTCAGTATGCATTTAAAGCACCATTTTTTTCTAGAAAAAGAGGTGCCGGAACTCACCGTGAATACCTCCCTTGTTCTCTTAGAATGGCAATGGTGCCCACCTGAGAGGTGCCGGAACTGAGCTCTGGTGAGTTAGGGCTGGAAAAAAAATCCACAGACCTAACTAATTCTCACTTTGGGAAACAATAAAAGAGCCATTTTTTTGAAATTCGGACTACTCTGAATTTTGCAATGCAGTTCTCAAGCTAAGAAACGTTTACAAGAGCCAGTGTGGTGTAGTGGTTAAGAGCGGTAGACTCGTAATCTGGAGAACCGGGTTCGCGTCTCCGCTCCTCCACATGCAGCTGCTGGGTGACCTTGGGCTAGTCACACTTCTTTGAAGTCTCTCAGCCCCACTCACCTCACAGAGTGTTTGTTGTGGGGGGAGGAAGGGAAAGGAGAACGTTAGCCGCTCTGAGACTCCTTCGGGTAGTGATAAAGCGGGATATCAAATCCAAACTCTTCTTCTTCTACTACTACTACAAAAATCCATATAAAAACATGTATTGGTGCAAATGACATTATATTAGGGGAAATTGTTTTGTGGAAATGCGTTTATTGGAGAAAATGACATATGTATTAGGAGGAATTTGTACTAAAATGCTGATGAATTTTCATGAGGACTTTTAAGAAATGTGGAAACGTGGAGAGCTACTGAACTCAAGTTTAGGATAAATGAGAAATTGAGGGAAACAGAAACTGACAGAATTTCCCATTCCTTGCCTCATAACGGCAATGGTTGATTTTTTAAAAAAGGAGGGTGTGGAGTAGCCAGGCGTAACTTCTATTTTATATCTGGGGAAAGGCTAAAAGTTAAACGAGGATCAATCGAGATATTGTGGAAGGGGTGGGTGGGAATCTTGTCTATATCTTTTTAAAATGCCTTCAGGAAAGACGACAGATTTCCCTCAAAGGATAAAACTGGTCAGTGCATATTTTTCATTTACCCCAATGAGGATTTTGAAAAACTTCAGAGGCATTCCTAAAATGGGTAAACAGCATAAGAGAGAGCACGCCCTTCCAGTCAGATGATATAGAGAGAGCTTCTTTTCTATATTCCTTCAAGGGAGCTGGACTTTCTTAGATCTCTTGTAGAATGACCAAGAGTCATCTGAAGGCGGCCCTCTTTAGGGAAGTTTTTAATGTTTGATGCTGTATTTTTAATATTTGGTTGGAAGCTGCCCAGATGGGCGGGGTATAAATAATGAATTGTTGTTATTATATTCTTATTTCAGTAATAACTCACACGGTGCCAGTGAATTTATTCAAAGAAAAAGACAACCCAGGAAGCCAGGCCTAGTGAGCACAGCAAACTCTTGCTGGCGGCTCTTGATCAAGTTCCAATGTGCTCCCACTGCTGGTTTTTGCAGTTGCATACACTCAGCTCCAGCCACGATCCGTATGCATTTCTTGGTAAATATCGCTGTTTGGTGCATTTCCCCTCCAACCAGCTTCCGTCTGATTTGCGAAGGTGAGCCGTGGTTAAGCTGAGGTGTGTACACCTGAGACAACCTTTGCACATGTGCAGACGACAACTTCTCCGAATAGGAGTTTGGCGTGGGAAAACTAATCAGGTTAATGCGCATCGCGTGAAGGCACCCTCGCCGCCTCTCCAGTGCGCGCAGCGGCGTAAGAAAAAAGCCACTCAAAACACAGCATGGAAAAACGATCTCATTGTATTTGAAGCTGCTAAGGAGTACATAGCTTCTCTCTCGCCATGAGGGGCAGGAATAATTGGACATTTCGAAGCATCCCCCCCCCCAAGGACCGCGGCCGATAGCGGTTTCTTGCTGAGAGAATGCAGCGATGAAGGTGGGGAGGGGGAAACAAAGGCGATTGTGGCTGTGGGTGGAATAATCTGGGGGGTGGGTGGGAACAGGCTCTGGAAAAGCTCCAAGTAGCCGAAGAGGAAATGCATAAGAAGCCGAACTTGTGGCTAATAAGAGAGAGACATACAGTAGCTGCTGTTCTTGAGTAAAGCGGTAGGAGGGAGTGGAGCAGTGTGGGAGGGAGAGCTTCTCTCTCTTCTGCTGGTTGTCTGTGCTACATGCTCTGCCCAGAGAGAGAGAGAGAGAGAGAGAGAGAGAGACAGAGAGAGAGAGCCTTCTCTGGGAAGCCAACTGCACTGAACTGCAGCAGCATCCCCCCTCCGGATCAAATAGCCTAAGCCACCAACAGCACAACACAGCAAGAGAGGAGAAAGTGACCACAACTCCACAGTGTGAGAGTCAGGACGGCACCTTCCTACCACAAGCCAGCCAAGATTTGAGCCGGGATTAAACTGAACAACTAATAGAAGACTTATTGTTGTTATTTTTTTATTCGTGGGAAGGGGAGGATGGATCCTCTGTCCCTTCCCCAACCCCACTTGAGCCTGTCGCCAGCTCCCATGGGATAGAAGGGTTTGACATTAAATTCGCTTGTATTGGATGTTCTTGGGCATTAGTGTTTTTTTTTTCTTTTAGAAAAAGAGGAACTATATTTACATATACATTTTTCTCCAGAGGAGTAGGGGGGAAGTTGGATTTTCTTTTTCCCCCCCCCTTCCCTCCCCCTGCTTGTTTCCAAAGATTTCTGCCCTTGTGGTTAAAATGGAGCGGTGGATACTCGACCCGAGGGCCAGCGCAGCCCAAGTCTTGCGGGAAAAGAAGGAAGATCTAAGGAGGATCCCTACTTTCTCGGGACTTACAGGAAGGTTTTGGGATTTGGTGGGATCCATGCAGTGAGAGGTAAGTGATGAGCAGGGCGATGAGGCAGTTGCAAATCGATGCATGCCAATGTATATATGTACACAGCTGCAGGGGGCCGTATCGGTCTAGCAAGTTTTTCGGAAGGAACTGAAAAGAGCCATCTCATAGTGAATTACTCAGTCATGTCACAATCTGTAGCGATGAAACGAAGGCAGAGAATCGAGGAATGGAATGGAAGGAGCAGCTTCCGGGCACCGGAGGAATCCTCAAAGGTGAAACAGCACCGGCGTGGGCTGGCTTTAGTCATAGAATCACGAGAGATAGAAGAGACCTTTGGAGATAATCTAGCACAGTGCAGGAGTCTCACATGGTCCTGTTTGTTCAGCCTTTTAGTTTTTAACTAGACACACACATACAGGCTACAGATGCGTTTTAAATAGATGAAGCAAGAGGGCAGACTCAGCCTCGCTTGCAAGAGAAAGCAGAACTAATCTCTGCTGAATGATCCTCAGCATGTATACTCTTTGCTTAAGTAGCAAAAGTCAATGGCTTGCTGGAACCGGCCGAGACCTACCCAGTTCACTGTTCTTTGCCAGGATCCCAGTAACCTGTAGATATAGGTGTGTGATCCAGCAGGGGCCACCAGCCAGTGGTCCATTGATGAACTGCAGTTGACCTTTTTGCCCCCTGTGCTAAGGCCAGATTTGGTTTGGTTCAGATCCATTGCCACCTGAAACAGGCACTTATCAAGGGGGCAAAGCCCACTAGGCGCAGGTGGGCTTCTGAGTAAACCTGCAAAGATCCGAGCTACTAAACTAACAGTAACAAAAAGAGCAATTACCGGTATTACAGTATTTTTATTTGTAGGATTTCTTCAATGCCCTTCACCGTCATGCCCCAGGGTGCATTCTGGTAATGTCATCATGCAATTATAAAAACAAGTAAACAGTAATAAAGGCAGTGTTACATACATGGAAAACACACACCCAAAAATCTTGGGAACTGTAGTTTACCCCCTAAGAGGTACAATTACCAGCACCCTTAGCAGGCTGCTATTCCTAGGGTTCTTGGGTGGGAGGGAATTTTCTTTCAATGGATGTTGCAAACATAGCCAAAATCAGCTAATCCAATCCAAGCAAAACGGGACAGTATAGATTCAACGAAAGAAGTGTTTCACCACAAAACAAAATACCTTACCTGTCAAATGCAAAGGTAAAGGCCATGATAAAGACAGCCCTCTAGGCAACTGCTTTAAGAGGGTGTGGTGCTCTAAATTTACAGGCAGGTGCATATTTCGGAGGGCGCCCCAAACAGTGCAGAGTTCAATATTCCGAAAGAGGGAAGATCTGGAGTAAGGCAGGATCTAGATTAAAAGAGTGCAGGAAAATAAGGGGAAAAGTAGAAAAAGGAAAAAAGGAAAAAGCAGCAGAGGTTTTCACATAGTCATGCTCCTCTGGCCCTGTGGCCTGAGAGATCATTTACATTGGTGATATATGCTCTGCACTAAAATAATTGGGGGACTGAAATAGCCTTTTAAAACACTTGCTGTTTTTAACCGTCTAAAGTAAGGTTTGTTGTTGTTGTTCAGTCGTGTCCGACTCTTTGTGACCCCATGGACCAGAGCACGCCTATGGTTAGACCATGTTAAACATTGAAACCCTACAGACATTTATCTTTGAGTAAGTCCCAGCAAGCTGAATGAGTAGGCGTGTACAAGGTTGCACTGTAAATCCTTTATAGTCTCTGCACTGCTTTAAAAACAAAAACCAGGGTTTTCCCCCCCAAGCTCTTTTGCGATGTCTGTGATCGTGACCTCTGCGTTTCTGGATCTGCTTTGAAACTTTCCCAAAGCCCGTGTCTTGCGCACACAAGATCGCAAAACTGACAGTGCTAAATAGACGCACTTATCAGGGAGTAAGCCCCATAGAACATAGTGTACATAGTACGTACACACAGGATTGTGCTGTTAGCCTCCGTTCACCATCCTGAATGTTCACTTATCTGAACTCACTTGAACCACTTTTACAGATCTGGCGAATGACCAAAAAAAAAAAAAAAAAAGGAAAGGAAAGGAAAAAGTGTTTAAAGTACAAAGATTCTGATTCTATCAGCTGGCACCAACCCCCATCCCCCATTAGAATAATAATAATAATAATAATAATAATAATAATAATAATAATAATAATAATTCTATTTGTACCCCATCCCTCTGACTGGGTTGCAACTCACTTTCTGAGGAATGAACATTGAGTACACTGGGACTTCCATTTGCTAAAACATGCATAAGATTGTGCTAAATGTGAGGGTTTTCTTTTTTTAAAAAATCATTTTTTATTTTGTTTCAGAACTCAATAATATACTGAAAAAACCATAATGTATTTGGTGTGTGTGTGTGGGGGGGGGAATCAGTCCTCCTAAATGAGAGGTTTGTAAAACAAACAAACTGTTTTTATAAGCATCCCTTGAAAGAAATTTGATTTTTCATTATTATACTGAATGCATTTTAAGTCTGCAAATACATACAGTACATGCATATATTAATGGTGTTGAAGAGGCAACACATCTACGTTAAATGATTATGGGTTTTATTCAATGCTATCCTTACCCAGAGGAGCCCTATTGAAATTAATGGGCGTGACTCCTTCAGGTCCATTAATTTCAATGATTCTGCTCAACATAGAACTTAGTTGGATACAGCTCAGTGAGAACATGTTAAAATTCAGCTAAGGTTTTTTTGGGGGGAGGCAGTACTCTTTGAAAAGAGAAGGAGGCTATCGGGCTAGATTTCATCTCACCAAATTACCTGTTTTCAGACTCCATTTCTAGAGATGTTTCTCCCTCCCCTCCCCTCCCCACCCCGTTTCTTCTGGAGTAATGAATTGCCTTGTCTTATGTCTTTAAAAGCAAGGAAAGAGTCTTAGAAATGTAGAGCTGAAAGGGACCACAAGGGTCATCTAGTCCAACCCGCCAACGTATGACTTGAACCCACAACCCTGAGATTAAATGTCTTGTGGTCTACCAACTGGGCCAGATTTAATTCAGCAGCCACCAGTGGCTGACCCCGCTGAACCCGAAAGTATTACTAATTGTAATGTCATTTGTAATGTGAAATTGATTATGATAATTAGGGATATACAATAGCTGGATAAAGCATAAGATGCAGAAAAGTTAAACTTTAAATATAAGAACCTATGGGTGGGAAGGGAGGAAGTCTGAAGGTACAGAGAACTTTGTAATTTAATGTTTGAATTGGTTAGAGTTAAAGTGTATGAAAATGTGAAAATCTAATTAAAATTTTATAAAAATAAAATAATAATAATAAAATTCCCTATAACTCAAAAAAGAAAAAAAGAAAGTGTCACTAATTCCAATGACACAACTAGGAAGTTCCCTACATAATATACATGAATCATTCGTCCAGAATAAGAGAAATAACTTTTGCAACTGGTACTCTAAACCTAGATAGATAGATAGATAGATAGATAGATAGATAGATAGACGGGCTGGTGAAGTTCTACACAGAGCAGATCCTAAGTTAGCTATGCCTATGAATTTCAATGGATAGGACTAGCACGCAATACAACCCAAAATCTTCCTCTGTGTGTCTTGCAACCCACACTCCATCGGTTGCCTCCTTGCTTATCCACCTTCCTGTCAATCTCAGATAGCAATGAGCTGACAATGTATTCCTTTCCCCACTGGGCAAGCTGAAAACTATAGCGCTAATCAGGAAAAGCAAAATCACACATCTAAAAAGACAGTGTGCTACAGGAATAGCAACATCTCTCTACAAGAGCTGGCAATGATAATTTCCCCTCCGAGTATTATATTTGGAAAGTGCCTTCAATTGCCACCTTAATGTCTCGCTGGCTGGCTTGGTGTGGCGGACTAGAATAGCATGCATCTTTTAGGAGCAAGAATCCTAGAGGGAAATGTACCGGCAGAGTAGCACCCAAGAGTGTCGATTTCAGACCTGTTAAAGCAGCCGAGAGTGTGATCACAGGAAAGCTGCGAGGCTGTGTGTGTTTTAAGAAACCTTCTCTTTGTTCCGATGGCAGCCGCCTGCTTTGTAAAAACAGCGCAAGCGAAGAATCTATTTTTTGCCGCCTGTTCTTAGAAAGATCTGTGGCGGCTTATTTACCAGCACATATTGAGACCTGACAATTTTTTAGGGAAATGGTCCATACCCAGAGGTTGCGGGTTGGAGTTCTTATAACCAAAGCCTGAGTGCACGGGGATTGGTTAGCTAATGGCCTCCTCAGGCTGGAAATCTGGGCACAGAAACATCACCCATATCTTCATAGATCCAAAGCCCACATATCTGATTTGTCCATGGAAATCGGTATTGTCAAATCCTATAAAAATAGCTCCCCCACCCCCTAATTGGTACTTCAGCTAATCTGCAGCCTGGACGCTAAACTAATATTTGCCTCTCCCAGGAAGTTGGAACCCCTCTATCTAATTATTAATAATCATGCTCGCATGTCTTGCCCATCCACTGAGAAACTCAGGGCATCGCTACAGGTAAAGTTATCCTCACGTTCACCCTGTGAAGTGGGCTAGACTGAGAGACCATTGCTGGCCCCAAGTTGCCTAGCAAGAGCTTCATGGCCAAGTGGGCATTTGTATCCTGGTCTCCCAGGTTCCAGCCTGAACTGTTACTATACCACACCTGAGCAAGGGAAAAGGGAAGAGGCTGCCCAAGGGATTGGTCCAAGATCACCCAGTGTGCTTCAGAGCTGTGTGGAGATTTGAACCCAAAGCTCACCAATCCAGCTGCAAAACTAGACACACTACCTTTCTAAGCCCTTGAGCTCTGAAAGATGTTCTCCCTTATACAAGGCACTGCTATCCTCTGGAGGAGCAAGCAGAAGAAGTTAGCACATCAAACCATTCGTCTCTCCGTCTCATTATTGTCTACACCAGGGATGGGGAAGCGGTGGCCCTCCAGATGCTATTGGATTACAACTCCCATCATCCTTGACCACTGGCCATGCAGACTGTGGCTGGCTGGCGGGAGTCCACAACATCTGGAAGCTACTGTGTTGTCTATCCTTGGTGTAGAACAATGTCCTTCAGCCTTGGGTCTCCGGGTGTTCTTGGACTACAACTCCAATCACCCCCGGTCTTCTTAGCCAATGGCAATGGATGATGGGAGCTGTAGTCCAACAGCATCTCAGGACCCTAGATCAAAGAACACTGCTGTAGACAACACTGAGACAGATAGACAGCTTCTCCTTCACTTCAGGCAGCAGTCCTGAAGCCCATTGCCTTTTAAAACTGAATGTTTGCTTTTCTAGCAATGTTATTAAGATGCAGGGGTTAAAATATCATTCCAAGGCTGTGTCTACATGGCCCGTTTGCTCAATATTCATTCTGATTTGTTTGCAGGGAGATTAAATGGCATTGGTTAATTTATGGAACCTTCATTATGATTTGTTTGCGGGAACGGTATGCAATGTTGAACCAAGCAGGTGTTAAAATTACTGCACCCCAAAGGAGGGGTGGCTTTTGAAAGTTATGGACTATGCAGAAATGGGAAAGCTGACGGCAATATTAAGAGATCAAAATGATGAACTTTTTACAGAACATTGGAGGCCTTTTTGGACTATTTGGAAAAGCATGAAACAAACGAAATCACGGGCAGGATTCGAGATAGGAGCAGCGAAAGAAAAATGATAAAGTATTAGAGGGATTTTGGTAATGCATGAGAATTTGATCTATAACGCAGTAGAAAAAGAGTTTGAATGAAAAGCCTGTTGAAGTGTGGGTGGGAACGTCAAGACATGAAACAATGTAACTATTTAATCTGAGGTTAATTTGTAAAAAATTGGAAATTCAATAAAAAATATATTGGGGAGGGGGGAAATTAAATTATTCCACCCCACACGTTCCGCTGCCTTTTCTCATCACTCGTCTTACTGCAGAAGGTCTGAACTTTTGGGGAAGGAGGCTTGTCACACAAGACTAGAATTGCGCAGCGTGAATAGGCTGGCATGTGATTGGATCGCACCTGAAATCGCACCTGTCTTGCAAGGGCCCTGGAACTTTAATCTTACAGTACCCTTGTTAGGCAGGTAAAGCTCAGAGCAGGCAGCCTGAGTTCACCCATCACATGTCGGGACTGGCAGAGATTTAAACTTGAGATTTCCTAAAACGAAATCAAGTAGGATAGCAGCTGCTCGGTTTGGGAGATAGTTGCGATGAGTCGCTGTTGTGCCTTCAGCAGCCTCTCCTTCTCAAGAAACCAGCAGGCAAAGCTGTTCACAGCACAGAGGCAAATATCAATCAATTGCCAATATTTGCAGATCAAGCTGCACAAGAGCAGAGGTTGGTAAAAGAAAAGAAAAGAAAGAAAGAAAGAAAGAAAGAAAGAAAAGTTGGCAAGTCTGTTAACAAGGGAAAGGTGGGATCCTGCACATTCTCATATATATATATATATATATATATATATATATATATATATATATATATATATATATATATATATTGTTGCCTGTATCTGATAGTTGAGTTTTGTGAGCCCCCTGGTTTGCAAACTAAATTAGGACTTGAGTTCGAATCTCACCTCAGCCAAGAGCATCACTCTACAGCAGGGGTCAGCAAACTTTTTCAGCCATGGGCCGGTCCACTGTCCCTCAGACCATGTGGTGGGCTGGACTATATTTTGAAAAATAAATAAATAAATGAACGAATTCCTATGCCCCACAAATAACCCAGAGATGCGTTTTAAATAAAAGGACACGTTTTTACTCATGTAAAAACACGCTGATTCCCGGACCGTCCACGGGCCGCATTTAGAAGGCGATTGGGCCAGATCTGGCCCCCAGCCCTTAGTTTGGGGGCCCCTGCCCTACAGCTTTAGGAAGACACCAACTCAACCCCAGGTCCGCTGCCCCATCTACTTAAAAGACTCTGTGGTAAAAGAGATGAAATAAAGCAGATTTGGGGCTCTGAAGCCTTGCTCAGCACAACACCTTTGCCCTACATTTCCATGTATCTCCCTATATACATAAAAACGTAACGCTGTCATCACACAGCCCCCATGGGGTGATTTCTATATGCAGGTAATGGACTTATTCTCGGGAGTATGGATCCTTTTTTAAAAAAAATGTAAAAACAGCACCACCCACTCAGAATTAGGGCAGCAGGCTCAGGTTTTGAGGAATTCCTGTACAAAAACCTTGTTTTAAGGGGGAAGAAGTCCTAATTGGGGAGGGGGCACGGGACAGCCCAATGGGGACTGAGCATGCTCAGTAGGCGTGGACTGTTGGAGAGAAACCCAGAAGGGTGGAGGAGGAATGGAGTAACCTGGAAAATGGCACGGCTGGCTGGAAACCTGCGCAGGGCATTCTATACCACAAAGTTTTGTTGCAGCTCTCATTTGTTTACATCTTTTTCCAGCTTTTGCAGGGAGTTCAGGGTTGCCAGCTTCTCCCCCCCCCCCCCAGCTTGGGCTATGAATGGTTGCGTAACAACAAGCAGGGAGATCCTGCAAAGGGGCTGCTTTTTCCGTTCAGAAGATGTCATGCTTGGGGAAGCTTCCTCCGCTGTTTTGCTTTTTGCTTTGGTTTTAAATAGTGCCCCTCAGCTGTTGGAGGCACAGGAAGCTCGCCCAACAAACAGGGGTGGGAACCGGAATGAGTTCTTCTCGTTTGGCTGGCAGGTGGGCTGTGGTGGATGTGATGAGGGTGCTTCCTCTAACTTTGGAAGGAAGGCAAGTGGCTAGAAAGTGGGCTTCTCTTAAACTTGGTCCTGGTGGGTGGTGACAGTTCTCTGCTTCTCTCTGGGGCAGGAGGCTTCAAGATGTGGTGAGAAAGCCAGCTCAGCTGCATTTGGGGAGCCTCCTGTTCATTCAGCCGAGTTGTGTGCCCTAAGTCCTGCCCTGACAGCACCCCAGTCTAGGAGGATCAAATCAAATGATCACCACGCTTCCTTGAACATTCGGGGCACAAGGACCCAGGGCAATTGGGAAGGGCC
Organism: Lacerta agilis; assembly: GCF_009819535.1. NCBI lineage: Eukaryota > Metazoa > Chordata > Lepidosauria > Squamata > Lacertidae > Lacerta > Lacerta agilis. The sequence goes on from NC_046324.1 coordinate 42,950,146, forward strand.
CCAAATTTGGCTTCCCCTGGAATGACCTCCTGGCTAAGCCTCGGTTTATCACCCTGTTCAAGAGAGAGGGTGAACTTTTTGCTTCTGTGGCCACAGATTCTAATCTCCGCGGAAGCAAGCCACTGCCTCTAGGCGTAAATTCCGCTTGTGGTCTGGAATATGTGGGTTAATAGAGCCAGTCTACCTTACAGGGCTGTTGTTAAGGCTGCTGAAATAGTGAATTGGAGAACACTTAGGAGAAGCATGCTCAGCTGGAGAGAGAGAGAGAGACAGGGAGGAAAGTTGAAAGGACTTTGGGGAGAACTGAAGCTGCTTTGCAGAAGTAGGGATGGGTTTTGTCTGAACACCTCGATGCCGAGCTTCGCTGCGCAGATTTCCTTAAAATTCTCATTTCGCTCCTTGATCTTGCTGACAAGCAAGTTATTCCCCCAACCCCCGGATTTGCTAAAAAATATGAACGATTCTTGCATAGGATATTGCATTATTATCTGTGATATTATACACATATGGATATAGATTCCAGGTTTCCTAAAGTAACCAGTAGGTGAACAGGTACTTACAATAATGCACATAACTGTATAAAAATACAGCTTGGTATTTTATTACTTACAAAATCATGGGGTAGAACTATAGGGCAGCATGGGTGTGACTCTTTCATGTGTATTATGTGTGTCCTATTCATGAGCTGCTTGGATAGAAGCAGGCAGATGATGCAAAAGATGCTTTGATGTGGGCAGAGCTTGGCCGAGATGGAATATGTGTATAAATCCATTTACAATTGATTCCTCTTCCAGCTCTACTCAATAGTAGACCATACTGAGGTCAACGCAGCTTATCCCTGTGTGTTGCAGGCTGGCAGACGTCTGTTTGTGTATATGTCTGCTTTGCAAGGTTCTGGAATCACCGTATGTGAATAAGAAGTTTGGAATTGGAGAGTTGGAGTGAGAGCCAGTGTGGTGTAGTGGTTAAGAGCGGTAGACTCGTAATCTGGTGAACCGGGTTCGCGTCTCCTCTCTTCCACATGCAGCTGCTGGGTGACCTTGGGCTAGTCACACTTCTCTGAAGTCTCTCAGCTCTACTCACCTCACAGAGTGTTTGTTGTAGGGGAGGAAGGGAAAGGAGAACGTTAGCCGCTTTGAGACTCCTTCGGGTAGTGATAAAGCGGGGTATCAAATCCAAACTCTTCTTCTTCTTCTTCTTCTTCTTCTTCTTCTTCTTCTTCTTCTTCTTCTTCTTCTTGATGCAATCTGAAGTGATTTGTGGCATTAGCTTTTTTATTGAAGGGTTTATTATTATTAATATTCTCATTCATTCTGGTGTTCTATTTCTATTCCTGAAGCTCAGGTGTGAGCTTCATTGCTTATCTCTCTCTATACTATATTTGCACTAGACAGTCACCATCATGCTGTCTTCATTGCCTACTTCCCAAAGTCTAAAGGTAGTGGTGGGGAAGAGGGAGGGGACAGGAAGGTAAAGGAGGGAACATGTCTATGCTAAATAACCTGGAGGCAGCAGGGTTAAGGGAAAGCCTGGCAGCGGAAAGAAGGGTCTCTCTGTGTGTCAGTTTCCCCACAGAGTTCTGTTCAGCTACCACTTATGGACTCACAGCTGCCCCTCTGCCTCCACATTTACTTAATTATTTCATGAAATTTAATGCCACTGACTGGTTGGTTGCAGAGGAACAGTGGGATGAAGAAGGCCCAGAGCCCCGGAGGTTGTGGTGGGATGACAATGAATGGTCACAGGGAGAAGAGGGAACAGACTGGGGCAAGGAAGTGTTGGAAGCTGAAGAGATAACAAGGCTTAGGGCTCAGCTATACAGCTGAAAATAAAACATGCAATACACAAATGTGACACAAGATGGCAACAGTGAGCTATGGCAAATTCAATGTCTTTTTCAAAATGTTTTTTTTAAGCATTTAAAAAAATATCTATGTAGATTCCACGTCAGTGAGCTGGGAGAGTCTGTGGCAGAGAGAAGTCCAGACTCAGAGGCAGAAGCTGAAGCAGGAGAGGAGGGAAGCCAAGAGGCAGAGATGGGTTAGGCTTGTGAAGAGTCACGGGTGTCTCCCCCTCCTGCTGTGACAAGCTCCTTTCTTCCAGGTCTGCCAAAAACACAAGAGGCATGAAAGAGGCAGAAAATAAGTTAGCTCCATGCAGGTACAGTCACAGATTGCTCTCCAGGGGAAAACCCTGGAGAGGAAGACACTTAGGCAGCTGTGGGAAGGTGGAGAACTTCTGTTTCTGCAACCGCTTCATGGGGGCCAGACCTGCTGGTGATGAGCTGCTGTGCTCATTAGGCCCGACACTCCTGTTTTTACTAATACAGAGTTAACACAAACTTGCACAGTGCGATTTACTTCTGGCTTGCTCCTCTCATTGATATAGGGGATGGTTTGCAAAAAAAGCTAAAACGATAATATCATCACTAAAAAAAAATCTACAGTCAAAATCCAAGACATACAAAAAGTAAAAACTGCAATAGAAGAGACTAAAACAAATCAAAACTCATGCAAACTGTTATAATAAAAAACTGCTCCTTTTCCCTTATCCAAGAGCCCGTCTAGAGTCCTTAAGTGGATTCCCTATCAGTGGGAGAAAAAAAGAGAAAAGCTAACCAGAGTATATTGAGAAGCAAAGTGGCTAGTAAGCCTGATCTTTATTAAATTGTTGCAACAGGGTTCTCACCACACATAGGAGGGAGGAGAACCCTGAACAATGGTGTGCAAACCCTAATATAGACTTTCGAAATTCCCCACCCTGTAGCCCAAGACCACCCCCCAAAAAACATCATATATACACCACAGAAGGAGGCGGTCTCCAGCAGAAATCCTGATTGCCAGAATACAGTGGCAGCTCGACTTACGAATTACTCAACATACGAATTTTTCAACTTATGAATGAAAAAAGTGCCCGCATGCCTACGAATTTTTCGACATCCGAAGGACATCCGTTGATGGTTTTAGATGGGGTTTACTCGACTTACGAATTTTAGATGCGGTTTACTCGACTTACGAATTTTTCCTGAATTTTTCGTTTCCAATGCATTCCTATGGGGGAAACGCTTTTTTCGACTTACGAATTTTTCGACCTACAAATGTGCATTCGGAACGGATTAAATTCGTATGGCGAGGTACCACTGTATCTGTTAATAGTCACTGATTGCTTTACCTGGGCAGCCTGGCCATTCTTTTGTGATGATTAATACTTTAGTTCCTGAATCCAGGTCACAGGCTCACCCTATTCATACACAAATACGCCCTTAAGACAGGATTTGTAAGCAAAAGACAATGGAAGGCTTTCCCATTCCCTTCCTAACTGCTGTGAAATATTTGAGGTCAATTTGGGAAAGTCAAAATGGCTTCAGTTTTGGGAAAGTCAAAATTGCTTTCCCATACCATTTCAGACACGTGGTTTATATACTTATGTATGTGTTTGCCTTGTACATTTACGAACGTTTCATTTATATTTGGTGCCTTAGAATTCTTATAACGAAGCTTTCTAAGCAACTGGGCAGGCTGGCCTGAATAAGAAGGTCTCCAGCAGCTTCACAAATGACAAGGCAGAAAACTGTGTAGCCTTCGCCTGAATGTGGTTTGAGGGTGGGCTGAGAGCCAGCCAGCGAGAGGCCAAAGCATTCGGTTGGCTCTCAGTTCTCCTAGCTAGAGTCTGTCCTGTCAGGTGCCACCCGCCTTGAGGAACTGGAGTAACTCAATATCCCCATGTGGTACACTGTAACCTTTGAAAGTTTGCCACGGCGAGACTGGGAGATCCTCAAAGGCTGCTAAATGCAGCCTTCCTGAGGGGAAGTTTTGTGTTTTCTTCCCTGCGCCCCCACCCCCCAAGTTTTACCATATTACCCCCTTCCTTCCTTGGGATGGGAGGTAGGGAAGGGAGGTCAAATTTAGCCACAGCGTTCACTGTGTAGTGGCACAGAGTTCGCGGGGCCAAAGCCCGGCCCCCCCTCCCCTCCCCTCCCCTCCCCGGTCACCCTGTGACTGCCCCCTTCTGCTATCTGATCTTGCCCCCAACAGTTGGCATAAGTGAAGAGCATATGTGTGAATTTAAGGAGGGAGACAAGGACATGGAAGTGTGTATTTCAAGTCCAGCTGTTTGGAAAAATATACCAGTACGCTTCTGTGTCCGTGAGAGAGGCCTCAGTTGTTTGGGTTTCAGTGGGCAAACAACAGCCGCAGGTGGAATTCAGGGGGTGCTGTGTTTGTGTATGTCTGCCAACCAGGCTATTATTATCTCAGGGTCTCAGTAACTAACCTTTAACCCAGGGTGTCAACAAAGCTTTTCAGCAAGGGGCCGGTCCACTGTCCCTCAGATCTTGTGGGGGGCCGGACTATATTTTGGGGGAAAAAAGAATGAATTCCTATGCCCCACAAATAACCCAGAGGTGCATTTTAAATAAAAGCACACATTCTAAGGTGCCACTGGAAGGAATTTTTAAAATTCTACTCATGTAAAAATACGCTGATTCCCGGACCGTCCGCGGGCCGGATTGAGAAGGCAATTGGGCCGAATCCAGCCCCCGGGCCTTAGTTTGCCTAACCCATGCTTTAACCTGTGTTATGTTCCTATTTTTTAAATGCTCACCCATGCTAGGTTCACAGAAAGCAATAGAGATATTTAGGAAATCGGGTTTTAGAAAAAATATTTCGATCCATAATCTTTATCATAGATTGTAATAGAAATAATCATTTGATTAAAATATAAATTGTATCTATTTCTATCTATCCTATATGACCATAGACACATCTCCTTTCCTTCCATTAAGCAGACTATTGCAGAGCGCCTCAGATATTGTTTGGTCATATATTTTGTGATTTACCCCTTGGCCTGGTTGCTCGACACTGAACGATGACCCTAAAGGAACCACAATTTGAGGCAATATGTTGGTTGCCTCCTATGTGGGGTCCTTATTGAATTACAACCCCACTCCTGCAAGTCTTTTAAGTGAGCAAAGGGGAACAGCAACCCTGCATCACACAAACACAAAAGCTGTTTGTGCGCCTGTCCTTGTTGGTTCTTTATAATATCTCTTCAGGCATTTTTATTTCAATTTGCTTCTTATTAACATCCATAGATTCATAGAATTGTAGAGTTAGAAAGGACCACAAGGGTCATCTGAGTCCAATGCAGGAATATTTTGCCCAACGTGGAACTTGAACGCACAACCCTGAGGTTAAGAGTCTTGTGATTTAGAAATATTTTCATAACGGAATACAGGTGCCCCATAATAGTTCTCCAGCAGTGGTAAGAAATTGATCTTTAAGCATGGTGACCAAATACACTTTGGAGCTCCCTGCCAATTGACACCAGGCAGGTGGCTTCTCTGTGAACTCTTTTCAGCACCTGCTTAAAACATTTTTGTTTAGGCAAGCCTATGCAGACATGTAACATGCAGACATGCATTTAACCTCTCTCTCTCTCTCTCTCTCTCTCTCTCTGTTTTTAAATATCTGTTTTCAACCACCCTGTTGATACTGGTAATTTTAATGTTTTGGGGTTGTTGTTTTTTGTAAACAGCTTGGAGGTTTTATTACAATCTAGCGGTATATAAATGTTGTGAAATAACATAAATAAGAGGAGAGGTCCCTGCCCCAGTGAGCTTACAATGTCAGCTTTTTCATAAGGAGAGGAGCAGGGGAAGGGGGCAGGAAAAGAAGACAGGAAGGGGCAAAGGAAGACTGTTTTATGTACTTGTGCTTTGTTTTAGAAAGGCATGGGGAGCAAGTGGCTTCATGGAAAGGGTGGGGGGGGGGACATTGGACTGAAGGGGCATTTGGTCGAGATGCCGGCCTTACAGGGAGAAGAAAGTTGCCAGAGGTCAGGTGCCTTCACTGCTGCCGACTTGCTGAAAGGAGAATGTTGGGAGTCAGCCACTTGGCAGAGGCAGGATGCGGTCCCCTGCCACCTCCGAACCACAAAGCTGATCTGCACACGTGATATATGGGAGATGCCACAACACTGACTTGGGCACCCAGCTCATAAAACTAATGTTCTGACTGCAGTGGGTTCAGGATCGGGGTGAGGTTGGAAATAATGCTTGTCATGTGTTGACATTTGGGATCAGTCTATTTCCGGTCTGAGTCAATTTCACACCTGCTCATTTGTGAGAACATAGGAAGAAAGGCTCTGCTGGATTAGACAATCCCGTCCAGCATCCTGTTCTCACCGTGGCCAACCAGATGTCTATGGAAAGCCCACAAGCAGACGAGGGAGATGGGTATGTTTAGCCTTGGAAATATGAGACTGAGAGGGGATATGATAGGCATCTTCAAATATCTCAAGGGCTGTCACATGGAAGAGGGAGCATGCTTGTTTTCTCCTGCTCCGGAGGGTAGGACTCGAACCAGTTGCTATTATAGCCAAAATCGGTTTGAAATCCACATCTTTTCATAATATTTGACATGGTGATATATCACAAATCACAATGTGTGTGTGCTATATAAAAAACTGTGATGGGGGGAAACTGTGAAGCCAGTCATCGTGATTCTTGCTGCCCCGTTGCTCTGTACTATAAAATAACAGTTGTAACCCTGTGTTAAAGGTAAGCAAAAATGTGCCAGTTTTAGACTCCTAAGTAGTAGTAGTAGTAGTTGCCACAACATTACACTGTTCACCTCTACAGTGGTACCTTGGTTCTCAAACTTAATCCGTTCCAGAAATCCGTTCCAAAACCAAAGCGTTCCAAAACCAAAGCGCACTTTTCCCTAGAAAGTAATGCAAAACGGATAAATCCGTAACAGACTTTTAAAAACAATCCCTAAAACAGCAATTTAATATGAATTTTACTAACGAGACCATTGATCCATAAAATGAAAGCAATAATCAATGAACTGTACTACAGTATAAAATAAATAAGACCGTATTGTAGATTATAAAAATAAAAATTAATGTTTTTTTTTCTTATCTGCACTGATGATAGTCATTGTTTGGATGGGGGGCTTTTATCCATTTCCACAGTCACACAATCAATCAGTAGCTGAACTGGGTTCCACATAGTCACAAAAACAAATTACCGGTGACCAAAAAAGCCTCAAAAACAAAAACGCAAAATAAATAGCAAAAACATAAGCACCAAATACAGTGGTACCTTGGTTCTCAAACTTAATCCATTCCAGAAGTCCATTTGACTTCCGAAATGTTCGGAAACCAAGGCGCAGCTTCTGATTGGTGCAGGTGCCCCGGAAACAATAACGAACAGCCGCATCGGATGTTCGGCTTCCGAAAAGCGTTCGAAAACTGGAACACTTACTTCCAGGTTTTCGGTGTTTGGGAACCAAGGCGTTTGAGAACCAAGGTACCACTGTATATAGTTACATCCTCATTTCAGACATAGTGAAACAGTATATCAGTATATTGTGATGTTTAGCTGGTGATATATCGCAAAGTTGAAAACCAGATTATCGCCCAGCCCTACTGTTTGTCTCTACATAGTTCCATCCTTATTCCAGACCTTGTGGTATATCGGTATATCAAGACGTTTAGCTGGTGATATAACACGATGTTGAAAACCAGACACCACTCACAATGGTGTAGGAAGGTGGGGGCTATGGGGGCAGGGCGCCCCGTGTTCCAGGGGAGGGGGGTGACACTCGGCGGCCCCTCCCGCCACTCCAAAGCCGAGCCCCACCGCCCGGCACGGCACCCTGTCCGTGCAGCGGTGGCTCGTAAGGTTGCTGCGGGAGCAGCAGCGCCAGCCCGGGTTGAGTGCGCATGTGCGAAATGTCGCACATGCGCACTCCGTCAGGTCTGGCGCTGCTGCTCCCACGGCGACCTTGCGAGCCGCCGAGCGCGAAAATCATCACAGATGGGGCAGCCCCACGAGCCACCGATTGTTCAGCGGCTCATAAGGTTGCTGCGGGAGCAGCAGCGCCGGCCCGGAGGACTGCGTATGCGCAGTCCGTCCTGACATGCGTTGTGACGTCACGACGCAAGCATCAGGATGCCCCACCCCCAGGGGGTGCCTCTGTTTGCCGCCCCAGGAAGCCAAGCGGCTTCCTCCGCCACTGACCACTCAGCCCTAGTTGCAAGCCCAGCTCACTCGCCCTCCAGGAATTCAGCTCGGTTGCCTGCAGCCCCTCTTGCTTTCCCACTCTGCTCCCCTGCCCCACTGCAAGCCTCACTTCCTTACCTGCTGTCTTACCTGTTCACCGCGTCCCCTGCCTCCCTCCGTTGCTCCCCTGACCCTGGAGCCTCCACAGCCCGTCACCAGTGTGACAACAGACTAGTAAAAAATAGCTCAGAGAGAAAGCATACAGTATGTTTGTAGTGTGTGTTTTTGGTATGTCTTTTGAGCGAAGAACTGCTGCAATGAAGTTTGGAATCCAAAGGATAATTATGCACCGATGTGGATATTATTCTGGGAGCTGCAGATCACGTCATTTTAAATTGCAATTTGCAGAAATCAGATTCCTCGAAAAGAATAGTAAATGCAATCTGATGAAGAGCTCCCCCCCCCCCCCGACAGAGGTTTGACCTGGTGAGCTGCTCCCTGGTATTTATAGGAATTTCTAGGTGCTGCACCTTTTCTCTTCAAATTTGCTTGAATTGGATGAACTTTTAATCTGTTTTGCTGTTCAGTTGTTCTTTTCGTGTTTGATAACGTGTGACGTCTTGAGCCTTTAGAATGTACTCCTCTATTGTTTTCAATCTAGGTAGGCTGCTCTTCACCATAAATGGAGAAGTCAGCATATCGAAGGATGGCTGTGTTTCGGCTTGTGTATTGCTTCAGAAAGTACAAATTAGTCTGGTCTGCTTTTAGCTCAGTTGGTTAGAGCATGGCGCTGACGACGCTAAGGTTGCAGGTTCGATCCCCACATGGGACATCTGAATATTCCTCCATTCCAGGGGTTTGGACTAGATGACGCTCAGGGGCCCTTCCACCTCTACAATTCAATGATTCTGCTGTTTGTTTCAGCGGATGAATGGATGGCATTTCTGTACAGCTCGCTTCTTGTACAGTGGTACCTCGGGTTACATACGCGTCAGGTTACATACGCTTCAGGTTATAGACTCCGCTAACCCAGAAATAACGCTTCAGGTTAAGAACTTTGCTTCAGGATAAGAACAGAAATCGTGCTCTGGCGGCGCAGCAGCAGTGGGAGGCCCCATTAGCTAAAGTGGTTAAGAACAGTTACAGGTTAAGAATGGACCTCCGGAACGAATTAAGTTCTTAACCCAAGGTACCACTGTATATAGAAAACTATCGCCTTAGGGAGAAGTTTTCCCACCCTGTCAACTTCCCCCATTTAGATTTATACAGGATAATTCTGATTTATATATTTAACCCACGGTTTATGAAACAGCTGTACAGGTTTTAACAAACTCTTCTCCGTTCTATGATTCTGTGGTTTTAATTGGAGATCCCGGGGCTAGAACCTGGGAGTTGAAACTGATGTTGCTTGCAACAGTACTTTCCACTGGCCAAAGTTGTTGAGTTGGGTTTGGGGTGGGGGGCTTTTTTGTAAGGAGATCGCTGAGGGGCCAGAGATCAACCAGGATCTACCAGGAACACCCCACGATCTACCAATAAATTGCGATCTACCTGTTGGACATGCCTGGTCTACACTGGCTGGCAGCAGTTCTCAGGGTTTCAGAAAAGGTTCTCTCCCGGCTCCATCCAGAGAGGCTGGGATTGAACCCAGGACCTTCTGTACTCAAAGCAGATGGTCGACCACTGACCCATGGTCATTCCCTGTCGGAATCTCCCCACGTGTAGTCCGAAGTGGGATAGTCATGGCCCAGGACTGTGTCCTGTGCTGCTTTCGTCCAGCGGACGATGTGTCCATTTCCAATGGGGCAGGAAGGAAGAGTTGCAACATGTATGCACACATGCACAGATTGGCCTCTGGGTTATTTCTGGCTCCCTGAACCATAGGCCAAATGGTTTCCAGCGGATTGCGCCGAGTTCCTGCCCTCTCCTCCCCACTGCCAGCACTTGTGGCTTGTAGGCGTTCTGCAAAACCGAAAGGGCTTCTTGAGTGTCTCAAGCAACGTCGGTTTCAACTCCCAGGTTCTAGCCCCGGGATCTCCAATTAAAACCACAGAATCATAGAATGGAGAAGAGTTTGTACAGCTGTTTCATAAACCGTGGGTTAAATATATAAATCAGAATTATCCTGTATAAATCTAAATGGGGGAAGTTGACGGGGTGGGAGATATTTCCCATAACACTATTTTTTTTTAAAGAAGTGAGATAGGACTTTGTGCAATGTATTTTTGTCAATGCTTCCCCCCCCCCCCAATATTTGTCTCTGGTATCCATTGCTGCCTCCGGACAGACAAGGAGCTATTGAAAATCATTTAAGAGTTTGACCTTTGAGTGTAATACTTGGAACTAAGTAATAAGTTACTTGCATTGCGGGGCATTGGAGTAGATGACCCTTGGGGTCCCTAGGAGAAGACTGGGAGGTGGAGGTGTTTGAAGCTGAAGAGGTAACAGGGCTTAGTGAGCAGGGGGAGTCTGTGGCAGAGAGAAGTGCAGAATCAGAGGCAGAAGCTGAGAGGAGCAGGAGAGGAGGGGGGGCTAAGAGGCAGAGATAAGTCTGGCTGGTGAAGAATCACGGGTGTCTCCCCCCTCCTGCTGTGACAAGCTCCCCTCCCAACTTGTTTCCCAGAACCAGAAGAGGCATGAAAAGGGCGGAGGACAGTCTCCAAATAATCGGTTGTGAGTTTCAGTCTCAGCAACTGATTTTCATGGAGGAAGACCATTGGGAGTGAGCTGCTCTGCCCATTAGGCCTGGCACTGAACCGGGTCCTTGGAGATCATGGTTTGGCTAAGAAAATGTTCAAACTCCAACTTTGAACTGTGTGATTACTGACACTAGTGACAGATTGGGAAAATACAGAAACGGAGAAAAACCGATATTGACAGGTTCGCCCCTAAGTCAACGCAGCCGTTTCAGCTACAAGCTTTCCTCCCCGCCCCAATCTGGATTGTGGGAAAGAACATCTGTGCAACTGAATGCCTCAAAAATCCTGTAATTATTGTGTCATCCCCCACCTTCCCCCCCAATACAAAAAAACACCTTGTCAAACACCCACCTCTAACTGGGGAGCCTTTTAATGCATTTTGCAGAGGACCATGAGAACGTTCTGTGGCTTTGTGTGTGCATATTATCTTTCTCTCGCGTGTATATTTGTGGGAGCTTGTGGGCTGCGGAGCGAAGGATAATTTATGGCTCCGCTTGCTAATGGAGTAACCGATTGGGCCAAATCAACCTTCTGCCACCTTGTTAAAAAATCCTCCTAAAATTAAATCCTTACAGGAGGGGGGGTGTTTGGTTTCCCCTCCTTCCCTCCTCTTCTTTTGCGAGTGATTTGCCGAACCGGGTCTGAGAGTCTGGAGTGGGGTGAGCTGCAAAGAAAGGGCCTTGCGGAAGCAATGTCTTGCTACAGGCGGAGTCTCCTAAAAAGGAGTGTTGTCGTGTAGCTGGAGGTGGTGAGTGGAGAGAGAAACCTGCACCCCACTTAAGTATGAGATGCTCACCGCGGCTTCCAGCTGCGACTAATGGAACTCGGAGCTCAGTCACTTGGAAGAGTCATCCTTCAGAATGGACCCTCCCTGCCACTTCTCTGCGGGGTTCTAAATATTGCCTTTTGTTCCGTCTTTAGGGCATGTGGCCGATGAACTGGTTTGCTCCATTTAAAAAACAAACACACTAGGCTGAAAACCTTTCTCTTGTTGCGGGGGGTGGGGGGGTGGGTGCCAGAGCCTCAGGTCCCAAGGAATAGTCCTACCTAGGAAAGAGAAAACCCATCAGGAGGAAAAAAAAAATCTCTTTTGTAAGAGAAATCGCAGGCAGCTTCCCATGTCAGAGGAGAAAACCCGCAAGCCACAACTTTTATTTAGGACAGCTCGAAATGTCGCAAGATAGCGAGCTTTCAAGTCCTCCAGATGTCCTCATCAGGCTGGGCGCTAAGCAAAGCAGTCGAGTAGGGGAGATAAACAGTGAAGCAGGTTTGCTGTTACAGCCAGAAAGTCTGCATTGGGTCACCTCTGGGTCACAGAGGTCCTCCGCCGGCAGGTTTGTGAGGCTGGTGCTTTATTTTCTTATCTCCTTAGGTATGAAAAAAAGGGAGGCAGGTTTCATCAAAGGTATTTTCCTTTATAACCCCAGTGGAATCTACACACATATAAAAAAACGCTGTGAAAATGCTTTTTAAAAAGTTTTTAAAAATATATCAAATTTGCCATAGCTCGCCATCGCCACCTAGTGTCACATTTGTATAATGCACTTAAAACACACTTAAAATGTTACGGTATATTTGCAGCTGTATCACTCAGTCCCCCATTTGCAACTCTTCTAAGCCCAGTTGGTCGTTCTGAACTAGCTCTATCCCAAATATTATTGAGAAATAGGTCTGTACTTTAAAGTGCTATGTCCGAGTGCTCTCCACTGTTTTCCTGATGAAAAACTGTTCTTTAACGCTGAATCGGAATAAACGGGTTTTCTGCAGATTGCCTGTTTGTGCCGATTCAGCAGTAAAGAGTGGGTTTTCACAGGGAAAGCGCTGGGGTGAAAAACAAAATGCTCAGAAACAAGGCTTTGAAGTGCTAGAAACACAGCACAAAGTCTGGATGAGCCCAGTCTTACTAAGGGAAACAGAGAAAGGAATTAAATTCAGTTTCAGTTAAAGGTGAAACTCCCTAGTTTGCACTTTCTGTAACGTTACGCAAACTGACACGAAGCCAGCCTTCAAAATTTGCAGTTCTCCAACCACTGAGCTTCTTGTGCTTGCCGATCAGAAGGTTGGCGGTTCGAATCCCCACAATGGGGTGAGCTCCCGTTACTCGGTCCCAGCTCCTGCCAACCTAGCAGTTTGAAAGCACGTCAAAGTGCAAGTAGATAAATAGGTACCACTCCGGCGGGAAGGTAAATGGCGTTTCCGTGCGCTGCTCTAGTTTTGCCAGAAGCGGCTTAGTCATGCTGGCCACATGACCTGGAAAAACTGTCTGTGGACAAACGCCGGCTCCCTCAGCCAGTAAAGCGAGATGAATGGCGCAACCCCAGAGTCGTTCGCGACTGGGCTTAACTGTCAGGGGTCCTTTACCTTCACCTTCTCCAGCCAAGTAACACATGCCATAGATGTGTGCCATAAAGTGTGCATAAAAATGCATGCATCCGTCCAAAGAATATTGCAGGAACACATTACAATTCAGGGGAAATACATACTGAACGCGCATAAATGTGGGGTTGCCTGTATGGTTCGAAGTGACTTTTCCACAAGGAGAAAAGTCCAGCCATCCTTTTGGAAGCCCAACCATTTTTGCTGCTCCTCTCCTGTGAGGCAGAGGGATATGGCGAAACCACTCTGCCGGCTTTGATATGGCTGTGCGTGCAAGCTGTCCTCACAGCAGCATCCAAGCTTGCTCAACTCCAGGGCTCACGACCCTCTGAGCACCGTGGGGAGTTGCTCTTTTTCTTCTCCTCCCTTCAACCTTTTAGCTAACGAGGTAACAAATGCCTGGGATATTTGTAGCGACCCTGGAGAAGCTGGAGTTGGGAGGTCAGTGTGGTTCCAGCAGAGGAGGCCTTGCACAGCTGAAGGGACCACCAGTCGCCAAGGAAACCAACTGCAACCTGTCAGTAGCAGATGCTCAGGCTGGCCTGCGTGGCTTTGTTCCCCGAGAAAGGGAAAGGCCTGCAATGGGGGAAGGAGTGCAAAGGAAAGGAAACAAGAGAACCATAGAATTTTTGAAGGGCAGAGTTGGAAGGGGCCATGAGGGTCGCCTAGCCTAACGCCCTGCAATGGATGAATCTTTTGCCGAACATAATTGTGATGATACAACATGTGGATGAGTGTGCGTGCACGATATATAATATTTATTCCATTTTTATAAAACATCCATTTTACTAATTCTCCTGTTTAAACAAGAAGCAGAAAATCGGAACCTTAATTGTCTGTTCTGGCATTTGTGTCACCTGAAATACAGTTTTGGATTTTGGGGCTGGTTTGTTTATTAGTTCCTACATTTATATCCCAGCTTTTCTCCAAAAGAATTGAAGGTGGCATATTTTCTCCCCCTTTCCATTTTATCCTCACAACCACCCTATGAAGGTAGATTAGGCTGAGCGCATACCCTCCAACATTCCTCAGATGAAAATAGGGGCATTTCTCATGCCTCTCAACTGACTGTCCTTGACCACCACCCAACCCAGTCACAAAGCATTAATAATACAGTGGTGCCTCGCTAGACAAAAAAAACTCGCTAGACGAACAGCATTCGTCTAGCGGAAGCTGCCCCGCAAGACGAAAAAGTCAATGGGACTGCTTCGCAAGACGAATTTTTTCGTCATTTTTTTTTCTCGTTTAGCGGAGCGCGGCTGTCATTGCGGCTTCTCTAGACGAAAAAACCGCCAGACGAAAAAATTCGTAGAACCGCTAGAACGAATTATTTTCGTCTAGCAGGGCACCACTGTAATAATAATAATAATAATAATAATAATAATAATAATAATAATAATAAATCATTTCTTATGAGAAGAAATGCAAATGCCACCACCACTTAACCAACAGGACACAATACATGCACCCTCTACCATTCTGAGAAAACCCCTTAAGCCCAGTTTTATTTAATTTTATTCTTTGATAAATTTACAAAAAGAAAAACAAACACCAATAAATACATTTTAGAAAGGGGCAAGATCAGACACAGACACGCGACTTTTTTTAAAAAGAAAAGGAAATCAAGACCCCCTGTGCTTCGTTCTGCTCCCCCCCCTTTCTTCCCACCGAGGGCAGCCCTGCCCTCTGCCTGCCCCTCAGAACCTGCACATCATGTAAGGCTGGGCCTCGACAGCAGCAGCCTCTCCTCCTCTCCTATTCCCCAGCAGCCGCTACGAGCTGCCTGAGAAAGGACGTTCTCAGTGTTGGCCAGGGAGAGGCAATGGAGAGCTGCTTCTTGGGGCAAACACCGGCTCATTTTGGTCCCCGAGATGTGTGGCGCTAGCACTGGCAGGGGAAATAGGGACATTCTGGGATCAAATCGGAAGCCAGGATGGCTTTCGTAATTCCGGGACTGTCCCTGGAGAATCAGTGCACTAGGAGGGTACGTAATCCTTCTTTTAAAGATTCAAAGAAAGCCAGTTCTCCGTTTCGCTGATTTGGGGAGCGGAGGACCTAGCAAAAACATAAAACAGTCAGCAGATTGGAACTGATCGTACTGGTGTTATGTAGCCTAATTGAGGAGGACTTAATAGAACAGGAAGCTAATGCTACAAGATGTTAGGAGACTAGGAGCACACTCTCTCCCTCCACCCTCGCTGCCACCAACTGATCAATATCTGTTCCCCGAAAGGCATTTATTTCAAAGAATAGGAAGATCTCAGCCAGCAGAGCACTCAAGGGCCTGCATTTATAGGTTGTATCAAGAGTTAACTTCCTGTCCACATGATCAAAAACTGAGGTCAGGTCTACAAAGGTCACACACAGAGAGTGTGGTTTGTTTGTTTTTCAAAAACTAAAAAAACCTTGATCAAATTAGAGGCAAGGATTTTACATCGATCACCGCCATACCTTGCGGTGTGTGATATCTTGTGCAGCCTGTTTCAGACATTGTGTTCTTTCCCCTCTTCTTCCTTCTTGCTGCTAACCTAGTGAAACTATTTCCCTCCAGCCTACCTCATCTGAACCTGAAATCATAAACCCTCCTGGCCTTTGCCCACTAACACACAGCTGGAGGAGGAAACTCCATCCCTCTTTGCCCAGTACCTCTTCGCCCTCTTAATGGATTCCTTGATGGGTTAATGACTGGTCACAATCAGCCTTTGTCCCTTCAGTGACCCACACTCAACTAGCACTGCCAAGCTGGTTCGTTTGTATAAATTGAATTCCACGTTTGACACATTTTTTCCAAGCCTCAATTAATTCTTTGTTGTTGTTCAGTCGTTCAGTAGTGTCCAACTCTTCGTGACCCCATGGACCAGAGCACGCCAGTCACACCTATCTTTCATTGCCTCCCGCAGTTTGGCCAAACTCATGCTAGTCGCTTTGAGAACACTGTCCAACCATCTCACACTCTGTCATCCCCTTCTCCTTGTGCCCTCCATCTTTCCCAACATCAGGGTCTTTTCCAGGGAGTCTTCTCTTCTCATGAGGTGGCCAAAGTACTGGAGCCTCAACTTCAGGATCTGTCCTTCCAGTGAGCACTCAGGGCTGATTTCTTTAAGGATAGATAAGTTTGATCTTTTTGCAGTCCATGGGACTCTCAAGAGTCTCCTCCAGCATCATCATTCAAAAGCATTAATTCTTCAGCGATCAGCCTTCTTTATGGTCCAGCTCTCACTTCCATACATCACTACTGGGAAAACCATAGCTTTAACTATAGGGACCTTTGTTGGCAAGGTGATGTCTCTGCTTTTCAAGATGTTGTCTAGGTTTGTCATTGGTTTCCTCCCAAGAAGCAGGCGTCTTTTAATTAATTAATCAATTAATTCTAACATTTACTAAATCCAGGAATTATGGGGAGGTTCCGGCACCCAGGAGTTTAGGGGGATCCTTGTCCCCCCTCAAAAAAATTATAACGAAATGTAGGGTGGGCGTGGTCCCAAATTGACAGACTCATCCATCCTTACTCTGAACTCAACAAGCCAGTGGGCACAACAGCTGTCTGTCGGGTTCTCCTCTCCTACCTCCATAACATGGTTATGGGAACCACGGAGAGGATGACCCCATCTGTCATTCACTGAGCTGTTGCAAAGGCATCCCCATTGCAACTGTGCTCATTCAATGGGCACTCCAGACATAACTCACAATAAAAGCTGCTTGGTGGTTGCGATGCAACTCATTACCTAGAGTCTCCTCATTGTGAGCAATAAAACCATCTCTCCTCAGCATACCTGAGCACGTCTGCTAATCTAACTCTCCTCTCGGGATGCCTTTTAATGAAGGAAGATGGATAGCTCTTCCCAAGGACTTCCTTTGTGTCTATTAGCCACTGCCAAGCTGGGCTCATTTGCATCTCTCCGTATGTTTTTTTCCGGAGATGTGGTGTGATCCTGAAAGTTAGCCAGAATCATAGAATTGTAGAGTCAGAAGGGACCCCAAGCATCATCTGTCACACCCCCTGCATTTCAGAAATTAGCATCTGTCCCGTATGGGGATTGAACCTATGACCTTGGAGTTATCAGCACCAAGCTCTAACCAACTGCGCTATCGGGAAGGAGAGAGTTCTGCAGCCACATGTCCTGCTTTACAGAGAACAGACCTCTGTTTGAAAGAGTCCTCTGCTCGGAAGGCTGCCCAGTCCAAGCCCAGTTCAACTTAGCCCCTTGAGCCTGAGACTCCCCAAGCTCTGGTGCAAAGAGTAGACCTTCCACTCATACTTAGGGACATAGGAAACTGTCTCTAATACTGAATCAGAGCACCGGTCCATCTGACTCAATATTGTCGACACTGAGTGGCAGCGACTCTCCGGGGTTTCAGGCTGGGTGTCATGGGCTGGTTGGACACAGAGGAGTGGTGTGAGGCACCAGCTGGGGAACCCCCAAGGGAAGAAAGAGCCTGGGGATTGGTGGTGGGGCAATGGTAAGTCGTTAGAAGGAGAAGAACGAGAAGATTGGGAAGGGGGGAGGTGTCAGAAGCTAAAGAGGTAACAGGGTTTAGTGAGCTGGGAGAGTCTGTAGCAGAGAGAAGACCAGAAGCAGGAGAGGAGGGAAGTCCAGAGGCAGATTCGAGTCTGGCAGGTGAAGAGGTCCCCCCCACCTGGGAAGGTTGCTAGCCCCCAGGGTGAGGCAAGTGTTGCACCCCCTGTGGTGGGCTTGGCAGGCAGGGTGGAGACGATGCCCTCCCCTTCTTCTCCCTCTCCCTAGGCCAGCCCAGGGATGGGGCGCACGTGGTGGGCATCCCTTCTCCAGCCACAAGGAGAAGGAAGCGCCATTGCCACCTCAGCCCTGAAGGCCTTGTCTGGGAGCGACTTGCCTTCCTGCAGCTCCAGCCTTGATGACGGAGCCTGTAGTGGGGCGCCTGGTTGTGCCCCCTCATAAATTTGCGCCTGGGGCCACGGCCCTCCGTGCTACGCCTCTGGTGTGCAGGGTCCGTCCTGCCGTGCTGCATCCTGGCAACGCGTTCCGTTCCATCATGCGCTTTTTTGCAAACCGTTTCCTCCAGCTCAGCTTCCTCCAAGCTCCTGCGGTGAGGATGGGCCTCTGGCCAAGGTGGAAACTGCAAATTACATTTGCAATTGAGCAGCGAGTGATTTTAAATTGGAATCGGCAGGTTCGCTGCTACCTGCTGACAGCAACCATCTTGACAAAAGGCAGCTGATCTGAGGCTCTGCCAGGTTTCCGTGTCTCCTTTGCTTATTCATATGGAGGGGCTCTTGTCAGTTTGTGGAAGCAGTAAGCCATTTCCAGGGCCTGGATTATATTTAACTCTCTCTGTGGGGTGTGTGTGTGTGTGTGTGTGTGTACGCCTGCAATTTGCAGTGCACCAACACCCTTTTTCCAGAAGCTCTTGTGATGTATGCGAGAGCTGATCCACACATTTAGTTTTAAAGCATTTATATCCCGTATTTCTGTCAATTTCCCACCTGGCACCCCGGGGGCAGATGGCAGTAAATGGTTTAAGAACACATTGCGTTGCAACAAAAACAACAACAAAATAGAAACTGGAGCCAATTAAAGAGCAAATAAATGATGGATTTCACAGAATAACTGCTTAATAGATATTGTCAAAAGCTTGCGATGTTTTTAACCGTCATGGAAATGATAACAATATAGGAGCATGATGGTTGGGACTGGGGAGCGTGTTCTATTGATAGTCTGGGGGCCAATGCTGGGAAGGCCCTGACCTCTGAAGACACCATTTAATGTTGCAGTCATCACTTGATGCTGCAAGCTAATGAGATGCATCTGGGATAGTCCATGAAACACTTCTTTCATTTGAAAATAGATGTTGGAGCTGATTTGGGGGGCGCTATGAAAGTTCTGCTTATTGCTTTTCCTCTATGATAGGGAGAGAGATTTTGTACCCCTTTTATTCCCATTTCAATACAATCTCATGCCATCTGCACTTCCCAAAACAATAAATGCGCCAGGTGAAAACATTCCTCGTCTCCCAGGCCTTTGGCTAATTAAGCAATCTATGACCTTTTAAATTGTTTGTGTGTTATTGTTTAGTTTGTTATTGTGTATTTTTGCATTTTTATATTGTAAACTGCCCTGTGTTCCTCTGATAAAGGGCAGTATGGAAATGTAAATAATAATAATAATAATAATAATAATAATAATAATAATAATAATAATAAATGAACCAAAATGCAACTATACTTCACACTTTTCTGAATTTTGCAATTCAGGCTCTGTACACATCATATATCACTTTCCCCATAAAGCCCCATGAACTGCAGTTGGTTAAGGGTCCTGGGAACTATAGTTCTGTGAAGGGTAAACTACAACTCCCAGGATGCTTTGCGGAAAAGCCACATGCTTTAAATGTGCTTTACATGTATACTGCATATGAAGGCACGGTTCTCCAACCATAAAATGTGCATGAAAGTGCAGATACTCAAGGAAAATGCACACAAGAATGTGTATTTATTTATTATTCATTTATTACATACAGTTTGTAGAATGTAAAAAGAAAAAAAGAAAAGAAAACCTCACAGCGGTTTACAAAATAAGTGGAATTAATTAGTGAAAATTACACAGAAATGCATTGTATTAGGGAACGCTGCTTGCAAAAATGTGTCTCTCAAGCAAACTCGTGTCCAGTAATGTGGATGTTAAGAGAAATGGGCACAGGAGTGAGTACAAATTTTCATGCAAGCTCTTAAAAAGCCATTCACAAACTGATGCAGAAATAGTGCAAGCTGGAATTAAGAAGGGAAGAATGAATCATTGAACTGTAGAGTTGGAGGGGACCATGAGGATCATCTAGTCCAACCCTCTGTGATGCAGGTATTTCCCCCCCAATGTGGGGCTCAAACCCACAACCCTGAGATTAAGAGTCTCATGCTCTACCAACTGAACTATTCCTCATAAAAAAGGTAAAGGTAAAGGACCCCTGGGCCAAGGGAGCCGGCATCTGTCCACAGACAGCTTTCCGGGTCATGTGGCCAACATGACTAAACCGCTTCTGGCGCAACGGTACACTGTGACAGAAACCAGAGCGCATGGAAAAGCCATTTACCTTCCTGCCACAACGATACCTATTTATCTACTTGCACTGGTGTGCTTTTGAACTGCTAGGTTGGCAGGAGCTGGGACAGAGCAACGGGAGCTCACTCCGTTGCGGGGATTCGAACCACCGACCTTCCGATCGGCAAGCCCAAGAGGCTCAGTGGTTTAGACCACAGCACCACCCACGTCCCGTGTTCTTCATGGGTAAACTCGACCAATCAGTTCATTTTTAGTCTCTGATACTTCTTTCACATGGAGAAGCCATTGCTTGATGGTGCTGTTGCAGAGAGAATGGCATACATATGTGAATTAGTGTGAGGTAGGGATTCACGTCCCCACATAGCTTTTAAGAGAGGTGGACCCTAAGCTGGTTGCATTTCCAACTCAATACCCCCCCCCCCCCAGTCTAAGTGGGTGCTATCAAAGTCACTTAAATAACACAAATGGTGTCCAGAAAGAAAACTCCAGATACCACTTAACTGGCCCAACTGAAGAAAAAATAGCATATAACTTGAGGAGAAATGAACAGAGACGTTTTTGACACTCTCTGGTCAGGCCTTGTACATAGCAGGGAGACATTCAACCAAACACACAGGGGAAAACTCCTTCCAAGCTACACACTCAATCAGAGAAGGTGCTGGTTTGGTGAGGGTCCTGCAATGCTGCCTGATTCCCATCTCCCTCTAGGCTAGTTGACCTGAACATGAAGAGAAATAACCCTTAAGTTAGAAATGGAAATATCCCTGTCATTGCACTTGAAACAGCTTTTGTGCTTGACTCTTTAAGCCCAGGGTGAGAGACCTTTTTCGGTCTGAGGACCGCATCCCAGAGTGGTTCAGCAATCAATTCCTTCTCCCAGGGAGGGGAATAGGGGTTTCTTAAGAACTCACAACTCCCTTAACAAACTACAGTTCCCAGAATTCTTTTGCAGGAAGGAAGCCATGGCTGCTTATAGTAGAATGATGTGACTTTAAATGTATAGTGCAGAATGAAACAATGATTTTACTGTTACCTTTAGCTGAGCCTGACAAAGGTTAGGAAGAGGGAGTTGATATGATGGGATTGCTATAAACTGGACAAATTGCACCATTCCCATTCAACTTGTTTATTTCCAACATATTCCAAGTTTGCTTGTGAAATTTTCCTCTTGATGACTAATTGCTTTTGCTCATTACCTTTCTCTCCCTCCATAACACCAAGTTCATCCAAAACGGTGTTGAAAAGGAATTGAATGAGGAGACAAGTACATATGATTGCTTGTTTCCCAAGCAATTTGGAACAATCAGAACTTCTTCACCATTTCCCCCTTTTAAATGTGTTTCAGGTGAAGCAGTCAGTGGCCTCTGTAAATATTTAAGGGACCTCACCGAATACCCTCACACTTGCCCATCTTTCAAAGTTATTAGCCTCTGGGGACATGGGCCGGGGAGGGCTGCATTGATAGGAGTGAGGTCACATGCCTCCATGCGGTGCAACACATGATGCTTGCAAAAGAATTACGCAACGGCAGCGGTTAGGAACATTTGGCATTATAGCAAAGAATCGACAGCAGCCAGAGAACAGAGCAATGGATATGATGGGACTCTCGTTTCCATCTCCCCACCCTGCTCCACAAGGAAAGCGCCGTAGCTCAGTGTCAGAACATCTGCTTTGCATCTAGAAGGTCTCGTTTTCATTCCCCAGCATCTCCCTGCCTGAACCCCCTGGAGAGCTGCAGCCAGACGAGACTGACTTAGATGGACCAATGGTCTGATTTGATAGAAGGGAGACACCTATGTTCTTGTGTTCTGCGTGTTCTGGCTGGGTGCAAAGGTTTTTCTCTCGCATTTCAACAGGAATGCTGTTCCACAGAACACGGGCAGCCACGCTACAAGCCCTGCTCTGAGTTACTGCAGAACAGACTTCCGAGATCTTTGGAACTGGCAGGAGAATCTCTTGCACAGACCGCAGCAATCAATGGGGTACAAGAGATAAGGCAGATAGAAAACAAAGGAGGCTCCCCAATGAGAGGGAGTTGAGGTTCTCTTAACCCTTATTTATACCCTGCCAATCTGACAGGGTTGCCCCAGCCACTCTGGGCAGCTTAGATTGAAAACACAGCAAACGCCAAACATTATAAACTTCCCAATACATCACTGCCTTCAGATGTCTTTGGAAAGTTGTGTAGTTGTTTATCTCCTTGACATCTGACGGGAGGGCGTTCTGCAGGGAGGGCGCCACTACCGAGAAGGCCCTCTGCCTGGTTCCCTGTAGCTTCACTTCTCTCAGTGAGGGAACCACCAGAAGGCCCTCGGAGCTGGACCTCAGCATCCTGGCTGAACGATGCGGGTGGAGGCACTCCTTCGGGTATACATAGGGATGGGAAGCCTGTGGCCCTCCAGAAGTTGTTGGACTACAAGTCCCATAATCCCTGACTATTGGCCATGCTGGCTGGGGCCGATGAGAGTTGGAGTCCCACAGCGTTCCGGGGACCACAAGTTTCCCACCCCATTTTGCTTTGCCCATCCTACCCAATCCTAAAGAGGATTTGGGTGGATCCTGTCTTACAAAAGCCACATCCACTCACCGAGGGGGAAAGACACCATCACCATCATTTTTAATTTGTATACCGTCTTTCTATCTTACAATACTCAAGGTGGTTTACAAGCTGAAGAAACAAAAAACGTACCTTATAACAATCCAATGCAATACAAAAATGTGATAATAAAACATAACTTTAAAATAGGCAAGCTACATCAAAAAAGTAACATTCAACAATCATTAGAATAGTATAAAATAATAATATCAACATATAAAAATCCACTCAGCAGTTACAATAAATAATATCTAAACTATAATCAATAAAACAACGGCAAGGCACAGTAGATAAAATAATACAATACACATTGAGAAGCAGCGACTAGAGGGTGGGGCAAGGCAGGTGGAAGGAGGCCTTGCCTGGTGGAGTCTCTTCCCTCACAGTTCTTCCTCCAGGAACAGCTCCCTTATGAGGACTCCTAGGGTCGGAAGGTGAGGCAAGGCAGGTGGTCTAAAGAGGCCTTGCCCGATGAAGTCTCTCTCCTCCATAGTTCAGTGACCACTTCTTTTCATGCAGGTGGCCCCAGATTCAATCCTTGACACCTTCAGGTAGAACCAGGAGAGACCCCTGTGCAAAATCCTAGAGCAGCCTTTCTCAACCGCGGGTTGTCAGGTGCTGGACTACAACTCCCATCGTCCCTAGCTGGCAGGACCAGAGACCACCAGGGATGATGGGAGTTGTAGTTCAACAACATCTGGGGACCCAAGGTTGAGAAAGGCTGTTCTAGAGAGCTGCTGTCAGTCTGCGTAGAAAATACTGAGCTAGCTGGACCCGTGGTCTAAAAGACAGCTTCCTCTCTGTTCCTAATAAGGCTGGATTTAGCTCCTGGCTATGTGCACAGCGAGAGGGATCTTTGGGGATCCGGCGCTGATTTTCGATGTCATGTGATACCACTGTGGAGGAGTAGGGAAGAAATACTCCTGGTTTATTGCAAGAGGAGCGATAAAACATCAAAAAGGGGGCCCTAGGCAGAGTGGTATTCTCTCAGCTGCAATCCTGGCCTTGAGCTGTTTTTAAGGGTAACTCAAACAACGGAGTGTTTCCAACACTGAAAATGCTGCCATAATTATTACTACTCATAATGTAAGGCACTGGGGGAAAGAGTTAAATCAAAATAAGAACCTTATATGAGCCGTTTTGCTGAGCAACGTGCACCCAAAAAGGGTTTTGTTTTTCATCTGGGGGCAAGTTTATTATGATAGGGTTGTTCACTACCATGTCAATGGCCTTCCAGATGTTGATGGACTCCCAACTCTCAACAGCCCCAGCCAGCATGGCTGGCCAAGGGTCAGGAATATATGGAGCTGTAGTTCTGCTACATTTGGATACCCACAGGTCTTCCACCCAAAACTATGTGCAAAATAGTATGTAATTTTATCTCCTTTCGTTTTGGATTGCAAGTCCCATCATCCCTGACCATTACCCATGCTGGCTAGAAGTTTTAGTCCATCATATCTGGAGGGCACGATGTTCATTATCCCTGGTGTAAAGTTACTCTCTTAAACCAGGGGAAACTTTCTTGGACTGTGGGCTGCATTTCCATCTGAGCAACCTTACAGGGGCCGCATGCCGGCGGTGGGTGGGGCTAGAGGAAAAAGTGGGCGGGGTCACAAATGTGAATGTGGCAACAAGAAGGCTTTGTTTGTGATGGATTAGCATACAGCGAGTTGGGAAAGGAAACAAAAATAAACAGAAGCTGGATACTTCTTCCCTTTTCTTTGATGGGGTCCTTTCTCCACACTAGCGGTTTAAATGGTGACACTTCAGTGCAAGATGGTTTGCACGTCTAAGTGAAAGCTAAAGGTTGTACTCCAGCCAGGGGCAGAGCAAGGGGGCGGGGGGGGGTTCACCCCAGGTTCCAGGGGTGACACTTTGGCCGGCCCCCCTTACCCCGCCCCGCCCCCCCGGGCATGCCCCGAACGGGGGCATGCTGCCTTTCCCCCCTTCCAGCGGCTTTTTTTCTGTGCGAGGGGCGGGCCAGCGAGGAGGGGGCATCACGCTTGTCGCTGGCATGACACCCCCTCCTCGCTGGCCCGCCCCTCGCACGGAAAAAAAGCTGCTGGAAGGGGAAAGGGGGAGGCAAAGCAGGTGCTTGAACGCGCCTGCTCTGCTTCCCCTTTCCCCCTTTCAGCAGCATCCACGTGTGCTGTGACGTCACGACGATGTCACAGCGCACGCGTCATGCCCCTCCCCCAGGGGGGTGCCTCCGCGCCGCCGCCCCGGGCAGCACAGAGGCTTCCTCCGCCCCTGACTCCAGCTGGCTGAAGAGCTTCTGTTAAAGCCAAGTGTGTTCTCCAAGTAGCCTCTGTGTGACTAGGAGTAAGCCCCACAGAGTTCAAAGGAGCTTACGTCCAGGAAACTACGCATCGGCTTATTAAAATCCTAGTAAACTGTGTGTTGAAATATGTACCTGCTCTTTGGTGGTGGTGCACGTGTGTAGTTGTGCATAGTGCAGTGACTAACAAAACAGGAATGTTAAATGCTTAAAGCAAAATATTTTGGCTTCTGCTTTCACCAGTTGCTCTGATAAAAATTACGCTGTTTCCAAGGAGGCTGTTATAGAGCTTTGAGAATCAACTGCTCAAAAGGCCTTTATCCACTGAAGCTAAGAGATGCCGATACTCTACTCTAGCTTGAAGCCATGCGGTGTTGGTATGCTCAGAGTTTACATCCAGAAGTTCTTCCTTTTTGGATCTGTCGGCATCTCTGTAGCAATTATTAATAACTCTGGCAGACTGCGGTTTTCAGAATTAAAATGTTTACCAACAGGATGCTCTGCTTCCCTCCCCCCGGTCAAAATTGATGATTTGTGGTTTCTAAAATGTGTTCATAGGTTGATTTTGCGAAGCAATTTCCCCCCAGAGAAAGAGCTTTTTTTCCAGGGCCACAATCACACGTTTGGGCTCTGTGCCTGAAAAAAAAAAAAAAAACTTTTTCCGGCGCAAAATCATGAAAGATCACATTGCCCAAAATGGCCACTGTCTCATGAGGGGGAAAAAAGGGACGATGCTGTCCCAGAAGATAGCCTCCCAGTTTTTCCCTTTGAAATGTTGGAGGGTCTAAGAGAGGGGTTTGTGAGCATGTGCAGAAGAAGCCAGCCTTCTGCACAATGGTACCGTGTTTCTCCTAAAATAAGACATAGCCATAAAATAAGCCATAGCAGGATTTCTACGCATTTGCGAAATATAAGCCGTTCCCCGAAAATAAGCCATACCCCGAAAATAAGCCATACCCCAAAAATAAGCCATAGTGACGCGGCACCTCCCATTAAAACAGCCTGGAGAGGCGTGGCTATGCAGCGTACTGATGCGATGTGGTTAAAATAAGACATCCCCTGAAAATAAGCCATACTGTGTTCTGTTGAGGAAAAAAAATATAAGATGGTGTCTTATTCTAGGAGAAACACGGTAAAATTCACACTCGTCGCTCCACCCACCTTCACCCCTAGAGGGTAATCCAGAAAGGATCATGGACTTCAATCCAAAAAGGGTTTCCCATCCCTGTGTTGAGTGATCAGTAATTTCCCCCTCTGTATCCCTTTGTAGGATCTGCAATTGCAAGTTTCCGCTGCGATCATTACACCCTTTTGCACATATGATTTCGGCCTCCTGCCACCCGGGCCCCTCGGAAAGCTCCCAGAGCCGCTGGACGCCATTTGCCGAAAAGAGCTGGGGGGGCCTTTGCCGGCAGGCCACTGAACCTGCTGCTTGCCCAGTTCCCAAGCAAGCACCGGCCTCAAGCAGAAAGCGATTTCTGTTGTTTTTCTGCAGAAGGTCCCCAAGGGCAGTGAATTAGGAAGGATTAATTGAACGGGTAGCCTGATGATCCCTCCAGGAGGGAAGAACAGCCACAGAGTTACATAATCTCCCCCCCCCCCGCTTTAAGTAATAAACTCGTCAGATAAAGCAGCTCTAGTTTGTTGGAGGTCACTAATTCCCCGCTCCCTTTCCCTTTGTAACTGTTGCTTTGCCCAAACGCTTTGGGAAGAGTGTCGCCTTTGATGCGCGTCAAAGGGAAACAGACCGTTGCCCGTTCCTAAATGTATTTTCCCCCCCTCAAGATATGTGGGTTTGTATAAAGGGATCTTGGCACTTTTTGTGTGTGCCACAAAAACCACCTCAGGATATTTTGGAGGTGCAAAAACCGGTGGATATTTTCCAATCAGCACAATAGCGCAGGGAGAAAAATGTGATTAGGTTGGTTCACATCAGAATTCAAAGTATCAAAATGCAGCCTCAAACTGGATTCTCTACAAATAGGTTAATCTGTGTCATCATCATCATCATCAGTGTTATTTTTTTAGAAAAAGAGGCGTCGGAACTGACCTTGAAGGCCTCGCTTGTTCTCTTATAATGACAATGTCACCCACCTGGAGGTTCCGGCTTGGGGGGGGGGGAAGCCCTAATCATTATCATTATCCATCATTAATCAGTTGCTTTATGCAATAAAAAGCCTCAAAGTGACTTGATGGGGTAAAAAACAAAACACAAATGTAATTAAAAACTGGGGAGGGGAGGACGACGACGGAACAATGAACACTACAAAATACATCAAAAGCTCATCCAGTGACATTTTAACCACCTAAGAGGTTTTATTACTGTCGAGTGGTATGCAAATGATGTGAAATAAATAAAGATAAACACCACCTCAAAAATCGTCACCGAATGAGAGGCTGTTTGAGTTCCTTGTACTGCCTCGACCTCTCCTACCTCAAACACATTCAGACATGCCCACATTGAATTGATTCTAGCATTGGGCCCCACATTCTCTCTTCCATTCTGAACAGAGGAAAAGCACAAATATACACTCTCTTATTATTTTTAATAACAGCTCAGGGGAGCCTGCTGTAGATGTTGTTTTCCTCCACTGACGGGGTGCGAGATGGTGGGGTGGGGAGCAAGCCGCACGCCATTTTGTGATCCTGTATCCTTATAAGCTCGTTTAGATAAGGCAGCCATTTTGTGCTATGCCACCCACGCACACCCATGACCGCCATTTTGTTACTCCTTTTATTTATTCTTTATAAATTATTTTCATAAACTGCCCGCTGGTATAAAATACATCAAGGTGGCGTACAGCAATGCATGCAAATACGATGGGACATAAAATACCGTAAAAACAATGCAAAATAATTGTGAATATGTCTGGCTCATCTTAAGAAAATTTAAACAACCGAATAGAGTTGTCGGCATAAAAAGGACTTCGAGAAATACCTGCAAATTAGCAAGTATTCCTGCCAAATCTCAGCTGGATGTGTATTGCACACCATGGGACCAATGACACCAAATGCCTGACTACTAGCTGAAGCTAGTCAGGCTTCTGAAACACAGGGACAATTCACAGCACTCCTCCAGATGATTGGGTGTGTTTAGCATGGAAAAGAGGAGGCTGAGAGGAGATGATAGCCATCTTCAAATATCTGAAGGGCTGTCACACAGAAGATGGAGCCAGCTTGTTTTCCTCCAGCTCTGGGGGGGGGGGTAGGACTCGGCCCAGTGGATTCAAGTTGCAAGAAAGGAAATTCTGACTAAGTATCAGGGAAAGCTTTCTGACAGGAAGAGCTGTTTGACAGTGGAACGGACTCCCTCAGAAGGTGGCGGACTCTCCTTCCTTGTAGGTTTTTAAGCAGAGGTTAGATGGCCATCTGTCAGGGATGCTTTAGCTGAGGTATCTTCATTGCAGGGGGGTTGGACTAGAGGACCGTTGGGGTCCCTTCCAACTCTTATGATTCTATGACTGCAGTGATCTAGCTGGAATATAAGGGCTTGGGTGGTCTTTAAGGTATCCTGGACCCAAGTTCTTTAGGGCTTTGTATATTAGTACAAGAACCTCCGACTAGGCCCTGTAGCATATGGGAAGCAGCGCGGCTGTTTTGCCAGAGATATCACATGCATGCCCTCCAACATTTCTCCGGTGAAAATAGGGATGTCCTATTCCATAATGATAATTTTACTATTGATACACCACACATCTTACTAGGCTGCCCCAACCACTCGGCAGCTTCCAACGTATATAAAAATATAGTAAAACATTGTTGTTGTTGTTCAGTCATTCAGTCGTGTCCGACTCTTCGTGACCCCATGGACCAGAGCACGCCAGGCACGCCTATCCTTCACTGCCTCTCGCAGTTTGGCCAAACTCATGTTAGTAGCTTCGAGAATACTGTCCAACCATCTCATCCTCTGTCGTCCCCTTCTCCTTGTGCCCTCCATCTTTCCCAACATCAGGGTCTTTTCCAGGGAGTCTTCTCTTCTCATGAGGTGGCCAAAGTACTGGAGCCTCAACTTCTGGATCTGTCCTTCTAGTGAGCACTCAGGGCTGATTTCTTTGAGAATGGATAGGTTTGATTTTCTTGCAGTCCATGGGACTCTCAAGAGTCTCCCCCAGCACCAGAATTCAAAAGCATCAATTCTTTGGCGATCAGCCTTCTTGATGGTCCAGCTCTCACTTCCGTACATTACTACAGTAATGTACGGAAGTAAAACATTAAACAATTTAAAAACACACACACACTTCCCTATACAAGATTGCCTTCAGACGGCTTGGGGGTTGGATAACTCCATACCACACCCTCCAACATTTCTCCAGTGAAAATAGGGACGTCCTAAGGAAAAGTGGGATGTTCTGGGATCAAATCAGAAACTGGGACAGCTTCTCTAAATCAGGGATGTCCCTGGAAAATAGGGACACTTGGGGGGTCCACACCTGCAGTTCTTTTTTTGCTGCATTCTGCTCTAGATGGAGCTTCTAGGCAGCCCCACATAGAGCTCATTGCAGTAGTCCAGTCTCAAGGTTATCAATGCATGGGGCTACAGTGGCTGGTTTAATCTGATCCAAATACAGCTGTTGCTGGTTTCTCAGGCAAGGCTGCTAAAAGGCACTCCTGATTAGCTCCCACTGCATTTCCCTCAAAATGCCAAAGGAACCTGCTGGCCCAAAAAGTTTGGTGACCCCAGATATATGTGCTTTGATTTGCAGAAACAATTTTTTAAAAAAAATAACTGGGTCATTGAAAACAGGTATACTAAAGCCCTTGGACCCATGCTGGGAACTAATCGAAATCAACACTGGGCAGGTAATTGGTTATTTATGCTTGTTCTGGGAACAGGTGAGAGAAAAGGGAGGATAAATTCCTTGCCCAGTTTTGAGTTGTCCATCCAATGAGAGGCTTTATGGGAAAGGACTGTCGGCCTAGTGCAGGCATAGGCAACCTTCGGCTCTCCAGATGTTTTGGCCTACAACTCCCATGATCCCTAGCTAACAGGACCAGTGGTCAGGGATGATGGGAATTGTAGTCCGAAACACCTGGAGAGCCGAAGGTTGCCTATGCCTGGCCTAGTGGAAGATCATCTTCTTTGCATGCCGATGACCTCAAGTTCTATCCTTGGGACCTCCAGGTACAGCTGGTACAGAGAGGGGGGGGGGACTGCTGTTCGTCAGTATGGGACAATATCGAGCTAAATGGGCCAATGGTCTTAACACAGCTTTCTATCCAGACCCTTCCCTTGTTATGAATTTCATAACACCGACAGCACCACCGACAGCAGATGAAAGGAAATTGACGAGAGGCTGTATTTAAAGAGATTACTGGGTCTTCTAGGGATAAGCTAGAAATTCAATTAAAGCTCCTCTTGTGCTCTCTCTTTTTCCTGGCCAAGCCAGCTGCAGGGAACCGAATCCAAGAATCAAGGAGACCTTTAAGCATCTTCCAGGTGCGTTCTGGTCCTATTCTTAAAGGGCCAATTGGCGAATTCTGTAGGGAATTCACGTAATCCACATGCGGTTGTTCTAACACAACAGGGGCCTGTCTTCTAATGCCTACGTAGTTCGTAGCAAATCCAACAGGAGTGCAAGATTATGTGTTTCATTCGGGGGTGGGAGGAACACAGGAAGCTGACTGAAACCGAGTCAGATCATTCCTCCATCTTGCACAGTCATGTTGGCACTGACTGCCAGAGGCCTGCCAGGGTTTCATTTGAGGGACATTCCCAGCCCTGCCTGTTAGGATCGAAACCAGGAACTTCTGCATGCAAAGCAGATGTTTAATCACTGAGCCACACTCCTTCCTCAGGACCCACATGCCTGCTGAGATAATTCAAGAAGTTTCCAGGTGTGTTAATGGTTCAGAGGGTGGTCTGCAGGTACAGAGCACAGCTCTTCAGCTGAAGTTAAGCAGGTTCTAGCTTTGTTAGCTGCCTTGATTGGAGGCTGAATGGGAACCAGACGGAAGCTGCTCTGAGCTGTTTGGAGAAAAGGTGATTGCAACTACATACAAATACAGGAGCAAAGGAAGCTGTTAGCACCTCAGTCCATCTAGGTTAATGCTGTCTACACTGATTGGCAGCAGTGCTTCAGGTTGTCAGCCAGCGGACTTTGCTATCCCATTCTGGAAATGCCTGGGATTGAAGAGTTGGCAGTTTAGCTTGGGAAGACGTTTGGTGCTTCACTGGATTAGCTGGGGGTGGAGAGCATGGGATCAGGCAAGGAAATCATGCAAATCATTGGTAAAGCATGTGTTTTGCATGCCCGAGACCCCAAGTTCAGCCCTTGACATTCCCAGGTAGGGCTGTTCAAAACCTGGAAAAGTCACTGTCAGTCAGTGAAGACTAGGGTTAACCAACATGGCAACCTCCAGATGACCCTAGAGCAGGCATAGGCAACCTTCGGCTCTCCAGATGTTTTGGCCTACAACTCCCATGATCCCTAGCTAACAGGACCAGTGGTCATGGATGATGGGAAATGTAGTCCAAAACATCTGGAGAGCCGAAGGTTGCCTATGCCTGCCCTAGAGGCTGCACTTCCCATCATCCCTGACCATCAGCCATGCTGGCTGGGGCTGATGGGAGCCGTAGTCTAACAACGTCTGGACGATATCACATTGGCTACCCCCGTAAGTAGACAATACTCGGCTAGATGGACTCGTGCTCAGATTCAATATCTGACACGTCCTTCTGTTCCTGAGATCCCTTGTTTGCTCCGTGAACTGATTTGGCCTTCCGGTTTCTGCAGTGCTCAGCAAGTGGTCACAAGGGTGTTTTCGTTACATCTCTTCCCCCAGGCCATGGCAGTGATTACAGCAATCGACTCTATTGACCAGTCTAGCTGTGAGATTCAAAGCAACAACACACCCAGATCAGGAAGCTCAGAGGCATGTCGTCAACATTGTGGCTTCAAGGTGCATATTGCAAATGCGGTTGCTCGATGGGCCTCGCCTTGTCACGAAAACGACCACTTACTCTGTTCCCTGTTCTGTTGTGCATTTGAAAACTGCATCTATACCCCTCCACTCCCCATTATGCTTCCTTGACGCTCCCAGCTAGATGCAAAATGAGAACACAAAATGCATAATGAAAAAACCTAAGCAAACCAATAACTATAGCTGTCAACTCCCCCCCCCCTTTTTAAAGGGAAATTCCCTTATTCCGAATAGGATTCATCGCAAGAAAAGGGAAAAGTTGACAGCTATGCCAATAACCCCCCCCTCCCACAAACACATTTAAAAGGCCACAGATTCTTCAACACTTCAGAAACAATCCTTATTTTTTATTATTAAAGGGGATGAAATGCACCTTCAGTGGAACAAATGCACACTCAGTGCTGCTAAAGTTTTTAAAAAGTGGCCCATCTTCCTGAAATAGTAGTCACTTTGCACAGTTTATACCACTTCTCCTTATTGCAGGAAGGTGCTCCTAATGTTTCACCATCCATTTCATCTATCTGAATGCTTTGGGAGTGTCTGATGCTGTAGCACTGTTGAAGCTAAGTACCAACAACTGTTATTTGAAGGAATGCCCATGAGGGCTAGTATCTTGATTCCCCAGCCCAGAGTGGCTGGGGAAACCCAGCCAGATGGGCAGAGTATAAACAATACAATTATTATTAATTATTATTATTACTATTATTTCTTTTTCCAATTGATGAAAGCTGAGATTCTGGGTATGCAGAATTCTGCACTCGGTTTCAAAATGTTGAGTTGTAAACAGTGCTAGTCCCACTCAGAGTAGGCCTCCTGAAGATAACAGGCGTGGCTAACTTAGGTCAATTCATGTCTGTGTAGACCTTAGCTGGAGACAACCCTACCTGCTTTTCCTGAACATGGACAAAACCAGAGAGAAACTTGAACCTTGTTAAGTTTGAAATATAATTTTATTTTATCTACCTTACCTTTCAAGCAAATTCCTGGAGCGGCAATCAAAGCTTCTCTTTTCTGAGAGATAACTCATGTGTCTTTGTTTTCTCATTGCAGAACCTCCACTTAGATCTGTCTGCAGCACTTCAAAATCTAAGAGCTCCTTCCTCTCTTCCATAGGGTCAAGACAGGGAGGGAGCTGAGGGCAAGGCCCCCCCAAAGAGTCCAGAGACCCTTCCGCCCCACTGCTGCTCGACTCAGGGATGAGTGCAGGTAGAGTTAACCCTTACAGCATCGTATCTTCTGAGGAAGAAGGGTTGACTTTAACCACCATGCCGGGAGTGAATGGCTTTGGCAACGGTAAGATCCACACAAGGAGGAAATGCCGGAACCGGTTTGTTAAGAAGAACGGACAATGCAACGTTGAGTTTACCAACATGGATGACAAACCACAGAGATACATTGCGGACATGTTCACTACGTGTGTGGACATCCGCTGGAGATATATGCTGCTGCTCTTCTCCCTTGCCTTTCTGGTGTCCTGGTTGTTGTTTGGTCTTATTTTTTGGCTCATAGCGCTTGTCCACGGAGATATCGAGAAGCCAGTCAAGGACGAAACATTCACCCCTTGCCTCCTCCAAGTGAATGGCTTCGTGGCCGCTTTCCTGTTCTCCATTGAGACACAGACCACGATAGGCTATGGGTTCCGGTGCGTGACAGAGGAGTGCCCGCTCGCTGTTTTCATGGTGGTCCTCCAGTCCATCGTGGGGTGTATCATAGACTCTTTTATGATTGGCGCCATCATGGCAAAAATGGCTAGGCCCAAGAAGAGGGCTGAAACTTTACTCTTCAGCCATCATGCGGTCATAGCCATGAGGGACGGCAAGCTTTGCCTGATGTGGAGAGTGGGGAACCTGCGGAAAAGCCACATTGTTGAGGCTCATGTCAGAGCTCAGCTAATTAAGTCCAGGATCACCGAAGAGGGGGAATACATCCCGCTTGACCAAATAGATATCGACGTTGGGTTCGACAAAGGCTTGGACCGTATTTTCTTAGTGTCTCCGCTCACCATCCTCCACGAGATCAACGAAGAGAGCCCTCTGTTTGGGATTAGCCGGCAGGATCTGGAAACGGACGACTTTGAAATCGTGGTTATCCTCGAGGGCATGGTGGAAGCTACCGCCATGACAACACAAGCCCGGAGCTCCTACTTGTCCAGCGAGATCTTGTGGGGCCACCGCTTTGAGCCCGTCTTGTTTGAGGAGAAATGCCAGTACAAAGTTGACTACTCGCACTTCCACAAGACGTACGAGGTCCCGTCGACCCCATGCTGCAGTGCCAAGGACCTGATGGAAAACAAATTCCTCCTCCCGAGCACCAACTCTTTCTGCTACGAGAACGAGCTTGCCTTCATGAGCCGCGATGAGGAGGAGGAGGAGGAGGAGGAGGACGATGACGACAGCAGAGGTTTGGACGATCCAGGCTCAGACAACCAGCCTGAATTTGAGACGCTGCAGGCCACTGTAGCTCTGGATCAAAGATCCTACAGAAGGGAGTCGGAAATATGACCCAGGGCCCCTGTAACTGCTTTCGAGGGTGTCTCCCCCCTCCCTGGTCTCTTTCCCTCCTCAACGAAACCCAACTCAAATTATGCAGAACAATGCAAGTGCCATAGGAATGCCTGAGAGCTAGAATGGTTTTTAGGGTGTTGTTTTTGTTGTGCGTTTTTTAAAAAAACAAAAAAAACCCAAGGTTTAATTGCAATAACCACTGGATGACATCGTCTGAGAAACCATAGCCTGCCTCAAAGTGTTGTGAACATCCAGTGTTAACAAAGCTGTTAAGAGAACATATTGAAGGACAGATTCAATATGGCGGCACCACAAGCTTAGAAACCCAACCATTGTGAGCTTGAGGCTCTGTGCAGGAGGAGTATCATCGCATCCAGAGTGATATGATCCAGGGCTCATCCCTCTTGTCCTGCAACTTTATCCCAGGGACAACAGTTCTTTAGCAATCAGTTGGAGCAGACGGCATTTCAGGTTTTATCTGGATTGCTGTTTGGTGTGGTTTAAAGCTAAAGAGTGGGTTTTCCCTGGGAAAGGTTTGGGGCAAGGGGGGAACTGCACAGACCCATGCTTGGGAAGTGTGGGTCAAGCGGAAAACTGCTTGGACCTGTGCTTTCTAAGCACAGGACAAGTGGAAATGTGGGCAAGCCCCTTGTCTGTATGCTCCCCGTTGAAAATGAGGGTATTATTTTTTTTAAAAAAAGCTAAGCACTATACAATTTCAAAAGGAGAAAATATTAGGAAGCAAAATCGTGTTGTTGTTTTTCAAAATATGAATGAACAAATTATATTATATTTAATATATGTAATATATACATGTACTGCCTGGAGATGTAATTCTGTTGCACTAGATCAGCACTTGAAGTCCTACAGCTCATAGTACACCTTTTTTGTTGAGGGGAAAGCAAGTGAGGTTACCGCATTTTTCCGTCTATAAGACGCCCCCATGTATAAGACACCCCCTATTTTGGGGGCAACAACCAATCGCCAGTCCACCCTCAGCACTATCTGTGTAAAAGACGTCCCCTAATTTGTGACATTTTTTTTTAGGGGAAAAAACCCTAATCTTATACATGGAAAAATATGGTATTTTTAATCTTTTCGTTTGACTTCCCACATGCAAAACTACTAACCAAAAAAAACATTATTTTTTAAAACAGTAAAAGCGATTGCTTTTTATTTATTTATTTATTTTTTATTTAAAACAAACTTTATTAGGTTTAAAAATTTTAATATTGCTTTTTAAAAGGGAACAAAGTGGTTGAAGCCCCAAGTCGACAAAAGCAACAAGGCTCTTTTCTCTCTCTCTCTCTCTCTCTCTCTTTCTTAAAAACAAAACAAAACACATTTCCATTCAGGAAAGGCTTTCCGTTTTCTTGCCCGGTGTCCTCAAAAATGGAGGGAGAAAATCCACACCCCCCCCCCAAAAAAAAATTGTAGAGAAGGACTACACATTACAGATTCGACATGGGAGTCCCAACCCTGTGGTTTATTCACCCTGTGTTGGTAATGCAGGGCTGGGGGAGATAGGTGCAGGGAGGAATCAACAAGGAGAAGCACTTAACCCTTCCTTGAGCTGCTCATTTCAAATGACCCAACCCTCTCCGTTCCCCCACCCTCCTCAGACAGGCCCTGAGACTGAAAGGAGGGCCAGGCTGAGGACAGCCACTCTCAGAGGGTCCTTTGGAAAGATCACTGGGGCACAGGAAAGATTAGACACTGCCCCCTCACTTACGAATTTCCTCCTATGGAAGGCATCGGGAAACTGTGGCCTTCCAGAGATATTGCCAGAATAATAATAATAATAATAATAATATTTATACCTCGGCCATCAGGCTGGGCCTCCCCAGCCACTCTGGGCAGCTCCCAACAGAATATTAAAAACACAATAAAACATCAATAGCACTCACAACATCCCTTGACCACTGGCCAAACTGGCTGGGGCTGATGGGGGCTACAGTCCAACTTTTGTAGGGCTGCAGATCTCCCCTCCCCCATTCTCATTATCATAGGAAATGTGGATGTGCAGAGGTAAAACGAGGTGCCACGCAGGGCCACCTCGTCCATTTGGGCTGGTGGCGCGGCGCACCAGGCCGCCAGGCCCCCAGGGGCGCCCCCGCGAGCCCGCTGGCATACCGGGCGCCCCCTCCCCAACCCGAACCCATGGGCGGGTGGGCACTCGCGCGCCGGCGGCACACCCCCGTCTTCGAGCGCAGCGAGCGGGGGGGAGTAGCCAGCGCTCTACCCCGGACGCCCCGGATGCATGGGGGTGCCGGAAGGATCAAGCCCACTGGCATACTGGCCACCCCCCTCCCCAACCCGCCCCCGCCCCCAAGGGCGGGCTGTCGGCTGGGCGCTCATGCGCCAGCGGCGCAGCCACTCCCACCGCTGCCGGTCCCAGGGGGGCTGTGAGCCGGCTGCCCTCGCCTCCTGTCCCGCGCCGCTCCAGTGCCACACCCCTCATCCCCTGCTCGCCCACCCCCCCTCCCGAGGGGCGGCAAGCGCGAGAGGGAGGCAGCAGAGAGGCGGTACGCCGGGGGCGCCGGAGGGATCACTGCGCCACGGCGACCAATCTCCTTAAGACAGCCCTGGTGCCACGCAGAGTAAGGTCACATCCACAACATACCGGTACATCTCAAGCACTCTTAGACCACTTTGAGCAATTCTGGCTTTCCCCAAAGAAACCTAGGAACTGTAGTTTGTTATGGCTGCTGGGAATTGTAGCTCGGCGAGGGACCTCCGGACAACTCTAAGCACCCTTTGCAACCCACTGTTCCCTGGGTTCTTTGGGGAGGGGGGAAACCATGGCTGGGTTAAGGCGGCATGAGAGTGCTTGAATTGTGTGCAGGTGTAGTTTATGTCTGTATTTTTTTTGGGGGGGGGGGGTTATTCCTCCTTCCAAATTAAGGAGCCCTCTCAAGCTGACAGTGAGCATGAAGGGAAGGGGGAAGTTTTTTTAAAAAAAAATATTAAGCCATTATGCAAAAATACATTACATTTGGGGAAATTGCTTTGTATAAGTGTCTATACTTGTATATTAGGAGAATACGTAATTTATATACTGATGTATTAGGAGAAAGTCCACCATAAAATGCTGGTGAACCTTCATGAGGACCTTAAAAAAAATTTTAAAAAGGAAAATAATGTGGAAATGTGGAGAACTAAACTTAAGAATGGAAAAATGAGAAACTGAAAAGAACCAAAACTGGTTGACTTGCCCATCCTTTTTCCTTGACCATTGTCCATTCTCTTGAGGCTGATAGGAGCTGTGGTCCAACAAAATCTGGAATCCCATAGATTCCCTGCCTCTGCATAAAAGTGAAGGAAATCCAGTAATTTTTTTGTTTCTCCTTACATTTATCTTGGGCCATGAGAGTGTGAGTGTGCATGGTACAATTTGGATTTTCTGCTTTCAGGTACCACACAATGTCCTGTTGGACCCCCTCTGCAATGCCCTCCATTAGAACATCCTCTGCCACAGAAAGATGCTCTGGTTTATTTGGTTTTTTTTAACAACAGCAGAGGATGACAAAACGGAACCAGATTGCTTCTCCTGACTACCCCAACTCTTTAGGCTCCAAAGGGGCTGTGCCTTAAAAGAGAGAAAGAGATTGCAATTGTTTTCTGTTCCCAAACCATGCTTCTTGGGTCTTGCACCAAAAGCCACACTGTGTAAATCTTTTCCTTTCTTCTCCCCCTCTGCCATATCTTCTTGCTACTTCCGAGTAACACTCTGTTCTTCTTGCCCAGTTGCGGTGGGTGTCACTTGTCCAGCCATCTGGATGAAGGCGTGTGACCGACCCACGGAGCGGATCATTAAGCAATAAATGCAATTCGCACGGCACACATTCCAAGCAAAAATATCGATCTCCCAAGTCCCCAACGTTATCTGTTATTGCAAAGCATGAGAGAGAGAGAGAGAGAGAGTGTGTGTGTGTCAGAGTCTCACCCTAGCTGAATTTGCCTGGGAGCAAAGGCTGGCAGGAGTTGAAGGACATAATATGTTCCCTGACAGCTTGCAGAGAGGAGGAGGTTGGCAGAGTTGTGGGGGGGGGGAGGGAAACCTGTCTAAAATTAGAATTTGGTCACTAAGGCCCTGGTGACTAAGGCTGCCAACTGATCAGAGAGGAAAAGCCAGTCTGGGCATGCTCCTTGGACCCTGGGCAACAACAGCTTGATCTGCAGAGATCAGCAGGTGGAAAGGTTTCTCTCAGAGAGGAGAGAGGCTTCATTGCCTGCAAAAGCCTGCACACCAAGCAACATTTGGAGGCGCAGAAGGAGGAAGGACTGGTGAAAGTAAAAATAAAAACTGGAAAGCCTAAATGTTGCATGCGCTATATAATGTTGTTGCAATGGCTCCCGAAAGCCTTAGGTTCCTGTCCAAGAACCTCAGGGCGCTGCAACTATGATTTAGCTAGGAGCGAGAGAAGTGGAGGGGCACCAAATTCTGGCGCCACTGAAATTTGAGACCCCCAAGTCCGCCGTTGCCTGTGCTTGGCTGTTGCAGAAACACGTGGGTTCCTTCAGAGTGCTGATATAATGCAACCCACTCCATCAGTAAGCGTTAGCGTTCCAGAGTCACTAATCCAGAATTTCCTTTCACTTGGTTCAACAGCTGGCACATTCATTAATGGGACTTGGGGTCAGGGATGTTGGGACCTTCCAGATGTTGCTGGACTCCAACTCCAGCTCCCATTATCCATAACTATCAGCCATGCTGGCTGCAGCTGATGGGAGTTGGGGTCCAAGAAGGGGCTCACAAGTGCCCCATCCCTGGCTCAGCTTACACTCTTTAAGGTTTGTTCTTAACGTAAGAATATGCATAATCACGACTCATTTAAGAGTGCGATGTTCATATAATAAAATATTTCCTCACTCTTTCCCCCTCCACATGTGTAGCAAACACACAAAGGTGAGAAGGACCACCTTCACCCATCATCACTGGCATAATAATAATAATAATAATAATAATAATAATAATAATAATAATATATTACTTATACCCCACCCATCTGGGTGGGTTTCCCCAGCCACTCTGGGCGGCTTAAAAAAATAAAATAAAAATATAGTGGTACCTCAACTTACGAAGATAATCCGTTCCGAAGGTGCCCTCGTAATTTGAAATCTTCGTAAGTCGAAGGAGCCATCTCGGAACGGGGAAAAAACTTCGTAAGTCGAAAAAACCACATTGAAAACCTCGTAAGTTGAGGTATCGTGCTGCTGCTTTCCCTTCGTAACTCAGAAATTTCAGAAGCGGCGGCCATTTTTTCACTTCCGGAATTGATTCGGAAGTCGAAAACATCGGAAGTCGAGTCGCTCGTAAGTCGAGGTACCACTGTACATTAAAACATCAATCATTAAAAACTTCCCTAAACAGGGCTGCCTTCAGATGTCTTCTAAAAGTCAGATAGTTGTTTATTTCCTTGACATCTGATGGGAGGACACCACTACCAAGAGGGCCCTCTGCCTGGTTCCCTGTAACTTTGCTTCTCGCAGCGAGGGAACCACCAGAAGGCCCTCGGCACTGGACCTCAGTGTCCAGACTGAACAATGGGAGTGGAGATGCTCCTTCAGGTATACTGGGCCAAGGCCATTTAGTGCTTTAAAGGTCAGCACCAACACTTTGACTTGTGCTCAGAAACGTACTGGGAGCCAATGTAGGTCTTTCAAGACTGGTGTTATGTGGTCTCAGCGGCCAGTCCCAGTCACCATCCCTTGTGTTCAGAAGAGCATCTGAAAAGGCTGGTTGAATTCACACAGGCATAAGTTTTCCATGTGATGAGAAAACATGGGGAGCCCTGAGCACATGGACTCCCTGAACATTGGCAGATTCATGTTACGAGTGGAGGAGGAATGAGTGAAGACACCTCAAAAGTTTGAGTTCAAGGTGGCATGCCCAATCGAGGCCAGGGAAAGGCATCAACCACACAGAATGTGAACTGATCCAATGCTTAGATATACATTCTCAGCACACCTATTCTGCAAACTTATACCAGTTTTGCACCAGTTTGCTTGTCACAGCTATGGATGGAGCAGGGTGCGAAATTCGATTCTGTTCATGTCTAAAAGCGAATCAACCTAATTTGCACTATCTGAAACAATACGCAAACGGAAGCACAGCCATCCTGGGATACTCTGACTTCTCCGTTTACGTCTTCCGAAACTGAAACTAAATAAATAGATAAATAAATTTTATAGGCTCAAGGAGGCTTACAATACAACGTTCAAAATCAACAACTGAACAGCAAAACGCATTAAAAGTTCAAACGAATTGACAGAGAAAAGGTGTGGCGTCTCCACTGAGGCTTAAATTTATGCACCAGGGATACATACAATGTCAACTTTCACCAGTTTTGCACCAGTTTGATTGCAGTAGCTGTTGGGGAGGGGAGAAACTCAATTTAGTTTGCATTTAAAGGCAAACCAACCAAATTTGCACTTTCCAAAACAATAGACAAACCAAAGCACGGTTGTCCCTTGAAATTTGCACTTCTAGGAATTTTGCAATGCAGTTTTTCAGCTAAGTAATGTTTAACCGCTGCCCCCAAAAAAAACCTTGGGAGTAAACTATACCTAAAAATGCATATATTGGTGGAAATAACACACAATTTTTTGGGGGGGGGGAACTGTGTTGCAAAAATGTGTAAATTAAGCAAAAATGTGTGCCCCAAAACATGTGTATTAGAAAAGATTCCCTGCTCCCAACAAATTGCAAACTGGTGTGGAAATGTGGAGAATTTAATTTAAGATTTGGAAAAAATGAGAAACTGAGAGAAACCAAAATCAATAGATTGGCCCATCCCTAGTCAAAGCTCCCTGGTCTCCCCCTTCCTGGAATCATCATTTTGTGCAGTTATAATGCATTCTCCATTTAAAAAATCTTTGATGCGTTGGTCCTGAACCAGGACCAGGATGGGCTACTGGAGGGGAAGCTGATAGGATGTCCTGCTTAGGTTGTTGCTCTCCAGCTCCCATCTGCCCCAGCCAGCATAGTCAATGGAGAGGGACGGTGGGAACTGCAGCCCCACAACACCAGGAGGGCATCACTTTGGCCATCCTTGAATTAATGATCAAAGGTGGGTCACAAGAACAGCCTGACAGCCATGCAGTAAAAAAAAATAATCAGGATTGGGAAATGCATTTTTCAGCTGAAGCAGGTGTGAAAAACCTTTGGTCCTCTATATGCTGCCGAACTACAAATCCCATCAGCCCAAGCAAGCATGGCCAGTGGCCAGGGATGATGGGAGTTATAGTTCAGGGCCAAGGGTTCCCCCACACCTCAGCTACAGGCTGGCCCTGAGTCTGAAAGGATTAAGACTACAGCCAAGTCTGCACACAGAGGACTACAGTTCCCAGAATTCCTTGAGGGCACGACCATTAAAGCCATTTAAGGAGCCTATGTATGTTCACTAGTGACAACCACACTAACTAGCTGAAGAACTGGAACTTACTTTGAAATCAATATAAATGGCTATATTCCCAATTAGTGCAGGTCTTAGTGCTGTTAAGTGTTCATGCAGTAGGAAGTGGTGAGTCCATGGTGGAATCTAGACACATATAAAAAACATTTATGAAAAATGATTTTATTTTTTAAAACGTTTTGAAAAATATATTGATTTTGCCATCACTCACCATCGCCATCTAGTGTCACATTTGTATAGTGCACTTTACAATGCACTTAAAACGTTTTATTTGCAGCTGTGTAGCTGAGTCCCATGTCTAACCAGTCTCCGTTTGTATATGTTAGGAAGGGCCATAGCTCAGTGACAGAGAATCTGTCTTACATGCAAGAAGGTCTCAGATTTAATCCCTGGCATCTCCATGTAGGTCTGGGAGAGACCTGAAATCCCAAGAAGGCGCTACCAATCAGTGTAGACAATACTGAGCTAGATGGACCAATGGCCTGGCTCAGTATAAGGTGCCATTTTGTGTCTCCTCTGATTCCTTTCGTATTGAGATTTATTTTGCTGCCCTCCCCTTGACCCAGCAGACCACTCTGAAACGCTGCTTGTTGAACAAAACAAAACAGGACAGGGTGAAAAGGAGATAGAATCAAAACCTATTTGTTGAGTGTATTATTTATTTTTTTATTTTTTAAAAAAACCAGCTTGTAAGATTGGTTGTTTTTTGGGTTGTTGTTTTTAAAAAAAAGAAAATAAGAAAGGGTGAAATGTTAACTGCTGCTTGGGTGGGTGCCGGGCGGAAGGGAAGGGGTTGTTCCTCTGGGAATTAATTTCTAAAATGTATATCACAGTAAATATTTGTAAAGAAGAAGAAAAGAATCTTTAAGTAAATTATTGCTTTTTAAACTATATGTTATATAATTGTACAGTCCGGTCTCAGAGACTAGAATAATATATACATATGTATTTTTTAAAAAATGACCCTGCTGCATAAATCAACCTGAAATTATTTGTAGGTAAAGCCATGCAGAGCTAGCAAATAGCAAGATATTTTTCCGTTCTCTCTCAGTCCTGCTCCATATTCTCCTCCCTTGGTAAATACCTAGCTCTGGAGAATAATGTTATATAAAATGTATAGCTCTAGAAACTGAATGTGCTGTTATATAATGTACAATAATAACAATAATAATATATATTTTTTGCCTACTTCCGAGTTTGACAGTGGATCATTTTCTCGATGCCGCCAGGGTACAAGCTAAGAATTAACCCAACAGTTTCTGTTTAAGAAGTTCAGAAAAAGCCTTTGAGTAAGTTACAGTTGCCACCTTTCTGCTGCCCACTCTGCTCCTGCGCCTTTAGAAGCGCAACATTTAAATTCTCCACACCAGGAAATGTTTACCTGCTCAATTTCTGCATTACTGAAGTGTTGTTGAAGACAGGACAGGAGCAAGACCAGCAGCAGAGGCTGGCACTGCCAGGCAGTTCGCAAACTTCACAATCAGGGAGGGGCGAGAAAAATTCGGCGTGGTTCAGCTTTTACCTAATTTGCACTTTCTGAAAGAATATGTGAATCGAAGCCCAGCTGTCCTTCGAAACCTGCACTTCTCTAACAAATGTATCCAATGCTGATTCTACTCAGAGTAGACCTGCTGAAGTTAATGGATATGCTTACTCTCCAGGTGGTGCAATGGGTCAGTGCATCTGGCTGTTAACCAGAAGGCTGGTGGTTTGAGTTCACCCAGGAAAAGTTTGGGACAGGATTCCTGCATTGCAGGGGGTTGGACTCGTTGACCCTCGGGGTCCCTACCAACTTTACAATTCTATGATTTTACGAACAACTTAGGTTGATTAATACTTCTCCTCGTGAGTGGACCCTAGCTGGGTAGAACCTGATATGCACAAAAAAATGCACGCCCTTGGAGAACGTGTGCATAAGAACTGATCTGTTTGTGAAAATATAACTAATAATATACATTGCTTATGGAGAAATTGCTTGTCAAAACAGGTAAGCCAAAAATACATAATAAAAAAGTGTATTTTAGGAGAAAGGTGCACTAAAATCCTGACGACTGCCACACTTTTAAAGGGGGCAAGCTCACTCATGGGATTCTCTTGCCCTATGGGTCTGCCACGCAGGCACTCCATTTGAGCAGGTGTGTCCCACCGATGAAGGCCCTACCTGGTACTTGGTGACAAGACCACCTTTCCCCCTCTGCCTCCAGCTCCGAGAGCCAGTGTGGTGTAGTGGTTAAGAGCGGTAGACTCGTAATCTGGAGAACCGGGTTCGCGTCTCCGCTCCTCCACATGCAGCTGCTGGGTGACCTTGGGCTAGTCACATTTCTCTGAAGTCTCTCAGCCCCACTCACCTCACAGAGTGTTTGTTGTGGGGGAGGAAGGGAAAGGAGAATGTTAGCCGCTTTGAGACTCCTTCGGGTAATGATAAAGCGGGATATCAAATCCAAACTCTTCTGTTCTTCTTCTTCTTCCAATGCCAACTCCTGTTCAGCCCCTCCGTTTGGCTGGGTGCCAGCTCCTTCTCCTTCCTCCTCAGCCTGGGAACACTCAAACCATGCCAGATCCTGACAACTGAGGGGCCCATAACAGTTTCCATTAGCCCAATGGTCAGGGGCAGTGGTGGCTTGTGTCCATTGGGGCTGGTGGGCCAAAAGACGAGAAGCCAACAGGAGGTGGAGTCAGAGCCAAGAACAGGTAGTCACAACAAGGTTGTGAGAAGGCAACGTCTTCTATTCCGCCCTGTATTTGCCACGTTGCACTGCATTTCTGTTCTACTGCGGCCC
Source organism: Lacerta agilis (assembly GCF_009819535.1). NCBI lineage: Eukaryota > Metazoa > Chordata > Lepidosauria > Squamata > Lacertidae > Lacerta > Lacerta agilis. The sequence goes on from NC_046324.1 coordinate 42,994,760, forward strand.
GTCTTCTGCCAAAACCAACATAATTCCTCTTGCCACCTGCTGCGGCGAAATCAGGTAACTGACGTTTTATACCTATTGTCATTACATCATTCCACCCCATTCATTTCAGCACAAAGGAAACACAAGGCAAATGGCTGGGAGGAGAAATGTAATAAATTGCATATGGCTCGTTGGATGGAAAGCAGCAGCAGCAACAACAACAACAACAACAACAGCAAACGCCAATAGTGCTCACTGGATTGAGTTCTTTTCCAGACATGGGACAAATAAACCAACATTGGCAATTTCTGTTCCCGTTTCCTTTTTCATCAAAATTTTCCAGCATCCCTAAGTCAGAGCCAATGACAGCCATTGTCTTTTGTACTTTGTCCCCACCCTCCTCCCAGCTGACTTCTACAAGGGAAATGTTAAAACTAAGGAGGAGAATCCTGGGAACTGTAGTTTGTTAAGGCTGAGGCCACAGAGGCCTTATTCACACTAAATGTTTAAAGCGGTTATGGCACACACAGAGACTCCAAATCCTGGCAACTATAGTTTGTTAAGAGTGCCAAGAATTGTTAGAACAATTACCCACCTGTAACAAGAATTGTTAGGAGACCCCTATTTCCCCTCACAGAGCTACAACTCCCAGAGTTCCCTGGGAAGAAGAATTGATTATTAAACCACTCTTGGAATTGTAGCTCTGTGGGGGGAAATGGGGAGAGGAGGGAGACCAAGAGGCAGAGATGAGTCCAGCTGGTGAAGAAGCATGGGTGTCTCCCCCTCCTGCTGCGACAAGCTCCCTTCCCCTCTGGTCTTCCAGGACCAGGAGAGGCATGAAGTGGGAGGAGCAAAGGCAGGCACACAGGCAAGTCTCAGATTACTTGGGGGAAAACCCTGGAAAGACTTCAGCAGCTGTGAGAAGGTGGGGATCTTCAGTCTCCCCAACTGCTCCATAGATGCAAGAAGAGTTGCTGTACTCATTAGCCCTGCCACTCCTGAGCAGATCTTGTTTTTCCTCCCAATAAAGAGTTAACTGCACTCACTCAGTGTGATTTACTGCTGGCTCGCCCCTGACAAAGAATCTGCAGAGGGAGGGGGAAGGTTTATAAGGAGGTGTGGGGAATTTTGTTTACTCATATGTGTGTCTTGAGTGGGACTGGAGCGTGATGTGTATTCCTTTGCTTGCTTGCTAGAATCCTTGATCTCTTCCTGCCTTTCTCCCCCAAGACTCTGACTCTCTTCCTTTCTTTGGATCCCCACCCCCCGCCCAGCGCATTCACTCCCCTCCCATTTATCAACCCCGAATGCTAAAAAGCACACTCCAAACCCTTTCCACATTATTTAAGTGTGTGTGTCTGTTACATTTGCAGTGCCTGTATGCTGAAGTGTATAGTCTTGGGAAAGTATTTGCCCAACATATTTTTGAAAATGTTGCATATTGTGTCTCAGTTTTAATTTACAGTTTTAACTGTTTTGCTTTGCTTTGCTTCTGGAAACAGACAGAGAACCATTTGGGAGGTGATATAAATGCAGTTAATAAATTAACCCCACCTACCTGGGAATTAGCTCCACTGAATACATTCAGATTTGCTCAGAGCATAGACAGCCACCAGGCCCAAGAGAAAAGCCCTGTTCATGTTGCTACCGCCCCTTGACCAGCTATTCTGTGTAGAACCAATGTTTAAAAATGCAAGTTTGGTTTTCCTTTGTGGTTCTCTACAATTATATGATTCTATGATTTCTCTTTCAAATTTTATTCTCACAACCCTAAGACATAGGCTGACAGTGAATAGCTCAAGGTCTCCTAGGAAGCTTCATAGATGAGGTATTATTATTATTATTATTATTATTATTATTATTATTATTATTACTGTGAGGACACAGCGGGACACACACCCCTAAACATTTTTTGAATCTTTGTGCTTTTGCCCATTCACTGTATTTATTTTTCTCAATTTAAACTATAAATTGGTGATTTTCTTGAGTCAAAATGAGAGTACCCCTAAATATTTTTTTTAAGAAAAAAAGCACTGATAATAATTTATTATTTATACTCCACCCATCTGACTGCGTTAACAAGCCACTCTGGGCAGCTCCCAACAGAATATTAAAAACACGATAAAACAGCAAACATTAGAAACTTCTCTAAACAGGGCTGCCTTCAGATGTCTTCTAAAAGTCAGATAGTTGTTTATTTCCTTGACATCTGATGGGAAGGTGTTCCACAGGGCTGGTGCCACCACAGAAAAGGCCTCTGCCTGGTTCCCTGTAACCTCACTTCTCGCAGGGAGGGAACTGCCAGAAGGCCCTTGAAGCTGGACCTCAGTGTCCAGGCTGAACGATGGGGGTGGAGACGCTCCTTCAGGTATACTGGGCCATGGCCGTTTAGGGCTTTAAAGGTCAGCACCAACACTTTGACTTGTGCTCGGAAACATACTGGGAGCCATTGTAGGTCTTTCAGGACCGATGTTATATGATCTTCTATGATTCTGTGAGTAGTGATTGCACCCTGGTCTTCTTCCACAGGGCTAAAAGACTAATCAATTCAGGCTCCAGTCCTAACTGGAAGCCATCAGCATGGAGTCTGGTGAACTTGCTTCTGAGCAAGGTACGGTTATTGTGACATTAACCCACTCTAGAAATCGTGACAGGGTCAAAAACTGCATGCAGTTTTAAACATGAAGTCTGGCACCTGCAGTCAGCAGACTGGTCAGGCACTGGCCGAGGAGCCCCAGGAGCTTATCATAGAATCATTGAATTCTAGAGAGGGACCACGAGGGTCATCTAGTCCAACCCCCTGCGATGCAGGAATTTTTTGCCCAATGTGGGGCTCGAACCCATGACCCTGGGAGCCTCAAGGGTCCCTCATCAACCTGAGCCAGCTATGCTGCCACCCTAATCCCGGACAGCCTTTTTAGCTCTGGCTTGGTAGCAGTGCTACATTTTATTGGGAGCCGGTGTAACTGTGAAGTTACACTAGGTGTCTGTATGCTGGGGTGGGGGAACACCCATCTGTAGTATTGTCCTGGGAGGGGGGGTCATGTAAACAAGCCTGATAGATACAGTATTAGCAATCTGGGTAGATTACCCTGTTTCTCATAAAATAAGACGTCCCTATAAAATAAGCCATGGCAGGATTTTCAAGCATTTACAAAATGTAAGACATACCCCGAAAATAAGCCGTAGTGCTGGGCGCAGTTCTGGAGGGCGCCAAGGAAGAGGCGAGGCTGCCCGCACCTTAAAGCCTCCTTCCTGCTGGAGGAGCCGCCCTCCAGCTGCTGCCCATCTTCTTTACCGCAGCGCCGCACCGAGCGGAACACACAGCAGCCTCGCCTCTGCCTGGCCCGGCCGAGGCCTGCCGGCTCGGTGCCCGGAACTAGCTGCTGCTGCAGCGCCAAGAGGGATGTGCAGCAGTGCCGCGCGCAGCGCCCCGAGCCAGCAGCCTCCCCTCCGCCTGGCCTGGCTGAGGCCTGCCAGCTCGGCGCCCGGAACCGACTGCTGCTGCAGCACCGCGTGGGATGCCGAGCAGCGCCGCGTGGAGCGCCCCGAGCCAGCGACCTCGCCTCCGCTTGGCTCGGCCGAGGTCTGTCGGCACAGCACCAACAACCGGCTGCTGCTGCAGCTGTGAGAGGAACGCCTAGCAGAGCCACGTGGAGCCCCAAGCCAGCGGGACCCAGCAGAGAACCCAAGAGGTTAAACTATTGGGATTGGGACTAAATTACTCCTCCCCCCCCCTAAAAATACTTGCCATTGTATTTGAATTTCCTTTGTGTTAAAAGGGGGGGGAAAGTTTAGCAAAGAACGTACATAAGCTGTGCAGTCTTGGCAGCCTGCACCCACATTTAGTACTTCTCATGGCTCTCACTTGGTCCGTTTATAAATCTGTGGTAATAAAAATAAGACATCCCCTGAAAATAAGCCATAGTGGGGGTTTTTGAGGGAAAATAAATATAAGACGGTGTCTTATTTTCGGAGAAACACGGTAGCAACCTCAGCATGGTAGCTGCTGCCTTGAACTGGCTCACATCATATTTTTTGGTTTAGCTCTAACCTGAAAGGGAAACATCAGTTGCTGCTGCTTGTGTGGGGCGAAAAGAAACTCTAGAGACAAACTGCCGCCTCCTCCCCTTATTACAGAATGTTTGCTTTCAGAACTGCTTCATGCCCCCTTAACCTTTCCAGAGTCCCTGCCTGCCTTGATCTTCAAGCCTTTCATAGGCATTTCATTCAAAGGCGCCTTCTTGCTCTTTAATAAGGCAGAAAAAACTCTTTTGTACATATTGTTACAAAAGTTGGGTGCTTCCCCCTCTCTCTGCCAAGTGGTGGCAGGAGTCCAGGGGGTTCCAGGCACTCACTCCAGGGTCTGTAATCCTTTAGATAATTAAGACACGGCGGAGACAGTCATGGCCAGGGTGGATAAAAATCAATGATATTTTTAAAAAAATATATATTAAAAATCAGATGTTTTTGATTTAAATTGGATTTTTTTTTATTTAAATCAGATTTTTTTGATTTAAATCGGGTTTTTTTAAAATAAAATGCTTTTTGGTGAAAATATATTACCATCCAAAGGTTATTCAATCATGAAATAAAGATTAGTTTTTTTAATTATGTAGAATAAGGCTGTATATTTTTATTTTTTTTGGTAAATAAATTCCATTAATCCATTCACAATGTCATTTATGCTCTTCCAGAGGTTTTTGTATGATTATTGGGCAGTTTCTCTGCCTACAAGATATTATCACAGATGCTTGGTTTACTTTTGCAGTTCTCAAAACTGAATTTGACTCAGCAGAGATCACATGCCTCTTCTTCACAGCAAAAAAATGTTATAACATGAACAGAGTTGAGAAAAAGACCTTAATCCTATTGTTCTACAAACCTATGAATACAGAATCAACCCCTTCAGTGTTAAGTTTCAAGAAGTTCAGTGAATAGAATAGAACAATATTTTTCTGATTGTTTGGAGTGGAATGGATCTAATAAATCTATTTAAATTGTTATTATTAAGGTGATGATTATTTTTCTCCTTCCTAAGTACAACAGAAAGGTTGTCCAAATATGAATAATTAACCTATTAAACTGGGGATAAAAAAACTAATATGAAAAGTTGTTATTCTAAAAGTTGTTATTCTAAAAATCTTCATCTACTTGCATATTAAAGTTACAGGTGGGTAGCCGTGTTGGTCTGCCATAGTCGAAACAAAATAGGAAATTATTTCCAGTAGCACCTTAGAGACCAACTGAGTTTGTTCTTGGTATGAGCTTTCGTGTCTGAAGAAGTGTGCATGCACACGAAAGCTCATACCAAGAACAAACTCAGTTGGTCTCTAAGGTGCTACTGGAAATAATTTCCTATTTTGCATATTAAAGTTATACCAGCAAGAATTAGTCTTTATGTAGAAAAGTGTGATTTAAATCAAGCCTTACTGACTAGTGATTTAAATCGTGATTTAAATCAGTTTGATTTAAATCAAATCCACCCTGGTCATGGCTTTAAGAAATATGGTTTATTTACCTATTTACACCTTCAATCTGCATGGAGGGAGTCCAGATCTTACAGCACGGTCATTTCAAGAGGAGCTTGTCCCCCACAGCAGTGCAGCCAGCCTTCAGCCAGCCTGCCCAAGATGGATCCCACACTTTTCGCTCCCTTCTTCCCAGCAACCCTTGCTAAAGACTCTCTATACCAGTCACCTCATGCCCAGTTACCTTGGCAGCCTTCCAAACCCCTGTCTCTGTTTACACCTCAAGGCAGGAGGACAGACAGTTCTCTTGCATTGCCAGTGGCCCTCAATTGTTTCTTATTGGCCCTAGCTTGGCCAGGTCGTTTGGCATAGGCTAGCCCAGGAATTATTCTGCAGCTTGTTTTCTCCCTTCATATCCCAAATAATCAAAATTCTATCATTTATTAATTTCTAGGGTCTTTCGGGGGGAGGCAAGGCTCCAAATCTATAACAAGATTAACCCCACCCCACCCCACCCTAGTTCTCTCCCCAAGCTGAAAGACCAAACAAGATTCATTTCCCCCCATATTTTCCTAGGACTTCGGGAAGAGGCAATCTGAGCCAGGTTGGGAAGCAGTTGTTGGAAAGGCTAGTGCATATTTTCAGAACCAGTTGTGCAATCATCACATTAAATAACTGGTGTAAAATGGCCCTCCTGAGATTTGGCTCGTAGTAGGACGAAGGGTCGGTTCAGCAAGGGCTGAGGGAGAAATTCAGTGCAGTTTGCGTTTAAAGGCAAACCTACCTAATTTGTACTTCCCCAAACGATACGTGAACTTGAAACACTGCTGTCTTTTGAAATTCACGCTTTTCCCAATTTTGCAGTGCAGTTCGCCTGTCGTGTGTACAGAAATGCATGTAGCAGGGCAAAGTACACATAAAAATATATGTGTGTGTGTGTGTGTGTTTTGTAAATAATAAACTGCTCCTTTTCCCTTATGGGGTATCTACCCTGTTTCTCATAAAATAAGACGTCCCTATAAAATAAGCCATGGCAGGATTTTCAAGCATTTACAAAATGTAAGACATACCCCGAAAATAAGCCGTAGTGCTGGGTGCAGTTCTGGGGGGCGCCAAGGAAGAGGCGAGGCTGCCCGCACCTTAAAGCCTCCTTCCTGCCAGCTCGGCGCCTGGAACCGGCTGCTGCTGCAGCGTCGAGCATAACGCCCGGCAGCGCTGCGCGGAGCGCCATGAGCCAGTGGCCTCGCCTCCGCCTGCCGGCTCGGCGCCCGAAACCAGCTGCTGCAGTGCTGAGCGTAATGCCCGGCAGCGCCACGTGGAGCGCCCCGAGTCAGCGGCCTCGCCTCCGCCTGCCAGCTCGGCGCCCGGAACCCGCTGCTCCTGCAGCGCCGAGTGGAACACCCGGCAGCGCTGTGTGGAGCACCCCGAGCCAGCAGCCTCGCCTCCGCTTGGCTCGGCCGAGGTCTGCCGGCACGGCACCAACAACCGGCTGCTGCTGCTGCAGCTGTGAGAGGGACGCCTAGCAGCGCCACGTGGAGCCCCGAGCCAACGGGACCCAGCAGAGAACCCAAGAGGTTAAACTATTGGGATTGGGACTAAATTACTCCTCCCCCCCCCAAAAAAAATACTTGCCATTGTATTTGAATTTCCTTTGTGTTAAAAGAAGAAAAAAAGTTTAGCAAAGAACATACATAAGCTGTGCAGTCTTGGCAGCCTGCACCCACATTTAGTACTTCTCATGGCTCTCACTTGGTCCGTTTATAAATCTGTGGTAATAAAAATAAGACATCCCCTGAAAATAAGCCATAGTGGGGGTTTTTGAGGGAAAATAAATATAAGACGGTGTCTTATTTTCGGAGAAACACGGTAAGAGCCCGTATAGAGTCCTTAAGTGGGTTCCCTATCGGTAGGAGAAAATAACAGAGGCCAACCAGAGAATATTGAGAAGTAAAGCAGCTAGTAAGCCTGATCTTTATTAAACTGTTGCAACTGGGTCCTCACTCACCACAAGCAGGAGGGAGGAGAGAACCCAGAACAATGGTGTGCAAGCCCTTATATAGACTTTTGAAATTGCCCACCCTGTAGCCCAAGACCACCACCCCAAAACATCATACATACATCACAGGAGGAGGACAGTCTACAGAAGAAATCCTGATTGTCAGAATATCTGTCATTGATTGCCATTCTTTTGTAATGGTTAATACTTTTAATTCCTGAATCCAGGTCACAGGATCACCCTATTCATACACAAAAATGTCCTTAAGACAGGATTTGTAAGCAAAAAGACAAAGGGAAGCCTTGCCCCATTTCCTCCCTCCTTGCAGAGAAATATATTGAGGTCAATTTGGGAAAGTAAAAATGGTTTCAGGATTGCTCTCCTGTACTATTTCAGACACATGGTTTATATCAGGGGTCAGCAAACTTTTTCAGCAGGGGGCCGGTCCACTGTCCCTCAGACCTTGTGGGGGGCCGGACTGTATTTTTTGGGGCTGGGGGATGAATGAATTCCTATGCCCCACAAATAATCCAGAGATGCATTGTAAATAAAAGCACACATTCTACTCATGTAAAAACACGCTGTTTCCCAAAATGTCTGCGGGCCAGATTTAGAAGGCGATTGGGTCATATCCGCCCCCACCCCCGGGCCTTAGTTTGCCTACCCCCTGGTTTATAAAGAAGAAGAAGAAGAAGAAGAAGAAGAAGAAGAAGAAGAAGAAGAAGAAGAGGAGGAGGAGGAGTTTGGATTTGATATCCCGCTTTATCACTACCCTAAGGAGTCTCAAAGTGGCTAACAATCTGCTTCCCTTCCTCCTCCACAACAATACTTATGTATGTGTTTGCATTGTACATTTATGAACGTTTATTTTATATTTAGGACATTAGAATTCTTATAACAATACAAAAGGGTATACTATTAAGGAACATTGCTTGTAGAGGTGTGTATATTAGGCGAAATTACCCACAAAATTAGAAGAAAATAGCATTCGGATACTGATGAGTTTTCATGAGGACTTGCATACTGATGCGGAAACATGAAGAACTGAATGCATGGCTGGAAGAAACAAGAAACTGGGAGAAACTGGGAGATGCATCCATCCCTGTCTCCCACCATCCTTCTTCCTTGTAGCCATTCTCTCCTTGCCTGTCCCTTCTTCTTACACTCCTCCCTCCCTTCCTTTCCTAGACCCGCTTTTCGCTGCTCTGTTTGCAATGCCTTCTGGGAAGGCCTTGTTCTTTGAGGTTGTCTGCTTCTACCCTAGGGTACGATACCACTGGGAAGTGAATGGGTTGCTCACGCGAGGTAACCATAGTAACACATCATCAGCTTCTCCACAGCTTCTAATGCCAATTTTGTTTTTTCTGCCAGCATTAAGGGAGAACATCTTTCTTTCTTTTTCTACACTTCCCCCCGCCCCGCCCCCTTCAACTGCATTGAATGCAGGCATATTTTTATGGGTCTGCGAAGTAGTCTTACTTTCTTCCTCTTCATCTCCTCCAAGGTAAAAATTCCTTTGCTAATACACTGGGGTACTTAACAGGAGACCAACTGTTGGGGTCTTTTTTATTTTAATTAAATTTTTATTAGGTTTAACCAAATATAACATATACATCAACAAAAACATAAACATAAACAAACAAACAAACAATTAAAACAATAATACAAAATAAACACTTAAATCTTAATACAACTATCTTATTTTCTTATCATTGTGGGTTGACTTCCTCACGTCCTCTCTTCCTGCGTTCCTTGAATATCATCTTTAGTCATTTCTTTACATTATTAAAATCATCTTTTTGTTAATTAACCTTAACATCTCTACTTATCTAATATCCTTATCATTTATTCAAACAGTTATAAACCTTAAGTCTATCTTCTAAATCTACACCCTAATGTATCTTTCAGTTTACATCTAATCTTTAATCTTACAATGATCTTTTAAATACATTTTAAATTTCTTCCAATCTTCTTCCACTGCGTCGTCCCTCTGGTCACGAAGTTTCCTGGTCAGTTCAGCAAGCTCCATATAGTCCATCATTTTCATCTGCCATTCCAACTGTTGGGATCTTAAACTGAGGGAATGTCAGTTTTAATTCTCTTGTTCCACCTTAATTTGTGGCAGAGGAATGAAACGCAGAATTTCCTTTAGGTTTGGTAGTAAAGAGATTCTGTGAGGTTAAAAACCTCAAATGACATATTAAGATTTAGTGTCAGGAGTATAACGTATTCCTGGACACAGCAGAGTTAACCGCAGACTTTTCTGGAAGCTTCTGGCTGTTGTGTAATTAACTGGACAGCACAACTCAGGAACTCAGCAACTCACTGGATAACTATATACAGTATTTATTCAAGCAACTAGTATCCACAAGTTACTATGTACAGACTTTACAAATAAAAGAAACAAAACATAAAATCTTTCCTCTCTGTCTCTCTCTCTACACTGACCACCTACACCTAACACAACCACACAAGCTCTCACACAGAGCTCACTCTTTAGGAACTCATTGACCAATCACAGGTCATTGCTAAGGGTCTAGAGAGAGAGCAGATCTGGGCTTTCTGCCAACTGGTAATTGCTTGAAGATAGACAGCTGAATTTCTGCACGTAGGCAATTTGAAATCTCTAACAATTTTCTGTTTAAAACCTCTTAAGAGCACAGAGGCACAGGAAATTGCCTTAGGTAAAGGCAGTGCGTTTTTTCATGTGGGGGGGGGAGACACGCAGGGGTACACATACCCAGTGGCGGAGCTTCATGCTCCGGCACCGGGGGCGGAGAGCAGACAGGGGTGGGGCTGGTGCACATCCCGGGGGCATGGCGCGCTGCCCAAAGGGGTGTGGTGCGTGTCCTGGGGTGGGGCACCCAGTGCAGGCAGGGGACAGCCATGATGGAAACCCACCGGGATCCTGCAGCCAATTGGAAGCCGCAGAAGCCGTGCCAGACGTTCGGCTTCCAAAGGATGTTCGCAAACCGGAGCCCTCACTTCCGGGTTTGAGGCGTTCGGGAGCCAAAACATACGAGTGCCAAAGCATTCAGCTTCCAAGGTACGACTGTATTTGGGCTTCTGTGTTAGAGTCCTCTGAGTCAGAGAGTGGCAATGTAGCAACCTTGAGTTGGTAGTATTAGTATTAGTGTTAGTATTAAAATAATCTGGCTTGAGACAGTTTCTCTGCAGGAAGATAAATGGAACTGTTTCCTTCTCTTACTTTCCGTACGTGACGTGCCGGGACTTTGCTGCAGCGACTCTGGAGAGAACATGTCTCCATCTCTTAGGTCATGTGGCAGAGCCTTTAAGTTATTCCATTTCCTATCGGGGAAAGACCAGAATGTCAATGGAGGAGTTATTTATGTTGGCAAATGCATGTCGGCACACGAACTGCCTGGCTCTTTGGCCCAAATCTTTTATTAATGGGTGCATTTGTATTTGCAAATGCCTGTTGAGCACTTCTGTATGGAACCACGTCCTTTGCCAATGCATTTTTCAGCGGTTAACTAAGTAATCGATACGAAGGCTGCACGGAGCAAGCTGAGGCAGATAGGGGCGTTTTCAGAAATTATACCGAAAGCTCCATTAACTTCTTTTACATGGCTTGTAAGAAAGTGGGAATGACTTCTGGGCTGTTCTGGGTGACCAGGAATCCACTTTGTCACTGTTGGTTTTTAAATAGTTCGGGGACTGATCTAGTTGGCCACTTACAAAGACTAGGGATGGGTGGATCTGGCAATCTCAGTTTCTCATTTTTCCTTTTTAAATTTTTATTTATTCATTTTATAAGAAAAATACACACAAAAATTTCTTATACAGGTAACATTTTAACCTTAACATCTTAGGGTGGCTTCCCCCGATCTCCTACTGCTGGATTTCATTGACAAACTTCCTTGACAGTTTCTTAACTTTATTTACCCTCTATCATCTTTATTATATCTTAATCTCCTAAACACCCCATTTTTGCCCACTTGACCACTTCAATCTGTGGAATGGGCACTATTGCAGCGGCCACACAACATTCCACAGTTGTGGGAAATTGGTCTGTTCGTGTGGCAGCACCTGCACTTTTTGAAACTCCCTGCTTAAAACAAGCCTATTCAGACATGCGGATGTTGACGTAATATTTCCCATTGTTAATTTTAATTATCTTTCAACGTTTTAAACTGCTTTGAACTGCTCTTATTGGAAATTTTAACATTTCTTGTAAACCTCTTAGAAGTATTTACTACCCTCAAGCGACGTACAAAGCTTGTTAAATAAATGACATTAAATAAAGCCCTCCCCACTGAAGCCCTCTCTGGGAGGGTTGTAAGTTAGGGAAAGGCATGTCCATCCATCCTATGTCTCTCAGCTGCTCCTAGGTGTGCACACAATGAGAGAGTTGCTGCAACAGAAAGGCCCCGCCCTCTGCTTATGTATCTCCCCTGTCTGAGCTGCACACAAGCAGGCAAAGACTGTGCCTGCCTGTAACCTTCTGCTCCTCCCTCTTCAGTCCTCTCCTTGTCCTGGGAGACCATGCAACAGGAGAGGTGGGGACAGGAGGAGGAGGAGGAGTGGAAGCCCTTGATTCCATACCAGCCTGACCTCTTTCCCCCTCCTCCTGCACCTGTTCTTCACTCTCCAATCCTGCAGCTTCTCCTGCCTCTGACTCCTGTCTCCGGGCTATTACAACCTCCCCCCAGATCACCGAACCCTTCTTCCAAGTCAGTCTCCAACCCCACTTCTCCCAGTGCCCACTCATCATTGGACATGTATACCTGAAGGAGCGTCTCTGCCCCCATTGTTCATCCCAGACACTGGCAGTTCCCTCGTTGAGAGCTGTGAAGCTGCAGGGAACCAGGCAGAGGGCCTTCTCAGTGGTGGCGCCTGCCCTTCCATCAGATGTCAGAGAAATAAACAACTATATGACTTTCAGAAGACATCTGAAGGCAGCCCTGTATAGGGAAGTTTTTAATGTCTTAAGTCTCTTTTTATATTCTGTTGGAAGCTGCCCAGAGTGCCTGGGGCAACCTAGTCAGGTGGGCTGGGTACAAGTAATAAATTATATCATCATCAGTCTCCAGTCACAACTCCTCAGTGTCTAGCCAGACCCACTCCCCTGCCTGCCTGCCCCCTAACTTTTCCCCCAATTAGGTTGAAAGTTCTCTGCAGACAACTCTCAGCCCAGCATGTACCAAGCCAGGAAGCAGAAAGGAAGTGGTCTGATTTCAGCAGCTGGCTATGGAGGGCATCTGGTTGTTCCAAGAAGCAGAGTTCTCTGTCCATGGTCCTGGCTTCAGAGCCAGCTGATGATGGAAATATCACCCAAGCAAATATGCAAAGGGAGAAGCACAGGGGGCTTCTCCAGATGACCTGCTAAGTGAGGATTCATCCTGATTTCCGGTCACAAAGGTTATGTGGAGGGTGAACATCATCTGGTCTTCACCATAGCTGTCAACCCTCCCTGCTGTTTCCCAATGCTATAATAAGGGAATTTCCCGCAAAAAAAGGGAAAGGTTGACAGCTATGGTCTTCATTGAGGATTTGTTCTGATTTGTTTACAGGGACGTTACATGGCAATAATCACTCATCCTGATTTGTTTATATGTTTTCCCATTAATCATTTGTTCACCCCATGCTTTTCAGTGTATATCCCTGTTGCTTTCATAAATGCAAATAACCTGCTTTTTTAAAATAAAAAAATGGATGTGTTGCACCATGATGATAGAGCACTTTAATCGCTTGGGGGTACTGCTGGATCCTTTGCTGCCGCTTGAGGCTCAGGTGACTCCGGTGGCACGGAGTGCCTTCCGATAGCTTTGGCTGGTGGCCCAGCTACACCCCTATCTGGACAAGGATAGCCTAACTTCTGTTGCCTATGCTCTGGTAACATTTAGGTTAGATTACTGCAACATGATGTATTAGATTACTTAGATTGCAGTTAGATTACTGCAATTGAGGAGTTGTGACTGGAGACTGATGATGATATAATTTATGTGGGGCTGCCTCTGAAGAAGGTTCAGAAATTTCAGCTGGTGTAGAATTCAGCGGCCTGGTTGCTCTCCTCTAGATCCTTTTCACATGTGCCACTAGTTCCTCCTGCCTGAGTGTAGAATCTTACATTTGTCCCTATTGAAATTCATTCTGTTAGTTTGGCCCCTGTTCTTCAATCTGATAAGGTCATATTGAATCCCGATTCTGTCTTCAGTGGCATTGGCTACCCCACCCAGTTTAGTGAGTAAATTTGATGAGCATCCCCTCAATTTCTTTGTCCAAGTCGCTCATAAAGACGTTGAACAGGCCAAGGACAGAACCCTGTTGCTTGTCGCTTTTTTCCAGGATGATGAGGAACCATTAATGAAAACTCTTTGGTTTCAGTCAGTCAGCCAGCTACAAATCCACCTAACAGTTTCCTCATCCAGCCCACATTTTATCAACTTCTCTCCAAGAATATCATGGGGGACTTTGTCAAAAGCCTTACTGAAATCGATATACACTATGTCCATAGCATTCCCCTGATACAGCAAGCTTGTAACTCTATGAGAGAGAGAGAGAGAGAGAGAGAGAGAGAGAGAGAGAGAGAGAGAGAGAGAGATTTGTCTGGCATGACTTGTTTTTGAGAAGCCCAGGCTGCTTCTTAGTAATCACAACATCCTTTTCTAAGTGCTCACAGAGTGACTGTCTAATCATCTTTTCTAGGACCTTTCCTGATATTGACGTCAAACTGACCGGTCAATAGTTCCCTGGATCTCATATTTTTCCTTGATAGATAGATATATTTCAAAACTTTATTTTCTGAACAGCTCTTGTTTCTAAGTCTATTGTGTTTTTGACATATAACATTCAGTTTTGTAACTATAAATATATTTAAATTATATCTTTTCCTGATATCCTAACTGGCATTACTTGTTTGCCAACTGCTTGGAAGTTGTGCGGTGCGGGATCAGCCAGCGAAATAGTTGAAAAGGGAACTCCTAATAAATGTTCAAAGTCACACAGGGGGTGGGGTGGGACATAATATTTTCAAGTGGGATCTGCACATGCTCTCTCTTAGGACACTCCATTCCATTTGCCCTCCCTCTTGTTTTCCCCACTCCAAGAGTCGTTCAGCTTTCCATGATCAGTGAGCATGCTCTGTGTCTGTTGGGCTGTGCCTGAGGTTTGTAGAGACCCCGTCTGCACGGTACATTTAAAGCACTATCATACCACTTTAAACAGTCATGGCTTTCCCCAAAGAATCCTGGGAATGGTAGTTTGTGAAGGGAACTGAGAGCTGTTAGGAGGCCCCTCTTCCCTTCCCTGGGCTACAATTCTCAGAGTCGTTTAACAATAAATCCCTCTTCCCAGGGAACTCTGGGAACTGCAGTTCTGTGAGGGGAATGACAACTCTCAACATCCTTGGTTTGAGTATAATAAAGGTAAAGGTAAAGAGAACCCTGACCATTAGGTCCAGTTGCGGATGACTCTGGGGTTGCGGCGCTCATCTCGCTTTACTGGCCAAGGGAGCCGGCGTACAGCTTCCAGGTCATGTTGCCAGCATGACTAAGCCGCTTCTGGTGAACCAGAGCAGCGCACGGGAAACGCCGTTTACCTTCCCACCGGAGCAGTACCTATTTATCTACTTGCACTTTGGTGTGCTTTCGAACTGCTAGGTTGGCAGGAGCAGGGACCGAGCAACGGGAGCTCACCCCATCATGGGGATTCGAACCGCTGAGCTTCTGATCAGCAAGCCCTAGGCTCTGTGGTTTAACCCACAGCGCCACCCGCATCCTGTATAATACACAGCAGCAATTGATATTTAGAGGAAACCATGGAAGGGCGGAAGGGAAGTCAATGGTTAACATACTGTTTATTATTAATGTGTGAACAATTGTATTGTTGGAAAATTATAAAGATTAAAAAAGAAAAGAAAACACACACACACACACACACGACTCTCAACACCCTTTACAAACAACAGTTCCCGCGAGAAAGGCGTAACTGTTTTAAAGTGGTATAATACCACTTCAAATGTACAATGCAGATGGGGACTAAAGTAAGATTCAGTTATGGTGAAAGCTACATCTCGTCCTTTGCCTCAGGCAGCAAAATGCCTTGGGCTGGCCCTGACCACGCTCATTTCTGAGCATCAGACATAGAGGGAACGATAGTCAATTTGACTCTGGGGATTATACCTGTAGTACTCCAGACTGACCAGCCTCCATTTTATTTATTGATTTTTTAAAATCAGAATATCTGCACCGGAAATCCAGCTCAGAGACAAACCAATCATGCAAACCATCTGCTTGGGCCAGACAGATAATGCCACTTTCATTGTTTCCATAAGCTGGTAAGCAGCTTTTTTTAACAAGACGAAACCTTTCGGCTGGGAAATTTTGATGTAGGCGGCCTTCATATCCTGTTCCGGCTGGCTAGATGTTGATTTACGCATTATGCAGAGCCGAGATTGTTGAATTATGAAATAAGCCATTTTATATTTTGCGTATGTGCGTTTTGGGGGGCATTGGGCGGACACGAAGTGTTGTGTTTTTCGGATGAGAACGGATCGGCTTTTACAATACCGGACACCAAAGAATGACTCGAGCAAATTAGGTCAGTTCAAGGCCATCATTATTTATTTTATTATAATAACATTTATGAGCCACATCCCGCAAAATACTAGGGCACTATGCAGCAACATACAAAAAAAAAAAAAAACCCTCCAAAATGATACAGAACAATCATTGAATTGACCAGCTGCTCAAGGGACCTTTTAGACAACGGGCCCAGGCCATCCTATACTTTTAAACCACACTGAAAGCACACACGCACCACAAGAATCCTGGGAACTGTAGTTTGTTAAGGGTGCTGGAAATCGTAGCTCTGTGACAAGTAAATTACAGTTCCCATAATTCTTTGGGGGCAGCTATGCAGTTTCAAACGATGGGTGGATGTAACATATAAACACACGAAGATGCTCCCAGAAGCACATGCTTAACAAAAAATACAGCCAGCCCTCAGGGCAGTGGGTGTTAGAGGACTCTGTGGTAGGAGACAGGCCTGGAAGAGTGCCAGCAGGTGTCTAGTGTTGTCTTTGCCTGCCTCTTGTTGGAAGTGCAACAGCAGGGATCATTCAGTTTGCAACTTAAGGGGTTAAATCTATTCTCCGTGTTAGTCTATTACCCAAGCATTGTGTGTGGAGGTGTTACTTAGCAACCTGCCAAAGTGGCATGATATTTGCTGAGGTATCATGGGCTCTGATTGGCTGTGTAGTTCTGAGGGAGTTTTGTAGCTCTATGATGCGTCGAATGTCTCTCTGCAAGGCCCAAAGGAAGAAAGGCAAAGCCTTTCTCCTCAAATTATATAGTTTTTGTTCACTTCTTCTCAGTAATGTGTTATCATGATTTTTCTTCACTGGACTCTTCCTGCATTATTTAAACTGGGTTTGCTAACATGTTCAAGGGGCCTGTTCTGTGTAGGAGAGGCATCCCAGCCAGATGGGCGGGGTATAAATAATAAAATTATTTTCTGAGCAGTTATGTACTGAGACTTTTAATGGCTGCCAAAGGAAGGCACCTGTGGGCACCAGGTTGGGAACCCCTGGGGGAAGAGAAGGCAATGTGTTCAAGGTCAGCCAGTGAGCTCAACAGCCAAGCAGGGACCCCCAAATCTCTCCACTCCCAGACCAGTATTAGAATAACTACGCCACACTGGCTGTCATTGGTCACCAGCTCTATTGACCGCAGTGCAGGGGTAGTTTGGATGAAGCCCGTTGATTTCTGTGCTGGATGGCGACCTCTCAATTTCCCTCCACCCACCAGAGATTCCTCTTGTCTATCAGCAGGAAGCAATCCGGTTTTAATTTCCCAGTAGGGCCGCAGTGATGAGAGATAATTTTGGAGCCAATAAAGCCCTAAGAATCTACAGGCGTTTCAACAAGGCTTGTCCCTGCCAGGAATCCCAAGCCCTTCCTGTGCCCTTGGCAGGGCACCAGAGTCCAGAGAGCAAGCCCAGGCCTTCTAACAAGGAGTGGGCAGTTCTTTAGGCACTTATTTTTTTAAAAAAAATTTTTTTATTATTATTTTCACATTAAACAACAAAAACACAATACATACACAAATACACAATAAAGAAAACATAATAAACACATCAAACAGAAACAACTAAAAACAAAAGAAAACTTATACATACCTACATAAACAGGAACCATATACTATCATTATTTAAATCTAGTTTCTATCTTCTTTGAGGGGGGACTTCCCCCGCTCCCTCAACTGCGTTCAATATCAATATACTTTAGTAACTTTGTATCTTTTTTCATAACATTAACCACTCTTCTTAATGATCTTTAAGACATTAATTAGTCAAATATAATTCATTACTTAGTCTACATATCCTAAAACATTCTCAAACATTTAAATCGTTCTTAACAATACTTCTTGTATACAATTTTATCTAACATCAACTAGCTAAGCCAATTCACCATGCTAATTCTGCTCAAATATCCAATTTTACACGATTTTTTAAATAGTCCTTAAATTTCTTCCAGTCCTGCTGCACCTTCTCCTCCCTCTGGTCTCGGAGTCTCGCAGTCAGTTCAGCAAGTTCCATAAAGTCCATTAACTTCATCTGCCATTCTTCCACTGTCGGGATCTCTTCGCCTTTCCAGTTTCTTGCAAGTAAAATTCTAGCAGCTGTTGTGGCATACATAAAAAACACTCTATCCTGACTGGGTATCTCCTGATTGGTCATGCTCAAAAGGCAGGCCTCTGGTTTCTTACTAAAGGTAATTTTCATTACCTTCTTGAGTTTATTATAAATCTTCTCCCAGAAAGCCTTAACCTTTGGGCATGTCCACCACATATGATAAAAGGTACCTTCCGCAGTTTTACATTTCCAACACACATTACTTGTAACATGATATATTTTAGCTATCTTCACTGGTGTCAAATACCACCTATATATCATTTTCATAATATTTTCTCTTAATACATTACAAGCCGTAAATTTGATACCTTCCTTCCATAACCTCTCCCAGTCACCCATCATAATATTGTGTCCCACATCTTTTGCCCAATCTATCATTGCAGATTTAACCAGTTCATCTTTTGTATGCCACTCTAGCAACAAATTATACATCCTGGAAAGGTTTTTAGAGTTCGGTTCAATTAGCTCTGTTTCCAGCTTTGATTTTTCTATTTGAAAACCAATCTTTTTGTCTAATCTAAAAGTTTCAAAAATTTGATGATACTGCAGCCAGTCGGTGACTTCTTCTTTCATTTGATCGTAACTTTTAGGCACTTAAACTGCGCTTCTTTAGGTGCAAGTTTGCACTTCAATCACTACACCAGCTGCAATGCATTGACTCAGAAGTAAGGGCATCAGATTTCATAAGTGTGTGTATAAGAAGCTTTCACCAACCTACTGCCTTCCAGATGTTTTGGACTACAATTCCCATCAGCCCTTGGCTGAAGAGAGTTGTTCAAAACTTCTAGATGACAGCAGGTTAGCAATGGCTGGTGTGCAGGATTGCATAGGAAGATGCATTGTCTAAATCAAACTATTGCTCTGTTTAGCTCAGCGTTGTCTTCACTGGTTGCTTTCCAGGGGATTCATACCAGGATGTGCAATTCTTTCATTCTCTCCCCGTTTCTCATTTTTCCAGCCTTAACCTCAGGCCTCCACATTTCTGCATCCGTGTGGGATAAATATTTTTCAAATGGTCCATAGCTCAGTGGTAGAACATCTGTCTCCCAGGTTCAATCCCTGGCATCTCCAGGTAGGACTGGGAGAGATTCCTGCGCAAAACCCTGTAGAAACAGTGAGCTAATCATAGAGTTGGAAGGGATCCCATGGATCATCTAGTCCAACCCCTTGCAATGCAGGAATATGCAGCTTGTCCCATGCAAGCATCGAACCTGCAACCTTGGCATTATCAGCACCATGCCGTAACCAACCGAGCTATCCATGCACTGATGGGCTGATTCAGCATTAAAGCAAGCTCCATACGTCCCCATCACAAAATTTGGACAATTGCAAATTTTGAAAGGTGGTTGCATTTTGGAGGGCATATTGTTTGAGAAAGTGCAGGCGAGGTAGATTCTCATTGAAAGCTGAACCAACCCAATGCATCCTCCAACCCTAGCGGGGGTGGGGGGGGAGCAGGGTCAGGAGGAAATGTCAGCTTTGCCAGGCACCTGTTGGAAGTATCCAACGACCCTTGGATATGCAAAACTGGAGCAGGTGAACATTTCCTGGCATGGAGATTTTGGGCTGCTAAAGGCACAGAGGGCAGTCGGGAGAATAGGCAAAGCAGGACGAGATGGGCAAAAAGCCTGACGCGATGCGAGGCAGCTTTCAGTGAACTCAGAATACTCCATCACTCCGTGGCCTCTTTCCTATTCCCTTCCACACCCACAGGAAACTGGCGCGTTCTCAGAGCATCTGTTTCTAGCCATGTCTTTGCTTTAGGGACTATCGAAAAATGCTGAGTCTACAGAAGGTCTCACTCTCAGGGCCTCTTTCCAAAGCGCCTTTCATGCTACATTAGCCTGCCCTGAAGCTGGTTCCGTTCCAATAAGGTCCGGAAGGAGGTGTGACGAGGGAGGGGCTTTGCGTCACATGGACAACAGCCTGACTTCCAGAGCCCATATGGAGAGAGCAGGGGCGTCACCTGTCCGAACAGGGAAAGAGCCCTCAATTTAAATGCTGCCTGCTCATCTTGCCAAATAAGTATGTATCTGATGAACATTTTGACGTGGTGAGGATATCTTGCCGTACTTACAGAATGCCTGCGAACATTAACTCCCAAGTCTGCAGGGAAATCTCAAGTTGTCATATAAAGGCCAATCAAGCACTGGAAAATACATGATTCTGTTACAAAACTCTGGGTGCTTCCCCCCTCTCTCTGCCAAGGAGTAGCAAGATTCCAGGGGGTTCCAGGCACTTACTCTGTTTCTGTGTTCCTTTGGAGAATTGAGACACCATGGAGACTGCCATAGCTTTAAGAAATAGGATTTAGTCACATATCTACACCTGTTTTTAGATGGGGCGAGTGCTTGTCTTACAGCATGGTCATTTCAAGAGGGGCTTGTTCCCCACCTTGGAGTCCAAGGCATTTCTCCCAGCCAGCCAGCTTGCAGCCAACCTGCCCAAGATGGATCCCAGCCGTTTTTTCCTCCCCCTTCTTCTTCTTCTTCTTCTTCCCAGCACATCTAGCTCTAAGGACTCTCTTTTCCTGTTACTTTGAACCCTCCCCCCAACACTATGGCAACCTCTGTCTGCCAAGGCCCAAGATTCCTCTTAGATGGGCTGTCAACCCCTTTTGTCATGTTAACACCTCTATCCCAGGGGAGGCACTGGCTTGGAAAGGAAGCTTAACCCAGGCATAGGCAAACTTGGCCCTCCAGATGTTTTGGGACTACAATTCCCATAATCCCTGACCACTGGTCCTGTTAGGTGGGATCATGGGAGTTGTAGTCCCAAAACATCTGGAGGGCCAAGTTTGCCTATGCCTGGCTTAACCTGTACTTTTCCACTGGCCTCCAATCTTCCCTTCAATACTCCAAATAATCAAAATCCTACCATTTATTAATTTCTAGGGTTTAGGGCCCCCAATTCATTCATTCATTCATTCATTCATTTTTCTTCCAGCCTTCCTTTCTTCATTGTTGCACAGGAAGTCAGCTGTTCAATTGTATGACGGTGTTTGTTTTAATGTATTTCAGTTTTCCTCGAATATTTGTTTATTTTTTAAATTATTTAAGGAATTTATGTCCCACTTTTCTCCCAAAGGATAGCTCAGTCAGTAGAGCACGAGACTCTTAATCTTAGGGTCATGGGTTCAAGCCCCACGTTGGGCAAAGGATTCCTGCATTGCTGGGGGTCGGACTAGATGAACCTCATGGTGCCTTCCAACTCTAAAACTTGCTTCTAAATTGGGATTCAAGGCAGGATACAACTTTTTAAAAGACATCATAATAAACTACAAAATAAACACAAGCTAGTTATAAACAGGGCAGCAATGGTGCTAAGAGACTGGCATGGAAAGAAGACAGGTATCATACCTGCTTCCAATGCAGCCAAAAATTCTGGAGTGAACTAGAGAACAATCTCCACTGCAACCAGCACTTTTCCATCACTCTCCTGTACAAAATTCCCTCTTTCTCTCAAGCCAGCTCATAATGAAGCACTCCAGCCGCTGCTGTTCATACTTTACGGGAGGGAACTTGTAACAGCCCCCTCAACCTTTTCCACCAGTAACAGTGGCATCTGGGACACAACCTCGGTGTGTGAGAGAGCAGTCATTCTGGGTGGGCTTCATTCCCTGCCAAACCAGTTGCAAGAAAAGTTAGGAAGCAATCATTGTTTTGTAGCTTGCGTGGGCCTGAATGTGGAGTCACAGAGGCCAAGTAGCTGGAATCTAGCTTTCTCTTGGAAAGAGGCCCTACTGGTGGAGCAAACCCAAATGTAACCATAGCTATGAAGGACATTACAAAGAGCATAAACAGCTCTGCTGTCCTGGAAGTCAGGCTCCAACTGAAAGGGCTGAACACACGCATTATTTTTCCTCTGCTCTCTGCTTCCCACTTTGTGGGAGACAGACACACAATGGGGTTCGTCAATTAAGTTTGTTTGGTCTATACCGGGGGTCGGGAACCTGCGGCCCCGGAGCCGCATGCGGCTCCCCGGGACCTCTGCTGCGGCTCCCCGCGGTCGCAAAATGGTGACTCCCCGGCGAGGCTGAGAAAGGAGGGGATGGAGCCAGGAGGCGGCGACGCGGGAGGGCGATGGGCTTTGACCTGCCTCCGGCCAGGATGGGACAAAGGACAGAGGCCGGGGGCGGGGTCAAGGCCCAGGTAAAAGCGGCAGAGCCGCCAGATTTCCCCCCTTTTTGTTTCTCTCCCGCAGGTTCAGGAACGTCCAGGATCCAGGAGCTCCACATTGCAGGTATGTAGTCCTGGATCGGGCCTGCTGTTGCTGGGGGGCTTCCCGCTGGGCCTGGCTGCCGGCGGGAGCCCCCGGGGATCGGGCCGCATGGCGGCCGAAAGGAGGGCGGCGGGCGCGATGCGCTGCCGCCGCTGCTGCTGCTGGGGGACTTCCCGCTGGGCCTGGCTGCCGGCGGGAGCCCCCGGGGATTGGGCCGCATGGCGGCCGAAGGGAGGGCGGCGGGCGCGATGCGCTGCCGCTGCTGCTGCTGCTGGGGGGCTTCCCGCTGGGCCTGGCAGGCTGCGGGAGCCCCCGGGGATCGGGCTGCTTGGTGGCCGAAGGGATGGCGGCGGGGCGCGATGCGCTGCCGCCGCCGCTTTTGCTGCTGGGGGGCTTCCCGCTGGGCCTGGTTGCCGGCGGGAGCCCCCGGGGATCGGGCCGCATGGCGGCCGAAAGGAGGGCGGCGGGCGCGATGCGCTGCCGCCGCTGCTGCTGCTGGGGGGCTTCCCGCTGGGCCTGGTTGCCGGCGGGAGCCCCCGGGGATCGGGCCGCATGGCGGCCGAAAGGAGGGCGGCGGGCGCGATGCGCTGCCGCCGCTGCTGCTGCTGGGGGGCTTCCCGCTGGGCCTGGCAGGCTGCGGGAGCCCCCGGGGATCGGGCCGCATGGCGGCCGAAAGGAGGGCGGCGGGCGCGATGCGCTGCCGCCGCTGCTGCTGCTGGGGGGCTTCCCGCTGGGCCTGGTTGCCGGCGGGAGCCCCCGGGGATCGGGCCGCATGGCGGCCGAAAGGAGGGCGGCGGGCGCGATGCGCTGCCGCCGCTGCTGCTGCTGGGGGGCTTCCCGCTGGGCCTGGTTGCCGGCGGGAGCCCCCGGGGATCGAGCCGCATGGCGGCCGAAAGGAGGGCGGCGGGCGCGATGCGCTGCCGCCGCTGCTGCTGCTGGGGGGCTTCCCGCTGGGCCTGGCAGGCTGCGGGAGCCCCCGGGGATCGGGCCGCTTGGTGGCCGAAGGGATGGCAGCGGGGCGCCACCCCGTGGAAAGGGAGACCCCGACCCCCCCTACTTTATTTCTTTTCTTTTTTAAAAAAAAAACTATTTTTAAAATATTTTTTATTACTAATTCCCCCCCCAATATCTTTTCTTTTTTTCCTTCCCCCCCAAACCTGTTTTTTGCTTTGTGGCTTTTTGCCTTGCTCTCCCACATCCCCCCCTCTCTTTTTCTTCCTCCCCTCCTTTTTTAATCCAAGGGGGGAAATCCCATTTTTAAAACAAACAAACAAACAAACGAAAAACAAACAAATACCCCCCACAGCTGCTGCAGCCACTCTATTTGAATTTTTATTATTACCCTTTTCTCCCTCTATCCCCCCTTTTTCTTTTCTCTTCCCCTTTTGTTTTTGTTTTCAAAAAAAGGAAAAAGAAAAAGATTTTCCCCCTTTATTTTTATTTTTTAAACTACTACATATTTTTAATAGATATTCTCCCCACCCCCAATTTATATTTTTTCCACCCCACTTTTCCATTCTCACCCCCATCTGTTTTCTACCCCGTCTCTTCCTTTCTCTCTTTCCCTTTGTGTCCCTCCCTCTCCCTTTCTAAACCAAATTCCCCCCCTTTTTCTTTCTTTCTTAGTTCGCTTGTCAACCTATCTTAGAGGGGGAAGCCCTCTCTCCCACCCCACCCCCAAAAACAACTTTGAGTTGAACCCCAAAAAAACGGGGGTAGATCACTGCTGAAAGTAGATCACAGTTTCTTGGGAGTTGGCCACCCCGGTCTGTAACTAGAATAAAAATTTTAAAAAACCAAGCAAATAATTGTAATAAAGCACTGCTATAATTATATATAATTTCCCTTAAATTTTGGTTTCATTCGCCTTTCCGTGCTGAAATGTCACAACCTGAACGACCATGGCTTGCGGCCCCCCCCCCCCAGTTTTGATCCTGGGTACGCCCCTGAGTCAATGCAAAAAAGTAAGAACTTATTCTTGTTGTTTTTACTGATTATACTTTGCATTGGCTCCTATACGTTATTTATTATTATTGCATTAAGGTAAGAAACAATATATGCAGCGTTATATTTGTTTTAAATGTCGCAATGGTTTTGCGGCTCCCAGTTGTTGTTTTTTCCTTTGGAAACGGGTCCAAGTGGCTCTTTTCGTCTCAAAGGTTGCAGACCCCTGGTCTATACCGTATAGAGTTATCAAGACAAACACAGCAGGGATGGGGAAGCCACAGTATTTATGCACACAAATTGTGACTTAAAAAAGAAAGAAAGAATACCACAAAATCCAGAAACGGTCAGAAATAGTTAAAAATGAAGGCTTATTGGAGCTGCCGTCCAGAATATCTGGAGAGCACCTGGTTAAATGTAGCTGACTTAGATATTCCACAAGTTTTTTATTTAAATGTTTTGATAGCACGCCTTGAGGATTCAGGGGGTGGAAAGAAATGTACAAGTTTCTCGGGCCTCAAAAATACTTTTCGTCCCCCATCACTTGAAGTCCAAATTACATGAAGGAAATGGACTTTTAATTATTCATTCTCTTGGCAGGATCTATTAAGAAATAATAAGATCAAATGGAAACTCCAAAGCCTTTAAAAAATATCTGCCTGTAATTGATGAAGGCTTTGAGAGGAGCGGTGGGGGAAACGCAGCTCTGAAATTCAATTACAGATCACAAGTTAATGAGCAGAAAGGTGTCCATTATTCAGCCATGTCAATTAATAAAGTGGGGGCACGGACAATCAACTGCTGTGCACTTGGCTTTCGATTCAGGAAGGTTCAGTTCGGGGCTGTTGTCAGGACTCCAAGGTATAGACTGTGTGGGATGTAAACACAGAGCAGCCAAACACAACACTCCTAGAGAGGACATGAAGGTAACTCAGTCCTCCAGGCTTAACTTCCTGTTTACCTGGACTGAGTTACAGGAACCAGAAGTAGGTGTGGTCTTACCTGGGAGGAAGATCCCAAAGAAGACTGTCCATTTTGCCTCATCCTTTGAAGAAGCAGCATGCTATCTCTCAGCCTGCAGCTGAGAGAAGCAGGGGTGAAGGCTGTTCCCTTATGGAAGCAGCTTCACTGCATGTAAATACATTTATCTAAGTTTGTCTGCCTCCTTGTAGCCTGTACTGTGACTCTTGGATGTACGTGAGTAAACACTTTTATATCTAATAATCAGTGCTGTTTTGTATCCTTACTTTTAAGAGGGAACAAGGGGAATATACCAGGAATATAGCTGGCTTAAGCAAGCCTATGCAAACGTTTTCTGCTGTGTTTTAAAAGGGAATGTAAACTGCTAAGTTTGGAGCTTGCTCACACAAGCTGGGATTGAGATATATAAATAATATATACTCATCCACATTCCTAAACATTCCCACAGACTGCATATACACCATATAGTTCTACCTCAGAAGTCAAATGAAATCTGTTCCAGCAGTCTGTTGGACTTCCAAACTGTTTGGAAACCAGGGCATGGCTTCCGACTGGCTGCAGGAAGCTCCTGCAGCCAATCGGAAGCCATGTCAGACATTCGGGTTGCAAAGAACGTTTGCAAACTGGAACACTCACTTCCGGGTTTGCGGCGTTCGAGAGCCAAAACGTTCAACTCGCAAGGTGTTCGGGATCCAAGGTACGACTGTACGTTTAAAGCACATGGCCTCTCCTAAAGAATCCTGGGAACTGCACTGACATCATGCCTCTGAATACCGGTGGCTGGGATACCCAGGTGGGCAGAGGAGCTGTTGAGCTCATGTCCAGCCTGCAGGCTTCTCCCAGGCATCTGGTAGGCAATTGTGAGAACAGGGTGCTGGGCTAGATGGGCCATGGGCCTGATCCAGCAGGCTCCTCTTACATTCTTATGTTAACACTAATTCACACTTCCTAAAACACACATGGACTGGTTGGACGCAAAGGAACAAGGAAAGGAAGCAGCTGGGGAAACCACCAAGGGAAGAAGGCTCAGAGCCCAGGGAGTGATGGTGGGACGACGATGAGTGGTCAGAGGGAGAAGACTGGGAGGAGGAGGTGTCAGAAGCTGAAGAGGCAACAGGGCTGATGGGCAGAGTCTGTGGCAGAGAGCAGTCCAGAATCAGAGGCAGAAGCTGAAGCAGGAGAGTGAGATGAGGGAGGCTGAGAGGCCGAGATGTGTCTCACCCCTCCTGCTGCAACAAGTTTCCTTTCCGTCCGGTGTCCCAGTACCAGAAGAGGCATGGAAAGAGCGGAGGAGAGATTGGTGACGTCATAATATGTGCTCCATCCTCTCTTGCCTGTGAAACTTTCTGTGAATGTTTCCTGCCTTTGTGCTTCTGACAGTTATCCCACACGTTGAGACAAGCCCCCTGGCCACTTTGCCATCAAATGCTCATTTTAGATCGCTCCTGGCCTCTGGCGCTTCGGCGGGTTTCTGAAGGCTTTGCTGAGACCAGCAACGCCTGGAGGCAGAAGCGGAAGAAAGAGTGCCTTTAGAGTCAAGAGTCTGCTTCGATTTCCGAAGGCATGTCACATCCTCTGGAAGGTTTCAGCCTGTCACAGCCAATAGGAACTCTGACAAAACACCTCTTTTCCTGGCAGTGGCAGACAGGAATATATCCCGTCTTGGCTGTGCATCCTACTTTACAGAGGACAGACTTGTATTTAAAGGTGTACCCTATTCGAAGAGCTCCCTGGTACAGGTACAGGGTAAAAATAAAGGACCTTAACCTGGGTGTGCAGCAGAGGCCTTGAAGCCACCCATCAACACCTGGACAGTAGACTGAGCAGGCAAACAGCTCACCTGGTCACATTCCTTCCTACCGTGCCTGCCATAGGTCCCGTGGCACCAACTGGGGCTGGCAGACAGATCTGTCAGAGGAGGAGGATCCAGGAGTTGCTGTTGTTACTTTCAGTTGTCAAACTACATAGTTATCACTCCCTCTGCCTTTGCATTGTGTTTCCTTTGCTCTGCAATGAACGGGGTGGAATAACGTAATGACAACGTCATTTATGTAATGAATTTCGTAAGTTCAGCACCGTGGACAGCGGGGGAAATGATGTCATTTTCAGTGGAAAGTGAACTGCAGCAGAAGAGAAACACTGCGGAGTGTGACACATACAGGGAGAAACTATACCTTCTTGTATCTCTGTCCCACACGTTGCAATGTATTTCCACAACACTTTCAAAACCACAAGAAGTCCATTTAAAAAATTTGAATTGTTGCAATGGGGTGACAGACGCCTTTTGTCCACTTTAAATGCAGACACCTAATGTATGCTACTGGTCCCATCACCTCCTGGCAAATAGAAGGGGAAGAAATGGAGGCAGTGAGAGATTTTACTTTATTGGGTTCCATGATCACTGCAGATGGTGACAGCATTCACAAAATTAAAAGACTCCTGCTTCTTGGGAGAAAAGCAATGACAAACCTAGACAGCATCTTAAAAAGCAGAGACATCACCTTGCCGACAAAGGTCCGTATAGTTAAAGCTATGGTTTTCCCAGTAGTAATGTATGGAAGTGAGAGCTGGACCATAAAAAAGGCTGATCGCCGAAGAATTGATGCTTTTGAATTATGGTGCTGGGGGAGACTCTTGAGAGTCCCATGGACTGCAAGAAGATCAAACTTATCCATTCTGAAGGAAATCAGCCCTGAGTGCTGACTGGAAGGACAGATCCTGAAGCTGAGGCTCCAATACTTTGGCCACCTCATGAGAAGAGAAGACTCCCTGGAAAAGACCCTGATGTTGGGAAAGATGGCGGGCACAAGAAGAAGGGGACAACAGAGGACAAGATGGTTGGACAGTGTTCTCGAAGCTACCAACATAAGTCTGACCAAACTCCTGTCTTCCACTGCAGGAGACAATGGAAGACAGGAGTGCCTGGCGTGCTCTGGTCCATGGGGTCACAAAGAGTTGGACACGACTAAACGACTAAACAACAACAATGTATGTGCTTGAATCCCTCCTGCAAAATAGTCTGGAGGCACCCACAGCTGCATTCTACAAGGAAAGATGCATTTGCATCTGGTTGCTAATGGAGATGCACACAATATAAAGTGCTTGTGTAACCTTCTCTGTGGGTAAGGTATTGTCCAGAGTGCCCGCCAAGCTGTGCCAGCCATATCCTTTGTTGGGGAAATTGCAGGCCAACGGCTTTAGATGGGAAACTGTTGTGTCCACATTAGGATCTAATGGTCAGGAGATGTGCAGAATTTAGCAATGCACCACTACACACAACACAATGCAAAAGTTAAGTTGTTGTGTGTGTGGCATTGGCAAGACAGAAAACATTTATCCCGTGCAAAAAGGCGCAATTTAGTTATTTTGTGTTATTATTTCAATAAATTTGCATGCTGTTTGATTGTAAAAAAACAAACAAACAAACCTTCAAAGAAGAAGAACACAATAACAGTAAAAGGAGTTCAACAGAGCTATTTAAAACATTCAAAGAATAATTAAAATAAAAAACAAGCTAAAACAGGCTAAAACATATGTCATCATTCTACATATCTGGGGAGGCTGGCCTAAACAAACATGTTTTTAGCAGATGTCAAAAAATTCTTTTGACACGTGCCAGATTCTCCTTCCTCACTCATCCCACTTAGCGGAGGCAGCTGAGACGGTGATATTTGCAAACCTGATTACATTTCAGAGTAGGGGAACTTGACTCCGTCATGTACCTGGCAGCTGGAAGACCATGCATGTCCTCGATGTTCCTCAAACCGAAAAGCCAGGCTAGTAGCGAATGGAATCTCTTTGTCAGAAAGGGTCTTTCTTCTGCAAGCGGGGGTAGGCAGGTGAAGATGGAGGGCAAATATGACATATATATTTTTTCCATTACGATGACCAGGTCAGTGCCAGCTGGTATCTGCTGGCAGGGCTCCCTTAATGCAAAAGCGTAAACAACATGTGCGAGGTAGCAAACAGCTGCAACATTCCGGTGATGCTTTCTGGGTTTCCTGTTGGAACAACAGCAAGTGCCATTTGGGTTCTTGGAAGGAGAAAGATACCTCCCCAAACATACTTTTGTATTTCTTTTTTTCAAATCATTTTTCTTTTCTCTGTCAAATCTTTTTTTATTAAGTTTTACACTGCCAATTTACATTCAAACATTAAACATCAACACCATCATTAAGAATTCCCCGAATCCTTCGACTCCCCTCTGCCCTTCCATGGTTACCACTATCAATCTTTTTTTAAACTGCTTCTCTTATTTTCTCTGCTTTTGTTAAATAATCCATTTTTACCATAATTTTAGTACATTACAAGTATGACTCAAATCCTGCCAAGGTTTTTAGTTGTTTACGGTGTTCTCTTCAATACATTGTAATTCCCCCCATCCTTCTTAAAGTTCTTCTCTTCCTGGTTTCTGATTTTCCCTTTCAATTTCACCATTTCAGCACAGTCCATTCTTTTTCATTATTTTTAATTACATCTTCCCCTTAAATACACACACACACACACACACACACACAGAGAGAGAGAGAGAGAGTAAAGAAAGCTCAAAGTATTAAAACAAAACACACACACACACAATATTTATTTAATGGTTTCCTGAGCATCAACCTCAAAGAGAATCACAGTATATCTGTTTTTTTAAAGATACTTTTTATTCATTTTATAAGAAAGAAAAACAAACAAGCAAGCAAAAACACAAACAAAACACAAATATTTCTTATATCTGTTGTAATAATGTTCACTGTGATGTTCAGTAGATTAACCTAAAGAGACTCTTCACAGATATCCATGGGTTCACGGAGAACTTAAAGCGCAACTGGATCTGTTAACATATGAAATAAAACCAAACCAATCTATGCAATAGCTGTCTTTTTAACCTTTCATAGCCTTCAACCTTTCTGTTAACTTTTCAGCTGAAACAGTTTGCCAAATGTTTGTATACTACCTGGGCAATGTTAATCCTAGACCAGTTTTCCAGTGCTTACTTCTTGTTCTTCTTTCAAATTGTATTCTATTTAATTTATTTTATATTTATCATCATGCATATTGCATCTCCAACCGTAATACATCTTCTATATGATTGAACAAGAAGCTTCAGCAAATGGCAAACAGAATGAAAACAAATTATCCTAACTGGTACCATCCTTATAACTAATCGAGCTGTACATATCGTGTGCAGCCCTGGTTCTGTTCTCCTGCACTTCATCTCCTGCCAAAACCTACATTATTTGTCGCACCATCTACTATGGCAAAATTACGTAATTTACGTAAACTACTTAATTGACTGTGTAAATTATGTAAGTTGTGTTGCTATTACATTACTCCACCCTATTCATTTTGATGCAAAGGGAACACAGTGCAAATAGGGGTGGAGTGAGGGAGACGACAAACTAATTTCGTATGTCGTCTCCCGCACTCCACCCTAATCTGCACTGTGTTTCCTATGCACCAAAACTTGGGGAGAATCCCATGTCTTGCATCCCTTCCAGACTTGGGACAGATAAGTGAACATCAGCAATATCCATTTCTGCTTTTGTCTAGTTACAGGTAGGTAGCCGTGTTGGTCTGCCATAGTCAAAACAAAAATAAAAAATAAAAAAATCCTTACATTAGCACCTTAGAGACCAACTAAGTTTGTTCTTGGTATGAGCTTTCGTGTGCATGCACACTTCTTCAGATATCAGATATCTGAATATCTGTTTCCGTTTCCGTGCGCTGCTCTGGTTCGCCAGAAGTGGCTTAGTCATGACCCGGAAGCTGTACGCCGGCTCCCTCAGCCAGTAACACGAGATGAGCGCTGCAACCCCAGAGTCGGACACGACTGGACCTAATGGTCAGGGGTCCCTTTACCTTTACCTTTAAGGTGCTACTGGAAGGATTTTTTTTATTTTTTATTTTGTTTTGCTTTTGTCTAATTTCTCTGACATCCTAAGATGTAACAGCTTTGTCCCTAAAAAGCAATTGTGAATTGAACAACCCAGTGGTTGCAGCTACTGGTGCAAAGGAAGAGAAGAGCCAGAGGCTGTGGGGCGTTTTGATGTGCCACTGCTCATGGGAGCCCAATGGGCTGCAGTACAGGCTTCGTGAAACATGCCTCCAACACAATACCTCTGCTCCTTACCCCTCAAGCATCTTCCTCCCAAGGCAACTGGCTGCCTCATTCCGCCTAAGGGTTCTGCACAGCTGTAGCTTGGAGCCCTTCTTCAGAGCAATCTTATTTTTTTTTCTTTCAGAGCTCCTGAGCAATGGAAGGCAAACTGTTCTACCTAATGCCTTTCTTCCAGAGGAGTCGAGTCAGGATGAGTCACTCAGAACCCACTGCCCTTTCCCCAGAGGTACACACATGCACATGAGGCCCTGACAGGCTCAGCTGGCGTTTCTATTGACACTTCAAGACAAAAGCATCAGTCACGAAGCTGGCAGAAAGTGGGTTCCAAAGAACCGAGGCACCTCAGTGCACTACAGCCACTCCAGAAGAGCACGGAAATGCTGCGAAAACAATGATCGCTGAGCGTCTTGTCACCGTAAAGGAATTGACAAGGGTGTCTACAGCCTTCATTGCGGCATCAACTCAGTGAATGTAGTGCCACTTATCAGGTGCCTCCATCAATGCATAGAGAGACACGGCCCTCCGTTGGCATCCTTTTGGGGGCAACATGCATGTGAGGCAAAATGGCACACAAAAATGTGTAGAGGAGAAATTTGCACTAAAATGATGGTGAATTTTCAGGAGGACTTCCTGAAATCACAAACAACTGAAGCAAAAACAGATAAGACCTGAACATCAGCTTGGAAAAATGAGAAACTTACAATTAAATCGACAGTGGGGAACAGAAATGGGAGAGAAGAAACAAGGATATATACACGAATGGAATTACATGTGGGTCATAGACTATTGGTCCACCTAGTTCTGTATTGTCTATGTGCCATAGGTTCCCAAACTTATTTGGCCTACTGCCCCCTTTTCAGGAAAAAAAATTACTCGGTGCCTCCTGGAAATCTACCTTCTTTAAGTGAAAGGGCCGGGCCAGTGCCATAGTCTGCCCACCATTGGCCAAATAGGCAGGCAAGCTGTGATCCACTTCTTGGACCTGGGTGAAGCCAATATCATCCAATTTGGGAAACACTGCTCTATGCTGACCTGCAGTAACTCTCAAGGGATATCGAGAGATTCCAGGAACTGGACTTGGGATATTCTATATGCAAGGTCTATGATCTGCCATTGAGCTGGAGCCTTTCCTCAAAGGCTCAGCTCCGGGCCAAGGTTCAAGCCAGATGTTTCCTAACTACAACTCCCATCATCCCTCGCCATTGGCCATGATGGCAGGATGTGTCTAACAACATCTGGATGGCCGTAGGTTCCCCACCTCTGACACAGATGTCCCAGAGGGAGTTCCTGCCATTTCCGAAGCCCTTTAGGATCGTTGGAGACGTTTGCATGCCAGTGCCGATTTCTGTTGTTCCCTTTGCTTTGCCTCCTGGCGAATGCTCCAAGCTTCTCTCAGCTCCTCTGGCAGGGAAGAGAAGGATTGGCAGGTCCCACATGTGTGACTCTGAGTCACCCGGTGTCACTGATCTCCATTGTTACAAATGACTCGGAGCTGCCTACAGACAAATCGCTCAGGATCGTAGAACAAAGAACAGGAGCCCGCAAGGCTTCGGAGAGCTTCTCGCATTGCTATCGTTACCAGCAACAGCTAATGATAATTAAGTCAATCTCAGAGCTTCACCTCCTACAACCTGAGGGGTTGCATAATGAGAACGACAGGAGCTGGAAGCAGAATGAGAGAAGCGTGCCGGAATGAGTTCAGTAAGGGTGGGGGGAATCTATAGCCCTCCAGATGTGGTTTGGACTCCAACTCCCAACAGCCCCAGCTGGCATGATGATGATGTACTCTAACACCATCTGGAGAGCCATGAGTTCCCCATGCTGGGGCCTCAAATCCTTGCAATGAACTCGTTTTATTTTTGGGCTATTTATCAGCTTATTTATTTTTCTTTTTTCATTATTATTATTATTATTATTATTATTATTATTATTATTATTATTATTATTACAAAGTAATAATCATAAGAATAAAAATGTGCACCCCACCATCGAGACCATTCCATTGTTACTATCCAACCTCCCAAAATTTCAACTCCTCTTGCGATGGTTTGACCCCTTTCCGTTTTAACAGTACAAATTCTACAAATGCCCTCCATATCTCCTCGAAATCATTTCTCCTGCATATTCTCCATCTTACCTTAATGGCACATGCTAATTTATCATTAATAGCAATGTTCCACACCTCTTTATACCATTCTTCCATTTTATATTCTGCTTGCCCCTTCTACTTCCTAGCTATCATAATTCGTGCAGCTGTCAGTAAATTTGTGAGCCAGTCCTTCGTAGCCTGCGATGAACCTTCCACCCCACTGTAAATTGATAATAATGCTGCCTCTGGACTTTTGGTCAGCTTTAACTCAGTGATTTCTGTTATCTCTTTAAACACCCTTTGCCAGGAAAAAAAATTGTACATATTTACACCCCACCACCACCACCACATGTGAACATAATTCCTGGTTTCCTGGCATCCTTATTAGCTTATTTAAAGATCTGCCCTGCTTTTTCTGCAACAGAACGCAGAGTGGCTAGCTGTGAAAATAATTTAGAAAAATCAAAATAACCACACAGAAGCCATTTAAAAGCAACATGAGAAGAAGAACTGGCTGGCTCAGGACGGAGGTCCATTGAGTTCAGCATTCTGATCTCAAAGTGGCCAAACAGATGCCTCTGGGAAACCAGCAAGCAGGACCTGAGCACAACAGCGCTCTCCTTCCCTAGTTTCCAGCAGCTGGCATTCAGCATCCTACTACCCCTGACAGTGGAGGGAGAACACAGACATTTTGGCTAGTAGCCATTGATGGCCTTCACCTCCATGGAAACTCCCACTGGTACAATGTCATCTGACGACGATCATCCAGCCGCCATAACATTGTGCTCTATGGGCTTATCCACACTTACCTTTCTTCCGCTCTTTCAAAGCATGGTCCGCGGTTTAAAGCTCTGTGTCTGGGCACCCATTCTTTCGCCCTGAGCTTCCTGCCAAAAACACCGCTCTTTACAGCTCAATCGGAGCAAACATCAATCTGCGGGGAACCCGAATTGATGTTTGCTCCAATTCAGATTTGAAGAGCGGATTGCTGGAGCAACCCAGCAAGATGGGCAGGGGATAAATAATAAAATCATCATCATCATCATCATCATCATCATTTTCGTGGGGAAATCTCAGGGGGAAAAGAAAAAGAAAGCTCTAACACAGAGCGTTAAAATGGACCACTGCCTGGAAAGAGCAGGGCAAAAGGTAAGTATGGATGAGCCCTATGTATGAATCAACAAACAGTCTGATAGATCCCAAGAACAAATTCAATTTATATTTTCCATATATCAGGGGCTGGAAACCTCAATCCCAGGGGCCAGATGGGCCGGATGTGGCCCTTGTCTGGGTTTCAGGGTTCTCCTCTCCCCGGCCGCAGTCCCCACCAGCACTGCTCTGTGCCATTTTCCAGATGGTTTTGCCTAGTTATAATGCGACTCTGAACACAATAATGATTTTTGCTTGATGGAAAGGGTGTGGGTGTGGGTGTGGGTGTAGGTGGGTGTAAAGAGGGAGAGAGAGACTTGATTTCTGTGTAGCTGGAGTGTGCCCTATTGTACAAATCACACCAATTGCCCCACCCACTTTTGCATTTGGCCCCCTCCCTCCACTGGCCTGCGGCCCCTGGAAGTTTGCCCACAGGAGAATGTGGCCCCTGGCAGACGTGGAGGAAGCCACCTCGCTACCCGGGGCGACGAACAGAGGCACCCCCTGGGGGCGGGGCATTGTGACATTGCCAAGTGTCACCCCCCCCTCCCCTGGAACACGGGGCGGCCCACCCCCATCGCCCCCCCCTCACGATGCCACTGGCCCCTGGGCTGGAAATGGTCTCTCACCCCAACCAGTGGTTGTCTATCATTCAAAGAACAAAGGAGGTGACTGGATCTTTCCTTGAAAGAGTGTTATTAGTGTTGTGCTGCTTACTCTACTGTACAGGGTGCAATTGAACTCTTGGAGTGGGTAATTATGTGCCATGGCATTGCGTTCAGAGCAGTTGCTCCTCTGCCCTGGGGTGTGTGAGGCTGTAGCCAAGGATTATAGGGAAATGATGGGCTGCAGCCTGTTGTTAAACTCCCACTCTCAATCTTATATAGTACAAAGCATTCTCCATGCGCTGTTACTGCTTCAGCATGTTCAGAGAGAAGGACGTATTTCTCTTGTGTTGTTGTTGTTAATTTCATTTCTATATCGCTTTGTATTTTTTAAGGGAAAAAATCTCTGGTTTGCAATGCCTTAAAACATCCCCTCCCCCCCCCAAAAAAAAATCCAGAATAAAACATTACTGAAGAAAGTATAAAGTATACATCCAAAGCAACATCATTAACAGGAAGCTGAAATTTTACCTCAGAGTTTTCAAAATGAAACATTATAAAAGAGGTCAACTACAAAAGAACGCACGTTTAACACAGCAAAACAAAATAAATAAATAAATAAAAATCCTTCCAGTAGCACCTTAGGGACCAACTAAGTTGCACATGAAAGCTCATACCAATAACAAACTTCTGGGTCATGTGGCCAGCATGACAAAGCCGCTTCTGGTGAGCCAGAGCAGCGCACGGAAACGTTGTTTACCTTCCCGCCGGAGCGGTACCTATTTATCTACTTGCACTTTGACATGCTTTTGAACTGCTAGGTTGGCAGGGACCGAACAACGGGAGCTCACCCCATCGTGGGGATTCAAACCGCTGACCTTCTGATCAGCAAGCCCTAGGCTCTGTGGTTTAACATAGATAGACAAGTCTAAAAAGGCTGGGATACCAATTTTCATGACCCTCTGGCAGCTGTGGTAGCTCATTTACCAGAAGTAATGTATTTAGCAATAACTCTGGAAGTGCCTAGTCGATTCTGACCAAACTAATCCTCCTAGAGCAAAATGTACATGGTGGACTCCCCTTCCTTGTAGGTTTTTGTTTGGAGGTTGGATGGCCATCTGTCAGGGATGCTTCAGTTGAGATTCCTGCACTGCAGGGGGGTTGGACTAGATGACTCTTGGGGTACCATCCGACTGTACAATTCTGTGATTCTATACTCAGCCTAATTCCTTTAGGGCACACAACTCTACTTTCTCTCTTGCAAGAACACGACACTCTCTTAGCCCACTTCTCATAGGTGAGTTACAGCAGTGATTTAAAACTCTCACCCATCACTCTATATCCTGAAGGGGAGAAACCTTAGGATTGTTTCCACTGTTATGAGATAAAAATACAAACTGCGGCTCTTGTTGTCAGCTTTGTGGATGCCATGCCTGTGTGGTATCACTTTCAGATAATGCCACAATGCCTGGATTGTGGTGTGTGACATCCGGGTGAAAAACACGGCAGGCATCCTGCTTGGAGGTGTTATTGTTTTGTCGTTTTCATGTTAACTATTTACTTGTTCGTTTACCTTGCGCTTTATTCTGTTAACCTCCCTGAGAGCTTGTGATGAAGGGCAGTATTCAAATTTAATAAATGCACAAAATAGAAAATAAATATTTAACGCAGGATGGGAGGAGTGAGAGGGAAAGTTATCGCCAATGTCTCGTTCCTTTATGGAAACAGACACCAAACTCTCTAGGGCAGGGTGGGGAACCTGTCAACCTCTGATGGTGATGGTGATTGCCCCATCCACTCTGGATGGTTTCCAACAGAATGTAAAAAACACATACACAATAAAATGTTGAACATTAATAATAACAGTCTGAACCAATGCAAAGAAAAGTCACAAAAACTTTAAAATCAACAACTTACATCAAATAAAGCAATATTCAATCATGCATTAGGATCTAATATTAAACAGTAAAATTAAATATCAAGAAAAAGTAATTAAACAGGTTACACTTATAAAGAATTATTAAACTACAATAAAAAAGTAATGTCAAGTCACAATGCGTAAAATACCGCAAGACATACGAAAAACGTGTATAAGGATCAAAATGAGAGACAGGGACACACCACACACACACACATATGAATGAAATTCTCACAGAAAGTGGGCTCATAGCACTCACCCAAGAAAGTTAGAATGCTTATTTACATTCCATGACATGGATGGATTGTGCCCAAGGCTGTCACATGACAGCAGTAGTGTTGGCTTAGGATCTAGTGATTCCAGGGCCAGGCCATCCCCTCCTTTCCCCTGGAATGTCCCATTTTGGGATACCTCTGTCCACTTGTTAGGTGGGGCAGAAAGGAGAGTGCACTAGGGGAGGATTGCTCTATTACAATACTATACACACTTTACCTGTAGTCTGTATTATGTTAGTTCTGGTCCAGTGGTCCTCAAACTTCTTTCTCTGGACCACACTCAGAATGAAAATTTGCTCACGCCAATTTTTTAAAAAAAATACATTGGAAAACAAAAAGGAACAACTCCCAACAGCGCTCGATTTATTACATAGAACACAACTACTTTATAATATGATTGTGGGACAGCCAGAAAGTCTAAAACAATGCAGCTACATAAGAACGTGAATCGTCCCCGAAATATAATTCCAAATGAGCCTCTGACATGTGTACCTTAAGTGGCTATACAAACTCAGTGAGAGGCGTGAGCTTGCTTTTGCCAGGTAATCTCATCCTTTGTTTATAAAGACTATTGTCAGTCAGTCAGATGGATTTGCTAAAAGCCGTTGGTCATCACAGAACCACAAACCATCAAGTTTAGAGATACATTGCTGGTCCTGAGCATATTGGGCCTCATTATGCTCAATGATTTTTTTTAAAAAAAACCTGATCTATCCAGCTGATAGAGCAAACATAGAAACAGTATATGTAACAAATTTATCCCTATCCCAGCGCGTAACAGATTTTCTCCCTCCTGTATGAAAAGGAAACTGTCTGAAGACTCTCTTCCAACTCTAAGATTCTATGATTCCAAAAACCTGTCTCCCAGGGGAATTATACAGGAAACAACACACCGTGGACAATATCATTCGCTTCTCGCTGGGCCCTCCAAGTGACAATTTACAGGAATTCTGGTGTACTCCTCTAAATATACTCTGGGCATTTTGGAATCTCAGAGTGGCAAATGCTTTCCTCATTGCACCAACAGATAATTCAAAACCCACTGGTTGCGCTCCGCCATTGCCCTGTCTGAACTGAGGGTGCGACCTCAACTGCACCCATCCCTCTCATCCAGTGGCGTAGGAAGGTGGGGGCGTTGAGAGCGGTATGACCCCTGTTCCAGCCGGTTCTAGCCTGGAGGGGGGGGACACTTGGCGCCGCCGCCACCCCGCGACTCCCAAGCCACCGCTTGGCACCACTTCCGTGCGGTGGCTGCTTGCGTGGCAACTCTCTGCTTGCGCGCTGCAGCCTTACAAGATGCCACACAGACGGGGTGCTGCTCGCGCCCGGCATCCAGGACAGACTGCGCAAGTACGGAATCCTGCACGGAATGCGCATGTGCGCACTTGTGCAGTCCGTCCCGGATGCTGGGCACAAGCAACCACCGCTTGGACAGGCTACCACAGTCAGTCCATGCGGTGGCTGCTTGCACCCGGCAGCCCGGACGGACTGCGCTCCGTAGCACACATGCGTCATGATGTCACAATGCTACGGAGTGGCACCCTGCCCCCAGGGGTGCTGCGGGCGGCAAAGCGGCTCCGTACGCCACTGCTGTCATTGTGGCGGCACACTGCAGCAGAAGGGGAACAGTGTGGGGGCTAGCTGCCTTTCACAAAAGCTTGTCCTCTATTCTCAATTTCCTCCTGAAGAACATCCATTAGGTAAAGGGTAAAGGGACCCCTGACCACTAGGTCCAGTCACAGATGACTCCGGGGTTGTAGTTCTCATCTCACTTTACAGCTTCCGGGTCATGTGGCCAGCATGACTAAGCCGCTTCTGGCGAACCAGAGCAGTGCACGGAAATGCCATTTACCTTCCTGCCGGAGCAGTACCTATTTATCTACTTGCACTTTTACGTGCTTTCGAACTGCTAGGTTGGCAGGAGCAGGGACTGAGCAATGGGAGCTCACCCCGTCACGGGGATTCGAACTGCTGACCTTCTGATCAGCAAGCCCTAGGCTCCCACGTCCATTAATAGCATCCATTAATAACCTTCTAATAACCCTGCGACTTCACTTCTCGCAGTGAGGGAAAATATCGGGGCTGTCACAAGCTTGCAAACTGGCCAGGCTAGTCAGCTTCTGTACAAGGAATGTGAGGGTCACCATCTTGTCCATTTTATCTCAGGCAGCAAAATATTTTGGGCTTGGCCAAGCGTTTCCTTCCACCTTGATGATCCTCACTGTTGAAATAATGTTAACTAAGGACCTGCTGTTGGTGCAGACAGTCTCTCCATTGAGCTTCCCAGTGGCTTCTGAAGTTGGGAATTTCTTGCCGACATGTGCCTGCAGGGCAGCAGATGGGAAGGGGGCAAAACAGAGGGGAGGGAGAGAGAGAGAGAGAAAGTGAGTGCAAGGGAAGGATGGGAAAGGGCCCAGTGATGAACGATTAGGGATTAAAATAGCTCTCGCCTTGGCTGCCATTGAATATGAAGCTCCTGGAATGATACAGCAGATGTTTAAAACAGATTGAAATGTCACAGTCTGCATGGAGGGTGGAACACAGTGTTATCAGAGCCTTCCCTCCTCTCTAATCAGACTGTTCCTTTTGCCCGACTCACGGAGCAATGAGGATGGCACTTGTGAACTTCCAAAGTTGAGGAGGAGCAAAGCTTGCGGTATCAGGTTGTTGGAGAACGGTGATGAAAACAGGAAAGGAATTGGAAATTGCTGCAATCTGCGTGTTTCTCTGTGGTCAGGAATGGAAATCAGTCGCCCAACGCAATCCATTGTTGTGTGTGTGTGTTTCAAGCCTGGAAATAATATGCAATTGATTACTTTTTAATCGTTACTATGGGATTTCCTTTACATTGAGAGGAAGGCAAAGTGTGTAAATAGTTACATAACTTACACAGCGGCCAGAGAAACAAATAGCATAGTATTTGGCAGAAACCAAACTGCAATGGAATGCAAGCAGCGCTGATATTGATGAATACAAGTTGGAACGGAAATCACTGCCTTCTTGCTTTCAGGCTCCCGTTCCAGAAAACAACAATGGCAACACTTGTTTCAGAGGAAGGAAGAGATCTTTATTCAGGCCAGCAGCTGTACAGCCTCAGTACGGTAGCAAGCACATGTTCCCGAGTCAAGGACACATGGGGCAAAGCTACATCTGCCCCCCAGGCCTGAGGTTCCCCATCCCAGATGTTGTTGTTGTTGTTGTTCAGTCGTTCAGTCGTGTCCGACTCTTTGTGACCCCATGGACCAAAGCACGGCAGGCACGCCTATCCTTCACTGCCTCTCGCAGTTTGGCCAAACTCATGTTAGTAGCTTCGAGAACACTGTCCAACCATCTCATCCTCTGTCGTCCCCTTCTCCTTGTGCCCTCCATCTTTGCCAACATCAGGGTCTTTTCTAGGGAGTCTTCTCTTCTCATGAGGTGGCCAAAGTACTGGAGCCTCAACTTCAGGATCTGTCCTTCTAGTGAGCACTCAGGGCTGATTTCTTTAAGAATGGATAGGTTTGATCTTCTTGCAGTCCATGGGACTCTCAAGAGTCTCCTCCAGCACCATAATTCAAAAGCATCAATTCTTCGGCGATCAGCCTTCTTGATGGTCCAGCTCTCACTTCCGTACATTACTACTGGGAAAACCATAGCTTTAACTATACGGACCTTTGTCGGCAAGCTGGTGTCTTTTGCTTTCCCCCCCCAGATTGCCACTATTACATTTATAAACTTTTTTTAAAAAAAAACTAAAACTAAAACAACAACAACAACAACTGTGTGTGGGGAAACTGGAGGCATGTACATGAAACTGAAAACAGAATCTGAAAAGCCTGTTGGTAAGGCTTCAGATGTGATAATGCACAGGGATTATCTTATTCATGCTGCTCTCTTTTTGTGTGGGTCATTCGTAACAGGTGAAGTGGGCTAGAGCATGCTGCTGATCCCCAGCAATGATTACCCTGCCCTCTCTCATAAGAAAAACGGGAAGAAAGTGTTTCTCGGAGGATGAGAATTAACTTCAAGGGGTAGATGACTGGGAACAGCTCATGCTGTGAAGCCCTTTCAGATGCTCGAGAATGAGGCATCCATGAAAAATGTTAAGAATATGTATATATTACTCATGATGGGTGCACGACCCAGCCAAAGTGAAGCAATTTTAAGCCCTGCTGATTGCAGCAGGAGATGAGATTTCAGCACCTGCTTAACTTCAAAATAAACTGAATTGAAAAGTGCTTTTTTTTGCAGCATCGTTTGCACTTGTTTCAAAATGTGGCAAGTGGGTCTTGCAGGAAGATTTTTGCAGAGCAGAATTCTCACATTCAGGCTCCCATTCTTTCTTTCAGGATAGTCCATTCCTCTCCCCTGTGTTATAATCTGCCTCATATAACCAACATGTTTAAGTCTAATTAATGCATGAAGGGGTTAACACCATGCCAGGCATTGCTAGATCACTCTCCCTTACCTTGGGAGGAAGGTAAAGGTAAAGGGACCCCTGACCATTAGGTCCAGTCGTGTCTGACTCTGGGGTTGCAGCGCTCATCTCACATTACTGGCCGAGGGAGCCGGCATACAGCTTCCAGGTCATGTGGCCAGCATGACAAAGCTGCTTCTGGCAAACCAGAGCAGCGCATGGAAACGCCATTTACCTTCACACCAGAGCGGTCCCTATTTATCTACTTGCACTTTGACGTGCTTTCGAACTGCTTGGTGGGCAGGAGCTGGGACCAAGCAACGGGAGCTCACCCTGTCGCAGGGATTCGAACTGCCGACCTTCTGATCAGCAAGTCCTAGGCACAGTGGTTTAAGCCACAGCGCCACCTGGGTCCTGGGAGGAAGGTAGTCAGGCCTTTGTTCCCGTCTCAGTCTACTGGAGAAGTTCTGCGTGTGAAGAGTTTCTGAGCTGGTTGCTGCAGCTCAGACCTTATGGTTCTTACAAGCCATTCTTGCATTCCTTTACCAATTTTTTAGGAACTTTCACCACTGTAACTTAAGCAAGTTTTACTGCTTGTGATTTCTGGCTGGTGTATGGAAAAGCACATGAACCTGACCTTTGGAGAGTTTGTAAGTAAACTATTTTAAACTTACCAAATGTGTGGTCTTTCCTATGCTAGGGGAAGAGGGCCATATTTTATAGCACTAACAGCTAGAATGACCAAGTTTAAAAACTAAAAACTGGGAGATCTCATTCTGGAGCTCCCATGTCTGCTGTGGCCCTAAGCTAATAAATGAAATAAAGATCAGAAGAACTAATTATACCCTGCCCCGCAAGACCAGTGGAAATTGTGGATTGTATCCAACTAAATCCTACTGATAGCAGACCCACTAAAATTAATGTACTTGAGTTACGATCCATCCATTTCAATGAGTCTACTCTGAGAAGGACTAGTATTGGATACAACCCTGTGTTTACAAGATACCAAAGTGTCACAGATGTGGTCAGAACTAGCACGGCCTAGTTTAGAAAAGATTTATCTCTCTTTTTGTTCTGCTTTTCTTTAGCAACTTCATGACTGATGGAGAAGTTTCCTTGGCAGTGGCACTGAGCTTGGGCTTTCTCAAAGATAGCTTCCCAGCTAAACATCTGGATGCGGTGCTCCATCCAAGAGGCCTGATATGAAACAGGGTTTCGGATCGCATCCCCAGAGAGGCCATCTGCTGGGGAAAGGCTAGCCTTGATGGGGCGACTCCAAGATGCTGGATAGCAAAGGGCAACCCAGATTTGGCAGAGACAAGGCTAGCTCTGTCCTGGCTTCCAAAGGGTGACCACCCTCGCTGCCGTACAAATTTCGCTGCAATCCTAGCAGTTTCTAATCAATGCATGCAGTAGTTCTTATGTTTAAACAGCCAGCCCACAACATTTTCTTCCTTAAGGCGCAGCAGCAAATGTATCTTCCTCCTTCCAGTTCAAGGAGAATAGAACTCAAGGCCACGCAAGCTATTCTGGCACCTGAGCCGGAAAAATCATTCAGGTACCTCTCTCCCATCATTACAGTAGTAATAGTACTAATAGTTCTTTAATTACTGAGCCACACCCCTTCCTCACAACCCACATGCCTGCTGAGATAATTTGGGAAGTTTTCCATTGTGTTAACAAACTCTCTAAGTGTCCCTATTTTCCAGGGACAGTCCCAGATTTACAGAAGCCATCCTTGTCTCTGATTTGATCCCGGAATGTTCCACTTTTCCTTAGGACACACCTATTTTCATCAGGGAAATGTTGGAGGGTATGGAGTTATTTGACTCCTGAGCCAAGGAGATAAGTAACTATACAGCCTTTAGAAGACATCTGAAGGCAGCCCTGCATAGGGAAGTTTTTAAATGTTCAATGTTATATAAGGTTTTTCATATGTTGGAAGCCGCTGGGGCAACCCAGTCAGATGGACGGGGTATAAATAACAAAATTATTATTACAGTCGTACCTTGGAAGTCGAACAGAATCCATTCCAGTAGTCCATTCGACTTCCAGAACATTTGAAAACCAAAGCACGGCTTCCAATTGGCTGTAGGAAGGTCCTGCAGCCAATTGGAAGCTGCGGAAGCCCCGTCGGATGTTCGGGTTCCAAAGAACATTTGCAAACCGGAACACTCACTTCCGGGTTTGCGGCGTTCGGGAGCCAAAACGTTTGACTCGCAAGGCGTTCAGGATCCAAGATATGACTGTATTATGGAACAGCACATCCTTATTTTCAATGGAGAAATGTTGGAGGGTATGCCACTGTGGCTCGTGACATCTGAGTCGTATGGCTAGGAGGGGCATATTTTAAAGAAAGTTGAATGGCAGGATTAAGTGCCGTGTTTTGGAATACACTGAAAGCAAATATGGGTCCTTCAGGA
Source organism: Lacerta agilis (assembly GCF_009819535.1). Taxonomy (NCBI): domain Eukaryota; kingdom Metazoa; phylum Chordata; class Lepidosauria; order Squamata; family Lacertidae; genus Lacerta; species Lacerta agilis. The sequence continues at coordinate 43,038,972 of NC_046324.1, forward strand.
GAACTTCATTTGCTAATGGAACCTGCTGAGAAAGGAGCACTCCGTAAGACTTCCGCCTCCATCATTAGCCTTTGCTTGGCTTGCTGCTTTTGGTACACTTCCCTCAGGCTACTAATATGCACCACAAGGGATAGCTCATTGTCAGACAAGGAGCAGCTACCAGCTCTGGAGTGAGGTGAAGGCTGTGGGTTTTTAGAAACAAAGACACCCCTCCTTTCACCAAACAGAATTTGCTAAAAATAGCAGCTCCTCGAGAACAGGCTTGCCTGAAAATAGCTGTTTTCTCATGGAGCAGAGATTGCTTCTTCTGAAAGGAGTTGCTATTAATGTAGAATTGTCCCTCAGGCCATCTTCTGAAGAAGAAGAAAAAAAAGGGGGGGTAATTTTGCTGTGTACACTAAATTCCACAAAAAGCCATGTTCAAATATGGGCACCTCTCAGTTGTCAAGCTGTCCAATAACCTCTCTAGAGATGACTTCTTCATGGTAGCCATTAACAAAATCCTAGTTTCGTCAGGAAGCATTTCCCGCATCTTAAGCAGCAGAGGACCAGTATTCTCACGCACACCCTGTGACATCTGACAGCCCACAACAGCTTGGTGATGGTTAGGCCAGCAGCTTTCAAGCTTTTCTGCCTTCAGAGAAACCCTGTTCGCTGAGTATCAACTTGTCTACTAAGGTACCTCCGTCTGCAGGTCTGTACTGAGAGATGTGATGTTCTAGGGCAGTGGTTCCCAAAATCCCTCCTCCCACGTGCAATGGGCCACTTGAAAATTGCTGAGGTTCTTGGCAAACCACTTACCGGTAATTTTCTTTCTGCCTCTTGCAGCAACTGTAATGCACTGTGCTAGACGCTGTATGATTTTTAATTGTCGTTTCACGGACCACCTTAATGAAGAAATCCCTGTTCTAGAGAGCACACAATCTCCCATGGGATCCAGCCCTTTGCATCTCACCATTGTCCTGCTTGAACAGAAACTTTGGTTTAGAGTGCTCCCAGTGTTTTCTGGAAGTTTCATACTGCAGGGGGAAATTAAAAAAATAGCAGGAAATTTTTCCCCTCAGGCAGTTTTGACCACTATTGCTTGTTAATGTGAATGTACATTAAGCCAACTGAGAGCTGTTGTTGTCTATTTACTTATTTATTATTTATTGCTTGATTTGGGGGGGAACCTCTCAAAAGAATAAAACATAACATTACATATAAAACAGTTAAAAACAACTATTCAAAACATTTCAAAAATAAAATAAAATTAGTGATAAACTAAACACAGATGAAAACACACATCAGCGCTCTACATATTTGGATAGGCTTCTCTAAACAAAAATGTTTTTAGCAGGCACTTAAAACAGTGCAGTAAAGGGACCTGCCTGGTGTCAATAGGCAGGGAGTTCCAAAGTGTGACCATACTAAATGATTGATTTCTTACAAATGTGGAACAAGCATGATATGGCACCTGTAACAATGCTAGTTGTTGTTTATGTTGTTGTTCCTACTACTCCTATTATTGTCTTATTAACACACCACCCTTTCTTACACAGATTACAGGGTAGTATACAACATGAAAGCTGCAATACAGCCATTATCATTAAAAACAACAACCAATTAGTTATAACACCTAAACTATCAGCAAGACCCAGAGTCTTTAACTGATTGGTTTATTGTTTCTTATTACAGGAAATATTACAATACTTGCCAGTGTGGTGTAGTGGTTAAGAGCAGTAGACTCATAATCTGGTGAACCGGGTTTGCGTCTCTGCTCCTCCACATGCAGCTGCTGGGTGACCTTGGGCTAGTCACACTTCTCTGAAGTCTCTCAGCCCCACTCACCTCACAGAGTGTTTGTTGTGGGGGAGGAAGGGAAAGGAGAATGTTAGCTGCTTTGAGACTCCTTCGGGTAGTGATAAAATGGGATATCAAATCCAAACTACTCTTCTTCTTCTTCTTCTTCTTCTTCTTCTTCTTCTTCTTCTTCTTCTTCTTCTTCTTCTTCTTCCTTCACCATGTAGCATGGCCTACTTCGGATGTAAACTTATTTATTGGCCTATCCCTTTGCAGCCACTTCTAGCTCAATTTTAAGAAATAAGTAAATAGTAAAAAGATCCATATTTCGCAAGCCTTCCCAGAGCCTCTTAGCAGCCGGAGAAATTGAACAGCTTTTTCTGAACAGGCTGTTTTTTTCTAAGCAAGGCTGACACCTGCTGGGATGCTCTGAAATGGCTATTTGTTAAATTGTGCGTATTCACTCACTATTAGGTCCCTGTATGACCCTTAATTTGTCTACATGTGAATTATCAAGCATGGATCTGCGCTCAGAATGGCCAGATCTTGGCACTGAGGAGGAGATACGTGTGCCATGAGAACAAGCTCATGCATTCAGGACGGTTGCATCAGAACATAAGGGGAGCCTTCTGGATTAAGCCAATGGTCCATTTAGTCCAGCATCCTTTTTCGCAGAGGGGCCAACTAGATGCCTCGATGGGAAGCCACAATGGGATCTGAGCATATGAGTGCTCTCCTCACCTGTGGTTTCCAGCAACTGGTGTTCAGTAGCATTCAGTACCATCTGTGGAGGCAGACCATAAACACCATGGGCTAGCAGTCATCAATAGCCCTGGAGGAAAGGAAACTCAGGAAAGGTTTGGTCAATAGAACCCTCCCCGCGATGCCGCGTGGACGTCCACCGAGGCCAAGGTACGAGGGGGGCTCATTAAAGATTTCCCCTGACATACTTCCTGTGAGACAAACGAAACTGAGAGCCAGTGTGGTGTAGTGGTTAAGAGTGGTAGACTCGTAATCTGGGGAACCGGGTTTGTGTCTCCGCTTCTCCACATGCAGCTGCTGGGTGACCTTGGGCTAGTCACACTTCTTTGAAGTCTCTCAGCCCCACTCACCTCAGAGTGTTTGTTGTGGGGGAGGAAGGGAAAGGAGAATGTTAGCCGCTTTGAGACTCCTTCGGGTAGTGAAAAGCAGGATATCAAATCTAAACTACTCCTCCTCCTCCTCTTCTTCTTCTTCTTCACAGTTACAAGTCCTTCTCTACATAGCTACCAGCAAGAGTCACGAAGTTCTCCCATCGCTTTATGCAGCTGTGGAGACCTTGTCTGTAGAAGTCAGCAGGTTGCGTCAGAAGCCACGACTTGACATCAGAAATCAGCATTTCATCGTCTGGAAAAAGCTTGCCCTTCAAAAATAACTTCATGGTTGGAAAGAGGTGGAAGTCCAATGGTGCGAGATCAGGAGAGTAAGTGGGGTGAGGAAGGATTTTATAGCCACAGGACCATGCTTCCATCTGAGCAACATGCGAGTTGTGAACCAGGGCGTTATCCTGCAGGCACACCATCCCTCACGATTTTGATGGCCTTCCGCAATTTCTGCAGCAGTGAAGCGTAGTATGTCCCGGTAACTGTGGTACCCTTTAGCAGGAAAGCCATCATCGCTACTCCGCACTGGTCCCAAAAAAACCGTGAGCAAGACCTTGCCCACTGACAGTTGGACACGTGCCTAATTTGAAGGTTGTGAGGCACAGTGCTTCCATTGTTTGGACTGGGATTTAGTTTCTGGGTCATAATGATGGACCCGTGTTTCTTCCTGAGTAGTTAGTCTGGCGAAGAAGCCATCATGGTTTTAGTGACACATGGCCAAAAGAGCCCGAGAGCATGTGACTCATTCCTGCTTCTGGAAAGGCGTCAGCAGCAGGGGAACCCACTATGTGGACACTGTTGCAACAGGGTCCTCTCTCTATCCACAAAAGAGAGAAAACCCCAAACTGAGATAAGCCCCGATCTCATATCCCCTTTCACTAGGGCAGTTCATAAATAACTTATTTTTGAAAATGCCTGCTCCAAAGGTCTTATCTTACTACACTAGGGATTATATAGTTATATCTGAAGTTTCATGCATATCAGTTAATATTTTGACCCTCCTCCATGAAAATAGCTGTTTACTTGGCCGTTTTCCTATGTTGTGATGGCTGAAATTTCAATTCAGTGGAGCAGGGTCAAGATATTAACTGATATGCATGAAATTTCAGATATAGCTATATAATCCCTAGTGTAGTAAGATAAGACCTTTGGAGCAGGCATTTTAAAAAAAAGTTTTTTATGAACTGCCCTACCTTTCATGCTCCCCCCTCTCTCGTGCCAAACATAGATTAGGTACATGTGAGACAGGTGAGTCATACCTGATTTAGTGATGACATGAGGCAATAAGATCTTGTGCTCATCTTTGGCTTTTCTGTCTCCCTAGGTGTCATGAGAGGATGAGACTGGAAATTGGTAGCTGGAGACAATGCCTGATGGGGTGATTTACAAAATACAATCACAGTCTCACAGACTAATTTTACAGGAATCATAAAGACATTAGCAAGACCAAAAGGATTTAACAAACAAAAGATGGAAATGGTTTATTGAATATTTACAAACAAACTGTAAACGGATAAGAACATTGGCAGGATTGTTGTAATAACCTGCAGTTTTATAAGAGTACACATTTAAAGTAGATGAATAAATGATTAATTTGGAATATGCAGAAAATATATATATATAAAAACAAATTTAAGGAACTGCAGAAAGTGGGGGAAGGAAGTCGAGTTTCGAAATGTTAAAATAATTGTAAAATTATTGAAAGGTATACAATTGAAAATCATAAATAAAAATTATATATATATATAAATAATATAAAACAAAGATGGTTGCATAGATTTCAAGTGTAAACTGCAAAGCTTTAAGACGATCATTTGTTACAAAGCACTTAATTTAAAAATGTTGCAAAACAAACTGTTACATGTATTTATAGTCACAAGGAGTCTGACTCATGGGGATACGTTATATATCAAGATGCATTTTATTTCAAGGCCTCACAGTGGAGAGAAAAAAAACATGGCTGTTCCCTTTATTAGTTCAATATACCTTTATGTAATTGAGGGAGCATTTATTTTCTTATCACCTCCTGGAATTTGTCTAGTCTGCTTTGAAAGCCATTCAAGTTGGTGGCCACCTCCTCATTGCCTCCTGTGGCAATGAGTTCCATAGTTCAACTGTGTGCTGCATGAAGAAGTGCTTTATCTGTCTCGAATCCAACATTCAGGATGCCCACGAGTTCTGGTGTTATGAGAGAAGGAGAAAAACATGCTGTAGCCTCATTCTCTATGCCATGCATATTTTTACAAACCTCTTTTACTTGCCTTTTCTCTAAACCGAAAAGCCCCAAATGTTGTAACCTTTCCTCGTAAGAGAATTGCTCCAGCCCCTTCATCGTTTTGCATGACTTTAAATATCGATTTTCAAATGTTAACATCCTGCCTTTCAATCTGTTCATCAGGGTTGAACAAACAAACCCGAAACATGAAGACTAATAAAAGCAATAAAAATAAAAGCAGAAGCCAGCGTTTGTACAGAACAAATCAATCAGCAATAAAATAACGGAATTGTCTAATCATTAGAAGATAATGTTTCAAGATCATTTCTCTTTAAAAGGTATGCCTTGTATTCTTTTTCTCTTTTTTTGGAGGTGAGGCAGTGGCGAACGGAGCCCCTTGGACACCCGGAGTGGCAAACCACGATGCATGCACAATACGGAGCGACATGTCAAACCGCGAGCAAGCTGCAGAGCGAGGCAGCCTCGGCTTGCTCGCAGGGTTTGCCGCAGTGCCGCTCCGTAGTTCGCATGCGTCACTACGCATGAAGCATGCGCGCTATGGAGCGGTGCTGCGCATGCATGCTATGGGGTGGGGGGAGGGAAGGGGCAGGCCAGGAAGGCGTGACACCCCTCCCTGGCCCGCCCCTTGCCTTCGCTCCAGCCAGAAAAAGGAAAGCACACGCCAGCAGGTTTGTGAGCAAGCCGTTGACGCATGCTTTTTCCCGGCGGCTGGGCTCAGCTTGGGCGTTGCGGGGGCGCGCCGAGTGTCTCCCCACCTCCAGGGTGGCAGCACCCAGGGCGGACCGCCCCCAACACCCCGCCCTTGCTCCGCCCCTAAGGTGAGGTGCCTTTTTTTTGCTTTTATATTTTGGATTAGTGATTGTTTTAGAATGCATCGTGATACGATGTTTGCAGTTTTATGCTACACAACTTGAGAGATTTATATTAAAAGGAGAAATATAGAACAGCAATATTATTTTAATATATCCCCCCATCTTTTGTTGTAATTAGGGTGGCTTTTGAAAGGTTAAAACAAGCAAAAGTCAGCAGAAATGAAGCAACCAGTAACGAAAAATAGTTGTTAAAACCTTAATAATTAAAAAAAAAAGTATTTGTGTGTGGAGTCAGTTTCAAAAGCAAATCTCATTACAGTAATTCATTGTGGCTTGGACAAACATTTCGTCTAAGTCATTTATTAAGGGAGTATTTTCTATGCGGAAGCTTATTGTTTCTGGGCTTGTTTTGTTGTTGTTTTGCATTTGTGTGTGTTTTCCTTGACTGGGGTATTTTTCAGCTGAAAAGCCATTCTGGCTCCCCTTCAGGAAAGAAAAAAAGCGGAATATGAAGTGATTGACAGGCAGCACAAGCCCTATGCCTGTTTATTCAGGAAACAAATCCCACTGCCTTCAGTGGATCTCGCCCCTCAAGTATGCGCGCGCCAAAGGATGGTCGCTAAAGACACCTGTGAGAAGAACGTCCAGCTCTTATCCAATCCCTTGGCTTCTCTTTCCCGCCCAAACTAGCTCCGCCCAGCCCTTCCCCTTCTCCCACCTCGCTAGGCCCGCCCATTACACCGCCCAAGGAGAGGGCGACCTTCTTTTCCCACGAGCCCCCGCGCGCGCAACCTTCTCCCGGCAGCCCTTGCGAGAAGAGCAGGGAGACGCTGCGGCAGCTTCAAGATGGCGGACCGACCCGGTAAGCGCTTTTTGAGGGAGGGAGACGCCAAGGTGACCTGGCTCCTGTCAGGGCTTGGGCGGTGCTTGCCCCCATTTCTCGGATAAGAAGCGCCCCGCGCTCCGCACTGTTCTTTGGAAGGAGAAGGGAGCGCCTTCTGAGAAAGCGACGCCCTTCTCAATGCAGCCCTGGGTATAAACGCCAAGGCCGCTGCTCCTGATTGCTGGGGTTCGCCCTTGAGGACGCCGTTTCTCTCTCCCCCCCCCCCCACCTTTCTCTTTGTTGCCTCCCAACTGAAATATGACACAACAGCTCTCCTTTGCATTGTGTCAGGGTCAGGCAGAAGTTCGGCAGGCAAAGCTTCGAACGCCCGTCCCCCCCAAGAATAACCTAGCGCGGGCACGTCCAACTCCCAAGAGACTGCGATCTACTCCCAGTATTTAAAAAACTGGCAGGTTTTTTTAAAAAAAATTACTGGGAATTTTAAACCCATTGTCATTGGAGGGAGGAGGAGCGTACATGGGGTGGGTGGAAAGAGTTGTTGAGCTTTTTAGGGGGAGGGTTGCCCAGGGATGTTGAGCATTTTTTTTAAGGGGGGGGGAGTTGTTGAGCTTTTTTTAAGGAGGGTTACAAGAAATCGCTGACAATCACACACAGCGATAAAGCCACTATTGGCCGCCCACCTCCTTCCCCCACACTACCGGCAGGGAGAAAATATCAACATGTGACGTCCATGGAAATAGGCCCTGTACAGTGGACGCTTGGGTTGCAAATGCAATCTGCGGGAGGCGCGTTCGCAATTCACCGCTTCTGCGCATGCGCAAAGTCTGATTTAGTGTTTGTGCACATGTGCGAGCGCCAAAACCCAGAAGTAACCTGTTCTGTTACTTCTGGGTTCAGTGCGGTGTGTAACCCAGAATCGCACAACCTGAAGCGGCCATAACCCAAGGTATGACTGTAGATCACAGCGACCGGTTGGACATGTCTGATCTAACGAATCATGGCCCACCTAGGCCAGCATCCGGGTCTCGCAGTGGCCAACCAGATGCCTCTGTTGGGAAATCTGCAAGCAGGACCTGAGCACAGGAACAACTCTCCCTTCCTACAGTTTCCAGTATTTGGTATTGGGAAGCATTTATAGCCACCAACCGTAGAGGCTGAACCATAGCTGTGATGGCTCAAAGCCATCAATAGCTTTCTCCTCCATGAATTTGCCTATTCATCTTTTGAAGATGTCGGTGGCCGCCTCTGTAGGGAGGTGTGGGGGAAAACATTGTTACCACTTGTTCCTCCTTGGAATGGTGGTGGGTAAGTTATAGCAGATACCCACCCTCATATTCTTGTTTTTTTCTCGTTAGTTCCAGTAAAAGATATGAGGCTGCTGGATGTAAAAGTGGGGCAGTTGCCAGCCTGGTTAGCAACTCGAGATTACACCCCAGCTGGGATTGTTACGGGTGTCCGTGGAGGTGAGTGTCTGGGAAACATCTGATGTGGAGCATATATTTGTGGCAGTAACCGTATGCGTATGATCGTCTTGCTGAATATTTAGTTTAATCTGTTCAACGCCGGCATTCTTTGTGCAGATAGCCAGGGTTTCAGAAGTCTCCTATTAGGTGTATGCCAGTAGTGTTATACCTGAGAAACAGTGGCAGGATTCAGTGTACAACAGATCACACACTTTCCATTGAAATACTCTTAATTTGCTAATGAAATAAAGGCTTCATTGGGTTTGAAAATCTAGTTGTGATCCACCTTCAGATTTTTAATCCCACTTGATGCATTCACAGTGTCATCCAAATACATACTTGGGAGTATATTTCTGTTGAATTTGGTATTATAAGAGTGAAGAGACATAGGATTGAGCCACAAGTCGTCTCCTCAGTCTTGCAGCCAGATCCTTTGCATTTCTACTCTTAACTAACTTCCACTGAGCTCATTGGCACACTGAAATAAATGCACACAGAACCACAACCCTGAACAGGCAGTTTCTGTACTTCGTTCCTACTTATTTAAAGGACTTGTACACCACCCTTCAGTTAAAAACAAAAAACAAGCATATACTAAAAACAGCAAAATCAATAGTAGCATAAAAACATATAGAGGCAGTGGCTGCTTATGAATCAAAAACCCAAGGGCTGTTACCCCATGTAGAGCTGGCAGTAGCTCTGCAACATCTCAAGCAGGTTATTTCCCAGCCCAGCTACTTGGACAGGAAGGAATTGAACGCAAGGCCTCTTGCCAAACATTCGTTCTTCTGCAGAGCTGCAGCTTTAACCTGAGTTCTCAGTCCCTTTCCCTCTGTTCTTAAGCATATGTCTTAATGTAGCCATTTTAAATTGTTCAGCTAGATAAACTAAATGGTACAGACTTGTTGTAAAATCCTGATCTTTGATAAATTTCCTGCTTGGGCTATAAGCCTAACTACACTAGCTAGAAAGGTAGGTCTCATTGAGGCCGCTGAGTTCAATGGAATAAGCAGCAGGCTGCAAAAGTGGTGATGATCTTGGACTTAAGACTGCATTTCCTTATTCTAAACAAAATAGGAAATTCTTTCCAGTAGCACCTTAGAGACCAACTGAGTTTGTTCTTGGTATGAGCTTTCGTGTGCATGCACACTTCTTCTTTTAGCCTTCTTATTCTTTTAGCCTTCTTATTTAGTTCTTCTTTTAGCCTTCTTATTCTGTTAGCCTTTTAGTGTAGCTGTCACTTATCACTACTAGGTGTTCCTCTGCTATCTGTATATTGTATGGCTAAGACTATGCTCCTTTTTCACTAGGCTATGACAGATTTGTCAAAAAGTACATTGATGTGAGGAAACCAGGCATTGGTGGCCTGGCCATGATGCTAACTGGCTATGTGGTTTTGAGCTACGTCTGGACCTTCGACCATATAAGTGAGTAAAACTTCCATTGTGTATACCTAAAAAGCAGCATTAAATACAGTACAGTCACATCTTTCGCACATTTATCTTGCACGATTTCAACTTTACATGATAAATGCATGCAAAGCAGAGATCTTTTAACCTCCCTCCCTTGCTTACTGGGCAAGCCCTGCTCAGCACACAGGTTCTGGGATGCTCTAGCAAGATACTGTGGGGCCATCTCAGGTTCCCACAATAACTTGCATGACCACCCTCAGGCTTCCAGAGCCAACATGATGTGATGGCCTTGCTTGGGGGACAAGGCCCACTCAGTGCACTGGCTCTGGAAATGTAAGGACCCTAATGGGTGGCTCCAGTATTATCAATTTTTGCATATATGTGCCTTCCCTGCATAAGATGCAGTTGTACTGTAAATCCTTTGAGAAGAGAATTCTTAATGCTTTTAGGGAAAGGTATGTGTTCTGTTGATTTTCTGCTCATGCTTCATGCCCCGATCTATGGTGGGTTGCATCAGTTGCACTCTCACTCTTCCTTTTGGAACTACTAAAGTGTCTTGGGATACCTAATTTGAACTTGCATGGCCTAAGTATAGCTACTTGTGCTGGAGAAATGGGGAGGTTGTGTTCATAGGAAATTTGTAAATTTCCCAACTGCATATAGCTGCTTACTGTTGGGAAACTGAATGTTTGATTGGATGCCATGCTGCTGTCAGGCGTTAGGTAAAACCTATTTTCCCCAGGTATTTGATTAATGATAGTATACAGTATGTCATTGTTTAGCTTTGTCATGGTAACTAGAAGCTGTTTTCAACACACATGGAAATATGGGATAAACCTTTTAAATGAAGAATGCACTTCCATATACAAATATACAAAAGCCTCTGCAACTGTTTGTTTTGGCTATTCAGAGCATGATCGCTGGAGGAAGTATCACTGAAGCTTGATGGACCAGAAGAATACAAGCTGCCATACTGTGACTTGTTGTGAGTTTGCTTCAACTGAATGCAGATTGGCTCTTACCTTCTAGACTTAACAGTGTATTCTGTGACCAATAATAAAATATTTACTTTCATTGTGACTGATGGAACTAATTTGATCACTGCAAGGTAACAAACAAACAGTTATCCTACAGTGGGTGCGGGGTGTACATTAAGTTGGTGCTTGAAGGGATTGTTAACCACAGCCCATGAGTGAAGAATTGCCTGAAGTTGTAAGGATAAGGAATAAAGAGCATTAGACATAGTCAGTGCTATTAACAAAATCTAGAGACTAGATGACATCCTTGGAACTTACTCAAGTCTGCAGAGTAATTCAGTTCAGGTGACTGAAGCTGTGTGCATTTTAGAGGTGGGCTCAATCTGGCCCTAGCAACAGAATCAAAGTTCAATAGTATAGCTTCTTTCCTTTGGTTTCTCTAAGGGACATTTAATGCTCTTGTTTTGCAGCAGGAAGATTCCTTAGTAAAATTGAAACTAATCTACAAGATAACACTGTGCACTTGGTAGCTTTTAAAAATCGATTAAATATCCTGATTATGTTGTCATGCAGGACCTCAGTTAATTCTTCCCAGACATGTGTTCCTTTTCTGTCCCCCAAAGTCACACTTCATAAATTAACATCAAAGTATAGCCCTTAAAAATAGGAAATAAATGCTTAAAGATAGTAGTTTGGGCAACTGTAGCTGAACTCTTGATAATGGGTCAGAAATGTATGACAAATTTCAGAAAGTGCAGATTCTACCATCAAAAATAAAGTACAGTTTTGTGGTAGGATTGTGGAAAGGTGCTTATGAAAAGGTACATATAATCTTCATGTAACACGAGTTTATACACACACGTGTCCCTCTACTTCCAACTATGAATGCATAATGAACTTAAATACCTTTGCTTTTCAACTCTGACCAATCAGTTAAAGGGACATGAGCTGTGTAGCTTTGTGACTTCATCTTGTCTACAGAGGCAAGGACATTCTACTGGACTTCAACCTAATGCCAACTCCTTCCCCCTCCCACAACAGCAGACAACTGCAGGTAGCTAAGTAAATTCTTCCCAAGTGACATACCAATAACCCTTGGACCAAACACTTTACAAGGCAGGCACTGGTGTAGATTTTAAGCATGTGGAGAACACAGCACAGTTGTGCAACTCATGACGTCTCATGAGCGAATTCCCACCTTCCACCCATAGCCGAGGACTGATGAAAAAATGAAAGACTTCCAAGCCAAGGATACTGGAACAAGGAGTGCCTATTCCAAATATTCTATTTCAGAAGAAGGCTTGTGTATTAAGCTTTTCTTCAGCCTGCTTCCCAGCTGGGCAGTCTGAATAAAGGCAGGCACCACTTATGTTCTAAAAGGTAAAACAAATGAGGAAATACAAAAAAGAGGTTGTGGGTAAGTAGTCCTCAGTAGGCTGTCCTTTTCATGTAGTCAATGGGGGAAAAAGATGGCTCAACAAGTTCAGTGTGGTTTCAGGCATAGTTCAGCCCTCATATTTAAAAAAGTGCTGCTGGCTCACTGTCCACTAAGGAATGCCAAATGTCCTTTGGTGCATCTGTTGGCATAATGTCCTTTTTCACCACACTGGAGAGAAGACAAAAAAATGAAGCTATTAAAATACAGGAAGCTAAAAGCTTCGAATAAAAACATTAGCATGAATGCAAATGATAAGCACAAAACCTATCTTTCTTCCTAAAGTACTCCCAAGGCTGGAAGTCAATAGTTTATATATGACTGAAACTTTGAATTGGTGCCTTTCCCTGTGGTGCTGCTTTTGGAAGTGGTTGGTATCCCTGTTGAAAGCAGTGACAACAGTAAAATGCCAAATGTTAAACAGCACTAAATTTAATCTATGGCTGTAAGTGTTCCTTTGCAACCACAGCTTGAATTTGGTACTGTTCAAAGCCACATCAGTTGACAAGTGGGCATGCCTTGGCCCAGTCAGCCTGGCAGGGCAAATTAGGACCATCAGGCAGAGATTTGTCATTGCTGATATAGATAGAGGGGAGTTCTTTGCCCATCTTCATGTCCTGTCACACACATTTTGAGAGACAGATAATCGTATCTGGGTAAGTTTTTTACTTGAGAACTATGGAATTCAACTTTGTTGCCTTCCAGTGCAACAACTTCCAGAGGTGTAGCCATATTAACAAAGGTGTTTTCACAAAGGTGTAAGCAGGTTCCCAAGACAGAGATGGAGTTTCCTTATTCAATACCTATCCCTTGCTTAGCTGCTTCATACTCTTACATATTCCTTTTTAGATTATCCCTGCAATTAAAGTTGGCTGAAACAACACTCTCCACTTGGATGTATGAAAATAAAATGCAACTGAGTTTATTTCACTTTCAAAACTCAGGATTTGGGGTGCAGAGTTTTAAGATTCCCCAGACAATCCTTTCCCCTACAACCTGCAGGCTTCAGCTTACCTTATAACAGGTGACCTGTTCCAATGGCCGAGGACCCCTGTTCCCCATGCTGTTGTTTTGAGACTGCATAACTCCAATGACCTGTGGGGTCCTCTGTTGGTTGGGAGAAGAGTTCTGACTTGTTAATTGGATGAGGGATGATGATCTCTGTAGTGGTGGATTGTTATTTTGCTGAGAGGGGAAAAAGCAGCCCACACATTGAATGATCAATTCAGAAAAATATTCACTGCTGCCTTTAAGTATCAGACATGATAATCAAAAAGACAACATCCTTAACCCAAATGTTCTCAACATCTTAAAATTCAAAGTACCATAGCCCTGAACCATGACTGAAATGCAACTACCCCTAAGTATGTTTCTTTTTGCCAAGGCTTCTACAAATGTAGTATGTAACATCCAACCTTCAGATAGCAAGAAATTCCCACAGTACCTGACTACAGAATGGAACACCAATGGTGTATAAAAAGATATACCCTTCAAACAAAAAAAGAAGTTCCTCACAATGATTTCACAATGGTGCTTTGCTATTTCTATTCTCTGAAGCAGATATAAACTGTATGTTTGGTGTTCGACTATTTCAACAACCTTAACACTCTGGCATTTAGAAGATGCTGCAGAAGTCTGTAGATGTAACTGGGGTACTGCATACCTTTTGTTGTGGCTGTGTTGGTGGAGGCAGTGGTGGTTGCTCTGTGGTTCCCATGGGAAGTTCAAATCGAGGGCTAATTTAAAAAGAAAGTATTTAAGGAAACATACAAAGATCAAATTGACCCTCAAACCACTGACACCTCCCCCTTACAGCTTCAGAGTTCATACCTGTCCTGAGCAACAGAAAATAATTCCTCTCCATGTTACATTTTGCTGCTTGGATACAAGAAACTACAGCAATGAGAAAGTATTTTCTACATACAGCACTAGTACAGGAAGGAGAAACCAACAACCAGAGCAGCTTGTGGAACAGCCCACCCTCAACGCTAAAGAAGCGTGAAGTACTTTCTCCTCCAGCCAAATTGAGAGATGCTTACAGGGCTAACACCTAGAGACAACTGGTGGGAACAAGCTGTACCCCATGCTGCTAGGGAAAGTCAAAAATCTGGGATGCTGTCAACCTGACAATATCTTCCCATTTTTAAGTATGATAGCAAAACTCACCCTGAGCAAAAACTTAACTCTGTGCAAGCCTGCCTTATTGGGAAGCCACAAGCCTCAGTAGGTTAAGAAATATATTTGTGAAATGCAATAATCATTTTCCAAGACCATTTCACTGCCATGTGTTTTCTTACAGTGGAGGAGGGCCTCATTCAACACTGGATCTCCTCCCAACTGCTCCAGAAGGCAGGCCCAAGCTTTGAGACGTTCAAGTGGACAAGAGGCCCTTCCCATATGGATCATATCTTAGCTCCAGAAAGCAGGGCGTTGATGGGGCTCTGCAGAACTTTCTTTCCTCAACCTTTCCTAACTTTCTGGCTTCTAAATCTCCCATATCTTTCTCTCTTACTACTATGGAGCTTATTCAGAAATGGGTTTAAAATGTTTTCTTCAACCTGAAAAAGAAGAGTCCAGCACTTTCTCATCACTCATTTGAGGAATATTCTGACCGTAGAACCAGCCTAAAATATTTCCAGGATACATTTGAATGGCAGAGGGCATAGTGGATGACACTTGTGAATGAGCCTGGGGCAACTTTCAAAGAAATTAATATATGCAAGTGTGTGATATAGAAGTTATGATGTAGAAGGTTAAAGGGGAAACAAAAAACAGCAGAAATAATCCTGGAGCATACTCACTGCATGAATTTGCAAGTGGGACCCTCTGGACAGAAGCCTACCAGATAATTCACACATATAACACGTCGGGTATGTCTGTGCCTACAGAGGGGGCCTGCAATAAAAGATTTTGTGGTTATACCTGTTATATGCAAACACAGGAAACATTCAGGATACTCAAGGCTTGCTGTATACACACAAAGCCAAGCCAACCAAGGCTACCTGTGATTTCTGACCCTTCAAGCTGCAAGGATTGTGCATTTTCAGAGACTTTCACACTACCACAAACAGAAATTTCCCAGAAATGAAGACATGTTCTTAAGCAGCCAACTCTTATGCCAGACATCAGGGATGGGACCCTCCCAAGGTGCAAGGTGTTACTGCTTCACATTATGGTTGCAAAGTAAATAAATGTTGGAAGTCAACACAGATGCAGGCTAGCAAGCTACACAGCCAGCAGCAGAAATATGAGGTATACATACCATGTTTACAAAAACCTCTGTCATACCAAGGGCAATCTTTGATCTTAGATTCTGGGTCAATGTGCAAGAATGGACATTCCTTGTTGCTGCATTCCCCTGCAGTAGACAAACACTCACTTTACTGGACCAACCAAGAAAGAAAGAGCATTGTGCATCAGCATCAGGATCAAACAGCTTTCCCAGAACAATGCTATAGCATCAGGAAAAACTTGAATGCATATCTTTTGCCATCACAAGAATCTTGGCTTTCTAACAAAGTTGGTGTCACTCGGGTCATTTATTCACTTCAAGTGCAACCCAAAACAAACAAGGCATATAAAAATTATGGAATTCACAGTACATTACAGACAGCATAGCACATGAAACAATGATAACAAGTAAAAGTGCAAATTTCCAAACAGAACTACTCAATGTACGACCATATGCCCGTGCTCAAGGGTTATACACATATTTGATTATTTCATCCTATAAACACTTGGGAAGAGAAATTGCAAATTGCACCAGACAACATAACAAGATACAGAATCTACTGTTCACTGCAAGTAAGTTTTAGTTCAAAAACCAGCTCCTATTAGTGAGAACTGCAAGGTAACTTATCTCATTCCCTTGTGTTACTGCCAATCCCAATACATGGCCCCAAAATGTGTGAAGCAGTATGATTACACATGACCCAAACTACAACTCAAGCCTGATGTCTCTATGGAGACCTAGTAAAGTACAGTATGGCAACCAAAATATGGAATTACAAATGTAGTAACACTCCAGTGCTAACTTAAAACTGTCCTAGCAAAACATTCCGACTAGCTGCAAAAAATACTCCAGGGTCAGATAAGCATGGAATGCAGTGATTCGGTGGTTTACACAATGTGGGAGATACGCATGAGAGTTACACAGTGCAGGACCACCAGAATCGAATTATTCATTGGTACATTCTATATAGAGAATAAGTGCTATTGGATAAATAAATAAATAAAACAGCTACAGCAAAATCTGTATCAAGAATCTAATATCAAAATTTATACATCACTAAGCTGCAAATTTCTGTCATCAGTGGGTGTTGTTAGGCAAGCATCTCCTCATGGAATTGTACTAATGACCTTAATTTATGGAGCTATTGTAAGGATTGCTGAGACAATATATGAGAAGTACCCTCAACATTTTAAAGTGCTTCATAAATGTCTATTTGTATTGAGTGATTTCCTCTGTACAAGGCAAGCCTTCACAGTACCAGTAAAACTCATGCAGATACCATATTTCCTCTTACCATATTTTGAGTAAAAATAACACTCTGGCATCTTAGTCATGTCATATTCATGCAAGAATTCACACTGGTCACCCTTCTTGCATAACCCTCGTAGCCAGTGTTTGCAAACCACTGTCTTTTCGCCACTGATGTGCCGGAAGGGACACATTCCTCCTATTGTGCAGAAAACAAGAGATAAAAGAAATGCTCTTTAACACACACCCCATCTGAATTATGGGTAGAAAGCATCAAGGAAGGTCTATTACAATTTTCATTTAGGTCATAGAAACATGTTTGGCTCACAGATCATATTTGTTCATAGATAATATATGCAGAACTAACATGGTAGATACAACCTCTCCCCTGATAAGAGTCTTCTAGGCAGATAGGATGACCAAGAGATGTCAAAATGAAAGGAGGGTCCATGAATAGAAAATCATGTATTCTCAAAAAATCATAGGAGCTTGGAAACCACAAGATCCTAATGTATTATTTTTATTCCGATAACTCAGTTTGTAAGTCAATGGGGTAAAAAAAGTGGTTTTGTTGTACCAGGGACTGATAGTCTGCTTGGAGGCCCTTTAGTTCTACAAAGTTTTGTACATCATATGTCCACACACCTAACAAGACTTCCTTGTTTCTCTGTCAAGTGCTACGTACACTGATGCAGTATATAAACAAAAAGACTAACTACTGATTCACAATAAAGGACTGGTTTATTTATTGGCTCTGTTCATCTTTTTCTAGCACAGCAATTTGCAGTTGTGGCTTACCTTTTCCACAGGCCGCTTTTAAAAAAAAATCACAGACAGCTGCACCCGATTCTGTGGAAAAAGAGATTCACAATGAAGCTCCCTATAACCCACACCTCTGTAGTTTCAACAGTTGCGTTATTACATCATCAAAATGAAGAACGCTATACAAATTATTCACTCAAGTCTTCAGGTGGAAATTTACCCAGTATCATCTAATGAATTTATGACTGAGCACACATTTCATATTCTTTTTTTAAAGTCCATATTCAAACTGTCAAAGCACTGACAGGAACTGCTGGGGAAACACACTGTTCCTGAGCCTCTCATAGCTATGTAACAAGTAGAAATCCAGAAAAGGTTTTCCTAGCATTTCTTCCCTTAGCCTGAGAACATTTTGGATAACTTGCAAGCCCATATGCACCATGAAGAGAGGTTTGTACTAAGCTGGCAACCTATTTTGTTCACCCAAAGCTTGCCTGTTTTGAATTCTTTAAAGTGTTATATAAATGCTAGCTGTTATTATTATGCTTCCTACTGCAGCTTTGGGGGCAAGTAAATAAGTGACCATGGGGTCACAAAGAGTTGGACACGACTAAACAACAACAAAATAAGTTATTATTTTTGAAGGCATTTTTTGGTGCAGTTTTATGGAAATTTTACAGCTGTTGACTATAATATTTTATGGATCCACTTTTTTCCTTTTAAAAAATATTTCCTTTGCACTTTAGCAACTGACTTCTCAAATATCGTTTTAATCCTACAAAGCTGCATCTTTGCTTTTACTCACTAGTCTACCACCATCATCAATTTATCAGTCAACAGGCCAAAATTAAAACCATACAATGCACCCTTTTATTAAGTAGAGAGTAAAACACAAAGTATGACATAAGTGTGATTGATGGAGGGCACTATCAACAGCAACTAGTCATTTATTTATATGCTTTATATACTCCTATAACATTAAAAATAGCAAAGTGGTTTATATGGATAGCTCAGTTGGCTAGAGTGTAGCACTGATAACACCAAGGTTGCAGGTTCGATCCCCGTACGGGACAACTGCATATTCCTGCATTGCAGGGGGTTGGATTGGTGATGATCCTCAGGGTCCCTTCCAACTCTACAATTCTGTGTGGAACTGTTGGGCTTTTCATGTACATAACACACAAAAATTAGAATCAGAGACTCATCAACTAATTATGGAAATATGTATTCTTAATTGCGTGCGTAAGCCTGGTGGAACATTCTCAGCTGGTGTTTAAAAGTCGAAACAGAAAGCACCTGCTTAAGCTCTACTAGCAGAGTATTGCACAGGACCAATGACCCTAGAGACTCTATTTTGTGTCAATGTCAAATGAGCCTCACCAACTCAAGGGTAGGGCGGGCAGCTAACAACACTCCTGCAGATGATCTGAAGGAATGAGGTGGGATATAAGTGCTCAGGCAGTCCTGAAGGCACTCTGGACCTCAGTTCTTCAGGGCTTTGTAAATGTATACAAGGACAATGAACCTGGCTAAGCAGCAGATGGGCAGCCAGCCCAGCATAGATTTTTAAAATACTGTAATGATGTTGCATGTTGTTGGCCAGGTGGTCCTGTCAGCAGTCTGGCCATTCTATTCTGCATCAGCTGGAGCTTCTGGACAGACCCACCAAAAATACACTGAGTAATCCAGTCTTGAGAGTGCCGCCACATAGTTATGATGGCTACATGGAACCTTTGGAATCAAGAGTCAGTGTATCTGAGAGTCCTTTTCTACGGAACAATAGGAAGAGAAAGCTGTTGCCTTTATGCCCTACTGGATGATTTTCCAGTGGAATCTGGGTGGCTGCTACAGGATGTAGGAAACCAGACTACACAGGACCTTTCGCCTGCTCCAACAGGGCTCTTCCTACATTGGGGTTATAAGTAGGTTCAATTTTCCCTTTTAAATAAATTTGATTCCTATTTTAATCCATCTGCCTTCTCTTCAGTGACTCACAGAAAAGAAGCCCTGCCAAATTCAACATGACCTACCCCTTAAAGTAGAAGTTACTTCTGGGGAGGGAGGGATGGGGGGGGGGTTATTCCAAAATGTGTTTTAGTGGGATTGTAAACCACACGACTGATATAATTTATTTAGATAACACTTAAATCCCACCGAGACTCTGAAAGGAGCTTAAAAAACAAAACAAAAACCCTCAAAACCTAGGTGCAGCAGCAAAAATAATACGACATCCGCATGGGACAAGGATTGCTCCGGCTCCCTTCCGTGACGTGTCCCGCAAGTTAACACCTCCCTCAAAGGCCCCTATTCAGTATATTGGGAATAATAATAATAATAATAATAATAATTGCAATGTGTGCCTCTGCCTGCCCCCTCTCCCTCCATCTTCAATTCCACCGGGAAGAGTAGGTGTGTGGGGGGGGGGGGAAATCTGGGTCTGCCTCTTCCTGCGCGGCCCTCCCTGACCTCCCTCCCTCCGCCGCCCCCTCGCGTACTGTCCATGCCCGGGAAGGGCAGCGGCTGCGCCCCGAGCTGCTGCTCCACCGCGATCTCCAGGTCGAACTTGATGTGATCCACGCTGGCGATAAGTTCCTGCATGGCGGCGGCTGTGGCGGCTGTGCGCTCAAGGGTAAAGAAGCGAAGTATCTCTGCTCCCCTCGAGGCGCTTTCGGCTCTGAGGGAAAACTGAGGCAAAACCAAAGGGCGGGGCGAGTGAGGAGCCTAACGCTTGTGTGCGCGCGCGAGTAAGAGTGACACCAGCTCCCTCCAATCCGAACCCGACGGGCCTTCGCGAGGGATGCTGGGGGCTGCGGGGTTTGCGCACGCGCGCGGGCACGCCCCGCCTCCGCTCTCCTGCTCAGCCAATAAACACTAGGTCCCGCCCCTTCAGTGGGTGGGCGAGGTTAAAGTCCCTCGCACAGCTACGGTGCGTGTCCCACTCTCTCTCGCTTTCCTCTTTCCGGCCCCGCCTCCCCTATCTTAAAGAGTCGGAAGCATTGTTATGGGGAGGGAAGAGGGCGGAGAAAGAGCGAACCAATCGGCTGTCGCGCCGAGGTGAGGGTGGCTCCTCAGCCTATCGCCTCAGCCCGAACGAGAAGCTCCACCTACCAACTTTCAGAGGCCGAGGCGTGTGGGGAAGTCGGGAGTCGCGAGCGGGAGGTCTGACCTCGCGCGTGGAGGGAACGTTGGCGGGTGAGTGGCGGCGCTTGCGCGCGTGCTCGCAAAATAGCGGGGTGGAGGAGGTCGTCGTGGCGCCTCATGGCCGTGTAAGAAGAGGGTCCCAGAGTTGGCCTCAGCCAGCGCAGCACAGTGGCCAGGGGTGACGGGAATTGGAGTCCAGCAAAACTCATGGAGGGCCTCAGCTTTCCCATCCGACCTTATCGTCACACCGCCTTTGAGAAGAGGAGTAGTAGTAGTAATAGTAGTAGTAATAATAATAATAATAATAGTTTTATAATTTATAGTCTGAACATCTGACTGGGTTGCCCCCATTTAAAACATAATAAAACGTCAAATATTTAAAACCTCCCCGATACAGGGCTACCTTCAGAGGTCTTCTAAAGGTTGTGTAGTTTATCTCCTTGACGTCCAGGGCCAGATTTAGGTTTGATGAGGCCCTAAGCTACTGAAGGTAATGGGGCCCTTTATATGTTCAGCTGTCCTTTATCAACAACAAATGGTTGCTGTTTTTTGTGTTGAATATATGCTATATGGTAATTTATGGACCTAATAGGTATGCAACCAGTCCATGCAGAAAGTAGGCACCCTATATACTGTATGAATAAAGGTAAAGGACCCCTGACAGTTAAGTCCAGTCACGAATGACTGGGGTTGCGGCGCTCATCTCGCTTTGCTGGCTGAGGGAGCCAACATTTGTCCGCAGACAGCTTTTCCAGGTCATGTGGCCAGCATGACTAAGCCACTTCTGGTGAAACCAGAGCAGCGCACGAAAACACCATTTACCTTACCGCCGTAGCAGTACATATTTATCTACTTGCACTTTGACGTGCTTTCGAACTGCTAGGTTGGCAGGAGCTGGGACCGAGCAATGGGAGCTCACCCCGTCGTGGGGATTCAAATCGCTGACCTTCCGATTGGCAAGCCCTAGGCTCAGTGGTTTAGATCACAGCGCCACCCACATCCCCTTATATACTGTATAGAAATATGCAAACCAGTGGTATTTTAAGGAGCAGGCTAGCAGGCAGGGCCCATTGCTTACATCATAGGAGCCCACACAACACAAAACACTGTTGATGTATGTAGGTTTTATTTTATTTGTTTTTTATATTTTGGAAACGTACATCCAGTTGGTTTTTTCCTTTAATTTTTTGGGGGGTCCCCAAGAGAGTGGGGCCCTAAGCTATAGCTTATTTACTTTATATGTAAATTGAGCACTGTTGACATCTGATGGGAAGACACCACTGCCTAGAAGTATTGAGTGGGGGGCTTCTTTCCTCAGCCCTGAGAAGCTCCGTTCATTTGTTTCATAAAATTTACATACTGCTTGATTGTAAAACAAACCACCAACAGCAACACCCTCAGAGTGGTTTACAAAAAGATAAAGCAGTAATATGGAGGGAAAATGCAACCCTACTTTGAAAGTTTAAATACTAGAACTAGAATTCCTGACACCCGCAAAATTGTTGAGCTTTATCCATCACGTTGCCATGCATCTTGGTTTTCCCTGACATTTTGCCCCCTGGTGCCATTTTTTACACCCGAAGACAAGGACATGTCAGGAATTTTCCTGACGTATGGCAAGCCTATTTCTAAGCACCTGGGTAGGCTTCTGTAAACAGCAATGTTCTTTTCAGCAGGCACTGAAAAGAGTGCGGTGAAGACACCTGCTTGATCTCCATAGGCAAAGAGTTCCAAAGTGCAGGTGCCGCCACACTAAAAGATCAAGTTGTTACAGATATGGAATGGGTATTATGTGGAACCTGCAGTATTGCCAATTCCACCAGTCAAAACAGTCAAGTGGGTGCATGTAAAATAAGAAGCTTTTTTTTGAAATGTTTCCACACTTAACCTTTAATCAAAACAGATTTTAGAGCAGCATTGTTTGCAGTTAAGTTTTACTCAAAATAGACCCGTTTAAATTAATGGGCCTCAGTTAATATATATATATATATATATATATATATATATATATAACAATCAACGTAATGCAAAATACAGATTAAAAAAACAACCTAAAAGCAGGAACAAGGTAACATGCAAAGTACAATAAACTCAAAATTATAAATTACTTAAAGTGTTCAACAAAGGCTGCAGTCCTATACCTATGTCTAACTTACCTGTTGAACTCAAGAGGCCCATTGGGAACCTGTGGCCCTCCAGATATTGCTGGACTCCCAACTCCCAACATTCCTAGCTGTAGGCCTTGCTGACTGATGGGAGTTGGGAGTCCAGCAACATCTAGGGAGCCCCAGGCTCCCCATCCCTGATGTGATACAACAATTTGATCAGTGCTGTGTTTACTTTCTTAATTTTGATGTATCATTGTTTTAATGTTTAACAGAAGCCATTGCAGGTTTCTTTCTTTTTTATTTTTGAAGAAAAGTAAGGATATTGATATATAAATGTTTTGGATTTGGATTCTAGGAGATGGCCATCTAATCGGAGAACAAGGTGACGAAAGTGGGTACCACAATGGCTTTGCAGCTGATACGCCCTTGCTTCCCTGCAGGACTTTTCACTGTGAAAGGTTCTTTCTATCCTGGGCTGTGTTCTACTTCCAGATTGAGATCCATTTCAAAGAAACATTTGGCAAGGCCTAGAAATGCACATCATCTCAGGTTTCTGGCCTTGAGACCTTTTAGTTCATCCCCAGTGGTCTACAAGTTACACAGGAGAGATCCGAAAGAGACACACTCTGCCACCACCTCTGAAGCAGCCAGCAATGAGGAAGAGAAATTTGATGACGATGAAGGCTTTGGGTTGTTGTCTGGTAAATTTTCTTCTAGACAAATTTTTCACAAAGCTTCTGAAGAATTTCACAATTTGCAACTCAAAAGCCAGGTGGAGGAAGAGGAGGAATTGGAACCAAAACCCAGACAAGGTCCCAGGAATACTCCGTATTGGTATTTCTTGAAGTGCAAGGCATTGATAAAAGAAGGCAAGGTCATTATCTCAGCTGTCTTCATTGCAAGAGTATTGAATAGACCTGCATAGCTAGTGAAAAGCCATTGCTCACTACTAGAATAGAGCACATGCCAGGGACTCTGGGATGCCACTGCTAGTCAGTGTACAGTCATACCTCATGTTGCATTCACTGCAGGTTGCGAACGGCGTGGGTTACGAACACGCCGAACCCAGAAGTACCGGAACGGGTTACTTCCAGGTTCGGCGGTTCGCACAGACGCATCAAATGACATCACACGCATGTGCAGAAGCACCAAATTGCGAGCCGCGCATGCACAGAAGCGGTGCTCCGGGTTACGGACTGCTCATGATGCGAACGGGGCTGTGGAACGGATCCCGTTTGCATCTAGAGGTACCACTGTAGTAGACAATATTGGGCTGGATCAGCGTTAAGGACCCTTCAGTCCGCAGGCCTAATATTGGCCAAGCCCATACCCAACACCATATCATTGACATCAGCAAAACACTTTGCAAGCCCCAACGACCAGCTGATCCTCGGGGCTTGCGAAGCAAGGTGTCAAACCATGATGACAAAAATGGGTCATCCAATGCCACGGTGATGCCCACCTGTCACACGTGGCCCGTAGAGGTGGGGTGGGTAGACAAGGCTTCTGCCTGCACCTCCCAATTCCTGAACTAGATAAGCAGTGTGATCTTGTGCAGCTGTCTTTAACCTATTCAGACCTGGAACCCGCCCATGTTTAATCCAAAAATACACATTAAAATGCCACTGGGGACTGACATATGTTCCTGTGGAAGGGTTGCCCATTAGGGAATGTGGCCTCTGGGCTGAGAAAGGTTCCCCAAGCCCTGCAGTAGCAACTGTTCCTGCTGCGTCCTCACAGTTGTCCTCTCTTAACTGTAGCTGGCAGAGGCTTTGAACCTGTTTGACGTACAGATGCTGAAGGAGGAACGTGTTCGGCCAGAAGAGAGCAATTACACTGTCCTGATCGGTGGTTGTGGCAGAGCTGGCTATGTGAAGAAGGCATTCAGGCTCTATAACGATGTAAGTGCTCGAGTTTCGTTCAGATAAGGGAGAGAGCTGCTGTCAGAAAACCAAGCCGGGGATAGTTTTTGTATGAAACTGCCCAGTGTGGCTGGGTGCTGATGGGCGTAGGCATCCACTGCCATCTGGAGTTCCACAGGTTCCCCATCTCTGAACTAGGGAACTCTTGTTGCCAGAGAAGAATTGAAAGACAAATGTTCCTGCAAAGTGCTATTGAGAAGGTTTCAGAGCATCTTTCATTCATATGGAGAAAGGTGCGTCCATCTCTCCTGCTACTTTTGAGCTGTGTCATGTCATCCCTCTACTACACACCCTGCGGCCTTCTGGATGCTGTTGGACTCCAACTCCCATCAGTCCCAGCCAGCATGACAAGTGTGATAAGGAATGATGGGAGCTGGAGTCCAGCAGCAGTTGGAGGGAGCCACAGGTTCCCCAGCCCTGTTCCAGTGAGCTAAGACAAAAGCAGATCTCGCCTTCCATTTTCTCATTCAACAGGCATCCCATTAGCCAGCATCCTGGTGTGTGTTTTTGTGCCAAATTTCTAAACTGACAAGAAAACTCAAATTCACGGCCTATGATGCATCAAATTAAAAAAAACAACAGCAAGTTTGCCTGGGATTTCCCTCTGATTCCTTGCAGTAGGAATCACATAGCCATGTGGAATTTTCATTTTATTTTAATTCTGTAGCACAGTGAACAGCATATGGCAGAGGAAACACAAGGGCTGTGAAGGTATTGGCAGTGACTTGCAATTAGTTAATATGATGGGTGGGCTGACATACCTTGCAGGGTTTATTATTTTACTTTCTTAATTTAAATCCCCATTACATCCTCCCATCTTAATAGTGACTCTGGCATTGAGTGCTTGGAAGTCTGGCTCTCAGCGCTTTCTGCTGGAAGTCTGCGACACCTGCAATATTTTTTTTTTAAATTTTCCATTCAATATACAAGTCCTCTCTGTCTAATTGGGATTTGCATAATTGACTCCTGTGCATTATGATACTTTCACAGAGTATCTGTTCTATTCCTGATATGCATAATTGTTTGAGTATTTTTATGAAGCGTATCTATTGCTGTTTTATTGGGAGGCAGATGAAGAAGCGAGCCTTGACTCCGACTGATGCCACATACACAGCCCTGTTTAATGCCTGTGCAGAGTCACCCTGGAGGGACTCGGGCCTGCAACATGCGCTCAAGCTACGGCAGGAACTACTGAACAAAAACATTGAGCTCAACTTAGTCACGTACCATTCTCTGTTGAAAGTGTGTGCCCACTGTGCAGATCTTCGGATGTGCTTTGACATATTGAAGGTAAAGAAGCTTCTGGTGTAAAATCTGGGTTCTTTTAATCTGTGTGCGTGGTTTTGCGCTGCAAGTTCTTTTGGAACTGTATAGCAGAAAGTGGCATATATTATCCTCAAAGAAATAAATTGCATGAGCTTGTAGTAAAGGCCCATCCAACACTTTCAAACGAACAACATGGGGTGGGGAGACTGCAAAATGTAAACAGTGCACAGGATTGTGAAATGTTGCAGGGTGTGGTGATGAAAGTTGTTACTTCTGTTTCCTGGTTTTCAGAATGCTTTCCAAATACTTAAAATGATTTGCCAAGAATCAGAATTATAGAGCTGGAAGGGACCCAAGGGCCATCTAGTTCAATCTTTTGCAATGCAGGAATCACAGCTAAATAATCCCTAACAGGTGGCCATCTAACCTCTGCTTAAAAACCTCCAATGAAAGGAGTGCAGTCCATTCTACCATCACAGCTGAAATATGTTGAGTCAGAATCTCATTTTTTTGGTGATTTGAATCCATTGGTTCGGGTCCTACCCTCTGGAGCAGCAGAAAAAGCTCCACCATCCATGCGACAGCCCTTGAGATGGATAGCTATTATATCGCCTCTCTTTTTATAATATATTTATTCATTTTATAAGAAAAATGCAAAGCAAACAACACACAAAATTCTTATATATTCTTAACATTATTCCACTATCATTTTAGGGTGACTTCTCCCGATCTCCTCCTTCTGAAATTCATTTTCAGTCCTCATTGGCAGTTACATACTGTTAGCAATCACCTAAAATTATTTCCCTATAACATTATATCTTATAAAATCCACTTCCAAAGTCATTACCGAAGACCTCTATCCACTTCCCTAAGGAATATAAAATTTAAACATTGCGATATTTTTAAAAATACAATCTAAATTTATTCCAATCTTCCTGCACTGTTTCCTCTCCTTGGTCACGTAATCTCGCTGTCAGCTCAGCAAGTTCCATAGAGTCTATCATCTTCATTTGCCATTCTTCTACTGTTGGTGTCTCTTGGTTCTTCCAGTTCTTGGCGATTAATACTCTTGCTGCTGTCGTGGCATACAAAAAGAAAGGGGAATTTCTTCCCCTATAATTCTCAATAGAAAGGCTTCTGGTTTCTTTATAAAGGTGTCTTTTAACACCTTTTAAACACCTTTTTCATTTCATTATAAATCCTTTCCCAGACGTCCTTTATCTTCGGGCACGTCCACCACATATGGTAAAAAGTTCCTTCTTTCTCTTTACATTTCCAGCATTTATTGTCTGATGTATGATACATTTTTGCAAGTTTTACAGGAGTTAAATACCATCTATACATCTTTTTCATCATATTTTCCTTCAACGCTGTACATTCCGTAAACTTATAACCTTTTTTCCACAGCCTCTCCCAATCTTTAAGCATAATATTGGGCCCCACATCCTTGGCCCAATCAATCATTGCTGGTTTCACTTGTTCATCTTTTGTATGCCACTCCAGCAATAAATTGTACATTCTAGAAAGATTTTTACTCTTCGTATCCAACAATTCCATTTCCAATCTGGATTTATCTGTCTGAAAACCTGTATTTTTACTGTCAACTTTGAACATTTCATTAATCTGATGATACTGAAGCCAATCACTTAACTTATCTTTAAGTTGTTTATGATACTTTAATTTAAATTTATTCTCAACTTCCAACAGCAAATCACTATATGTCAACCACTTTGATTCCATATTTAACTTTTTCTTGGCCTTGACTTCCAATGACTATTATATCTCCTCTCAGTTTCCTCATTACCATACTAAACATACTCAACCGTTCCTCATGGGGTTTGCTTTCCAGGTCCTTGACAATATTGGTTACCCTCTTCTGCACATGTTCTAGCCTCAATATCCTTCTTAAACTGTGGTGCCCAGAACTGGACACAGTACTCCAGGAGGGTTCTGACCCAAGCAGAATAGCGTGGTACTATTATTTCCTGTGTTTTAGCTTTTTTTCTTTTTTGCTGGTGCATCACACTGTTGACTCATGTTAAACTTGTGGTCTGCTAAGACTCCTATATCCTTTTCACATGTACTACTGGCAAGCCGGGTGTCTCGCATCTGGTTATTTGTGCCTAAGTGCAGAAGCTTACATATATCTCTGTTGGAATCCATTTTGTTAGTTTTGGGCCAGTTCTCCAATCTGTTCAAGGTGACTTTATCATCTGAGGTATTAGCTACTCCTCCCGGTTTGGTGTCATCTGCAAACCATCATTTTAACCAGGATACGCTATCTGAACCTTAGTTGTTGTAGACAAATTTCTGATTTCCCATAGAATTCCACCCCCACTCCTCACAAACTGGTAAATCTGAAGAGATTCTGTTGCTCTTAGTGGGTTCCTTTTTTGTAAACAGGTCCATCTCCTCTTGCTGATTTTTGGTCTGGTTTGGAACAGAGAGGCATGTAAATCCAACTAAAGACTCCTGTTTGCCAACAAGTTAGAATGTGGAATAATGGAAGTATTGTTTCTAATCTTAAAGAGAATTAGACAGTGCAGGACATTTAGTTCTTTACAGTACAAGGTTGAAATTAGCTTTCCCAGCTGATCTCAGCAATAGTACAGTATTTGTGAACACAGTATTGATGGACATTTGTACCTTTGTTAATATAATTTGAAAGTGTTGCTTTTGGCCTTCTTAGACTTTCCTGGATCAATTTATTATTATTATCTAAGAGAGAGAGAGAGAGAGAGGTTTTCCATTTGAGCTAAAAAAGAGCAAATGTCTCATTAAAGATTTCCATTGTGGAATAAGTGTGAAATTACTGTATCCATCCCTTTTTTTATTATTATTAAGGAAATCGCCCACAAAGGCCATACGGTCACCACAGAGACTTTCAACTTCCTGCTTATGGGGTGCATAAAAGACAAAGAGAATGGGTTTCGCTATGCCTTGCAGGTCTGTATTTTCCTTTCCTCTTTACAGCAGAGCAAACCAACAAAGAGCTTCAAGCTTGCATTCACTCTGGCTGGTTTTCTTAAGCGATTGCTTCCTCTGGTTGTGATCCTTAAATTTCCATGTATCTTATAGAACTAGGGAGCTATATACATCTTAGATTAATTTTATTGCTAAATTTGTATCCCACCCTTCCTCCTAAAGAACCCACGGCAGTAGACAGCAAAATGTTAAAACCATACTATTTAAAATCTAATAAAAACCATATTTAAAATAATTAAACACCATCTCAATTTTTGTTGTTGAAAGCATCATGCTAATGATTGTGAGGTTGTGCTGTCAGTTCTGAGTTGCTTTTTAAAAAGACGAGAGGGTGTGTTACCCTTTAGTTAATCACAATTATGCCATTTGCAATCACTAGCATGCTTATGTTGAAACATTTGCCTTCAGAACACATGTACCATGGAGGAGGTGGGCAGGAGATAGGATCCAGCCAGCAGACCTGATTCTGAGCTACCCCTGCAGGCTACTTTGTTTATTGCTCACAGTTTGTTTGGAGCTAAACAAACCACAGGCCCCATTTCAGACATAACCCAATCCCAGGAATCATGGTCCATTTCTCTTGCATGCTGTGAGGGAGGAGCAACATGGATGAGATTGGTGCTTTCACAATATGCACTGTTTTACTGTGATGTGCAAACTGAGCTACTAGGTGGCTTTGGAGACAACTGCTGTCTTCTAGGTTCCAATCGCAAGAAGCAAATTCCTCTGAATACTGAGGTTTACTGCTGAGTGAACATATTTAGGATCAACTTGTCTGTTTCCCATTAGTGTTAAAACTGTAATTATATGGATCACCTGGGGTACATTTCTCTTTTCTCTGCCCTGACATTTCTTTCCAAAAACAGGTTTGGCAGCAGATGCTTAAGCTGAACTTAAAACCCGACAATTACAGCTACAACTTGATGCTCAGTGCTGCCAGAGACTGTGGCCTTGGTGACCCCCTTGTAGCTTCCAATTTGTTGCTAAGAACTTCCGAGGAAAGCCCAACTATCCCGAGACTGGAGGCTGGTAAGCAACACCAGAAGGCGAAAGGTCGACGAGGAAAGGAAGTAGATGCTGGAGCTGCAATGCAGTTGGATGTGGAGATGTTGGAAAAATGTGTGTTCCCAGAGGACAGAAAACCTGAGCAGCATGTCTATAGCCAAAAAAACAAAAGCAAAAATGATCATTGTGCAAAGGCAGAGACTAGTGATATCTCTACTTTGCCAGATTCTGCTACGCCCAGGGATTTGGGGATCTCTGATAAAAAACAGATGGCTCCAGATGTGGCAGAAGCAAACACTATGTGTTTTTCCAAAGCCTCCTTCAACTTCCCCAACTTGTTGGACTCGCAGCCTCCCAACGAAAATGTGATCTCCTTAGGGACAGTGGCAACCCCCTCCGATAGACTGGCACTCATCGGGGACATGGAGGGTTTCTTAAAGAGAATGAAGGAAGATGGTGCCACGTCCAATATCAAAACTTTCACACTGCTAGCTCAGCTGGTGCAGCCCAACAGCCAGTCAGAGTCTTCCTTGTTGACTGTGATGGAGGAGCACAACGTGAAACCAGATATAACTTTTTTTAATACCTTGGTGAGGAAGAAGAGCAAAGGAGGAGATCTGGAAGGAGCAAAGGTAGGATCATGGGCATATGAGTGTGTGTGGGTTGGGGTGGGTGGTCTTCAGGCTTGCAGGAACTACTTTTTTTTTTTTACCAGAACCTGATACATTTTCTGCCCATTCACTGGTATAGGCCATAACCTTTTGGAGAACAGTGATGACTAAGAAGTAGAGCTACTTTGCATGCAAAAAGTCCCAGGATCAATCCCTAGCATTTCCAGGTAGGACTGGGACAGAACCTTGTCTGAAATCTGGTCAGTGTAGTAGCCAGTATTGAGCTTAATTGGCCAATGGCCTGACTGAATGTAAGGCAGCTTCCAATGTTCAATTAGCTTCATTCGTACACATTGCACCTCCTCTCAGCATGAACTTGAACAGGTAATCTTGACAGCTGTACTCATTTGCCTTTGTATATTACAGAGCCTGCTGCCCCTAGTGCTGAAGGAGGGACTTTCTCCCAATCTACAGACATTTTGCAACTTGGCAATAGCCTGCCGCAAAAAAGAGGATGGACTGCAGTTACTCTCAGACATGAAGGTACAGAAAACTCAAGTTTTTGAAGCTGTTCTGCATGCGGCAGACCTGGTGGTTCTGATGGGTACATGTTAATGAGTTCTGTTAACATAAGGGGATCTTGTCTTTCACCCTTCCCACTAGCTCCTGTAGGTGGCCATTGCAATCAGTTGTGTAGTGTGCAAATCCCTATCTCCCCGGCTTTGGGGGCAGTAATCTTGGTATACTGTGAGACTCCTAAATGTGTGTGTAAGGACTTCAGAATTACCTTTGTCTGACAGTTTGGGGCTGTGTTTTTCAGCGTTCTGGAATAAATCCCAATGTCCAGATCTATGGTGCACTCATAACTGCAGCTGTGAAGAGACTGGACTATGCCTACCTCACAGAGATCCTTGCAGATATGAGTAGAAATCGTGTTCCTCCAAATGAAGTTGTCCTGCGCCAGCTGGAGTTTGCAGCCCAGTATCCTCCTAACTTTGATAGGGTGAGGTAGCCTTTTGTTTTCTGCAGAAGCTGATTTATACTCAAAAGAGAAAATGTAAGACCACATATTACATGCACAGTTCTTTGAACACCCTTGCAGTTCTGTGTCCTATGTACATTTACCCAGATTGCACCCAGTTAAGTGTGCATCAGTCTTCTCCAACGTATTCCTTTCCAGATATTTGCAGTCAAACTCATCAGCCTCAGCCAGCATAATTTAGTAGTCAGGGATAATGGTTGGGCACCAGGTTGAGGAAGAAAAATGTTTAGGATTGCTAAGTGTCCGCAAGTATACAGTATCTAAATAAAGGCCATTATACCAGCATCTACTTAATTGGATAAAGGTCTTCTCCATACAAGTTCTGAAGTGTGTCTCACAGCAATGGTATTAATTTCAGTTGACAGCTGAAAATGTACTGTTTACGCAGACCATGGGACAAGGTGAGAGGTTAGATGAGCTTATTTATTGCATGTTTTAATTCATCACCGATATTGTGTGTTTTCCGCAGAAATGTTTATACACCATTGGGTTGTGTTCAGTGAAATTCCTACGCAGGGTGGGCCCATTGAAGTCTATGGACATGACTTGTTCACTAATTTTAATGGGTATGGGCAACATTAGCTGCAGCCCTCTAATTTGTTTAATGCTATGGATTTCTGCCCTAGGGCTATTTGATAAAATGTGAGGAATCCAATAGTTTCCCATTTATCTTACCTGTGCTCTTTTGAGAGACCACCAAACACAACTGGTAGCAGCCAGACCTGGTAACACTTCTAGATCCCATTGATTCCAGCAGAAGAGAGTTTAAGCACTTGCTTGTGGTCTTCCCTCTACAGAAACTTTTTAATACCAGCACACTCCTCCCCCCCCCCTTCCAAATAGAAGCAGCAAAGGATTATGTATGCTCCTGACAAATCTA
This sequence comes from Lacerta agilis, assembly GCF_009819535.1. Taxonomy (NCBI): domain Eukaryota; kingdom Metazoa; phylum Chordata; class Lepidosauria; order Squamata; family Lacertidae; genus Lacerta; species Lacerta agilis. The sequence continues at coordinate 43,071,277 of NC_046324.1, forward strand.
AGAAGCAGTTTCTCACTTCTTAAGAGTAGAACTAATCTTCTCTTGCTGTTACAGAGTGTTAATTCTCCTCCTTTTCCTCTTGCAGTACAAAACAAAGGACTATTACTTGGAGAAAATTAATGGCTTTCGATCCTACTACTTCCGCTGGCTGAAGTGGATGGAGGCTGAAGAAACACCACACCCTTGGGCAAAATACAGAACTCCTAAGCAGCCAGAAAACAAACATAATACAGAAGATGCACAAAACTACAGCAGCCAGAGGAGGTGGTAGAGAAATAAAACCAATGTTAATACTCTGTAGTGGTGTTCGAAAGTTCCTTTTGCCTTCATTTTGTGCCAGCATTCTTGCCCAAATTGGCTTTAGATTATTTTTTTTACAAAAATGGGAGTGAATCTATATATTGCTGCTCATACGCAAGCCCTGCTACATTCAGTGGGATTTACAGCCAAGGAGGTTTTTATAGCAGTTGTGGAGAACCTTTAGCCCTTCAGATGTCAAACTTCAACCTCAATCATCCCTGGCTAATAGTGGAGTACCAAGGGTTCTCCCTTCCTGAATTATAGGGTTGCAGACAAAAATATTTTTAAAATGAAGACCTCACACATTGCAATATGAACTGCTGTAATAAAATGTCCCTCTTTTTAATATTTTCTGCTCTAAATGAGACTTAGGGCTTTTTTCTTTAGTCCCAGAAGGATGCCCACCCCCCATATTTCATGCATGTATGGAATTTTATATTGGATGCAAAATTTAGCTTCCTTAAGTCACCTTGGTTTTCATTATTAAAACACAAGTTTCTAGGGTGTGAGATTTTAAATATAAGCCTGAAGGCATAGGCAATTCCCATAAAAAGTCTTGGTGCACAGCTAAGTGGAGCGCTTGAGTTTTATTGGGAATCTTAGAATGAGGGGGATTGTTCCTCCCCTAACAAGCAGCAGTTTTGCAAACTTACACAGGTCCTTTGTCCCGCTTTATTGCTAGTTGACAGGCCTTCTCCTGGGGAAGTATAATATATTTAAAGCCACCCTTACTCCCTCTCCCACCCAATATAAATAAGGTGATGTAAGTAGTTATTTATAAATCTTGCCCATGTCTCCATGCAGAAGAAATAAACCCTCCATTGTTTCAGCTCTTTAGTGGATTGATGTATAATCTGAATTAACTCATGTCTCCCAATCCAATATCACTAAGCATAATTATTAAACAACTTATCCCCTTGTTTCCAAATTATCCCTGGAAAAAGGAGGGTCCAGTTTCATTTATGTTCTTTATTATGAAAACAAATTCATAAAGGTAACAGTAGCAGCACAGAATTAAACAAACCACCTGTTGAGGCCATAGGCAAGACTTTATTTTAAAATAAAGTAGTTATACAAGACATTAACACACTTTACTGCATTTACAATTCAGGTTGTTGGAGATCCACTCACTGCCGGGTCTTACGACAAACAAATTATGGTTCTTATAAACAGTCATTGATGATGAACCAGCCATTTAAGAACTCAAGGGGGAAGGGTAACTTTAAAAAGGTGGGGGGGGGGGAGTATTTCATCCAGAGCAGCCTCTGCACCCGCAGTGAGTGCACTCAATTATTCTTCCCTGTAGAATGAAATCGGCATGTTAGTCACAGCAGGCCGCTGAGCAGACAGTAGAGCAAGAAGAAAGGAAGTTTTGCTGGTTAGGAAAACTTACAGGATTGCAACAAATGAGAATAGATACACTGTTTCCTGCTGACTTCCATGCTACTGTTGCAGGGTGAAACATTTATTACAAGAACCAATTTTTTTTAAAAGATAGGACTCTCAAAACCGTCTTATAACTTGCTTGTTTTTTAAAAGACCCTTAAGATGTTGGAATGCTAAAAAAGCCAGGAAATGAGACTGCAAATCTTTCTGCAGTCTTTTTCTTTGATTTCCATAAGTTTTCACATTTCATAGAGTAACAGACACATTGATACAATGGGTGGTCAGCTTTGCAACAGCATTTTTGGTGGAACTGCAAGAGGTTGTTGTTAATTATTTCTTGAATTTATTGAAGTCCTCCAGGTATAGGGCAGTTCACAGAAAAGATCAATGTAATTATTATTATTATTATTATTATTATTATTATTATTATTATTATTTTCATTCAATCAATCTAACAACATAACAGGATGAGGCTGTTCATCCAGTCCTACTGAGTTCAGTGACAAACTGTCCCCAAGGAAAAAGTGGGTCTAGGTTCAGAGACAAATAAAGTATCTAGCAAGAGGAGTAACGAACACTTGCCTTTCACGTGGTTTGGATTTCCAGAGGTCACACTGTTACTTATTTGCATGAACCAGATTTTGGGGGGAAATGCACAAAAGGCTAAAGAAATGGGACACAGAAAGAACTGTTACAATGACCCAGGGGGCTTATTTAAAACAACATTCTTACCACTTCCAGCTTGCTTTTGGGCACTCTGCAGATGCAGTTGGTTCCAAAGTTGGTATCTCGAGTCTGGATGCAGCGCAAACAGCAGAGGTTTTCATAACCTTGTTTCTTCCACTTTGCAATTAAGTTTTTGTCTGCATATCCTTCTTTAATGCAATACTCATACAACTCTGTGCAGAAAAGAGGATGAGATAATTAGAATGCTCTGTTGTGGCAAACAAAAATTACTATACTCCTTTGGCAGAATTTGCTCACACCTACATTCTAAAAAGCTTAGTATTTCTTTCTCCATTTGACAGACCAGCCCAAGCAGATTCCCCAGCCATACTGAACAAAGCATATACATTTTCCCCTAAAAGATCAAAGACAGCTGTGTTACCTCTACTGATGGCTTTTCTCTTATAGAAGAGATCAAAAATGTAACGTGTTTTCTGGTGATGAATTCTGAAGATAGGCCAGAGAGATTCTACTTTCCTCTTCCCTTCATGCGGTTCAGTCTCAGCTGAAGAAAAGTGGGAAGAAGGGCAGAAAACATGTTAATTTTGCCAGCTAATTCAAATGTTCATTACGTCTCCAATATTTCATGTTGCTAAATACAAGGGGGAAATCCTATAATATTCTGATAAAAAGAATGTGAGAATTCATTGGAGAAGATATGCTATAGTTTTCTATTCTCATGTAGCTTTTTGCAAGCTGAACCAACAAATGTTTTCAGTCATCACATTTAACCTGCAGTATATAAAGGTGATTTGTACTTGAGTCGCTACTCAACGCAGTAATTTCCTAAGTTCTTAGCCAGAACTGTTCCCATTCCCGATACCATTTTAACTGACACAAGGTTAACAAAGATTAATCATCTCTGTGAATGTGGTGCCTTCAAGGAATGTAAAGTCTTTGTTTCTGCCTTTTGGTTTTTATTTTCAGTCCTAGGTGTAAAAAAAACAAAACTGTTCCTTTCAACTGGTCTTTTTTTCCTTATGAAAGGGAACTCCCAAAGGTACGTACAATTCCCAGGGTTTTACAAGCAATTCTGGTAAGCACCATTTCTTTGCCAAATTATATGTACAACACTGAGAAGATGAAGTGCTAACTAATAATTAGCATAAAAACTTCCAGCCTTTGCAAGTTTATATTTGACACCTCGAAACTGCTGGCGTGTGAGGCTTTGTAAATTCCACTTCTGACTTTCAATACTCTGGTCTTAACCATCAAAAGCCTTATCCCATTTTTCTTCTCCTTATTTCTCCTGTTCACTTAATTATTGGCTGAAGGACACTGAAAAGGCTTCTTCTGATATCCACCGTTAAGCCAGTACCAGCTGTTAAGTATACCATAATTTGAAGTAAAAAAAAAACCCCAACAAACCACCAGTCCTCTTCAAAGCCATACAAAGGAAGGGAAATATGAAAAAAGGAAAGCAGTAAATATGTCTTGCTTAAACTGCATGGTTCTTAGTCAAAACACCATTAATAACTGCAGAGTGCCAAATAAATGCACCTTATGTCAACACTATCTTTCTGAGATCTCTATTTTAACTGGAGATGTCATGGACTGAACTTGGGATTTGTGTACAAACTACCATGGGCTTTCTATACTAAATGTGCCAAAAAAGGCCAGCTCATATACTGTTCTATTATACAATTCATGCTCACAGCCAAATTAGTACTCTGGTACTCACCTTCTCTCATTTTTTGATCTAGCTCATCTAAGGTTGGTTCAATCAATTCCCAGCCATCTGGAGGAGGTTTTCTACTCCTCTTCACCTTGGGCATCTTGTCAGCAGAGAGGGGGAAATCTGGAAAAAATAAGGGAGTAATAAAATGTGTACCACTATAAATCAGAGTACTCTGGATAACATGTTCCTTTTACATATTTTTGAACCAGGTGTCTGAATAGCCTAAGTTCTCCCCCATAGCATTAATAACCAAAACACACACCCATTTCCCTTGGGTTATCTGAACATATACTGTTTCTTTATTAATTTGTTATTATTGTTTATTATTAAATTTATATACCACCCTTCACCTGAAGATCACAGGGCACTTTATAGGAAAACAAAATGCATAACATAACAACAATGCCCCCAGAAACATTTAAAAGGCCATAGATTGGCCTTTTAGCACCAGGGCAGGTCAACCTGGAAGTAGGCACCACTTAATGTATTGGTGCCCAAGTCTATTGTTTCATGCAGCCATGGGGAACCCACGGCTCTCTGGATGCTGCTGCTGGATGCCAACTCCCTGGGCCGGATTTACATATAAGATAAACAAGCTTAGGGCCCCACTCTCTAGGGGGCCACAAAAAAATTTAAAGGAAAAAAACCTGTATATTTCCAAAATATAAGATAGAAAACAAATAAAATGGCTTTAGATACATATTAGGTCCATAAATTACCATATAGCACATATTCAACACAAAAAACAGCGACAATTTGATGTTGACAAAGGACAGCTGGGTAATAAATGACCCCATTACCTTAAGTAGCTTAGGGCTTCATCAAACCTAAATCCGGCCCTGCCAACTCTCCTCATCCCTGCTGGCCACGGTGGCCGGGGCTAGTAAGAATTGGGAATTCAGAAACATCCATAGAGCAAGAGGTTCCCCAAGCCTGCTTTAATGGCTGCAGAGCAGGCAGAAATCCAATAGGTGAAACCTTTACCCAGCATAAATTCCTGCCTGCCACACACCACTGGAGGCCCTTAGCCAAAAAAAAGTGCGCCGGCCAGAAAGAGAACTCGTCAAATGAAGGGGCTGCGACCCCCACTCACCTAGAGACCCCCCAAAGGAAAAGCTCCTACGCTTCTGGACTTTTGTTTCTTCCGATCTCTTCCGCCTCCTCGAAGCTCTCCGTCGCCTTGCGATGACGTCCCCGCGACGAGAAAGGCCCTTCCCTCGCGCCCGCGTCACGCTAAGGGGCTTTCCTCGGCGGCTGTCGTCGCCGACGCCTGTCTAGAAGTCACTCCACGGATGGCAGCCGGAGCCGCCGGGCGAGGCAGACGGACTGCACGAAGCCACTCGGCGGACGCGGAGTGCGCTTTGTAATTCCGAGCTTTCCGTCAGGCGGCGCCGAGGACAGCCGCCGCTTCCCTACACCGGCATCCCGCAGGCCAGGCCCCGAAGGCAGCGCGTGTCCGCTCGCGCACGAAACGTGTGTCAGAGAGAGAGAGAGGGTGGGGGGAACCATAGATTTGAGGAACATAGGGCCGGCTCCACTTCCGTTTCCGGGTCGCGGCAAAAGCTCGGGGCGAAGTGAGGAGGGGGGAGGAAAGAGTCGCTTGTAGCCGGAGTCGCCGCCATCGTCCTCGCTATGCCCAAAGGAGGTGAGCCCGGCCGGGAGGGGAGGCCCAGGGGCCGGCCGCGGCCTTGTGGCCTGGCCCTGTGGGGTGAAGGAGGAGGAGGGAGCGGGGAGCCCCCTGCCGTCTTGGGCTCCCCTCTGGGCTGGCTGGAGGGGGGAACTTGGGGTCTCTTGTTCGCCCTCCCTGGGGTCTCTCTGAGGGGTTTGGGCGTCTTGGAAGAGCCGACCCAAAGACCTGGAAGTGCTGGGAGGGGGACACAGGTGGAGGGGGGAGGGAGGGCGCCTCTTAGGGGTGGGGGGGGGATCGTGAGGGTGATGGCGGGGGGACTCTCTTCTCCCTCCAAGCTGCTCCTTTGCCTGCCTTTTCGTGCGCCTTGGAAACCCTTCTTGTTCTGCTTTTGGACAAGGCGCTGGTCCGGGTATTTTTTTTAAAAAACTAAAAGTAAAAATACGTGTTTTGTTATAGAATGGCCTGCGCTGCTGTTTTCTAATCGTGAACCTAACGACTCTTAGTGCTTTTTTGATGATCCGCGTGAACTGCCTCCCTCCCGAGGGGGCTTGCGGTGAAAGGCAGCTTAGAAATGCCGGGAAGAAAACGATAGGGAGAGGAAAGTTGGGATGGGGTGGATACATTCGGTGGGCTCTGATCTGATGATACTCTCCCCCCCCCCAACTTTTCACCAAATCACGACTTTTGGGAACCTTCCGAAACAGTAGCTAAAAGGTACCAGGCTGCCTTAGATTCCCCGCTGCGGTTTGAGCATCAAGGCAGTTGCATCAGGCAAAGCGGGGGCATGCGTACAAAAAGAAAGGGGGGAAAAACCTCGGATATGCCTTCCACGTGGGAAGGAAGCTGAGGGCTGATTCAGGCACTTGGTTTGCACAAGTAGGAGGGAAAGGGGGCGTGGAATTGCCCCTGAACTTTCCCCATTAAATCACATACGGTATTCTCCTAAATCTCAAATGTTGAGAATCAAGGCGGTTCTTCTCTATACGACCTTCTGGGAGGCACCTGCCTGACCAGTGCTGTTAGCAATAGGGTGCCAGATTAAACGGTAATTTGAGTTTGAAGGGGAAGGACTGTGGCTTGGCAGTAGAGCACCTGCTTTGAAAACAGAAGGTCTCTGGTCATATCTCAGGTTAGGGCTGGGAATATCGGTGTAGACAACACTGAGCTAGATGGACCCAGTAGTCTGGCTCAGTATATGGCTGCTTTCTTTGTTCATGTCATATAGAAAGGACTAAACTTCACTGAACCAGCCTTCACTGAGCCTTACCGCAGAATGTTCCAAGTTCAATCCCTGCCATCTCCCAAGGTTGTTGTTGTTGTTGTATTTATTAAATCTGTTAGTTACTTTAGCATGCCCAAGGTAACCCAGAGCAACTTGCAGACAAACAAACAAACAAAACCCCACATAGATACAGTGGTACCTCTGTTTACGTACTTAATTTGTTCTGGAGGTCCGTTCTTAACCTGAAACTGTTCTTAACCTGAAGCACCACTTTAACTAATGGGACCTGCTGCTGCACCGCCAGAGCACAATTTCTGTTCTTATCCTGAAGCAAAGTTCTTAACCTGAAGCATTATTTCTGGGTTACCGGAGTATGTATCCTGAAGCGTATGTAACCCGATGCGTATGTAACCCGAGGTGCCACTGTACATTAAAACTGGGTGGGTGTTACATTAAAAAAAACATCCCACACACTTCTGAAAGGCCACAGATAGTTAAAGGCCAAAGGCTTAGTTATTTTAAAAAAGTTTCTGCTTAGCACCCAAAAATATATAAAGATGGTGCCAGATGAGCTTTCCTGGGGAGAGCATTCTCCAGTTGGAAGTCACCTCAGATAAAGCCCGTTCTTGTGTTGCTGCCCTCCAAACCTCTCATGGAAGGGCCTCAGATAGAAGAGCCCCCTGTCTGCAACCCTAGAGAGCTGCTGCCGATCAGTGGCTAATACTGAGGTCAATGGTCTGACTTGGTATAAGGTAGCTTCCTGTGTTTAATCCAGTAGTGCTGCTCTTCCGAGTTTTTCTGATCGCTTACCTGCAACCTTGTGTAATATATTCCATGAACACTTTCCAAAAGCCTCTGTATGAAATTGCAGACCAAAAGCTAACAGCAAGACTTTTAAAAAAGGAAACCCTCTGGATAGTCCTCACCTAGAGAGAGGAGTGGAGGTCAAGATAGGAGCCCCTGAGAGGTTGAGGGAGTTGAGTCTAATCAGTATATAATTATAGTCCTTTTGAGAAGGGCTCAAAGCATGCTTCACATAATAGATTTGTCCTTATAACAGAGCTGGGGAACCTCCATTACTGTATTTAGACTACAATTCCCACCATCCCTTTCCATTGACCAAGTTGGCTGGGTTGATGAGAGTTCTCCAGTGACATCTGGAGAACCACAGGTCCCCCAACCCAACCTTTTGAGTAAGCTTGTGTTGTTTTCCCCATGAGAAGAACGGATTGAACAAGGGAAGCCAGTGGGCAATTGGCTAGATTAGAGGCTTGTTTTGTACTGGAGGCTACCAGCTCATGCCTTTCATTCGCTCATTTGTGTGTGTGTGTCAGTTTCGGTGAATTGATGCAGAGCTTATTGTACGTCGTTTCTGAATGAAGGTTATCATGGCTATTGTGCATTTAGCTAAATTGCTTGGTTAAAAACAACAACGTCCCTAATTCTTCGGAAGTAAAGGGTGTATATATGAAGTTGAAATTTCTGCCCGTCTGAAGCGGTGGCACAGAGCCAGGAGGAGGAGACTGCAATAGGCAGAGAAAAGAAACTGATAGCTTGGCTTTTGCCAGACCTTTTTTAGTGAAGATGGAGGCATGACTGAGCTTGTTGCTGCCTCTCCTCCACCCCCCCCCCATCCCAGTGGAGAGGCTGCCTTGCTGCTGCACATTCAGCACATGACTGGTTCCTTGCAAGAACAGGAGAGGAAGAACCAGCAAGTCCTGAAGCTGCAACACACCCAGTTTGAACTATTTCCAAGGGATTCTGCCAGGATGTCTTTCCTGAATGCTAGCTTTCCTAGTGGTGGCTCTTGGATTCTCTGCCTCGCTGGATCAGCAAGAGGAGCATGGTTTGGTTTGCCACTGAAGCATGATGACATCCTGAAAGAAATGGAAGCTGCAATACCTGGTGCTCTCTCAGTGCAACAGATCTGGCCAAAAGTACGGTACAAGAGCAAAGCATAGTTCAAAAAACGTCAAGGCAGGAGATGACTAGGTTACAAACACTGAGCATTTATGGCTGGGGGCCTGGATATCCGTATTTGAAACAACAGCAGTGTTTCAGGAATTGCTCTATCGGGTCGGATCGAAGGTCCAAATTATCCAGTCTTCTGTTTTTCATAGGGACTTTCCAGACTCTCAATGGAAGCTTACCACTAGGGCACGTAAGCAACATGCCCCCCTTCTTGTTTGTCCCTGGTTCCCTGATATTCTGTCTTAAATTGCTTCTGAACATGGAGGGTCTATTCAGCTAAGAATGGAGGATGCAGCTCCAAAATGTGGGTTTGTTTGTTTGTTTGTTTGGTTTTTTAAAAAAGCAACTTAAGTGTCAGGGTTGTGTGACAGACAAACTGGCTTGCGTTAACCAGTTAGCAGTAAGAGGTTTCGTGCAGCCAGTTGGAATTAAGTTAATGAAGCTTCACCCAACGCGACGGATGTCTTTCTCTGGGTCAGGAATAGTCAACATGGTTCCAGATGCTGTAGGACTGCATCTCCCTCCATTCCTGGCCATGCTGGCTGGGCAGCTCCACCTCCACCTCCAAACAGAAAAGATAGTGGCAGAGAGTAGGGGTTTATTTCCCCTAACATCACATTTTTAGATTAGCCTCCTTGTATTGGTCTTGCCCCTCTCAGCTCTCTGCAATTGTTTTAGTTTTGACTTTGTGTCTTTCTGCCCTGAGACCTTCAAGTGAAGGGGGGCATTGCCTGTAAATATGGTAAGTGAATGATAGAGCAACACAACTGACACAGCAGCTTCGAGGTACGAGGGAATGAAAACAGTGACTGCTCATCCTTGTTCAGTATGTGGCACATAAACAGCCTGAAATCTTTGTTTCCCCCCCATTTTTTTGTTTTAAATCCAGTTCCCACTGTTTGTCTGTTATAGGCAGATTTGCTCACATGAGCACAATCTTGAATTCTACCTCGCATTAGAATTCCCAGTTTTAAATGGGTCTACTCAGATGTAAAGGGATGTGGGTGTGCTGTGGGTTAAACCACAGAGCCTAGGGCTTGCCGATCAGAAGTTCAAATCCCCGCAATGGGGTGAGCTCCCATTGCTCGGTACCTGCTCCTGCCAACCTAGCAGTTCCAAAGCATGAAGTACAAGTAGATAAATAGGTACCGCTCTGGCGGGAAGGTAAACGGCATTTCCGTGCACTGCTCTGGTTTGCCAGAAGCGGCTTAGTCACGCTGGCCATATGACCCGGAAGCTGTACACTGGCTCCCTCAGCCAGTAAAGCGAGATGAGCGCCGCAACCCCAGAGTCGTCCGCAACTGGACCTAATGTTCAAGGGTCTCTTTACCTTTACTCGCATGTAAGCCCCACTGGGTTTAATGGTATTATTCTCAAATAAGTATTCAGAGGATTCCACCCCCACCCACCTCTCCGACTAACAGAATAGTGTGGCTACTCTTCTGGAAAACAAGTGAAAATAGTTCCTTTCTTACTTTGGTGTGCTACATACATGCACACAGTGGAAGCTGAGTCGGAGAGCTTGCTTATAATCCATTTACTTTTATCAAATAATATACTGCTTCTTCCAGCTACATAGAGCAGGCACAGGGAACTTGTGTCCTTCCAGATGTTGTTGGGCTCCAGCTGCTGCCATGCTGGCTGGGGCTGACGGGAATTGTATTCGTAACAACACCTGGGGGGCGACCCCTATTCCCCTTCCAGAGCTACAATTCCCAGCATTTCCTGGGAAGAGGGACTGACAGTTAAACCGTCCCAGAAACTGTATTTTGTCTGAAGGGAATAGAGGTCTTCTAACACCTCTCAGCAACCGTAACAAACTACAGTTCCCAGGATTCTTTGGGGGAAGCCGTGACTGTTCCAAGTGGTATGACACAGCTTTAAATGTGGCATTGCCGATGCGGCCTGACTGTGTGGAGCAGCTGTGGGATTTGTAGTTGGCCTGCAGCCCAGGGCATGAGTCAGGCAATGAGGGGAAGACAGAGATGCTGTGACTCCCAATCCTATAGGAAGGCTGTGGACAAGCCAAATGGTGGGCTGTCATGGCTTAAAATTTCGCGGTGAGCAATGGGTTGAGCAGTGATGTGTCCAGGATGAGATGGAAAGGACCCCTTTGACTCCCTGCTGGGAAGAATGACGAGGCTTGGAGGGATGATAGAAGGTTTTAAAGAAACAGGACCGCTGGAACTTGCCAATTGAAAAGTTCTCCAGCCTTTCTTTGGTTTGAGCTTTCTCTCGCCTCAAGCCAGCCTTCCTCGACCTTCCAGGTATTGCAGAACTTCTGCCAAGTTACCAATCACTATGAATATATATGTACATCCCTCAAACCCTTCATCAGCCCCAGCCAACATGGCCAATAGCCAGGGATGATGGGAGTTGCAGTCCAACATCTGGAGGGCACCAGACTAAGGAAGGCTAACACCTGTGGTTGTATGTGGTTTTTATCCCCTGGCTACTAAATTCCCGTGGGGACCCAGGTGGCGCTGTGGGTTAAACCACATAGTCTAGGGCTTGCCGATCAGAAGGTCGGCAGTTCGAATCCCTGTGATGGGGTGAGCTCCCGTTGCTCGCTCCCAGCTCCTGCCCACCTAGCAGTTTGAAAGCATGTCAAAGTGCAAGTAGATAAATAGGGACCGCTCCAACGGGAAGGTAAATGGCATTTCCGTGCACCGCTCTGGTTCGCCAGAAGCGGCTTTGTCATGCTGGCCACATGACCCAGAAGCTGTCTGCGGACAAACGCCGGCTCCCTTGGCCTATAGAGCGAGATGAGCGCCGCAACCCCAGAGTCAGGCACAACTGGACCTAATGGTCAGGGGTCCCTTTACCTTTACCTACTAAATTCCGGTAGTTCCCTCATCTTTCATGCTCTACAGGAAGTCATGTTTTTATATTTGTTGGAAGCCACCCTGTCAGATGGGCAGGGTACGATGATGATGAGGAGGAGGAGGAGGAGGAGGATTGGCTGCTGGGACATTTTAGGGCAACCTTTCCAGCCTAGTGTGTTCCAAACAGCCTAGTGTGTTTCAAACTCCAGCTCCCATCATCCACATCCATTAGTCATGCTGGCTGGTGCCCATGAAGAGTTGGAGTCCACCTGTTTCGTTGCACATGGCTGGCAACTGGGCAGAAGGGGCAGGACACTGGACTGCTTAGACTTTTTGGTCTGGCCTTGCTTGGTTGACTGCACCAAGCCGAGAGCAAGGAGACGAGGACAACAGCGGCTGTCTGAAGTCGTATTATTATTTTATTGTTTGCCAATTGTTAAATTTGCACACTGCCCTATACCAGTAGATCTCCTATCCCTAAACTGGCTCTTTACTTGCAGGAAGGAAAGGAGGCCACAAAGGCCGGGCACGGCAGTACACAAGCCCCGAGGAGATTGATGCACAGCTCCAAGCAGAGAAACAGAAGGCCAAGGTAAGTGTGTGTGTGCTGCGGGTTTCACAGAGCCAGGGTAGTGATAGAAGGCACGAGTTGAACTGTGAGATGGGAAGTTGCCTGGTTCACCCTTTCCTTTGACGCAGGCACACTAGAGTTCTTCTCTCAGCCTCCCATCTGCAAAAATGGGGATTTTAAAAAAGGGCTTCTACATTTTTCATATTGAGAGAACATCATTTAACCTTAACGTTGGGCAAAGGTTTGCAACATATTAGCATTGATCTCTTACCTTTACTCCAAGAGATGCTGAGGATAGGTACTTAGTTCATCCTCATAATAACCCCTTGCAATACAGTACACTAGAACTGAGTGCCTGTCTCCAGATCACCCTGTGAGCTTTGTGGCTGAGTGGGAATTTGAACCGATGCTTCCTCAGACCAACTTTCTCACTACTACAACACACTAGCTCTCAAATGCTTAATTATTGCTTACAGAATCCCATGAATTTGGGCCGCCTCTGAGAGGACACTTCCATCATTTGCCTGCCCTCCTTTACACAGGTCCATACCTCTGTGACAGAACATGATGTAAAAAAAACAAAATAAAAGTACTAGATCTATAGTCCACTATCATTTGTAAGACGTTCAGGGCAGCATAAATGGATCTCCCCATTTCATCCTCACAACAGCCCTGACAGGTAGGTTAGGTTAAGAAGAGGCAGTTGGTCCAGATCATCCAGTGAGCTTCATGGATGAGGAGCAGTTCAAGGAGCAGTCCTGCTCGCACTGTAACTTCTACTCTGTGGTAGCCCCGCACAGATAATGCTTTTCACTTCCACAGGAGGAGGAGGAACAAGAGGAAGGTGGTGATGGGGCAACAGGCGAACCCAAAAAGAAGGAGAAATCACTAGATTCAGATGAGAGCGAAGAAGAGGACGAGGACGATGAAGACTACCAGGTACTAATGAGATGTTCCATGGAAGGATGCTCAGTTCGTGTTAATGCCTGAAATTCGGGTGATTTCTCATTCAGCTGATTGCTGCCAAGTTCTTCAGCCTGGAGGGCTGGTTTTCTTCCAGCCCGAGCTCTTACAGGGGCTGAATGTGGCCCTCTAGATATTTCTGTGTTGCACTTAGGACTCCCCCAAAGCCTTGCCCCCTCCCCTTTGCCAACCTGATCCACCCCATCTTTGTGTACTTCTGACTAGCTGGGACGCGCCCTCAGACTGCAACGAGAGAAAGGAAGAGGTGTATAGAAAACTCTGAGTTGTGTTCTGCTGAAATATGACCTACTGTACAAAGCTGAGAAACTGCATCCATTTCTCCGCCCAATTTTTTTCTGGCCATCACCAACCGCTGGCATGCGGCCCCCTGGAAGATTCCCATAAGAGAGAATTTGGGCTGAAAAAATTCCCCCACCCCTGTCTCTCTTGGGATGCATTGATAACATAGCAGGGGCAGTGGAGAGGGAAGGGATTGGTCCCATTCCCTGAGCAGTTTTTCCAGAGAGAATCCAGCAACCAACTGGAGAAGAGCCCCCCACCCCAGTTCAGATAACCATCTTCTGCTGCAGTGGGCTTGGGCAAACCTTGAGAAGGTTGTTGTAGGTGGGGAAAATGGGTTGGCTTTTGCAGCCCAACTCCACAAGGGCCTCTGAATCCCCTAAGTCAGAGGTTTTCAACCTTTTTGAGTCCACGGCTCCCTTGACCAACTACCTTCTTTCTGCGGCTTCCCTGTGGGGCTCAGGAGGCCAGTTACGTCACCCCTTGCCTGCAGAGCTGGCAGCCTTTACCCTTTTTTGAAAACACCCTCCCTTGTTGAGTGTTTCTTCAGTCTCCTCTCCCCTCCCCTTGGGAGTCCTCCAGGCAGCCGCTGCTGTTGCCCCTGGTCTCAGCTGCCCCCCCCGCCCCCGCCTCAAAGAGAGGTACCTCCTCACACTGCCCCACAGAGCCCTGGGACTTGTCTGTCCATTCCCAACAGCAAGGGCTGGCAGACTAGCTGGCTGGCCTGCTTGCTTGCTTACTCTGAGGCCGCATCAGCTCCTGGCAACCAGCATCCCCTCACCAGCCACAGAGGCACCATTCTCCTACGGAGCTTGTAGCTAGGGCTGCTGCAGCAAAGAGCTGCACAAGCCTACAGGAGGCAGAGACATGAGAGGGCTTCGGAGGAGGGAGGGAAGGAATGACAGACAGACAGGGGCCAGTGTTGCCCATGGCACCCCTGACCACCATTCAAGGCACCCCAGGGCACCATGGCACGCTGTTTGAAAACCACTGCCCTGAGTCCATGATCAGTCAGAGAATGGATGGAGGCAGGAACTAGTAAAAGGAAAGCAAAGGAGATCTTCATTTTCCTGTTGCAACAGCCCCCCCCCCAACTTTGCAAGGAAGTGAGGACCCCGAACAAAAGTGTGTAACAGCTTTTAGAGATTTTAGAAATTGCCCAGCCCCTTAGGCAAAGCATCACACACCGCCATAAGCTTTTACATGTTGTTTGTTCCACCCACCTGAAGTTGCCACTGCTCACGTTCGCCTCGTCTTCTTCCTTTCCAGCCAAAGCACAAAGGCGTGGAAGGCATGATAGACATAGAGAATCCCAACCGCGTTGCACAGACAGCCAAAAAAGTAACTCAGATAGATATGGAGAGCCCCAGGGAACTGTCACGAAGAGAACGGTAAGGTGTTTTCCACCCCTCTGGCATGTGGGATTCTCAGAGAAGTGTTGTTCGGGGTGTGTAGAAGTCTGGGGGCCTGTGGTTCCCTGCTCCCTATTTTGCGAACCCGCAGACTGTCAAGGAGCCATAACGGGCTTGTCCCAGAGCAAAGGGAGGATAAATCACATTTTATCCCCCTTCTGCATGCCAACGCAGCTGTGCTGAGCGAAGCAGCCCTGGGTAGTCACCTCTTGGCCGACCGAAACACTACGGACATGGCACATTCACCGCCTTAGCAGATCTGTCCATATTCTCGCCTTTCTGCATAGGTGCCTTTAGCAGAGGCTGCCAGAGAGGAACCGAGTTGGGAATACCGTGGCCTGCAAAAGACAAGCCAATGCAGAGACTGGGGAGCAACTGTAAGGCACTAGTTGCTGTCCCAATTACTTGACTTGCTCTTCAGGGGGCAAAACCTAGGGGTACTGGCTTCCCAGGGCAAGCACCTCCCCATGTGGAAAGAAGTCAGCAGAGTCGCTGTATGGCTGCTCTGATAGTTACCCTTCAAGGTCTCAGGCAGTGAGATGGTCTTTTACTAGAACTGCTGCTCCAGAGTGCGGGGGGGGGGGTTCCACCAACCCTGTGGACACATCTGGAAACCTGAGAAACCATCACGGGCAACAATTACCCACCTACCCAAGTGCACCGCAACCCCAGATGCAAATTCTACAGCATACTTGCCCCCCCCAGCAATTAGGCTTTAAAAAATCTGGGTTTTTGAAGCTTAAAACATCTTCCTGGAAACTGCAGCTGGAGAGAAACGGCCAGCCCACCTGCCCCGGCCTCACCTTTGGCTTGCAAAAAGGAAGGGAATAGAAGAGTTTTTCCAGGTGTAATTGTGTGGCATGGGAAGGCATTTGGGAGCGGGGGGGGGGATTACTGGTGTCCCCCATTAAATCCCCCCCCCCAATGTGCACCACAATTAGGCTTGAAAGATTCTTTACGTTGAAGCTTCTTTCAAACCTCATTGCTGTGCAAGCAGGGTGGAAGCTGGGGAAGGCAGGATTAACCTTTCTCCAGCTACAGGTAGGTAGCCGTGTTGGTCTGCCGTAGTCAAATCAAAATAATTTTTTTAAAAAAAAATCCTTCCAGTAGCACCTTCGAGACCAACTAAGTTTGTTCTTGGTATGAGCTTTCGTGTGCATGTATTCTTCAGATTCTTATTCTGTGTAACTGAAGAAGTGTGCATGCACACGAAAGCTCATACCAAGAACAAACTTAGTTGGTCTCGAAGGTGCTACTGGAAGGAATTTTTTAAATTTTTAAATTTTGTTCTTTCTCCAGCTGTGGACAGTCCCACCCCGCCATGCCCTCCTCCAACTCATTTTGGTTTGGAAAAGCAGCAAGGCCAATTGCGGAGGGGCTGGGGGTACCAAAGGTGTTTGTGGCAACCTGCACACAAGAGACGGAAGCTGCGATTTCTGCATGCAGAGGAGGAGCTATACCCTCTGTGTTGAAATTCACAGAGTTGTCTCTGCTCTCAATACTGTTCAGGTGGGGAAGCGGGGCAGGTAGAGGGACATAAAAGTGTAAGAGCCCCGCTGGATGAGCTTCAAGGTGCACCTAGTGCAGCATCCTGTATATCCGAGGGGCCAAGCCAGAAGCCTCCAGGAAGACCATCAGCAGGGTATAAAGGCAGGAGCCTCTCCCTTACAGTGGCTCCCTAGCAAATGGTACCCGGTAGCCTCTGATAATGGCAGCAACATAATGCAAACAGGTGAGATGTCACATCCTCAAGTTTAACTGTGGTTCTGTTTAGGGATGCAGGCAAAAACCTCCTTGGGCAAGTTTCCAGGTTTCCTTTTGGCCCTCCGTCACCTCCTTTAAGCTGTGCCTTCTGAACTCTGATTAAAACCTCCTTTGCTGGGTTGTTGTTGTTTTCTTGCTCAAAACAGGGAAGAGATCGAGAAACAGAAGGCGAAAGAGAGGTACATGAAGATGCACCTCGCTGGGAAGACAGAGCAGGCCAAGGCAGACCTCGCTCGACTAGCCATCATCCGGAAACAGAGGGAAGAGGCAGCCAAAAAGAAAGAGGAAGAAAGGAAAGGTAAGGAAGCCTTTGAGCCAAAGGCCCAAACCTCAGGGGCTCAAATTGGCCTCCTCAAGGCTGTTCCACACCCACCTGCCGCCGGATTGTGATGGGGCATCTAGAGGCAGCTGCCAGTACACCACGTGGACCTTAAATTGTGCCCTCAATTGTGCCACTGGCAAGGGGGAGAAAGCTCAACTCTCCCTCCCCTCAGCCCAAGCCTCTGGCCTCTAAATCACTGCACGCAGTTCTGCAAGCCCTGTGTTGTGCTGTGAAATCCCACCTTCTCCTGGTGCCGTTGTGCCATCAGGTGACTGACAGGTGAGTGGCTCTGCCCATCTAGGATCAGGCCCACAGACCCCAAAAGTAACTCACCACCTCTTTACAGGTAGGTAGCCGTGTTGGTCTGCCATAGTCAAAACAAAATAAAAAAAATTCTTTCCAGTAGCACCTTAGAGACCAACTGAGTTTGTTCTTGGTATGAGCTTTCGTGTGCATGCACACTTCTTCAGTGTGCATGCACACGAAAGCTCATACCAAGAACAAACTCGGTTGGTCTCTAAGGTGCTACTGGAAAGAATTTTTTTTATTTTGTTTCACCACCTCTTTAATATAGAGCCCCTGCTTTTGCGGGATCCAACCACTGGCCATCTAGCTCAATGTTTTTCAACCACTGTTCCGTGGCACACTAGTGTGCCGCGGGATGTTGCCTGGTGTGCCGTGGGAAAAATTGTGTTTGATTCCTATTCAAGAGAATTACTTTATATATAGTCAATATAGGCACAGAGTTAAATTTTTTAACATTTTCTAATGGTGGTGTGCCTCGTAATTTTTTTCATAAAACAAGTGTGCCCTTGCCCAAAAAAGGTTGAAAAACACTGGACTAGCTCCCTATTTACGTTGACCGGCGATGGCTCCTTCCCTTCAGGCTTTTCAGGCAGGGGCTCTTTGCTAGCCTGCTGCCCAGGTGCGAGGCGGCCGTGAAGTTTACAGAGAAGTAGCATTCTTTGCATGTCCCGAAGGAGCTGTTTAAACATCAAGCATCGTGAACTATTAGTATTTTACACAAAATTATTGCACAGTAATTACTTCTGCGGAGGGGAGAGAGAAATTTGGGGGCTGTTATGTTGGGAGTAAAATGTTAAGACTTGAAGCAGAGGACTGCTGTGTCTGAGCCACCCTCATGTGTGAAGCAACTCTGTGCCCAACTAACTCTCTTCATCTAAGGGGCCATAAATTCTTTGCATGCAGCCAAGCCTCAACTTTCAGGTTAGCTCCTGCCCTGGAGCTTGTTATAACTGCTGACCGCCAGAGTGGACAATATTAGGGCCTGATGGGCCATCTCGGCGCGAGGCATTTTTCCATATGCTCGTGTACTGAGCAGAAACAAGCTGTGTATTTTGGAGGGACCAGCTTTGCTGAACAGGACCCCCTGTTAATCTAGTTGGCTGCTTGACGAAAAGCAGTGTTTCTAAGCTTGCAGATCAGGGTGTGGGATCAAAAGCCAAGAAAACTGGTCTCAGTGGATCTCCTTACTTCGTTACTACTGACCCTTGGATATGACCTGATCAGTAGTTGCAGGAAAAAGTAGTGTTTTAATCACCAGTGCTGGCCTGGTATTTTTTATTTTTTTGCCCTTGCTTTGTCAGTCTGGGGCAGCAGGGGGGGGGAAAAATCTATAAAGACTGCTGAGGTTGTCTGCCTTACCTCTAGTTCATGAGGTGGTGAGGGTTTCTTCTCATTTTTTCCCCTGCTCCTCCAGAAATGTGGGCCTGTTCTTTGCAGCTATGAGAGTATCCGTAACCCTATTGCAACCTCTCCCCCCCCCCCGCCCCCGTGTTCTACTTTTTTGCATCACTCAGCAGCCTCCTGACACACCCCTGGAATGTCCATCTGGGTAACTGCTGGGTTTTATATCTTCACTAACGGATCTGTTTTCCTCCACTACCACCCAGCCACTTCAGCAACCCAATTCCTGTGCTTCCACCCCCCCAATCTTATCATTATTTACTTATTTTATTGAAGATCACTGGTGCTGCTTGCTTCCATATTTTGTTAATTCCACACCCAGAATTGAGATGGGCGCAACTTTCCCCACAGTACCTCACTTATACACAGTACTACGGACAAGCGCAAAGCCTCTATGATTGTAAAGAGGCTGTGGGTCACGGGGGGGGGGCAGGGCAGGAACGCAGCTGCCATTCCCCATTTGTTTTCCAAAAACACACATACAGAGAGACCAAAAAAGAAAAGAAAAGAAAAATATCCGCTGGGGGAAAGATGGGACTAATTCTGGAATAAAGGTTCTCTGGAGACCCCTGCTTTTAGGTGCCCCCTGCTTTTAGGACAGGGAGAAGGAGTTGTAGCCGGTTTGGCAAGTTTCAACAGCACCCGATTCTAGGCCAAAGGAGCGGGGGGTTGTATGCAGAACTGTAGAAAGGGGACCCAAAGGGTCACACAGTCCAAGCCCCTGTGATGCGATGCCTGGTTAGCTTTTATAAACCCGCGTCTCTCCCTCCCGTTTTTTTTCACCCATCAGCTAAAGACGAAGCATCCTCAGCAGGCAAAAGACTGCAGTCCATGTCCCTTAACAAGTAAGCGCCAGCCACAGGAGAGGAGGGAAACGTCCCAGGAACTGTGCCTGGCTGGCGCCTGCTGGCCACTCTTTCAGGCTTCACACACACAGGAGGCGATGCTGCAGCGTGAAGAGCACGGCCGGCGTCCTCTTCCCTCCTAAGAGACACTTGGCAGCAGCGTGTTCGTCTTCATCTGGGCACAGAATTCCATGGTGGGGAGGGGTGGGTGGGCGGGGTGGGAATAAGTGGGGTGGGCGGGCAAGCTATTATAATCCTTTGATGCGGGAGATGTGAGGGGCAGCGATTCTCCCGCACAGCCGCTTCAGGAGGGGGTGCTGTAAACCGAACGATTTTGCTGTCTTTCAAATTCGAGATTACCTACCCAGGGGTGCAGGAAAAAGCTGGAGCGATAGTGGAGGGGGCGGGGGAAGATACGGCTTCAGCGAGGCCGCAACAGCCTCAAGAGAGGGGAGTGGGGTCGGTAGTCTTGGCATGCAGGCGCAAATCCAAAATGCTGGCACAGGTGCGTGTTTGCAATAGGCACGCATCTGAAAAACGGCTCACGGGGTTGGAATGTGGAGCAGCAATGAAATAAAAACACATTTGGATCTGGACCCTGTGGCTGTTCTGGTCTTTTTATTTCCACTTTCTACCCTCTTCTCTCCCCATTTTTTTTTTAAAGAAGCCATCCTTAATTTCTTCCCTTCTCCTCTGAAACGTGATAGTGACTTTTTAAGTGCAAAAACAAAACACATCCCTGCAAAACCAGAAAACTCTTTTCTTGATTGTGCAACATGTTGGAACAGATGCAAATTGGAAGCAAAACTTGTATATTTGGCTGAATAAAGTTTAAATTATCGTAAAATGCCTTCTGTGCCTTGTCTTCTGTAGAAGCAACTGTGGCTGGCCCGCCCTACTGGCGCTGAGGAATGAGTTCCAAAGCCTTCAGTGAGGCAGGACATGGGCCTGCAGAAACTACTGTGGCTCATGCACGCTGGGAATGGTGGGAACAAAGGAGCCAATTCTGTCCCCCACTGATTGCCTAGTCTATTCGAATTGGATCTGCACTGCTTCAAACTGGTGGTGGTCTAGTTCTGAGAAACCCTCTCCATAAAAACATATCTGCAGACAGAAAACTACCCCAGGAAAGAGATGGGGTTGTTCTACTTGGAAGTAAACCCAGTGAAATTATTGGACCTGTTGAGTCCAATTTCAATGGGTCTACTCTTGAGTAGGACTAGTATTTGAGATGAAGTCAGCGGCACCATACTAGCCCTCTTAAAAACACTTAAGACCAGCAACAAGTAGTTCTTTAACTATATTCATAGCGGGAAGCAGCTGCACCTTTGGATGACAAGGGAGTCGAAGGCATGACAAGGAAGAGAAGTAGATTGCAGCGAAGCTGGATGAATTATTTGCATTTGTCTTCACAACAGAACAGATGAGGCAGATCCCAGTGCTTGGGGAACAAGGGCAGATAGTGGCAGTGAGAGATAATATTATAGGCCCAACGCCTGGTTGGGGGGGGGGGGAAGAGAAATAAGTGAGGTTCGGATGGCAGCCACCCAAGAGTTCTCAAAAAATTCAAATGCGAAATTGCTGAGCTAACAAAAATACGCAATTTGTCCTTCAGCTCAACCTCCATACATGAGGACTGGAAAGCAGTACAGTGGTACCTCGCGTTAGAGACGCTTCAGGTTACAGACTCCACTAACCGAGAAATAGTACCTCAGGTTAAGAACTTTGCTTCAGGACGAGAACAGAAATCGTGCGGCAGCGGGAGGCCCCATTAGCTAAAGTGGTACCTCAGGTTAAGAACAGATAAGAACTAAAGAAAATCTTTAAATACACGTTAAAAAAAACCAGAGGCATTTTTGTTAGGAATGGTAGGGGAGGATGTCAAGAAAACGGACCAAAAATTATTTTTATATGCCACGACGGGGGCAAGATTGTTGTTGGCACAACTTTGGAAGCAACAACAAATCCCAACAGTGGAGCAATGGCAGCAAAAATAATGGAGTATGTGGAAATTGCTAGGTTAACAGGGAAGATTAGACAACTGGGCAATGAAACTATTGAAAAAGAATGGGGATTTTTTTGGATTATATTGAAAAGATTTGTTGAATATTGAATTATTGAGATAGACCTTGTAGCATGAGTAAAACTAGAGGAGACTATAAGGAAGTTGTGAGTAAGAAAAACTATTTAGAAAAGTATAATACTAAATTAAATGGTGAAAGTATGGAAAATGAAGGAGAAAGGGAGTGAAGTAAGGACAATGCAAAAAATAAATGTTTTATTTAAAGAAGACAGCAGAAGGAAAATTGGAAGTCAAGTTATGGAACAATGTGTAATGTTTATATTATATATGTATATGATAAAAAATCAATAAAAATACTTGGGGGGGGGGAGAACAGTTTCAGGTTTAGAACCGACCTCCAGAATGAATTAAGTTCTTAACCCAAGGTACCACTGTAAATGTAAAACACAATTTTTAAAAAGGGGGATCCAGAGACAATCCTGGAAATTGCAGGCTGGTTAGTTTAATGTCTGTCCCCAGAAAACTGGTGGAAATCATTGCTAAAAATAAAATAACCATTCAATAGGATTTACTTTTGAGCGGACATGGTTAGGGTTGTGTTGATGGTCTCTCCTGGTGGTAGTAGGAGAGGGGGAGATGGAAGTTTTGCTATGCTAACTGTGACCAGCATCTCTTTATTGAGCAATGTTAACAGTTATCAACCTGTTTTCCACTGGTGCACGCGACCCTGAAAAACTGCCCAATTTGTAGCTGGTGGGATTGTCATCTTAGGTATGCGGGATTGCAGGAATGAAGCAGGTTGCATCGGGTAAGGAAGCAAAAGCTGGTAGTTCGGGGGTCTTCTGCCCTGCCCACCCCAGACTCCAGTGAGACGGAAGCGCTGCCGAGATGAATAATTCTTCAGCAGTCCTTTCTTACTTGATCCGCAGGTCCTTCATAGCAGACTCCAAGCTCTGAAATGAAAACGCAGGTATGTCAGAAGAAAAATGGCATTCTGGCTGAGGAAAAACTTAAAAGTCGTTGAAGGATTCTCAAAACACCCAGAAGTGGGCCAAACAGAACCACTGAAACGCCTGCTCTAGGGCTATTCTTGTGAATGGAAAATATTCACAAGGTATTGCTCAAGACTGCAATACCTCAAGGACTGCCTCTCTCCATATAAACCGAGCCTCTGAGGCCTTTCTTTGTGTGCCCCCCTCCATGAGAGATTTGGCAACAAGAGAAGGGGCCTTCTCTGCAGTGGCTCCCCGCCTGTGGAAGGAATGCTCTCCCCAGGGAAGCTTGCCTGGCGCCTTAGAATCCTAGAGTTGGAAGAGACCACAAGGGCCATCCAGTCCAACCCCCTGCCAAGCAGGAAACACCATCAAAGCATTCCTGACAGATGGCTGTCAAGCCTCCGCTTAAAGAAGACCTCCAAAGAAGGAGACTCCACCACACTCCTTGGTAGCAAATTCCACTGCCGAACAGCTCTTACTGTCAGGAAGTTCTTCCTAATGTTTAGGTGGAATCTTCTTTCTTGTAGTTTGAATCCATTGCCCCGTGTCCGCTTCTCTGGAGCAGCAGAAAACAACCTTTCACCCTCCTCTGTATGACATCCTTTTATATATTTGAACATGGCTATCATATCACCCCTTAACCTTCTCTTCTCCAGGCTAAACATACCCAGCTCCCTAAGCCGTTCCTCATAAGGCATCGTTTCCAGGCCTTTGACCATTTTGGTTGCCCTCCTCTGGACACGTTCCAGCTTGTCAGTATCCTTCTTGAACTGTGGTGCCCATAACTGGACACAGTATTCCAGTTCTGGGCACCACAGTTCAAGAAGGATACAGACAAGCTGGATACTGACAGGCCTTCATTATAAACCTTTAGGCCTCAGGTGAAAACAACCCTCTTCAACCAGGCCTTTGGCTTGCTGATATCTGATGCCCTTTTTAATATGTTGTGGGAGGGGGGATTATTGGTTTTTTTTTTTTATATCTTGTATGTTTATGTTGTGAACCGCCCTGAGATCTACGAATAAAGGGCAAATTAACAACAACAATAATATCCAGAATTCAAAAACGGCAACTGTTGATTTTGTCCCAAATATTAATTTCTCTTAGTTTTAAACTTGGAACGTTGGAAGCTGCCTTATCCCAAGGTGGGCCATGTTTTTCACTGTTATGCTGAAGGATAACAGCTGTCCAGAGTTTTGGTCAGGGGTCCCGGGGATTGGACGCCCAATGCAGTGGGCAAAGGGTCATCAGACACAAGGGGAACAGTTCCAAGAGCAGGAAGACTGTGTTAAAAGTGGTACGATACTGCTTTATAGCGCAGGTAGGGCCTCAGAGTAGACCCACTGAAATTAATGGAGCAGTAACAGTCATGCCCGTTTCAAGGAGTCTGCTTGAAGCAGGACTAACATTGGGGGGCAACCCAGCGACCCCAGATGCAGAAAATCCCACACGCTTGACAGTACAAATGCCAGCAGTAACAACTGAAACAATTTGGTGCCTTTTCATGACCCCCCAAACCAGCTGCTTCCCTCTGACTAATGCAAGGCCAGGCCAAAAGCTGAAACCTGGCAACCTTAGCAGCTTGCAGTGGAGACAAATCCTACAGGGTGTATTCAAGCCCTGGGGACGTGCCGAAAATAATAGCTTGATCCCAGGCGTGATATATCATGTTGCAATGGGAGCACACACTGTGCTTGTCTCATGGCTTCAGATTGTAGGAAGAGTATTAAAGACTTTGCCAAATTTAAAAAGAAGCAATCCCAAAGGAAGTTAAAGAGTTGGGCACAGGTCCATTTAATGAAACCTCTTAAGGACTGTTTCCAGAGAGCAGGGGTGGGAAACCTCAGGTGCAGGAGCTGAATGCAGCCCTTTGTGGACCTTGAGACTTTCTCCCCAAGCCCCAAAGGTCATCCAGTCCAACCTTCTGCAATGCAGGAATTTCAACCCAAGCATCCATGACAGGTGGCTATCCAACCTCTGCTTAAAAAGTCCCAAGGAAGTAGAGGGAGCCTGTTCCACTGTCAAGCATCTCTTACTCTCAGAAAGTTATTCCTGACCATGGGTAAGCAAACTAAGGCCTGGGGGCCGGATGCAGCCCAATCGCCTTCTCAATCCGGCCCGCAGACAGTCTGGGAACCAGTGTGTTTTTACATGTGTCCTTTTATTTAAAATGCATCTCTGGGTTATTTGTGGGGCCTGCCTGGTGTTTTTACATGAGTAGAATGTGTGCTTTTATTTAAAATGAATCTCAGGGTTATTTGTGGGACATAGGAATTCGTTCACCCCCCACAAAAAAAATATAGTCCGGCCCACGACAAGGTCTGAGGGACGGTGGACCGGCCCCCTGCTGAAAAAGTTTGCTGAACCCTGTTCCTGACGTTTAGTTGGAAACTCCTTGACGACATCGGTTCAAGTCCTACCATCCAGAGCAGGAAGAAACAACCTTCCTGAGAAGGTTACCCAGAAGGGAATGTGGCCCCTCAGGCTTAAGAAACAATTTCCCATCCTTGCCATAAGGAGGTGGTGCTTTTTGCAGGGAGAGTGACCATCCAAAGTCTTCCTCTGGCACAACTCCTTAATGAGCATCTTCACATACTAAATGCAAATGGTGCGACGGCTGGTCTATTAGGGCAAAAGCTGCATCTTCCCCGCCTCTCAGCCTCTTTTTTGCTTACTTTGATGTCCCATAGGCTCATGCCTCCGTCCATTCCTGTGGTGCAGAACTTGGAGCAGCTGCCTTTCCCACCAGCAATCACAGATATTTGGCTGAAAGGGAAGACAAGACAACTGTGGGCATTAACTGCCAAACTAGTACTGCTCAAAGCAGAGGGGAAATTGTACTGGACTACAGAGGACAACTGCCAACCAAATTAACAATTTCAGCTTGGGGGTTTTCATCAGCTGTACGCCATAATAATCACAATGATAACAAACAAAGGCTTGACATATCTCGCTTAGCATGTCATGAGTCTATCTCATATATTAAACTCCAGTGGCTAATGAAAACAATTGCTTACATAAACGGACTTTTCCACGATATTCTAATTTTTCGAGTTTCACCTGTATTTGGAGCACCTCCAGTACACGCACTTGCTCCTTCTGGACTCCATCTAGAGCAGGTAGATTGCCTGCCTCCCAAACACGCAATCTACCCAACCTTTGCCCTCCCAGGATTCCAGCAGTTTATGTCTAGTGGCAGTGGTGGACCTACATTTTTTTGGGCTCTGAAGCTCAAAGAGTTATGGGGCCCCCTGTGCAACCAGCAACAAGGTCTAGGTAGTCACCGTTACCTTCTTGAATGGGGCTGTTCCACAACAGATCACCACACCTTTACAACACCTGCGCTACGGACTCCCAAACTTTGGGGTTGTTGAAACGTATACAACAAAACATTAATCAACTGGAGATGTGCGACTCAAATTTGGTTTAGTTGACCTACATGTGGCTCCAGGATGAGGGGCCCTGAAGTTTGAGCTTCATTGGTTTCATAGCAGATCCGCCCCTGGCCTGGTGGATTCAGAGAGGATCTTGACAAGAACTGGGGAAGGCTGACCCTTCCACTGAATGTACGGTGCTGCCTTATACCCAGCCAGTCCATGTATCCCAGTGTCATTTAACTGGTCACGACTTTCCAACATCTCAGCACAGGGGAGCTGTGGCAGTCTTTTCCCTGGAGCTGCTGGCAGGTCCCTTGGATCAGGCTGGATCTGGTCTTGCATGCCTGCAGCTGCGGTTCTGCAACGTTATCTTGTTTAATTTGCGGAGGGGCAGAGCCCACGGAGGAACTTACCTGATGCTGTTCTTGTGGAGGGTGTCCAGAGTGGCATTGTTGGTCTCAGAACTGGCTTTCTTATCTAGGTTCTGGAAGCGCTCGCGAGCCGTTAGGCCACGCTGGGCGCCCTGCTTGGGGATGTCCAGCTTCCCCCCGAAACTCAGCGTGCCCTGCTGCTCCTCGTAGGTGAACAGCATCGGATAGCAGTCGTGGCCCTGGGGGGGGGGGGAGGCAAGCAGAGGTCAGGGCCTCTGAGGCGTTTCATCATCAACGTCCACTCCCAAGGGTCCAAAACGCTCTCAATATTCCTCCCACAACCGCCCTGTAAGGTAGGCCGCTAATAAAAATGTATGATGGTTATGAGATTATCTTATGTACGTGCCACTTTGCAAGGAACAGAACAGAGCGAGTCCCTGGCCCCAAGGGGCTTACAGTCTGGATAACACCGCAAGGGGGAGTAAAAGAAGACAGGGAAGGAAATTGAGCCCCAGGATAAACAGATGTGAAATCTGCAGAATGAGTATGAGGGGTTCCGAATGCACCGAGCATCGCAGACAATATTTTGAAGTTAACAAACATTATTACCATCTAGAGGCCAGGGTGGCAGCGTTAAGAGAACTGAAGTCCAGAGTCTAAAATTACCCAACTGCACCACTAGAGGTCATGATGCTGTCACTACAAAGATTAGTGGATGCGCCTGTGTGTTTTTAAAGAGGGCTGTAAGCAGTGCTTTTTTCTGGGGGTATGCATACCCCTAAACATTTTGTGAATCTAAGTTTGGGCTCATTGAGGGGCAGTATTTCAATATGAGTTGGAAAATGAAAGTACCCCTAAACATTTTGTTTAAAGAAAAAAAGCACTAGTTGTTAAGAATGCAATTGCCCACTTGCAGACTGTAATGACACAGTCCAGGAAGGACATATACAACATAGCATTGCTCCACGTTGGAATGGGGCCCTAATCTTCACTGGGAAAACAAACCCTTGGAAAGAGTTATAGTGCGTGACTTACCGCGGCCACCAGGCTGTTCTCAGTGATGAACGTCACGGCCAGGAGAGGAAGAGTTTCCGTGGACAGGCAGGCCACGCTGAAGGGAAGGACAAGGCAAGTGTGGTCAGCACAGATTAGCTGCTTTACAGCCCCTTACTGGCTGGGCCTACCATAAAATTCAGCCCGTGCCCTGGGTTCCCACTCCCTATCGTTGGGAGATGAGGCTGTGGGTTTGGAGGAGGGATAGAAGAGGAAATTGACCTTGGAGCCAGCCCCTGGCGTGCCTACTAAACAAGAAGTTCTGGCGTAAGAGGCAATTGTTCTGTCAACACCTCTCCAACCTGAACAGGCCAAGCTGCACTCCTCTTACTCAGAGGACGACAGCCCAGCAACCCCAGCGGAGCAATGTTTCCCTCAATCCATTGGAGTCAATGACTGCTGAAGCAGACGAAGGACCCTCTAACTGAAGAGACTTCTCTCCCTAGAGGAAGAGGGAACCACGCTGATGGACAGTCTGTGGCTGAAGCAACGTTTGAGCTTTTCTCAACCACTGTTTGAGCTCTCTACGGAGCTGTCCAGGGTCCTACCTGCACCCTGAACCTCCGCCTTGCTTTGAAGCACCCCGTTTTCACCGGGGGCAGATCCACACCACTAATTTAAGGCGCATTCAATGTGCATGACTTCACCCAAAGACTCCTGGGAGTTTCCCCCCTCCCACAGCTACCATTCCCATTTTGCCCACTATACACTGGACCCAGGAGGTGATTTCTCACTCTACTGCCCATACAGAAAAGATGTCTCTCCCCGGCAGAAAAGGTTCTACTGCTTCTTAGCAATGTAAACATTTCAGTGACTCATGAAGTCACCATTTTCTTTCTCTTTTGGCAGCTGAAAAGATCAGAAAGAAGACACTGGACAATATAGCGTTGAGCTATAAGGGAGATGCAGAGATCTAAATAGAGACTTTACATGTATTTGTTTTTGACTCAGATTTGTCATGGCTAATGGCTAGTACAATGAGGTTATTTGGATGTGGAGCTACCATTCCCAGCACGCTTAGTAAGCTACAGCGCCCAGAATCCTTTGTGGGAAGTCGTGTGGGTTTACACACAGGGGCTGAACCAACATGGAGCAGATCTGCCCAGACTCCGGATCAACTGATCCCAAGGAAGCAAAGTCCCTGCAGCCACCTGGGCCACGCCAGCTCATGGGAAACTCTGAATCCCTGCCCAACAGTCCAACTTACGCCATCTTCTTGTTGGCATCCGCAAGGCAGATGGTGCTGTCGTGGCTCACCCAGGCCACGCGGCTGCCACTCCCGGAGAAGCAGATGCTGTGGACCCAGCCGCAACTGCTGCCCGACTCAAACATGAGCTCTCCAAACGGCATCTTGGATCCCCAGGGGGTCGGCGAGGGCCGCTCCTCAACTTCTTTGATGTAAGCAGAGAAAATCCTACAGGGCAGGGAGAGGAGAGGCAGGAAGGAGGGAGAAACCATGTTACTGGAGGGTCCATCGAAGCTAGACAAGGAGCAGATCCGGTCAAGGCCTGGAAGGGAGACTGTCCAACAGGCCTCCCCACCCCACCCCCACCCCCGCCGCAAACACATCCTGAAGTCAGACGTGGATGCAATCCAGCATATGAGCCTCACCTGCATTTGAAATCGCAGGATCCAGCCGCCAAGAGAACGTTGTTAGGGTGCCAGTCAAGGCTAAGGATTGTCGATCGAATGGGCTTCTTGATATGTTTACAAACCCACCTAGGAGAGACGGCAAATATGAGGGACAATACAGGAATCATAGCAAGCAAGCCTTTCTTTTGGCCCAGACATCCCTTGCACTAGTAAATTAATCTAAAGGACTGACACACACAACCTCCCTCAATCAAAACTAATTAGACTTGCGGGCACTAGAGATGGAGCCTTTTTCTCAGGGTGGTGCTGTGCTTTTGGAACTCTCTCCTACAAGGCATACTTACCTGGTGACTCACTGAATCGAGTTTTAAACGGGCCTTGAAACCCTTGCTGCTTCAATCTGCTTTTAGTTAAGATGCTAAAATGGGTTGTTTCCCAATTGTGTAAATCTGTGGCTGCTGGTGATGCCTGTATGTAGAAGTGTTTTCAGGGGGCCTTTTCAGTTTGGTAACTGCAAAAGGGCGTCTTTATCGGTATTTTAAGACTTTTAATTTCCGTAATAAATGAAAGCCTATGCTTGCAAATCATTTTGTATGTGTTAGGGGAATCTCTGCTTCACCCGTAAATTATGTGTTGAAAGGATAAAGCATGCCAGAGCAGGAGGAGCAGAGAGGAAGACCTGTGTTTGCTTAGCCTAAGCTACTAAGGATGGGATTTTCTGAAAATAGTGACGTTGCCAGTATGACTTGCAAATATCTGCCAGTATTTCCCCCCGTTCCCATCTCTCACCTTGATCTCAATGAGAAGCAGGCTGTTTTCCTACCGAGTGTGCTGAAAACAATCCTCACCTGCGACAAGCGCTATTGTACATATAATCTTTTGCACATTAAAATAAATATATAATTATGCGCTTATACACCCCAAGTTGCCTAAAGTAACCAGCAGGTATGTACAACATGTGATACATTCACATGTGAAGGTCATATATTTATATTTTTTAAAATCCATATAATTTTGCATATAGTTAGTCAGCGAAAACAAAAATAAGTGAAGCAGCAGCTGAGGCACAAGTTCAAGCTCAGTGCAGGAAGGGGTCCAACGTAGGCAAAGCTCAACTGGGTCAGGACCACCAAATTCCATGTATAAATCCAATTATAATGGATTGAGATTCCTCCCTTGCAGGTGAGCTTGGACTCGTAATCTGGGGAACCGGGTTCGCGTCTCCACTCCTCCACATGCAGCTGCTGGGTGACCTTGGGCTAGTCACACTTCTTTGAAGTCTCTCAGCCCCACTCATCTCACAGAGTGTTTGTTGTGGGGGAGGAAGGGAAAGGTGATTGTTAACCGCTTTGAGACTCCTTCGGGTAGTGAAAAGCGGGATATCAAATCCAAACTCTTCTTCTTCTTCTTCTCCCTCCTAACTCTACAATTCTATGATTCTATTCTTCCTCCTCCTCCTCGCCGAGACTCACCAATCATTCTCTTGCTCAAAATAGCAGATGGAGATGAGCCTCGAGCCGCTGCCGACCGCAAACTTGTTCTCTTTGGGAGACCACTTCACACAACGAGCAGCGCGGTTGATTCGCAGAATGACCAGCGTCGGCTTCCACACGTTGCCCTTCAGGGTCCACACGTAAGCGTTGCGGTCTGTGCCGCAGGTCACTATGCGGTTGCTGTCGGGGGCCCAGTCAATGCCTGCAAAGGATACCGAGAGGGCCAGAACTGTCAGGCCTCGATTGCAAGGGCTGCCGAATTTAACGGCGGATAAATCAACAAATAAACAGTGTTTTGTTTTGTTTTTTAAAAAAGGCAACGGCACAGTTAGGTAATGTCAGGCATAATAGCCTTACAGGGGTTGTGGCTCTTTAGAAAAGTTGTGTGTGTGACGTTTCTCACACCAGAAGAGGAATCGAAACGTCCTCACCTGTCACCTGCCCGTTGTGCTCCTTCAGCTCATGGACTTTGCTCCACTTTGTCCCGTCTTTCTTGTAGATGTGAACTTCGTGGTTGTTGGGACAGATGGCAAGTTCTGCGGAACAGAAGGCAGGGAAGAGTTTGCGCACATCTTGCGTATTTGGAGTTCTGCCAAGCTTTCGGAGGCTGAGGGCACATTTGGGAGTTTTGGGGGTGTGCCCAGGACACCAGTCACAAATGGTCAGGAAGGACTGTTGCTCTGAGCTCTTAGGTCCCTCCCAGCTCTTCCAAAGTTATTTAGCTCCTGGCGCTGCTACAAAACATGTGGTTTTGATTTGCAAATGGGCCATGATTTCAAGGGATGCATCTGTTCATGTGAACTAGCCTTAGGAAAAGGTAGAGAGTAACATCTTCACTTGGGCGCTCTACAGCCTCTTCCCAAGTACCCAAGAGCCTCTTTTCTCTTCCCACCTCCCCTTCTCTGGAAAGGAGAGGCTGTGTAACACACCACACATTTAAAGCACATGGTTTCTTCCCCCCCCCCAAAAAAAAAGAATTGTGGGAACTGTCATTTGTTAAAGGTGCTGGGAATTGTGTCTCAGGAAAGGTTAAGCTGCGGTTCCCGGGAATCTCTAGGGGGAAGCCATGTGGTTTAAATATGCTTCAAGTGTTGTTATGTTTATATTCCTGGGGACAACCATGCAAATCGCAACAGTTCTTTCAAAACCCTACAACTGGGGAGCAGGAAGTCCTGCTGGCCGCAATCCGCCAGGGCATTATGCTGACCCACAAACAATGGCTGCATTCTCTCTCTGCCTCCCCCACCCCTCCCACATCTAGTCATGCCATGGGCAATCGCTCACATTCTCTTCTCTTGCAGCTGCTCCCAACCAAGGACTAGATTTGCTGCAAGGACCAGCAATCCAGGTAGTCCCCAGTTAGCATGTCAATTGTGTGTCCAGGGCAGCTGTCTTCCAGCTCCATCTGGTACACAGGATGAGACCCCACCTGCCCGCGGACTGTCTTGCCAGAGTGGTGCATGCTCTGGTTATCTCCCACTTGGACTACTGCAACACGGTCTACGTGGGGCTACCTTTGAAGGTGACCCGGAAACTACAACTACAGTGGTGCCCCGCTAGACAAAAATAATTTGTTCTACGAGTGTCTTCGTAGAGCGAATTTTTCGTCTAGCGAAGCAGCAATGCAGTGCGGAGGTTTTTGCGCCAAAAATAATAATTTTTTTTTCGTCTTGCGAGGCAGTCCCATTGACATTTTCGTCTTGCGGGGCAGCCTTCCGCTAGCGAATGCCGTTCGTCTAGCGAGTTTTTCATCTAGCGAGGCATTCATCTAGCGGGGCACCACTGTAATCCAGAATGCGACAGCTGGACTGGTGACTGGGAGCGGCCGCTGAGACCACATAACACCGGTCCTGAAAGGCCTACATTGGTTCCCAGTATGTTTCCAAGCACAATTCAAAGTGTTGGTGCTGACCTTTAAAACAGCCTCGGCCCAGTATACCTGAAGGAGCGTCTCCACCCCCATCATTCAGCCCGGACACTGAGGTCCAGCTCCGAGGGCCTTCTGGCAGTTCCCTCACTACAAGAAGCAAAGTTACAGGGAACCAGGCAGAGGGCCTTCTCGGGGGTGGCGCACGCCCTGTGGAGCGCCCTCCCATCAGATGTCAAGGAAATAAACAACTATCTGACTTTTAGAAGACATCTGAAGGCAACCCTGTTTAGGGAAGCTTTTAATGTTTGATGTTTCATCGTGTTTTTAATATTATGTTGGGAGCCACCCAGAGTGGGTGGGGAAACCCAGTCAGATGGGCAGGGTATAAATAATAAATTGTTGTTGTTGTTGTTTCTATAATTATTAACACTCGCTCCCCCTGCAGCAGCAGGGTGTAGACCCGGTGGTCCTCCACCAGCTGTTGGGACCCTCAACAACCAGCAGCCTCAACCAGCGTGGTCAGCAGTTAAAGGATGTTCTGGAAACAACTGGGGACATTTTGTTCTGATGGGTTTTTCCAGCTGGATGAATGGGTCTCTGCCATGGGTACCCGTTTTGTGTTGTTTTCAACATATTTTTCCTGGTTTCAGTGCTTCTGGTTTTTTGCTGTTTTTACAATGTGTTGCCTTGAGATGCTTGTGTGGAAAGCGATTACTAAAATTAAACAGTCATAATACAAAAGGAAAGGGCTTACGGGTTCTGTCCTTGTTCCAGGCATGACAGCTGATGGGCTCCAGCAGGAAACTCTGATAAGCCATGGCTTCTCAACCTGTACAGAAAAAAAACCCAGTTCATTTTTCTCAAGTAACGTATTTCAAAAAAGTTAAGGTTGGCTGCAAGTCTTGTATAAGTCCTTTTGAGCTCAAAGCTTATAACAGGTTGCGCTGTAAATGTATTATTTCTTATCCCGCCCTTCCTCCAAGAACATAAGGCAACATAAATGTTCTCCACTCTATCATCCCTATTCTTTACCCGCCCCAACAACAACCCTGTGAGGTAGGTCTGCCTGTTTACTAGGAGGAATTTGGACCAAACTGCTGATGAGTTTTCATGACGATTAAAAAAAATAAAATGGCATCTTGCTGTATATATGTCAAGAACTGAATTTAAGAATGGAAAAATGAGAAATGGAAATTTCCTTTCATTCCTAGTGACAAGTGGACTTAAGTACACTTTAATCGCATGGACCAAAATTTCCCACTACTGTATGTTCCTGAGTCCATCCTGCTTAAATCCAGGCAGCCTGGTACCCTTCGTCTTACACCCAGCGGCCTTTGGCTCAGAACGACTATTGAAAGGGAACAAGGCGGTTCTGATAACCTTTCAAAACAGGAAGCTGGCTTGAAAGAAAGAACAAATTTGAAGGGGCTCCCTTGACGTCAGCTCTTAACTTTCACTCAGCCAGTTCCCACTGCTTGACCAAGTCAGACTGGCCATTAGGGCAATCAAGGACAGCTATTCATTTTCTTTGGCGATTGTTTTAAATAATCCATACTGGCAGGAGCAGCTACGGTCTAGCATCAGCCTTGCCTAACCTGCTGCTCTCCAGATGTTTTGGACTACAGCTTTCATCAGACGCAGCCCACCACAGGCAAGAGCAAGGGAGGTGGAAGGTTGTAGAATCATAGAATTGTAGAGCTGGAAGGGACCCCGAAGGTCATCCAGTCCAACCCCCTGCAATGCAGGAATCTCAGCAAAAGCATCCCTGACAGATGGCCATCAACTCCTGCTTAAAAACCTCAAAGGAACAAGAGTCCACCACCTCCCAAGGGACACCATTCCACTGCTGAACAGCTGTTACTATCAGAAAGTTCTCCCTGGTGTTCGGCCGGAATCTCCTTTCTTGTAACTTGAAGCCATGGATTCGAGTCCTACCCTCCAGCCTTGTGAAAGGCTGCCTCTCGCCGATTGCACCGACAGCGCACTTGTACGCATGTTTACTCAGAAGTAAACCCTCGCCATCTTACGGCCCAGTGAAGTACATGTAGGATTACAGCCCGCGTCGTCCTGCTCAGAACGACTTCCGCCCGCGAGAATCATTAGCGTGTGTGTATAATTAGAGAAGGAAGGCGGAAAGAGGAAACAGTTGCATCTTGACGAAGAGAAATTTGACAAATGCCATATAAGGCTAGAAACAGACCCGACAGGAAGAATCAAAAGTGGAATCATAAGAGACAATTCTGTAAGCAGCGTAACACAGGGTCTGGGCTCTTTGGCTGGGTTCTGTTCATGCTTGCTTTGCTCTAGCAAGAGGTTCTCTGACTGCGGCCAGAGGCATGGAGTAAGCTCCAACCAGGTAGTTCATGGAAAGGTTGTGGAAGACTCTAGGAAAGGAGTCTTAAGCTCCTTCATCAGCCCTCGTGGGAAGGGATGGGGGAGAATTTGCCTGCAGTCCATATTTATAGACAACCTTCACTAATTCACACTTTCCAAAACAACAGATGAACTGAAACACCGCCCTTCCTTCGAAATTCACACCTCTCCAAATGTTTGCAATGCACATCCAAGCAATGTCTACAAAAACGCATACAGTTAATGTACATAATGGGTGACAGTATCATACAAAAATGTCAAAACAAAATAAGATAAAAAATTCCTTCCACTGGCACCTTAGAGACCAACTAAGTTAGTTCTTGGTATGAGCTTTCGTGTGCATGCACACTTCTTCATGTATCTGAAGAAGTGTGCATGCACACGAAAGCTCATACCAAGAACGAACTCAGTTGGTCTCTAAGGTGCCAGTGGAAGGATTTTTTTATTTTATTTTGTTTTGACTATGGCAGACCAACATGGCTACCTACCTGTATACAAAAATGTGTTGTATTAGGGGAAATTGCTTCGCAAAAATGCAGATTTTGGGGAGAGGAAATGGACTAAAATGCTGGTGAATTTTCATGAGCGCTTTTTTAAAGGAAGAAGAAGAAGAAGAAGAAGAAGAAGAAGAAGAAGAAGAAGAAGAAGAAGAAGAAGAAGAAGAAGCAGCAGCAGCACAGACTGGTATGGAAATGTGGAGAAATGAAGATTGGGAAAGCAAGAAACTGAAATTGGTGTATTAGCCAATCCCTGCTTGTGGATGTTCCAGGAAGTGCAGGCCACTGGCGAGTGTGGCAAAAGTCGATGTGGCCAGACATGCACACACGCACACACACACATCTTTCCTCTGGGCAAGCAAGAGGGATTTTTCCACAGTTCAATGACACATTCCAATCAGGTGAAATCACCAGAGGCTGCTGCTGGCAGAGCCAAGTGTGGTTGGTGTCTTTCAGGTGTGCCTTCCTGCCTGTCCTTGCCAGGTGAGCCCACTAGAGGGCAGCTGGCCAAAGGCCTCCTCACACCTGAACTCAGCTGTGAGCTTTGTTGTTCCACCTCCACCTGGGCTCAAGCTTGCATGTTTGTAAATTAAGCAAATATTGCAAAGACCCTTTAATAAATCGCCAGTGGAGTAAGAGTTTTGCATGAGTTTTTAAAGCTGATAGAGAATTCAAAGTTTCTTCTTCTGTTTCTATGTTTAAAAAAATGCTTAGTATTTGATCCTGACTTCTGTATATTGTTTGATTATTTCTCAGTATTTCATAAAAATAGCTTTTTTACAAAAAAAAAAAAAAAGTCTCAATTGCTCTCCTTCATCTATAGGAGACTGTAAAACTGTGCCCAGAAGTTCTCCTCTACACAAAACGGTGACAAGAGCAGTAACCACTTCTGGGGGAAAAACCAAGGAATGATCTTTACACAACTTTATACAGGCATGGTTTGTCTGTCTCCAGTGGGAATTATGACCAATATCTTCCAGGCAGTGAAGTCATCATAGCTTCCAGACAACAAAATGTATAGGGTACAAAATATGATGAAATCTCCACCCTACCCAATCCTGGAGGCTTGTTTGTGTACGTAGGTGGAGAGCAGATTTTTAGGAAAGGATTCCAACTCCCATCAGCCTCAGCCATCACATCCAATAAACAGGAAAGGGCTGTGGCTCAGCAGTAGAGCACAAGGTCCCCAGCAGAATGATCCACCCTCAGAGAAGTCTCCCCCATCGTATCTCTACATGAGTTGCTGGAGATCGAGACGGGCTTGGCTGGGTGTTAGTAGCTGTAGGGGGCAGGGAGCTGCAAGCTGGCTGAGTTTCCCCAGCGTCAGCCAAAAAAGCATGAGTTGCTTATCTTCCAACCAGCCTCCACTGGGGGCAAGTAATTCTCTTACCTTCCTTGGAAGGTTTCTAAGCAGAGGTTGGATGGCCATCTGTCATGGATGCTTCGGTTGAGATTCCTGCATTGCTGGGGGGGTTGAACCAAGGGTCCCTTTCCAACTCTACAATTCTATGATCATCAGATTAAGACTGGCAACATAACTGACTGCCCTCTAGGAGACTCCCACTGGGCCTCTCCATGAGTCACAGTTCTGGTGGACCCATCTCTTTCCAGTTGAGAGAGAAATACCCAGATCAATAACTGACTCAGATAGATAGATAGATAGATAGATAGATAGATAGATAGATAGATAGATAGATCTTCTCTGGAGGGCAGTAATGTTCTCCACTTTTGGTTTAATAGAGCACTGCCAACTTTAATGCCGAAAGAAACAGCATACCTCACCTATCAGAAATTTGTGCAACCTTGGGTCTTCTCTGAAAGCAGAACCCAATTGGGCCAGAGTGCCCCCTAGAGGGAAAAATGTCTCCTGTAGCCTTTTTTTTTTTTTTTGCCCCGAAGCATGAAAATTAATCACTTTTTGCCTTTTTTTATTCCAGCATACATGCTATTTTTAGCCACATCTGTGCTTGTGATAGAGTCGAGTCAGCATCTAGTTTTCCCCTACTGAGCTTGTTCACTACAAAAGCACTCAAATGTGTTGGCACTGAGAACAGAACTTGCACATGGGCACCCATGCCAAGCATTTCCCCATAACTAATTTTTAAAAAGAAAGCATGAAAAAGCTACGCCGGCCACACATTCCAAGTGAAGATGAGCTGGTTGTACATCAGGATAGGAGCGAATAGTTGGGCCTAGTGTACCCAAGTGCTGCCTTGTATAATGTTGGACTCCCAACTCCAATCTCTCCTAGCCAGCATGGTCAATAGCCAAGGTTGATGGGAGTTGTAGTTCAACATCTAGAGCAGAGCTTTCCAAACTGTGTGTCACGACATGTTAAGTGTGTTCGGCTGCAGTTTGTAGGTATGTCGCACAAACGCTCCCCACGCTCTTCCCGGGGCTGGAAAGGGCTCCGTTTAGCCTCCGGTTTGCTAGTAAAACTGAATGACTTTGTCGCGAAATGATGCATGTCTAAAAAATGTGTCACCAACACAGAAAGTATGGAAAGTTCTGGTCTAGAGGATACAACACCCTGACCCCTATGACAGCCCAGTCTTCTACACCCCTCAAAATCGGCACCCCAGTTGGGTTGACTTCCCTTAAAACGAACCCTTCATAGAGCTTGTGACATTGTACAATTCAAAGTGTTGGTGCTGACCTTTAAAGCCTTACACAGCCTCGGTCCAGTATACCTGAAGGAGCGTCTCCACCCCCATCGTTCTGCCCGGACACTGAGGTCCAGTGCTGAGGGCCTTCTGGCAGTTTCCTCGCTGCGAGAAGCCAAGTTACAGGGAACCAGGCAGAGGGCCTTCTCGGTAGTGGCACCCGCCCTGTGGAACACCCTCCCACCAGATGTCAAAGAGGAAAACAACTACCAGACTTTTAGAAGACATCTGAAAGCAGCCCTGTTTAGGGGAGCTTTTAATGTTTAATAGATTATTGTATTTTAACATTCTGTTGGAAGCCGCTCAGAGTGGCTGGGGAAACCAGCCAGATGGGCGGGGTATAAATAAATTGTTGTTGTTGTTGTTGTATGAAATGCTCTAATGTGCAAATCCCAGATCCTTATTCTCCGTTAGGCTGTGTACACACTAGATACTTCTAAAGCACGTTCGAAATGCATTCCTTCCTGCAAAGAATTCTGGGCACTGTAGTTTACCCTGCAGAGTTACAATTCCCAGCAACTCCTTAGCAAACTACAGAGCCCAGAATTCTCTGAAGGAAAGAATGTCTTTTGAATATGCTTTTAAAGTTATAGCATGCACCCAGCAAGCAACTGCAAATATTAAAACAAAAGAATCTCATGGCATCTTAAAGGCTTGCCATAGCCAGTAGACCTACCAAAATTAATGGACATGCCTCATTCATTTCAACAGGTCTACTCTGAGTAGGGCTTAGCTGGGTACAACCCTAACTTTTTTTTTTCCTTTTTTTGCCAGGGTGGGGGCTACTTCTGTAGACTAAAATCAACTGCAATACATGAATTACATTACATTTGATGGCTTTGATGACATGGGCCTCTGCCACCGCTAAAATTTTGTCTTTAAAGTGCCACATAGCTTTCTGCTGAGCTACTCCTTCCTTTTTATTTTTTAAACCCACAGTGCTGAACACACACATTATTATTTTTTTCTTTAAAAAGTACCTTGCATGTTGAGGAAGTGGCCCAGCCGCAGCTGAAACACATCAGTCCTTGCTTAGAAATGTAATAATGCCTCTCAGAGAAAAACTGAGCCTGACTTCTAATCCCAATTCAAAGCAACCTTAAACAGGATTAAAAAATTCCTTCCAGTAGCACCTTAGAGACCAACTAAGTTTGTTCTTGGTATGAGCTTTCGTGTGCATGCACACGAAAGCTCATACCAAGAACAAACTTAGTTGGTCTCTAAGGTGCTACTGGAAGGATTTTTTTTATTTTATTTTGTTTTGACTATGGCAGACCAACACGGCTACCTACCTGTAATTTAAACAGGATTGTTTTAAAACACAGGAAGCTGCTTTATCCTAAGTCAGACCATTGTTCCCTCCCATAATTATTATTATTATTTAATATTTATACCCCACCCATCTGGCTGGGTTTCCCCAGTATCTGAGTTTCCCCAGGTTTCCTAGTATTGTCTGCACTGACTGGTAGCAGCTCTCCAGGATTAAATACAGGAAATATTTATCAGCCCCATCTGGAGATGATGGGGAAGGAGAAGAAACCTACGTGCAAAGCAGATGTCAAAAGGCACCCGACACACACACACAAAAACCAGTCCTTGGACTACAGGTCTTTCTCGTGGGCATTCACAAGACTTTTCTTTTTCAGAGGGAAGACTCAAGTAAAATAAGGAAAATGAGGAGCAGGCTAATTTCTCCCCGCAAATGAGAGCAGCATTTTGCCTCATATCTCAGGTTCTGAAAATATGCTAGAAACTAACTTTTTTATATATATAAAAAAAGGAAAACTGGAAATGGGGAGATTGGTAGGGGGAGCGCAACTGCTTCCTCTTTGCTGCGCGAAAAGAAGCTTTGATTTCAGGAAGAAGCAAAGGGGAAAAAAACACCACCGCCGCCGAGTTTAATAAAAAGTTCTCCCGCTAGGGCGCAGCTCTCCCTCCGAGGGGCGCAGCTGGGGACCTTTGAGGGGAACAGTTTTCTTACAGATTTGTTCTTAGAACATTTTGCCCTTGCTTCGTATTTTGACTTCTGCCGTTTCTGCAAGGCATCTGCTTTTGAAAATTGAAGTCAGCCAATAACAGTAATAATAATAAATGAGGCGGGAGAGGGTGGAAGGAGTTTGCCTCGCCTGGGGCGCAAAGCAGCCTCGCCTGGGGCGCAAAAATATCCTGTCAGCAGCGCCTGTGGCGCCGAGAGAAGGGAGTCGGGGAAGCGGGGCCAGGGCGGCCTGGAGCACCGCCAGAAGCAGCAGCTCCCTCCGTCGAAGAAGAAGAAGGAGCCGCCGCCGCCGCGTCATGTGGGCATCTCGAGGGAGCCACTTACCTCGACGGCACCCGAAGGCGAACAGGGCGCAAAGCAGCCTCGCCTCTCCTGGCTCCGGGAAAAGGAGGTCCCGGCCGGCCGGCAGCCTGGTTCACGGACTCTGAGCCGTCGACGCGAACCGGCAGCCGCGCTTCTTTCTCTCCTCCTCCTTCTTCTCTGCTCTCTCCGACTTCCCCTTTTCTCCTCCGCTCGAGAGGGAAGGGGGTGGGAAGGAGAAAATGTGGCCGCCACTTCCTTGCGTGGGTGTGGGGGCCCTGCAGAGAGCGAAGAAAAAGGAGGGGGAGGGAGAGAGAGAGAGAGAGAGAAATGTGCCTTTTCCCTTCCAGAGACGAGAGGAGAAAAAGCCCGCAGGCCCAAAGCTCAGACTTGGCGAAAAATAAATCCAAAGTTTTGCCTGAGACAGAAGGAAAGCATGGTTTGGGCTTTCTCTTCCTTTAAGCTCTCTGAAGAGTCCACACGCCTACAGCTGAAAGCACACGGTTTCCACCGGAGAATTACCAGGAATTGTAGTTCAATGGGTGCTGGGAATTGTAGCTCAGCGCAGGAGGCAAACTAGAGTTCCCGGGATTTGTTGGGCCGTGGGGTGGGGGTGGGGTGGAGAGAGGTTTGCATAAAACCTCAAAGCACGTTACAAAAAAATAAATACGAAGCCGTAAAATGGTCGCTGCAATCAATAATTGCATAACGCGGAAAGTTAAAACTGCAATAGAGCAAAATGAATTGAAACACATACAGACTTTCTAAACATCTGGGTAGGCTTGTCGAATGTCTTCCGCAAGCACAGAAAGTGTGTGATTTAAATATGCAATGTACTGTGTACATTCTGCGTACTTTAAATGTGCCCATTTACTCTGCACATTTACTCTGCCCTCCTACCCACTGGTTTGGGAAGTGGTGTACACGTGGCTCAGATATCTAGCCTGCTTCTTAGATGTGAATCGCACTCGCTCTGGAATCTATTCCCTACAGCAACTACTAAATGTTTTTGATCAGGCCAGTCCTCCTGCCCAGATTCCCCAAACAAGTTTT
The DNA here is from genome assembly GCF_009819535.1 of Lacerta agilis. NCBI lineage: Eukaryota > Metazoa > Chordata > Lepidosauria > Squamata > Lacertidae > Lacerta > Lacerta agilis. The sequence goes on from NC_046324.1 coordinate 43,112,556, forward strand.
ATCTCAGGTGATGTTCTGCGTAGCAGCAACCCAACAGCACCGACTAGGCTTACACAACACTTGGTACACATCCCCCTGAAATGGAGACACAGTTTTGTACAAAATGTGCATGTGCTAATTTATAGGTGTATGGATGCAAATTTAGAAATAATTGGTATCCTCTGAATGGGAAAAATAATTACAGCCCACTGCGGACTGGATAAGCCCTTCAGAGAGGTGGGGAATGTTAGGTCCGGGAGCCAAATGGGGGCCCCCTAGACATCTCTATGTAGCCTTTGAGAGACACCCCAGGACACCCTGTCCATTGTCCCTGCCTCACACCCTCCTTGAGTATATATGCCCAACTGGAATGTATCTTTTAATTATGACAAGAAACTAGCCGTCTGTGTGCCCACCTTTGTCTTAGGTCCCACCCACCACTGGCACGTTGCCCAGAAGGAAGTGTGGGTTTCAGGCTGAGAAAGATTCCCACTTCTGGAAGACACCATCAAAAAGAGAGCTGTATGAACATGTTCTATTCTTTAGATAGAATCATAGGATTGTAGAGTCGGAGAAGACCACAGGGGTCATCTAGTAGTCCAAACCCCTGCATCACACCGTTGGCTCATGCTAAACTGGTGGTCCACTAAGATCCCTAGGTCCTTTCCACATGTACTACTGGCAAGCCAGGTTCCCCCCCCCTCCAATCTTATATTTGCGCAGCTGGTTCTTCCTGCCTAAGTGCAGTACATGTGTCCCTATGGAAATTCATTTTGTTAGTTTGGGCCCCGTTCTCCAATCTGTTTAAGGTCATCTTGAAACCCGGTTCTGTCCTCTGCAGCTTGAGTGACCCTTCCCAGCTTGGTGTCATCTGCAAATTTGATGAGGATCCCCTCCGATTCCGTCACCCAAGCCATTTAAAAAGACAACTGAACCACAGAATGTTTTGTGATCAATACGACAAATGGGGCAACCCCCCCCCCCTCCCAGCCCTCCTCCGCCACCACAAATTTTCTCTGATGCTTATTCGCACAAATTCCATTTCTCTCTGCAGTTTTACCCAAGACTGCAGCCCCTATAACAGGGGTCAGCAACCTTTTTCAGCCATGGGCCGGTCCACTGCCCCTCAGACCTTGTGGGGGGCTGGACTATATTTTTTTGGGGGGGATGAACAAATTCCTATGCCCCACAAATAACACAGAGATGCATTTTAAATAAAAGCACACATTCTGCTCATGTAAAAACACGCTGATTCCTGGAGACCATCCGTGGGCTGGATTTAGAAGGCGATTGGGCTGCATCCAGCCCCCGGGCCTTAGGTTGCCTACCCCTGCCCTATAACCACCATTTACCAGGCAGGAAGTCCAATTCATGCAACACAGTAAAACACACAGGAAGGCCAAGCTACTTAAAGCATTAATTTGAAAGCAAGCACTCAGCTACCAACAGAAGTTACATTCCTTGTACTGTTTCATGCAAACTCACCTCCCCGTAAACTAGCAAAATAAACGCCAAAGGTCTTCTCTGCAGGGCAATTACTCTCTCCACCCTGCCAGCTGCTGCTGTTCACTTCCTCCTTTGAGTTGGCCAATAGGCAGGACCTGCCCACCTCCTCCCCCCACCCCAAACCACCACTCCCTAGTCCACAGTTAAAACCATTGAACAAGCGGAAACTGCTGCAGTTGCTAAACTTTGACACAGCTCTAGGCTATGTGACAAGCACATAATATACTCAGATTCGGAGCCTCACAAAAAACTGCAGGGATCTTAGGCAATTAGTAGCGTTGTAGTAATCCCCTTTGCCAGAGTTGGGAAAAAGCTTAAGAAAGGGGCACCCAAAACGATCGAGGGCATGGAGCGACTTTGCTATGATGAGTTGTACAGCATTTAGGGCATTTTCATCGTGAGAAAAGAAAAGTAAGAAGACAGAGTAGAAGTTTATAAAATGGTGCACAGAATTGTAGGGTTGGAGAAGACCACAAGGGTCCTCTAGTCCAGGCTTCCTCAACCTCGGCCCTCCAGATGTTTTGAGACTACAATTCCCATCATCCCTGACCACTGGTCCTGCTAGCTAGGGATCATGAGTTGTAGGCCAAAAAGATCTGGAGGGCTGAGGTTGAGGAAGCCTGCTCTAGTCCAACCCCCCCTGCAATGCAGGAATCTCAGCTTTAGCATCCATGATAGATGGCTACCCAACCTCTGCTTAAAAACCTCAAAGGAAGGAGAGCCCACCACCTCCCGAGGGAGTCCATTCCAATGTCGAACAGCTCTTACCGTCAGAAAGTTCTTCCTGATGTTTAGTTGGAACCCCATTTTTTGTAACTTGAAGCCATTGGTTCGAGTCCCACCCTCCAGAACAGGAGAAAACAAGCTTGCTCCATCTCCCGTGTGACCAGCCCTTGAAATATCTGAAGATGGCTATTGTATCTCCTCTCAGTCTTCCCTTTTCAAGGCTAAACATGCCCAACTCCCTCATCCGTTCCTCCCAAGACTTGGTTTCCAGACCCTTGATCATCTGGGTTGCCCTCCTCTGCACACATTCCAGCTTGTCAATATCTTTCTTAAAAATTGTGGCAACCAGAACTGGACACAGGACTCAAGGTGTGATCTGCTCCAGGCAGAATAGTGCAGCACTACTACTTCCCCTGATTTGGACATCTGACTTCTGTTGAGACAGTTTGGAATAGCTTTAGGATGTTTTCTACTGCTTTAGGGTTTTTTGCACCCCTTTAAATATATATATTTTTTATTTTTGCAAACCCAAGCATGTTGATACCTCCCCATCTTCTTTCTCAGTAGCTGTTTTAGCCATGTAGCCATCATAACTCAGCACCCGAGTTCACTATTATATGATTGGCAGTTCACCATATGGAGATTGCACCTTTACTTTAAGCAGCTATGCTGAACTGGGAAACTCCATGGCTTCTCCAACCTGTTTCCATTCCTCCAGTCTTTTCATCAGCTCTGCTGTGTGAAGAGAGTCAAAAGAGAAGCTGCTGCTTCTCTTGTTTTTTGTCAGGGCTAGGGACCAGATCCCCCAATGCCCCAGAGCGGTGCTACACTAGGTATTGTGGGAAATTAAAAGGGCAACCACCATCTACTTGGAGCACTACTGCTCCAAGGCCCATAAGTAGAGGCGGCCCACCAGAAGGCGGTTTGCACACAGCCCCTTCAACTGTAGAGATGATTAGCTGTGTCGTTAAGAATATAGGAATCTGCCTTCTACAACATCAGATCAATCTAGCTCAGTACGGTCAACGCTACTAGCAGCTCTCCAGAATTTCAAGAGTTTTCTCCCAACCCTTACTTGGAGATGCCAAGGACTGAACTGGGGCCTTTTGCAATGCAGAGAAGATGCTCTATCACTGAGCAAAGTGAATGTGCACTGCAGGGTTTTCAACCCTGCACAGCTCAAATGTAAACCAAAAGTACTCAAGAGTGATGTAACTAACTTATGGAGATAAGTAGGTAGAGGTTTCATGGCACAGCACTATCTAGGCCATATTATTACACTATAAACTAATCGCTCTTTCCCAACATTGGGTCCAGCTCCTTACATCCCTGGCGATTGGCCATGCCAGCTTGGGGTGATGGGAGCTGAATTGGGAAGGCAGACTGGGGCATGATTTTTTAGACCCCCTTCCTCTGTGCTATCTCCCTGCACTCCACCCACCCCTGTTGCTATTTTGAAAGATGGGAAAAACAAGAGACCGTTATGCGTTTCATGTCACATAGTTAATGCCAATCTGAATCTCTTCCACTGGATTATATGTACACAGGAATTACACAGAGAACATTTGGAGTTTAAAATTTTATTTTCTAGCAGACATGTTTACACAAAATTCCCCTTTTAAGTTAGTGATTCATACTTCCTGCAATAAACTATTTTAAGGAGCAGCTTTGGCAAAGAATGGAATGAAACAACCAATAATAATAATAAAAACAAAGCCAAATATATACCACAATCACAGCTGATTTTCAAACCAACACATTTCACCAAAATTGGGGGGGGGGTGAAAAGGAAAAGGAAAAAAAAATCCACCAAGTCGTCATTTTCTCAGTGCTTCAAAAAGTGACCTATCTTCACCATCCCTTTTCAAGTCTGTGCAGGTGCCAGAACGAGTTGTCTTGCTAGAGAACAGAGAGCCAGATTCACATGATCCGCAGTCCCTGGATCGAGGACTCTAATGTCTAGAAAGAGAGAGGGAGGGAGGGAGAGAAACCATTAGCCATGGCTGCTGGGGGGAAGCTGCAGTTCTATGGGAGTGCAGAACAGAATCCTGGGCACAAAATTCAGCTGAGACACTCTGCTGTTATTAAAAAGCAAGAATTTCCTAGTCCCTACGAGTAAGAAAATGTGCTCGAAGGCATGTGGGTAATACCTGCTGAAATTTCAGAACCCATAAAAGGGGGACAGGAGGGAGAGAATATGAGTAAGATTTTTCTGTGGTTACCAATAGCAAGGGGGCTTCAATGCCTCTCCAATTTTGGGGCAAAATGCAAAAAACCCAGAATGTGATAATTCAGCCTTTCATGGTGCACAAGTTATTGGGAAGTTTTTTTTGTGCAGCCCCGACTATGGCTGCAGTCCTAACCCCACTTTCTTGGGTGTAAGCCCCACTGCATTCAAAAGGACTTACTTCTGAGTAGACATGTTAGGATAGCACCTTACCACTGCTATTATGATTATTTTTATTATTATGCTGTCTATTTAAGACATGTTTTTAAAGTTGTACACTGCCCTGGGATCTTTTCATAAAGGGTAGTACATAAACCGAATAAAAATAAATTTTAAAATAAAAATTCATATGAATTGATGCAAACATTCACGTCTAATCATCTAAATGAGTCTGCTTGGAGCAGTTGGAGACAACTCAAAAGTGGCCATTCAACATAGGAGTCAGTATGCAGTTCAACATGGTCATGGCTTCAGGAATACGGCTATGCAAAGCCACGGCAGGAAATATTAGCCTCCAGTCCCCCAACTTTAAGTCTTCCTGTCTAGATCCTGGAATCTCAGGAGACGCTGATGAGACAGAGACACCTACTGGGCAGTAAAAGGAAATGACAGGAAGGTTGCACATGCTAAGCAAAATTCATTTAAGCTCCCCCCCCCCCCCCCCGGAATTCAGCACTCTATTGCAAGCACAGGAAACGAGAAAAGAAACACCATGCGCTGTTTTGTACACTTTCCCCTTGTCCATGCAGCGCAGGTTTCAGTGACCTTGTGATCCTCCAGCAGCCTGCTGTGTAGGGAAACCAGAGGACCTACATGGGAAGCTGTCTTAATACTGTTTAAACAAAATAAAAAAATTAAAAAATTCCTTCCAGCAGCACCTTAGAGACCAACTAAGTTTGTTCTTGGTATGAGTTTTCGTGTGCATGCACACTTCTTCAGATACACTGAAACAGAAGTCACCAGACCCTTATATATTGTGAGAGAGTGGGGAGGGATATTACTCAGAAGGGTGGTGGGAATGGGTGATTAGCTGATAGGTGTGGAAAACCTATTGATACTGTTTGTCCATCTACTCTGACCGGCAGAGACTCTGCAGAGTATCGGGCAAAGGTGTTCCACATCACTTGCTGTAAGAGATGCCAGGGACTGAACCCGGGACCTTCTGCATACAAAGCATACATCACTGTGGCAAGCACAGTTCTTCCAGTTAGAACAGGACATTGGCCTTATCCAGCAGGTTCTTCTATTAAGAACAACTTAAGGCTTAAGTTCATAATAGGAGTTACGCATCCTTTCCTGTCGTCCCCCCCCCCCCGCCCCTGAAAAACCTCTCTTTGGGGTTGGGGGCCTTCTTGAACCATGTGAAACAGGGTGAAGGAGAATCGCCCCAAATTGGGTGGATGGGAAACTTTTCTTCTATTCATTTCCTTAAATTGATTTCTTAGGATCCAAGGCTTCGCCCCCCAGTCCTAGCCACAGCTGGATTATTGCAAAAAGCCAAGCAGGTTGGGGATGGAGGACAAACAAAGCACTACCAAAATTCCTAAAAGGGACAGAAATGACCCCGTTTAACAAAATTAGTCTTGAGTAGCACCATCTGCCAAATAAGCCATTTGGGGACAATGCCCCCAAATTTTGACAACAGTATCCCCAGGTCCCTATTACTAAAACGATTAACCCTAGTGCTGGCCTACAAGATATTAACAAGGTTGCAGGGTGCTAATTTGGTTTGGGCAGTGTCGTCAAAACAGACCTTGAAGTCCCAGATGGTCATTGCTCCATCAATACCAGTGGTGCAGAACTTGCGGCAATCTCGTTTGTCCACCTCATAAATAGACACTTGGCTGCAAGGAGAAAAGGGACAGCTTTAATCCCTGAAGGAGGAAACAGGCTTATTCCAATACACTGGACATTTTGCGCTGGGTTAAGAAACAGAATGCAAATAATTTTTTTCCCTTCCTGGTCACAGTGATTGAGTATAACCTTACTGAGCCAGAATGGAGTAGGCAGAATGCATGCAACCTAATAAAAGGATTTCCTCCAGCAGAAACTGCAAAATTGCCTGCAGCCACATTCATATTAGAGCTATTGGTTCAAATATTTATACCCATTTATATATATATAAAAGGCAGCTAACAAAGCTAGATTTATAAATGCCTAAAACACATTAATAAACTAATATAAAAGCAACAATACAAAGGAGAAACAGAAGCCAATAGGTTATATTTTAAAAGAAGCATCTAGAAAAAAAACTTGCTGGGATAAAAATGGTCTTTGCTACCCATGGCTTGTGGAGCTCTGATTTTATTGTGGGTTTCACACTTTGCTGCCTGCAATGACACACTTGTGGAGAAATAAGTATCACAAGGTAGCATCTTCTGTTGATCACTAAATGTCAAGAGGCAATATACCTCTGACAATCAGGTGAGGTAGAGAAGCTACTGTGGAAGGGATGACTTTCAAAGACTATGGAGGATAAAGCTATCAATGGCTACTAGGCTATGTTCTACCTACAGTGCTGGAGGCAGCACGCCTCTGAATACCAGGAGCTGGTTAGCACAAGTGGGGAGAGTGCTGTTGCATGTAGGTTCTGCTTGTAGGCTTCCCCTAAGGCATCTGGTTGGCCACTGTGAAAACTGGAATGCTGGACTACCATGGGCGTTTCAGCTGATCTAGCAGTGTTCATCATCTCCTGACAAGTGCATCTTGACCTGGATCTTAACATTCTCATGGGGGCTCCTTCCCACACCAGGAATGGCCACTTTATCTGGAGTGGGGAAGAGCAACAGCAAGGAAGCAGCACAGTCCTAGGCTCCTCATGTTACCTGGCAGCGCAGGAAGGAGGGGAGCTGCAATGCTTCTTCCTGTGGTGCTGGAATAATACAAGTAACAGACTGTACAAGTTTGAAGGCCAGGTAGGCTGCAGCCCTGTGCCACCTACGTGATGCTGTTCTGATGCAGCGTCTCCAGAGCAGTGTTGCGGTCCTCTGTAGTGGCTCTCTTGTCCATGTTGCGGAAGCGTTCCATGGCCGAAATATTGCGTTGTATGCTCTGCTTGGGAATGTCCAGCTTGGAGACAAAGGTGAGGGTACCACGGTCGTCACAGTTGAAGAGCATCGGGCAGCAATCATGGCCCTGTAACAAATCAGCAGAATGTGTCTAGCTGTTGCTCCAAACCTACTACCAATTACTTGCTTGGGCTTGGCCACCTTCTTTTAAAAAGCTTAAGTCTTCACGCTAAGGGCAGCTTCAAAGGTTACAACTTTCCTACATGGAAATAACTCCCATGAAGAACACCCCACCACAAACAACAACAACAAACCTTCCTGCAGTTCACCAGTGCGGTGTAGGGGTCAGACTAGGACTAGGGAAGACTCAGTTTCAAATCCTCATTTAGCCATACTTAAGTGACTCTGTGCGAGTCATTGTCTCTTAGCACAACTCAGGGCTGCTGGGAGGATAAGATGGGTGGGAAACAACAACATACACCACCTCGAGCTCTTTAAAGGAAAGGCAGAATATAAATAAATCTGCCATGTGTTTTGGAAAGTTGTTTGCCCATTATGTATTTGGACAACTCTTAAGATGCCATAACCAAATTTTGCATGATAGTTCTAGTGACCAAGGAGCAGGTTTTCGTCCATGTTTGGAAACAAACTAGATACCATTTTCAATCAACATGGTGGGCTGAACGTTTCAAAACTACACTGATTTTAGCCACTGATTTTTTTAGAATGAGAAACGCCAGGAACGAGGCTGCTAGTGGAATGATAAATAAACCAATACACATGTATGTATTTCACTAAGGATGCTGTGAAGCTGCAATTGTTCGAGGCTGCTTAACAAATGGGTTCAATATGTGAATGTGACAAAAATGGCAATGGTTGCCCATTGCACACAAACATATCTACACACATAGTGCCTGAGATCATCTGAAGCGGCTTTAGATTAGGCAATACTGTATCTGTAGAATAGGTATGCAATCAAGGCTTTTGAACAGGGTGACTAGTAAGAAGCATCAACAACGTAACATTAAGTCTGTGCAATGATAGTTGTTCCTAAAAAAACTGATGCATGTCAAAGACAGAAGGCACTTACAGCAGCAACCACACTGTTCTCCGAGACGAACGACACACTCAGCAATGGGAGGAATTCTGTTTTCAACTGCGAGATCCTAAACCCAAGAAGATCACTTGTTAAAGATGCATCACACAGAAATCTGACAAAAAGTAACCCTCTTACCAGCTGGTCAGGACAGAAGCTGGCATTATTACCCAGTTTCATGACTGCCTTGGCTCACTTGGCCAGGTAATTTTGATACCGCTTGTTAAAAGTATGAACCAGGCAATTAGTTCTGATGTTAGGCTGTACATTCATCCCAGTCCCAACTTGTCGTGCATTACAAACAGGATACCAGCTGCCCGTGACTGGGATGGGGAATCTGTAGCCCCCAGGCGTTGCTGGACTCCAACTCCCATCAGCCCCAGCGAGCATGGCCAATCGTCAGGGATTATGGAGCTACATCATAGCAAATCTGGAGGGCCAAAAGTTCCCCATCCCTGGCCTATAAGTTAAATATGCTGAGCAAATATACACCAGTGTACTACTGCCTGGAAGTAGGAAGATTATGACCACCATGTCAAGGAAACTCACCCTAAGATTATGCTACAGTACTTACATCATGTTTTTGGAGGCATCTGCAACCGACACAGTGCTATCATGGCTGACCCAGGCCAGGCGGTTGCCACTGGCGGAAAAACTGACGCTGTGGACCCAACCACCACTTCCTGCACCACCAAATTCAGCCATCAGCTGCCCAAAGGGCATTTTGGATCCCCAGGGTGTGCTGGCCGGTTTCTCATCCACTTCCTTAATGTAAGCTGAAAACACTCTGCAAACAAAGAGGCAGAAGAGCAACTGATTGGGTGGGGGGACTCAAGCCTACCTTTGTGCAGGATTGAAATTGCTAATTTCATAGGCAATGAGGTATGTCTACCAAGATAATTAGAGGCCAAGTGGAGAGGCAGAGTGCAAGCAGATGGCCACAGGAAGGCTGACATGTGACACTAAAACAGGCACTCCCTAACTCAGGGGCTGTAGTGACAAAGAGAAAACTGCAAGAGAGAGGAAAAGAGGTGCCAACTTGTGCATGGAGTGTGGTGCTATGGTTGCAGTTCCACCTCCACAGGTCCCATTGCTCCACTTCGGTATGGGAGCGATCAACATGTACATAAACTGATACATTCCCAATCTGGATTATGGGTATTAACTACACAAACTCAACACTGCTGACGAATCACCAACCCTTTCACATCTGGAAGTGAATTCAGAAAAGGCATGTGCGACAGTTCCCACTTTGAGCATGAACTCCTATTGTTTACATCAGCAGCACAGAACGGCTCTGGACATCACAAGAGCAGTACTTGCCAAAGTAAACTGACTTGATGGCTACCATGGCAACATACTCGTTGCCATATACTGGAATACTTATTATCCAAACACCTTCCCCCAAATTTGGTCACCTTTTCGCTGCTGCCTCTTGCTGCAGTTTTCCCATCTGCTGCTGGCAGAGGGACTGGACATGCAGTGTTAAAGAGCTGCTGCTAATCAGTTTGAACAGTCACCCAAATCCACTTCCAAAAGTGCTTTGCATTCTCTCACCTGCATTTGAAATCACAGGATCCAGCTGCAAGCAAAACATTGTTTGGGTGCCAATCTAGGCTAAGGACAGTGGAGCGAATGGGCTTCTTAATGTGCTTGCTCACCCACCTGGAGGGGAGGAGAAAAATCAGTAAGAAACTTGCAATCATTGCTCTTAGATTTATACTGCAGCTTCAGCACCAAAACAGCTGTGCAAAGATCCCCTCCCCCCGCACTGAACTGTTGAAGTAATTAAGCTTACTCAAGATAGATGTTTTACAGATAACTTGTTAGCTACAGGCTGCAAAAGAAACATTAGCAAGGTATTTGAAACTCTTGCCATACTGAAAGCAGCAGAACCCATTTACATTCTCAAGTAAAAGCAACAGAATTGCTTCCATTCTCAAGCATGAAATGAAAGGCTTTGAGCACACAGAGCTACCCTGCAATTTTCTGGCTTGTTGCCATAATGAGAAAGAGATTCAAAATGGTTTCACACCCTTTAAAATAATGTAGAGGAGAAAAAGATAGACACTGAAGCCTCAGAATTTAAGACCTCACTGACAGCCAACCAACTATATTTTAAGCTTGTCACTGTTGAAGCAAGCTGAGGAATGAGAAGAGAAGCAGATCTGCATTAGGCAACTCACCAGTCATTTTCAGATTCAAAGTAGCATACAGATATGAGTCGAGCTCCACTTCCAACGGCAAATTTGTTCTCCAAAGGAGACCACTTCACAAAGGTGGCTGCTCGGTTGATCCTCAAAATCACCAGGGTTGGCTTCCACACTCCGTCCTTCTGACTCCAGACGTAAGCGTTACGGTCAGCACCACAAGTGACAATGCGGTCACTCTTGGGGGCCCAGTCAATGCCTGCAAGTTTGAATACAGTTTTGTTCCTTTGATGCCACATCTTATTAATCACATACAGTGGTACCTCGGGTTACACATGCTTCAGGTTACATACTCCGCTAACCCAGAAATAACGCTTCAGGTTAAGAACTTTGCTTCAGGATAAGAACAGAAATCGTGCTCTGGTGGCGCAGCGGCAGCGGGAGGTCCCATTAGCTAAAGTGGTGCTTCAGGTTAAGAACGGACCTCTGGAACTAATTAAGTACGTAACCAGAGGTACCACTGTACTGCAATCCTACCACCTCCTAGTCATTACATTTTTATTCTGCATTTCTTCCATGATAGAATTCCAGGTGGCGTCCAGACACTTCCGAAGCTGTACGCCGGCTCTATCGGCCAGTAAAGTGAGATGAGTGCCGCAACCCCAGAGTCGTCCACGACTGGATCTAACGGTCAGGGGTCCCTTTACCTTTACCGTTAACATACAGCTAAAAGTCCTTATTCTTCCACTAGCTTAATTCCAACTTCAAATAGGTCAGCTTCACAATGTTTCTAAAAGTCACAGTGGCTATGACTTTAGTGGGTCTATAAGGAAAATGTGTTTTGTAGCCATTGAGTTGCCACTCAGTTACTTCTTTAAGCACATATTGCTGTTGAATGGCTGGAACTGTTAAGAGAGCACCCATGATCCATTTTTATCATGATGGACATTTAAGCTAGAAGCGGGAATGCTTCAAATTTATGGCAATGACAACTTGCTCCAGAAGAAAGGATATGAATAGAACCTTCAAATTCCTGAACAGTATAAACAATCCTGAAATGAAGTGGCAACTAACAGGCCCAAAATAACCATTTTCCAAACTCCTCTGTTCCTCCTAATCATGTAAGCAAATCCAATGACAGGTTTTATTGGGAAATATCTCAGACTGGAGACTTTCTCAGAGTTGAAGGTAGTTTGAAAAAAGGATTCCTGGTTGCAATGTGTACAGTAGACTCATCTCTACAAAACAGCTTTATGTATTCAACACACTGACCCACTTTGCATGTGACATGAAGTCAAACGAAGGCTTATTGTGCTCCAAGAGAGGGGATTGCGAGCACTTTGCTTGTGTGCCGATCTAAGTCACATTAGTGGCCCAGACAAGCTAGAAGCCAAGGACAAACCTTGGTTACAGCTTGTGGCTTGTCTGGAAAGAGCTAAACCATGAGCCTGAATAGAAACAACATGAAAAGATAAACCCTCTCCTATTTGGGAGCCTGCATGTTTACTCATTCATGCTAAGCCATGGTTTGGTTTAGCATTACACGCTAACAAGGACACTGCAAAGGGTGTTTAAGAAGGGGCAAAAGGAGTCTGTATGGAAAGAGCGATGCCTCTCTCAAACCACTGTCTATAAATAAATAGCTGGGTCTTTATCAAAGCAGAATTTAGACAACTCCTGCCTCTGGGTTCCAAGAACCACTTCTTTGATTCAAAAACGCAAGTTATTGTAGCATCCAGTTCTCCCCCTGCAAATTCAGAGCTCTAGGAGGAGCTTCATCTCAGCAAAGTACTGTGGTTGCAGTACCTGAACAGTTACAACTTTATTCATGGCCATTCAAAAATGTTTTACGACGTTTGGTTTTCAACTACATATGACCAATGCAAACAGGGTGTCAGATAACAATGTAAATATGCATACTCTTGATATGATGGTAACTAATTCTCAACCTAGTTTCCAATGCTACAGTTTTAAAGAGCCAACAATAAATATTGCTAGTGTTAAGATAGTAAGTCATATGAAAATGTTTCTGAGCAGGAATGAAATATTTGCAACCCTTTGGGGAAAGGGCCAAAGCTCAGGGGAGGAGTAAATGTTTTTCTTGCTGAAGTTCCCAAGCTTAATCCACAGGTACAGCTGAAAAACCCTTGCTTGAGACCACTGAGCCATTGCCAATCACCACAGATTGACATGGACTGACGGTCTGAATCAGTAAAAGGCGCTTTCTGTGTTCCTGTTTCCCTGTCTGCACAGTTCACCCAATATACCATTTCTTACTGGATTCTACCTGCCTTTAGGACTCAAACTGCATCCATTTCTAAGTGCATGCCTGCTATTGTTGCTGGAGCCTTCTAACAACAGATTAAAAGGTAAAGGGACCCCTGACCATTAGGTCCAGTCGCTGACGACTCTGGGGTTGCGGCGCTCATCTCGCTTTATTGGCCAAGGGAGCCGGCGCACAGCTTCCAGGTCACGTGGCTTATATCTTCCTTAAGATACTAATAGTGAATTCATTCTCCAAGTGGGGTTCTTTACTACGTAGACAAACTGGCAGCATCTATGCACAAGACAGAGGAACCAACAGGTTCACGGGAACACCAAGATTTGCAGACATACAAACACACATGAAGAGGCCAATGTGGACTGAGCACGCTCAGTTATGCTTGCAAGTGTGGTGTGCATTCCCCCCCCCCAAGTCACTGTGCTTTAGAACCTGAGCTTTCCAGTAAGCAAAAATATTTCCTCATTTTTTATTAGAAAGAGAATCCCAAAATAAAAGCCAGGTACAGCTAGTGCAACAGTGCCCTGGGTGATGGAACAAATCCATCTGCCCCAGCAAGATGCTATTTTCAGATCTAAAGATAGCCATTTAAATGGGAGTCCTGCACAGCTCTCCCACATCTTCCTGCAGTATAAACTAAGCCAATACTCTCCTCTGCACACAACATAAAAGCTCCAAAATGGTTCATTGTGATAAATTATTACAGAGCAGAGCTCCCTCACCAACGCTGTATTTCCAGCAGCCTCTTTATACCTTCTGTGCCAAATCCTCCCCTTCAAGAAACTCAGGGTTGCTTATGTGGGCATATACCATTTTTGTGTCACAATAATCCTTGGAGGGAGGTTAGGCTACGTTACAATATGCAGAATCGTGGCACAACAAAGATGTACAAAAACTGCATGAAATGCATTAGCAATGCATGCCAATGAAAGCCAGGTTGTTTTAAAACACAAATTTGAACTCAGATATCACAGAATATTAAGGTTAAGGTTTCATGTACAGTAAACAGACATCTTTTAATTGCTTGTTTTGCATGACCTTTTCACTTATGAGAGTTTTCCTTGAATGCTAAGGAGAGTAAAGGAGGCAGCATAGTGTTGGATTCTCTTGCTGCTAAAATGGCTTCCTAGAGAACAAGAGTTACTATAACCCAATGCTACAGTAGTGCTCATCATTTACTGTGATACCACTGCTTCCAGGAAGGCTTGCTGTTATAGGAATCTGCTGGCCAGCAAGAGTGTCTGGTGCACCTGAAAGAGCATCAGAGGTAGCATGGAAGCCCAGCCTCCAATTCAAATATCCCTCAAGGAGAAGCAGATGTCTAGATAAACAGGCAGGGATAAGAGTAGATGAGAGTAGCTGCAGAAGTGCACATCTGCATTCTAGGTATGCAAGATTCCATAGCATCTTAAGTATTCACAAAATATACATGCTGCTTTTCAACTTTCATTCACAAAGTGGCGCACACAAGAAATTTAAAATAGTTCATAAGAACAACTAAAACAAACTTTTAGTTTGGAATGGGGCACAAATCCATGAAAACAACTCCTGGTCCCCAGGCAAAACCCTTTTTGACAGCAATTGACAGCAAGTGTTTTCAAGAGAATAACCTGGATGGACACAGCTAAAATCACAGCATGGCAATTGTATTGTTTTATTCAAAATGAGAAGAAGCAATTAAACAGGTTGACTTCCTCACTAGATGTGCTTGACTCTTGCAATATTCAAAGCTGCAGCTGACACTTCTCTTACCTGTGATGTGTCCATTGTGCTCTTTCAACTCATGAGCTTTCACCCACTGGTTCCCACTCTTCTTATAGATGTGAACTTCATGATTATTAGGGCTAATGGCAATCTCTGCCAAGAGGACGAATTGATTAGTATCAGAAACACTTCTATTTTTAAGTAAGAAAGATTCAAAATCATAATCATAGCATATTCATGAAACTTGTGAGGAGTCTTTCCAACAAAAAAAATGCACTTGGCATACATAAACACTCAGCATAAAAATGGTAAACTAAAAATAGGGGATATCTAAAACAATGGCACAAAAGCAGAACCCATAAAATAGTAGAAGCAGAAATATAATCCAGTCACAGACAAACACAGGCCACCAAATGCCTGTGAAAAAAGGAAGAGTACTTTAAGGGCTTAACTAGATGGAGGGGGAAATGACTGAGGGGCTGGATGTTGCAGGTGGTGAAAAGGTTAAACAACCTTATTCACTGCTTTTATGGGGAAATGCTCCCCCCCCCCAAATGCCTGCCATTGTGATGAAATTACAGGGCACTCGTTTTGTTTAGCCCCAGTACTAGTGGGCCAAATGAAGAGAATTCAAAATCTTAGTACAGAACCTCAGATATTGGCAACATCAGTTTTTTCAATAAAGAGTCGCCCAGCTATATGTATTCTGCACTAGTTTATTGTCAGGTATGAAGTCACATGAATTAAGACAATACTCACGAGTTCGGTCCCTGTTCCAGGCGTGACAGGTTATTGGCTCTAGTAAGAACTGGTGTAGAGACATTCTGAACAAGGAATGGTCTTAAAGCGTCAAAAGGGATTAAGCTAAAAGGAATAAGCAGAAATGCTTTAAATTTGATGTTGCCCACTTTTTATTCATCCAATACAGGAAAGTGACCCTTCAGATGTTGCTGGACTCCAACTGCCATCAGCCACAGCCAGCATGGCCAACCATCATTTATGATGGGAGACATAGGTCAACAACATCTGGATAGTTCTGACAATTGCACCCTCACTTGTGCATGTGGTCACTGAGTTTCTAATTGAACTTAATTCCATCCAAGCTTAAGAAGACAGTATAAGAAACTCACAAGACCACACACGTTTACAGGACCTGCCAACTTTTAAATGGGAAACTTATATTGGCATTATTCATTTAGCAACCTCAGTATGCAGAAGCTTAAGCCAGGAGACAAAAGACCTGCCTCGAGATGAGAATTTACAATGTCATGAGTAGGGCAGAAAACTAAGTGTAGCTTCATAGCCAGCACTGAGCGACTGCATCTTAAAAGGTAAGAAAACTGAATCATCTTAATGTGTATGTCAAGTCGATGACTCCTACAGCTTGGAATGTGCACAGAAACCACAGCATAATGGGTGCAACAGTTAAGTCATTTAAAATTATCAAAATTTGCAGCTCCCTAACCCCACCAATCTACACTTCTACACAACTACATTGCCATTCTCCCAAGGGTTACCCACACTTTGAGGAACCATTTTTCCATCATATACATTGAAGGAAAACACTAATGCTATCATCCACATCCCCCACTGGCTGCTAGACAAAGGTGTCGAGCAAAGTAAAAATCGAGGCAAAAACAAAAGCAAATGAAAGCAAAGAGAAATTCAATAATAAATCAACTTTTTTTAAAAGGCTCTAACAGTTCATCACCTGCATTGGAACCACAGAAGCACCAAAATACCCAGCCAAAATATACTGCTTTTAAAGCTACTGTAATTATTTCCACAGTTAAAGATACAGTTTTTCCAAATCATATTGGTGCTGGTTGGAAATTGCTGGGTGATTTGGACATTCAGCTGATCCCAACATTTTCTTGCCTTTGGGGAAAAAGTCACCAGGCAAACTAACTGCAGTGAAGTAACAAAGGGGAACATTAAGTTCAGTTCACCTGCATTCCCCTTTTTGATGCTATTACCAGATAAATACACCCTGTTTAGTTTGTTAGTCAGGGTGCAGCTATAGCAGCAAAACCGGACGCCTTCATCTGCCCCACCTGCAATTAAACATTACCTCCCATATTCGTCACTACAGCCACAGCTGGTGCTGTAACTCTCCAATGGTTTGACTTCACCCCTGAAAGTGTACTCTTCCATTGTCTCTGCAGACAGATGCCAACAACACCACCTAACTGAGGCCAATCTCTAGGCAACTCACAATCAATCAAGCTAGGAGCATAAAAAAATATTTAAAGCAAAAAAATATTGAAAACCACCACAATGAAAATTTAAACAATTTGCTGGATATACAAAGCATAAAACGCCAGCTTCCTGGGGTGGAGGCAGAGAAACTTATCTGCAACCCAGAAAGGCAGAAAGCCTTGACCCAAGTGGATGAAATTCCAGCAAATGTCTGGGTGAAGAGGAAGGTGTTAATCTGGTGCCAAAAAGATGTCAGTGTCACCACCTGGGACAGAATGCAAAAGGCAAAAGAATGCAAAAGATGGTGATAACCAAAAAAGTACTCTCCCTTGTTGCCACACAGATGTGTTGCTTTCCACATCACACAAATCTCACCTCCACCAACATTATGAGATTTTAAAAATCCTAGCTCATCTCACTGCAATACCAGCTATCCAAATCAGGATTTTTATATTACTTCCCAATGAGGAAGGGCTTCAGCTGGGAAGCACTGCCACTGGGGGAGGTGGGAGTTTAGGGGTTTTTATTTGGAGTGGAAATTGACGTGGAAGCTTTTCTGAACATGGTAAACATGCATAACATTGACAACAGTTGAAGTGTAAGGTACAAATCAGCTCACTAAAAATTCCATCACAGTAAGAATCTATTCTAGATCGCTTTATTTCATAAATTTATAAACTGCTTGATTCTCAAAGTAGTTTACCAAAAGAATAGAATAAAATTACTGATAAAAACAGCTATGTAAAACATTCAAAAAAATTAAAGTCAGTTATAAACTAAAAAGAGACTAAAACATACATAAACTTTTTACATATATTTTAGCAGGTGCCGGAAAGAGTACAGTGAAGGTGACTTGCCTGTTCTCAATAGACAGGGAGTTCCAAAGTGTGGGCAATTCTACACTTAAAATATCAAATTCTTACAAATGCGGAACAGGTATTATGTGACACCTGTAACCGTGTTAGTTCCAGAGACACTTTGATTTAAAGCTTGGCAAATATTAAGCTGACTCCATTAGCACCTTTCACTTCTACAAAAATTTGGAAACCAATACCCATTACTCTTAAGACCACCTAGATCTCTTCTCAAACAGGAAATAAAGGGAGAAGTCCTATGTCTTCTTACTAAGACTATTCAACTCTTCCGATCAGAACAATGAACACAATCCCTGCATTAGAAGGATGTTGTGATGATGGTGGAGCTAAGGCTGCCCTCCACTTTTGGCACCCTCATTGACAGGGCTGCCATAGAGGGGAGCTGCAATGTGCCTGTGCTCAGAGATGCCCTGCAGTTCCCCAGGTGACGCCTCTCTCTATGTACGCCCTACCTGTCGCAGAAATGACCATTTACTAGGAATAAGAACAATGACAAATCAATACATTGCAAACCTCTCTCTCAGGATGAGAGCCCAGGCTTAATACCTAGTAGACAGAGGCCAAACACCACCAAGGATAAGAGCAGGAAATGCTTCCTGAATCATCCTGGCACTAGAGGGGCAACGTGTTAATTTCCATTCCTCATACTAGACTTGGATATGTGAGACTATTTTGTAAGCTGCTTCGAGTGTGGCTATGAAGCAAGCCCTGCCATATTCAATGCTGCTTATTCCCAGATATTCTAGGCACAGGATCGCAAGCTTTATCCTACTGCAGCACTGTTTTGATGTGAGCGGGGCTCTGTCCTGCTTTGTGCATTTCAAGATAAATATGCCTTGTTTTGCCGCTTAAGATTATTCCAATATTTTGCATTCTGGGTTGCCTTCTCTGTCTGCTGTCAGCTGCTTCAGGGCACGGGCTGTAAATGAAATGAATTAAGGGTTTGCTGTGAAGGAGGGGAAAAACGGGGGGTGGGGCAGAGAACGAATATACACCTTGCACTGAGGTCGCTGGAAAAAGCAGCAGGAAATGCATAAGAATTCAATGCAATAAACTAAACATGATAAATACATGCAGGTTCGTTTACTAATTAATTTATTATTTACTATTGCAGCATTGTTTTAATGGACGCATAATAGCTGGCAACCCCCTACCCCCAATTATTGTTCCCATAATGGGGTGAGGAGAAAGGCCTGGGGGGTTATCTTCTCTCCCCACCCCAATTTCCCCACAGCCCAGAGGAGGCGCTTCACTCACCCGCCCCCCCTTAATTAAGATGGAGGGAAAAGGGAAACCAAAGGAAATTAACCCCTTCCTCCCCTTTCACTCACCGTCCGGGCCTGAGGAAAGCGGCGGGGTGCGGGGGCCGGGGGCGGCTCGCGGACTCTGGCCAGTCAACGCGACTCCGCTCCGAGCGGCGCTCTCTGAGGGAATGCGAGGAAGGCGCGGCCGCCAAGCAAGGGCCCGGCTCCGTCACAGGTCCGGCCCCCGCGCGCCTGCGCAACGCGCTCCTGGAACGCCTCTCTCGCAAGGCGCATGCGTCACCATCGGTCGCAGGAGCGGCCTCGCTCGCTCACGGCGCCTGCGCAGAGTGTTTGGGTTCGGACAAGGTTTGAAGCCGGGGGGGGGGGGTGCGTTCGCTTACAGCGCGTGCGCCGAGGCGCTGCCGTGGGAAAGAGGCAGCCAAGCAAGCCAAGCAAGCCGGATCCCTTGAAGAGGCGGGTCTTTCGCTGCGCCTGCGCAGATAAAAGTAGGTGGTTCGGAAAGCGCTTCCTCGTAGTGCGCTTGCGCGGGCGGGTGCCGTATTACGCCCGCTCCGCACGTGGAAGAGCTCGGTTGTCTAGCGTGGCAGCATCGACATGTGGAACTCCCTGCCTCTTGATATCAGGCGCCTTCACTGTATTTTTTTCGGCGCCTGCTGAAAACATTATTGTTTAGATAAGCCTACCTAGAAGTTCAGAAAGTTTGTAGGTGTTTTTATTTGTTTTTACTCTGTTTTATTGTTTTACTCTGTTTGATTTATACTGTAAACCTCCCAGAGTGGCTGGGGAAACCCAGATGGGCGGGGTAGAAATATTATTATTATTTACACTTTGTGCGTTTTGAAATATGGTTGTAAACTTTTTAGTAATAATTTTATACTTCTTTTTCTGTAAAACACTTTTGAGGGGGGCCCCCACAAAAATATGAAATAAATAAAAGAAAAAGGCAGAGGGGAGAGTTTTTGCTAAAGTGCAGAAAACGGATGGGGGGTTGACTAGGGGGCTGGGTAACTCAGTCCCAGCTGGGTGCAAAATGGGTGGTGTGGCTGCCTGGAGGAGAGGAATGTATCTCATCTCATTTCTCATACATGTCATGTATAATCTAGTTGAGATTCCTGCATTGCAGGGGTTGGACTAGAGGACCCTTGGGTCAACTCACGACAATCTCATGCCCACTTTTCTGGGGGCCTCATTGAACGCAGCAGGACATAGGATGAACCTTTGCATTCAGTTTAGTGGGATTTCAGAGTAAACCTGCAAAGGGGTTGTGTTGCGAGGTTGAGATCTTGTTGATCGATCCAGTCTCTTGGTCAGTTCAAGGATATCTCAACAGTGTCCTTTACCAGATGGCCACCTGACCCCCTGCTTAAGAAGACAGGCAAACTAATACCAGTGTACTGGAAGAAGCAAAGATCAGTGTTGAAGCAATGTTTGTTTTGTATTTTAACATTTGTTGGAAGCTGGCCATGGTGGCTGGGGAAGCTCAGCCAGATGGGCGGGGTACAAATAATAAATTATTATTATTATTCAACATCAACTTCATTGGACTGGTCATGTTGTGCGGATGCCTGATTATCGTCTTCCAAAGCAACTACTCTATTGCAAATTTAAAAATGGAAAGCGTAATGCTGGTGGTCAACAAAAGAGGTTTAAAGACAAAGCAATTTTTAAAAAATGTAGTATAAACACCAACAACTGGGAAACGCTTGCCTGCAAGCACTCCAATTGGAGAACAGCCTTTACCAAAGGTGTCACGGGCTTTGAAGACACTCGCACTCAAGACGCAAGGGAGAAACGTGCTAAGACAGGGGTAGGCAACCTAAGGCCCGTGGGCTGGATGCAGCCCAATCACCTTCTCAGTCCGGCCCGCAGACAGTCCAGGAATCAGCGTGTTTTTACATGATTAGAATGTGTCCTTTTATTTAAAATGCATCTCTGGGTTATTTGTGGGGCCTGCCTGGTGTTTTTACATGAGTAGAATCTATGCTTTTATTTAAAATGCATATCTGGGTTATTTGTGGGGCATAGGAATTTGTTCATTCCTCCCCCCCAAAAAAATATAGTCCAGCCCACCACATGGTCTGAGGGATGGTGGACCGACCCACAGCTGAAAAAGGTTACTGACCCCTGTGCTAAGAGGAAGGCATGCTTGGCAAATCCACACAGTGGTCAACTCCCACCCGGAAATCAATGTCCCCACTGTGGACGGACATGTGGATCCAGAATTGGCCTCCACAGTCACATTGTTAAAACCATGTTTATGAAGGACAATCTTACTTGGCTACGAGTGATCGCCAAAGAAGAAGAGTTTTCAGATCTCGTACACACTTGCTTGGGAGCAAGCCCAACTGAATTTCAGAGCTTACTCCTGCATATAGAATTGTGCTGTCTTACATACATTTCATTGGGTGCAAGAACAACTGAATTTAATAAAAGCCTTTGTTTTTAGTGCCCATCCCTGCTCTTAAGCAAGTGCACATAAGGATGGCCAATTTTTAATTCTCCAGATAAATCTGCAAAATTGGGCATCAATAGTACACTAAGTGAGAGCACAAATTACTGCCCTGTTTCTGCATTAATTTGTGGCAGGTGGGTTGTTTTTTAAGGTTTTTACAGATTAAAAGCTTTGCAAGAAGGGCAGCTAAAAAATGCATGAACGGAACACAGTGCCATGTGAATACAGCATTATTTTTCAAGAGGTCTTTTGTTGGGGAAGTGAAAAGCTTTGGAGCTGTATTTTGAGTGTCTACCCACCCCAAGCAGGAAAATGTAATGCAGTAAATCTTAGCAGGCCAGAAATATTTTACGGTAATCTCTCAACTTTCCCACTTAACTTTGTTTCTCTAAGAACAGGGGAGAGGTTGCGGGAATGAAGTGCGGAAAAGATAAAAGGTGTCATGGATTGGTTGGATGCAGAGAAATGGTGGGAGGAACCAGCTGGGGAACCCCCAGAGGAAGAAGAATCGGAGCCCTGGGAATGGCGGTGGGACAATGCATGGTCAGAGGGAGAAGACTGGGAGGAAGAGGTGTAGAAAGCTGAAGAGGTAACAGATCCTAGTGAGCAGGAAGAGTCTCATGCCATATATAGCATTGGGGAGAGGAACCCCCAAAACAACTTACCCTCTGCAAATCACCCTAATTTGGATAGCATTTCCCCCCGCCCCCCAGAAAATGTTCTAATGCTCGGAAAACCTGCATAACTATTTATCTCACATTGACTTCTTTCTGAATAGACATGTAGAGCAGGTACAGTGGAACCCAGTGGTGTCGCAATGGGGGGGTGGGGGGCAGTGTACCGCAGGTTCCATGTCTGCGGGGACTCACGGCGGTGCAAGCAGCCATCGCACCGCTGCAGCCACATGTGGAGGATCCTCCGTGGCTGCAGCCCATAGCTGTCAAGTATCACGTTTTTCGCGGGAAACTCCCTTATTCCCGCTGCTCTCCCAGATTGCTGAAATCCCTTAAAATTCCCGATTTTGAAGGAAGAAGCTCCTCTCCCTCCAGTCTCTCTCCGATTTGTGCCTCGGACGATCCCACCTCTCCACACTTTTCGCTCGCTCGCTCGTTCCCCCTCCCTCCTTCCCCCAGGAGGCGGGCCTTGTGAGCCAACGAGAGGTGGGGAGGAGGCAGATCCAATTGCAACTCGCTATGGCGAGGAGAGCTTGTCGGCGGGGTTTGGCGGAGTGGGGGGAGCACACTGAACCTCCCGCAATACACGCACACCGGCCCTGGGTCGGATTTCCCCCCCCCCCTTCCACCCAAAGGTCGGCAGAGGTCGAGAGGTCGGCAGGGCGCAGAGATGTGTGCGTAAAAGCTCTCTCTCTCTCTCTCTCTCTCTCTCTCTCTCTCTCTCTCTCTCTCAGAACCTGGGGTTTGCAGCAGCTGTGTTTGGAGGAGGCGTTTACAGCCCAGGATTCATTCTCTCTCTCTCTCTCTCTCTCTCTCTCTCTCTCTCTCAGAACCTGGGGTTTGCAGCAGCTGTGTTTGGAGGAGGCGTTTACAGCCCAGGATTCTCTCTCTCTCTCTCTCTCACGCGCACACACTCGCACACACACCACACACCACAAAGTTGACATTTTTTAGCAATGTCCCCCTAGCGAGCCTTCGTTTGTTCACATCTTTTTATTTCGAGGCAGTGCACACCTATGTTTGTGGAACTGCAAACCTTTCCAGTCATGTGTTACTCCATGTGATCCCTTATTTTCAAATCTGAAACTTGACAGCTACGCTGCAGCCACGAGCAGAGGATCCTGGCACCAGCGGCAAACTGCTAAGTACGGCGCATGTATGGCATTGCACGCATGCGCTGTATGTAGCGACACTGCACATGCGCTGTATAGCGGTTTGCCACCACCACCGCTCCAGCGCCATACGGACGGTGCCAGGATCCGTCCGTATGGCGCTTGCAGCTGCAGAGGATCCTCCGTGGCTGTAGCGGTGACAGAGGGATCCCGGCACCGTCTGTATGGCGCTGGAGCGGTGGCACCAGCAAACAGCTATACAGCGCATGTGCAGCGTCGCTACGTATGGCGCATGTGTCATATGTAGCGACGCCGCACATGCGCCCTACATAGTGACGCCCGTCCCCGGTGTCACGACGCCTTCCTTCACCCCGGTAGTACCTCGGTTTTCAAACGTCCTAGAAGCTGAACATTTTGGTTTTCGAACACTGAAAACCCAGAAGTAAATGCTTTCATTTTCGCACACACCCTGGAAGTCAAACGACTTCCACTGCGTGTACATGTTATTCTTTTCAGTTTCCTGCAGACCGCCCTTTGTGCCTCAGTTTTCGAACGTTTCAGAAGTCGAACAGTCTTCCTGAACAGACTACATTCAAAAACCAAGGTGTCACTGTATGGGGAACCTCTGGCCTTCCAGATGTTTCTGAGCTAGAACTCCCTTCATCCCTGCCTTGCTGGGCTGATGCGAACTGTAGTTCCACAGCGTCTGGAGGGCCAGAGGTTCCCCTTATCTGTAGTATTTTTAAGTATTTTATTTAAATATTTGATGCACCCTTTATTTTGTGTCTTAAGCTGCCCTGGGCGTTTATTTAAAGGGCAGGATACAAATAAAGAAAAGCAAACAGTTCCTCTCTTCAAAATCGTTGCTAAACCAACATATCCATGCGCAGTCGTGGAAAGAAAGAAGAAGAGTTCACCAAGGTTGTTTCCTATGGGATTAAGCTTTATTAAGACTATGCATTCAGGACTATTTGCAGGAGACAGCTGGGGCCTCGCCTTCGTAACATTTTCCGTCCTTGACATGAAAATGCAAGCAGGGCGCATGGAGAACAGACTCGTTCCAACTCAGAAAACATATCAATATAACCTTCTTGGTAAAGAAAATATGCTCTGGGAGAAGAGATGGGGTTTCAAGCTCCTGTATATGGCGGATGCTTTGATAACCCCCATTTCTCCCCATTCTCTTCACTTCCAACTTCCCCCTCTGTCTTTTGCTCTGCGGGTGTCTTTTCCATTGCCTTAAGCTGCTCCAGTCCTCACTAGGGAAGCCGTCTTGCAAGAGGCAGCTGTATGGAGACGCTTTGTCGATCCGCCTGCAAAGTTAAGCACAGTTGGGACAACGTCAGTTGCAAAAGGAAACACGGAAGGGGCAAACAAACAAGAGCCAGTGGAATAGGGGGTTGGACTAGATGACCCCCCGTGGTCCCTTCCAACTCCACAATTCTTTGGTGATCTATGAATACAGAAAAAGATCCTGATTCATGGACAGTCACAGACCCTCCAAGTGTCCCTAAATCAGGGGCATCCCTGATTTAGCGAAACCAACCCAGTTTCTGATTTGATCCCAGAATGTCCTGCTTTTCCTTAGGATGCTCCTATTTTCATTGGAGAAATGTTGGAGGGTATGAAGTTATCCAACTCCCGAGCCATCTGAAGGCAATCCTGTATATGGAAGTTGTTGTTTTTTTAAAAAAAAATATTTCATGTTCTATTGTGTTTTTATATATGTTAGAAGCTGCCCAGAGTGGCTGGGGCAACCCAATAAGATGTGTGAAGTATAAATAGTAAAATTATCATTAGGGAATGGGACGTCCCTATTTTCATCGGAGAAATGTTGGAGGGTATGCAGAGCAATGCCCTTTCAAAATGTGTTGGGGAGTGGAGGGTTTATTGGGTTGTTTTCTGTTTTTATTATGTATTTTGTGTTTTTATATTGTGATTTGATGTTGCAAATGCCCAGAGACCTGCGGGTATAGGGCGGCATACAAATTTAATTAATAATAATAATAATAATAATAATAATAATAATAATAATAATCCGATTGGCCACAGAGAGAACAGAATGCTGGAATAGATAAGACGACTCATGTGCTCCTAATGCTCTTCCTGCTTGGCTGATCCGTGCGGATCATCTGAGAAGGAGTTGAACTGAGCATGCATGCCCATGTAAGACTGTAGGTGAGAGAAGGTGTTGGGGGGGGCAGGTCACACCTATTTCTGTCACACCCACCACTTAGCCGAGAGCAGGGGTCAGCAACCTTTTTCAGCCATGGGCCGGTCGACTGTCCCTCAGACCATGTGGTGGGCCGGACTATATTTTGAAAAAAATAATGAACGAATTCCTATGCCCCACAAATAACCCAGGGATGCATTTTAAATAAAAGGACACATTCTACTCATGTAAAAACACGCTGATTCCCGGACCGTCCGCGGGCCGGATTTAGAAGACGATTGGGCCGCATCTGGCCCACGGGCCTTAGGTTGCCTACCCCTGGCCAAGAGGGGACCCCCCCCCCAAAGTAGCCAGCCCAAGGTTAAAGGGAGCCCCTCCAAGATCACTTAAAAACCAGGGCAGAAATAGCACACCTACCAGCTGCAGGTTCAAAGAGACGTGAGCTATTCCTCAGCCGTTGACTTGGAGGAACTGGAGGATTTGGCAACCTGGATTATTTCCACGGAGGTGAATGCTTTGCCTGCTGAGACTCTGTGCCTCGTGCGTAGTTTGTTCAGGGCCGACTCGGCCATCCCAGCCCTCTCTTCGGCATCGTCCAACTCATGCACAGTCTTCCGGTACCTTGCCAGACTCTGGTTAGCCTGTTCTTCCTATAGGGAGATGAAGTAGGTGGAAAGAGTTGGGTTGTTTTGTACTGTGCAGCTTAAGAAACAGGTGCTGGGAGCGGAAGCATGCCTGTGTTTAACTGCTTTCCCCAAACCCCTCATAGCAGGAACACATCCGCGACATATATTTTTGCACATTTCTACCACTTCAACAGTCGTAGCTGTTTGGGAGTGTTGCGAGTATCAACTCTGTGTTAAGTGGAAATGCTGACTCGCAAGGTAGGAGGCATGAGTCAGCCTCACAAGTGATGGGGAGATGGCAAATAGGTTTAAAGCCACGTTTCCCAAACTTGGGTCGCCAGCTGTTTTGGGACTACAACTCCCATCATCCCTACATAGCAGGACCAATGGTCAGGGATGATGGGAACTGTAGTCCGAAAACAGCTGGAGACCCAAGTCTGGGAAACACTGATCTAGCGGGCCAAAGGTTTCCAAATCTGGTTAGACAGTATATAAAGGTAAAGGTAAAGGTCAGCATGGATCATTAGGTCCAGTCGCGGATGACTCTGGGGTTGCGGCACCCATCTCGCTTTATTGGCCAAGGGAGCCGCTGTACAGCTTCTGGGTCATGTGGACAGCATGACTAAGCCGCTTCTGGCGAAACCAGAGCAGTGCACGGAAACGCAGTTTACCTTCCCACCGGAGTGGTACCTATTTATCTACTTGCACTTCGACGTGCTTTCGAACCGCTAGGTTGGCAGGAGCAGGGACCAAGCAACGGGAGCTCACCCCGTCACAGGGATTCAAACTGCCGACCTTGTGATCAGCAAGCCCTAGGCTCTGTGGTTTAACCCACAGCGCCACCTAAGTCCCTTGTAGACAGTATATAAGTCTTGCTAAACAAAAATAAATGCAAGTCTAGAGTCAGTTAGCATAAAGAGGTATGGTTGAGCCCTCACCCCACGCCGCTGGCTTCTCCCCTGTGTATGCTAGTAAGGAAACTGCTTTATGATGATGTGGACTGCAACTGGAATAAAGCTTTACATGGAACAAGGGGTGACCCCAGAGTGCTTCACAGGGGTGCTATCCATCGGTAACAATATTCCAGTGTTTGTACCACTTTTAACAGTCATCCTAGGTTCCAACTCCCTGAGGCCCTGGGTGACCAAGCACCCACAAAATTCCCCATGAAGGGGCCGGGCACCCACAAATTTCGGTGTCAGGGCCATGCACACTGCATGGCACCCACGGCCCCGGGCACCCAAAGTTGCAGGGCCAAGCTGGAACTCCTGACAGTCGTGGCTCCCCCCCCCCAAAAAAGAATCCTGGGAACTGTAGTTTACACCCACACAGAGCTGCAGTTCTCAGCACTCTTAGCACACTACAGTTCCCAGGATTCTGTGGGGGGGAGACTTGTGTTTTAAATGTGACTTGAAATGCATGCTGTGGATGTGACCGAAGCTGAAATTCATTTTTCCTAGAGTACACTGGGATCCCTAATGTTAAGCAGAGTGAGGTGGCACATGCCGGCTTCTTTTATTCCTTATGTGTTGATTTTTATTGCATTCCAATTTGAATTCCACGGAATTTAGACTGCAGTGCAATAGAGCGGAACACAAGAAAACGAAAGGAGCAATTAAAAATAAGTGCCAATGTTCAATGCAACAAGATGTGCCACCTCCCACCTTCAGCCACAAATCCACAGGTCACGAGCCACCTGCAGACCACAGTTTGGAAGCCCCTGTTCTGTATGTGATTCCCCCCCGCCCCAGGTCAATCTGCCTGTCAAGGGAGGAGGCAGGGGAAGAGAGGAATAATTGCTAAAGGCCACTCCTGGTACATACAGCTTCCTCGATCTGCCTCTTGTAGGTCTTCATCTTGTTCTGCAGCTTCTCCACCAGCTCCTGCAAGCGCTGGTTGGTCTTGTGGTCCTCCTCCGTTTGGAAGACCAGCTCCTTCAGGCGACGCTCGTTCTTGTGCACGATTTTCATCGTCTCCACGTGCCGCTTCTGCTCCGAGTCCAGCTCTGTTTCCAGCTCCTTGATCTGGAAAAAGGGGATGGGGGAGATTGAGGCCGTGGAAATGTAGAAAGCCACCTTAAACCGAGCCAGATCCTTGGTCCCTCTCGCTCGGGACTGTCTACACCAGGGGTCAGCAACCTTTTCCAGCCATGGGCTGGTCTCGCAACATGCATATTTTGGGGACGAGGTCAGAGGCAATGGGGAAGCGTCCTCCTACCTTGGTCTCGAGCTTCATGATGGTTCGCTTCCCTCCTTTCAGGGCCATTTGCTCAGCTTCCTCCATCTTGACTTGCAGGTCTTTTATGGTGACCTCGTGGTTCTTCTTAATCCTCTCCAGGTGCATGGAGTGATCTTGCTCCTGCCGCAGCTCCTCTGCCATGCGGGTCGCCTGGAATGGGTGGGGAGGGTAAGAAGTAAGTATCAGAATCACCCAGAGCAGCAAGCGTCAGAACTTGGCTTTGTCTCTCATGTATTCAGATCAGCCCAACGGAAGGAAGGGGAATGTTGAGTGATACTCAGGGCTGTGGAACGTAAGTAGCTGGCCTCATCCTGTTTATTGTGCGTGCATCCTGATATCTTTGTGGGAAAGTGAGGCAATGCTGTCTATTTGATGGTCTTTGTGTACTTTCCCCATCACTTTCCTAACTGCAAATAGCCTGTTGTTGTTTTTTCAATGTTGCACCAGAGCACTTTAATCCAATTTAATTGTGCAAACCTTAATTTCTGGTGCAGAGTCCCTTATGCAAAATATTGATAGCCTGGAGTTGACCAAGGTGTGATTTAAAAAACAAAAGAAACATGAATGAAGAGTATGAGATTCCTCATCCTTTAACCTGACATTATTGACACACAAAGGATCATCCCTTTCTATTTGCCACCATAAAAATAATAGGATATAATTATCACTGAGCCTTATTCAGCAGGGATGCAACTCACATCAGCCACTGCCTTCTTTGCTTTCTCGTCCGCCGTTCGGAACTCGCTGATGAGCTCCTCGTGATCATTAGTGATGCGCTGGAGGTCAGATTCCAGTTTCCTCTTGATCACCAGCAGGCTTTGGTTCTGCAGGGGGAAAAGAAGAGTTTGGGGTAAATTGCCTCAGTTGTCGCAGAAATGCAGAGCCAGACCACCTGTTCTGATGCCTGAATGCTGTTTTTTTATTGCGTGCTTTGAGACAGTTGCCTGTGATGATGGCCGGTGTCCATTGGGTCTGATAGGACAGAAAACAAGGAGACCCACAAAAGGAGGCATCCAAAACCAGTGACAGGCAAAGCCAGCTTAGTCTAGTTTTGTCCCTGCCTCCCTGCTGAGTTGCAAGGGACAATAATGCAACTAAGGAGGAGAAAGTCGACAGGCAGTGCCACCTTCTGGACTGGCAGCAAGTAAGAAGGCAGACGGGCAATATCAAAGAGTGAGCCGGCAGTAAATCATGCCATTCAAGGTTGGACTTAACTCTTTATTTGCTAAAACATTATCTTCACAGACTTGGTGGAGAGTCCAGCCTAACGAGCAAAACAGCTCCTTCCCGTTAGGTCTTAGACATAAATCAGTTGGCAAGACTGAAAGTCCCCACCTCCTCACAGCTGTCTAAGTCCCCTCATCTCTAGGGTTCCCCCCCCCCCCAATAAGTTGAGACTGTTCCTGTGTGAGGCTAATTTCTCCTCCACCCTCTTCATGCCTCTGCTGGTTCTGGGAGACCAGCGGGGAGGGGAGCTTGTTGCAGCGGGAGGGGGAGACACCCAGGACTCTTCATAAGCCGGATTCATCTCTGTCCCTTGGCTCCCTCCTCTCCTGCTTTAGCTTCTGCGTCTGATTCTGAACTTCTATCTGCCACAGACTCTCCCCGCTCACTAAGCTCTGTTATCCCTTCACCTTCTGACACCTCCTCTTCCCAGTCTTCCCCCTCTGACCGCTCGTCGTTGTCCCACCACCCCATCCCTGGCTCTAAGCCTTCTTCCCTTTGGGGTTCCCTAGCTACTTCCTACCACCATTCCTCTGCTTCCAGCCAGTCCATGACATCTAAGGGCTGTCTAAGGGCAGTTAGACTAGTGAGGCAGTGCCGCCCCATTTGCCCTAATGGACCGCTCTCCATTGGCTGGTCTTAGCAAGGCATGCGTCTGTTTAGTTTCACCAACGGGATCAACATGCTGCACATCAAACTGCCCAGCTAGTCAGCCAGCCACACCCAGGACAGGCAGGTGACTATCCTCTGTCCCCACCTGGACGTTGAGTTCATTGTGCCTCTCGGAGACCTCCACCAACTCCTGCTCGAGCAATTTGCGGGAGCGCTCACTGCCCTCCAGGCCGGTGCGAACTTCCTCCAGCTCCGTTTGGAGAAGGCTGAGGCGGCGCTCCTGGAGGTTGTACTGCTCCCGGAGCTCTTCATGCTGGCGGGCATCCTCGTCCATCTGGATCTGGAGGTCCTGCAGGCAGAAAAGTAGCCGGTGGAGTCAGGCTGGGGACCACCCCGGATCCACAAGATGGGTTGCACATTGGGCATGCGGCACTGTACCTAACATTAGTCGCATTCATTGAGGTCCAGCTCCAAGGGCCTTCAGATGGTTCCCTGACTGAGAGAAGTTAAATTACAGAGGGCCTTCTCAGTAGTGGCACCCAGTCCGTGGAACGCCCTCCCATCAGATGTCAAGGAGATAAATAACTATACACCTGGAATCATAGAATCATAGAGTTGGAAGAGACCACAAGGGCCATCCAGTCCAACCCCCTGCCAAGCAGGAAACACCTTTAATAATATCTTTGATGTCTTATTGTGTTTTTATGCCCAGAGTGGCTAGGGCAACCCGGTCAGATGGGTGGGTTACAAACAATAAAATCAGCAGCATTGTTTGGTGTGGCTAACTCAGTTCCACTCATTTCAATGGGTCTACTCTGAGAACTTGGCTAGCTACAACCTGTTCCTAGGAAGCTGCCTTAGGCTGAGTCAAGCTGTTGGACTATTGAATTCCACCTCGTCTACGCTGGTTGCAGACCAATCTACCCACACTCCAATCCAAATTCTGCCAAACTGTACATAATCTGCCCTGAGAGGAGCCATACATAGCTCAGTGTAGGGTGTTGGAAAGAAAGGCGTTTCAGTTCACATTTTGACTGGGCAAGAGCCTTGGCTCATCAGTAGAACAAACAACAACAACAACACAGAAGGTCTCGAGATCAACCTTGCCAGCTCTGTCTGAGGAGAACAAGCAACCCAGGTTTTCTCCAATTAGCGTTAACCTGCAAAGCTTTCCCTCAGAAGACCATCCCCTCCAGGCGCCATTTTCTCTTCCGCCTGGCTTCTCCCTCCCTCCCTCATGATCTTGTTCTCACCTTGATCTGTTGCTGGAGTTTCTTCAGCGTCTTGACCAGCTCGCTGTTGTTCCTGTTGGCGTGGTCCAGCTGGATCTCCATCTCGTTCAGGTCGGTCTCCATCTTCTTTTTCAGACGGAGCGCCTCAGCCCGGCCTTTCGCCTCCAGCTCCAGGCTGGATTGAAGGGCCTCAATGGCCCGCTGGTGGTTTTTCCTGCAGAGGAGAGCAAAGGCACCCATTACTGCATCGACCCCATGCCCTTAAAGCACGTTTATTTATTCATTTTAATATTTTATTTCTTGATTTTACATACATCAAAGAAAAAAAGAAAAAAATACATATATCCCCTTTGACTTCCCTCTCCTTTTGTGGATTCTTATCTTATCATTTCCCCCCTGCATCTCCTTTATAATTCCAATTTTTAATAAATCTTTAACTATTCCTTAGTTAAAAATTTTAACTACAAGTTTTAAATCAATCCTGCTAATAAATTTAATTGTTTACAATAATTTTTCAAATAGATTATATACGTTCCCCATTCTTTATTAAAAATTAATTCTTTCTGGTTTCTAATTCTTTCCGTCAGTTTTGCCATTTCGCCAGAGTCCATTAATTTTATCTGCCCTTTTTCCTTGGTTGGGACTGTATCTCTCTCTCTCTCTCTCTCTCTCTCTCTTTCTCTGCCTAAGCCTACCTCACTGGATTGTCATGAGGATAACATTTGTGCTGTGCCAAAAAATTATCCTGCATTTTGTCATTCTACATTACTGAGTAAAGAAATGCCGTCTGGAAATTATCAAAGAGGATTGAAATGGTCAGTGAAAAATCTCATGGATGGGATGTGGGTTTTTGTTGCAGTTACCTTGCCAAGAAGGGTGTTTGCAAGTCTCCTCCCTTTCATTTTAAACCTCCTTGCCTAGCATTCTGCCCTCTGCAGCCTCCCCAGGTGCCTGCACTCCCATGAAAGGCCAGAGGAAGATGTCACGAAACTTATACCTCCCCACTTGGGCTTTTTCCAATCGGGGAATGCTGGCAGCGGGGGAGGCTGCAGAAATGTTTACTAGAAAGAAAGAAAACCACACACACACAAACACACCATCAGCTACTCTTCTAGGACAAGGAAAGCTCAAAACCCCACAACCACTGATATCCCAAATAAGTTAACAAGTGTTTCCAAATGGAACAGCTGTAAAATGAGAAGTAATGCTCACTGGCTGGCAGTGCGGAGCAGTGGATAGAGTGGTGGGCTAGGGACAGAGAGACCAGGGTTCAAATCCCCACTCAGCACATTGGGTGACTTTGGGCTAGCCACCGTCTCTCAGCCTAACCTACCTCGCAGGATGGTTGTGAGGATTAAAACAAAGATTAAAAAGGGGAGAACCTCATCTCTCTCAAGCACTTCTTGCCGCTTTTTTGTTGTTCCCAGTTTTAACCTTCCGCTCCCTGCCTCTCGCACACGTTCTGCGCTCCATACCTTGTGGCTTCAAACTCCTCCTCCTTCTCATGAATTCTCCTGTCAATGTCTGCCTTGACTTGCGCCAGTTCAAGCTGGATGCGGATGAGCTTGCTCTCTTCCACCTGTCGGCAGAAACACAAGGAGACGCATGGGTGAGAGGCTCTTTAAAGGCGAAAACATCTATTGACTAGCAGGAACCGATCAGCTATGGGGCTGTCTGAGCGATGTGGGACAAAGGACTTGGAACGCCCTTCAAGCTTGGCAAGGAACATAACTCCTGACACTTACCTTAGAAGCTCAGGTGCCAATCAAGCTTACAGTCATACCTCGGGTTACGGCTGCTTCAGGTTGTGAATTTTTAGGTTAAGAACATGGCAGACCCAGAAGTGTTTACTTCCGGATTTCGCTGTGCACGCACAGAAGCGCTCTATCGCACTTTGTGCATGTGCAAAAGTGCCACTCTGGTTGCAGACTTTTCGAGGTGCGAACGGCACCCTGGAACGGATCATGTTCGCAACCAGAGGTGCCACTGTATTTTCTTTTTCATGTAACATTATTCTTTTCTCTCTACCTCATAGCACAGGCTTCCTCAACCTCGGCCCTCCAGATGTTTTTGGCCTACAACACCCATGCTCCCTAGCTAGCAGGACCAGTGGTCAGGGATGATGGGAACTGTAGTCTCAAAACATCTGGAGGGCCAAGGTTGAGGAAGCCTGTCGTAGCATATCTGAATCTTAGGATCAATCAAAGGCTACTAGCCATTGCGGCTACGCTCTGCAACCATGGTCAGAGGCGATGATGTTTCTGAATACCAGCTGCTTGGAATTGCAGGTGTGCAGAGTATTGTCACGCTCAGATCCTGCTTCCAGGCTTCTCATAGGCACCTGGCGGGCCACCTGAGTGCAACAGCAACTGTCCATCTGCAACCGGCGTTCGGAAGCACCACTTCCTCTGACTGAGCGGGAGGCCAATGGAATACGGACGACGATGTCCTTTGCAGGGCCAGAAATGCTGAATAAATGAGGTTGCTCATGTTTTTCGTGTTGGCGTTCATCTGTCTCGAGACACAATGGAGTGTGTCTCCGGGGGCGAAGTCAAACCGCTGCATTTGTGTAAGGTTTTGCATGTGTGCAAGTGAGAAAGGGATTTAGAAAAAGAAGACAAAGAGGCAGAGCTTTGACCGGAAAAGCCCTGAGCAAGAGTCAGGAGGAGAAGAAAGAGAAAAACCCCTTGCCCTCTCACCCAGGGTATTTTATTACCCACAGGCAAAAACGTTACAGATTCAAATCAGCCAATCAAATTCACCCAGCACACCTCCCTAGGATTCTCATATGGGATGGCATCAGATAACCATGATCTCATGGGAAAACTGGCTGCTACATTCCTACACATCAAAGAACATCAAAGCATGTAACAAATGGATAGAGACAGGAACTAATAAACAGGAGATAGGAGAAATTATGGTGCTGGAGGAGACTCTTGAGAGTCCCATGGACTGCAAGAAGACCAAACCTATCCATTCTTAAAGAAATCAGCCCTGAGTGCTCACTGGAAGGACAGATCCAGAAGTTGAGGCTCCAGTACTTTGGCCACCTCATGAGAAGGGAAGACTTCCTGGAAAAGACCCTGATGTTGGGGAAGATGGAGGGCACAAGGAGAAGGGGACGACAGAGGATGAGATGGTTGGACAGTGTTCTCGAAGCTACTAACATGAGTTTGGCCAAACTGCGAGAGGCAGTGAAGGATAGGGGTGCCTGGCGTGCTCTGGTCCATGGGGTCACAAAGAGTCGGACACGACTGAACGACTGAACAACAACAGCAGAAAGGTAAGATCTAACACCCTAACCCTAAAACCAAATTGTTTACCAACTCCTGAGATTGATCAGGCAATTTCCCCTCTAATGGTAAGAGGAAGATGCTATCTAAGTTCAAAGGAATGCCTGCTTAGAGAGAATGGAGGATAGAGAAAACCAGATGGATGCTACACATTTGTAGCACCAAAGTGACCTCCCCGGGATGTAAGCCTGGGCAGTGTGCATGGGGGTCCTAGGCTGCCCACATGACAAGATGCCCCGCCCTTGACCTTGCTGATGTGGTCCAAAGGAAAGCAGAGCAAGACGTTTGGCCAGGGGCGTCGCTAGGGGGGTGCGGTGGGGGTGGTACGCCCCCGGGCGACGGGCGAGAAGCGGCGGGTGGGGGCGAGAAGTGGCGGGTGGGGGCGACAAGCGGCGCCCCTCCCGCCACTCCCCAGGCAACGCCGGTCACCCCGGGAGCAGCAGCGGTGTGTGCGGTGCTGCTGCTCCTGGGACAACGGAGCGAACGGCGGCACGTGGGGGTGACAAGAGGCAGCCCCTCCCACCATTCCCACGCGCTGCCGCTCCCTCCGTCACCCTGGGAGCGGCAGCGCACGGCCCGACGACGGAGTGCGCCTGCACGCGCAGGCGCACTCTGTCATCGGATCGCCGCTTCCACAGCCTCCTTTTGAGCCGGAGAGCTTAAAAGCGAGCTCTTCGGCTTAAAAGAGGGCTGCAGAAGCGGCGCCGGCACCCCCGGAAACGCCCTGGGGGCGGAGCGTCATGACGTCACAATGTGATGTCACGACGCCCCGCCCCGGGGCGTTTCCTTTGCCGCCCCGGGTACCGCGGAGCCTTACTCCGCCACTGCGTTTGGCACAAGCTTGGTTGCAGGAGTTGCTGGAAGGAGGTGTACATGGCGCCATCCAACCGTCTTAGGAACCCCACTCTGGATTTTTGCAGGTTTCACTCCTTAGCCTTTTCTTCTCCTGAAGATGTCCCGTAAGGCCATGGAGGTTTAGGATCAGAGTTTTCCTTCTCCTAGACGGGCTGCCTTCCCAGGTAGATGAGCCCCGTCTGTCCCTCACTTCCCTCTACAGCACATGCAGAAACTGCCTTCTTGATCATTGGACCCTCTATTGGTCTTGTCTGCTCAATACTCCAGAGCCTGTCTTCACATGCAGGGGAAGTCCTACTAATGCTTAATAAATAAACAAGTCAATCATTACCTCCAGGGTAGATTCCGCTTCTTCCAGGGCCACCTGCAGCTCGTCCTTCTCGAGCTCCAGTTTCTTCTTCATCTTCTGCAGCTCATGGACACTCCTTCCTCCCTCGCCCAGCTGGTCAATCAGATCTTTAATCTCCTCTGAGGGGGAAAACACACACAAAAATCTATTCAATGCGTCCGTTGTATTTCAGGCCTGCAAACTGGAGGGATGTACAAATTGCTCCGTTTCCGTTCCACCACATTTCTCATTCTTCCGCACCAATTCATAAACAACTCATGAAAATTCATCAACCTTTGAGTGTGAATTTCTCCTAATAAGCAATTTTTGCATGTAGTTTTGCCTAGCAGGCACACATTTGTAAGCTGTTTCCTCCAATGAAATACATTTTGTATGTTTATTTTCACTTATAAAGGCATTCCTATGCACACTTTAGGACAGGGGTTGGCAACCCGCGGCCCATGGGCCACAAGCGGCCCACGGGGGTTGTTTAAACGGCCCCCAAGCCACCCCCCAACCGAGCCGCCTGCTCGGCAAGTCACCACATGCTGCGCTAAACCGGCACAGCGCAGAGCAGAGACTCACTTCCGCGGCACTGGGAATCGATCTCAGCAGGAGTTTACCAGCCCAGGCGAGGTAAACCTTGCCAACCCCTGCTCTGGGATATACAGTACATTTTTTGAGATATTACTTTGTTTAAGAACTGCAAGGCAAAATTCACGGAAGCGCAATTTTCGAAGGAGGGCTGTGTTTCTGTCCGTGTCTTGTATTTCAGCAAGTGAGAAGTAGATCAGTTCGCCTTCCAATTGGAACTGAACCAAATCTTGTCTCCACCCTATTTCCTAACACAGAGAATCCACAGCCCCGGAAACACTTGCCCTGGAGGGTCTTGTTATCCTTCTTCACAGATTCCAAGTGCTCCAAGGATTCCTCGTAGGCCGTCTTGAGCTTGAAGTTCTCCGTCATGTACATGCGGCACTCCTTCTGGGAGTTGTCCACCTCCAGCTGAAGCTCCTCACACTTCTGGTGCCACTCTGCTAGCATCTTGTCAAAGGCTCTCTGCTTCTTGTCCAGGGCTGCGCAGGCTGCATTGGCCTGGGGAGAGAAAGTCAAGCGGGGCATTTAATAATAATAATGTTTGTTTGTTTGTTTATAGATACCCCGCCCATCTGGCTGGGTTTCCCCAGCTACTCTGGGCAGCTTCCAACAAAAGATTAAAAATACATTAAAACATCAGTCATTAAAAACTTCCCTAAACATAATTGTTTTGGGAGCTGCGAATCGGGTACCTTCTCGAGATCCAGAGTGAGGTCTTCCACTTCCATCTGTAGCCTCTGCTTGTTCTTCTCCATGCTGGCCACCCGGGCTTGAGCCGTTTCAGCCGTCTCCTCTGCCTCCTGGAGCCGGGCAGTCAACTTTCTCCTGGAAGAAGACACCGCGACACGAGAATGCAAGTCAGCGTAGCATTGGTTGTGGATTTAATACCATAGGCGGCAGCGGCATCCTTCCAGAGCATGGGTAAGCAAACTAAGGCCCAGGGACCGGATGCGGCCCAATCGCCTTCTCAATCTGGCCCGCGGACAGTCCAGGAATCAGCGTGTTTTTACATGATTAGAATGTGTCCTTTTATTTAAAATGCATCTCTGGGTTATTTGTGGGGCCTGCTTGGTGTTTTTACATGAGTAGAATGTGTCATTTTATTTAAAATGCATCTCTGGGTTTTTTTGTGGGGCCTGCCTGGTGTTTTTACATGAGTAGAATGTGTGCTTTTATTTAAAATGCATCTCTGGGTTATTTGTGGGACCTGCCTGGTGTTTTTACATGAGTAGAATGTGTGCTTTTATTTAAAATGCATCTCTGGGTTATTTGTGGGGCCTCGTCACATGAAAAGCAATTAAAAGCACTTCCGTTTATAAAAACACACACAATATTTTAATGCAATTCCACATATAAATAGAATTTTGAAAATAGCTCCAATGCAGATTCAGGCTGGGGGAGATCTCTGCTTAAAAGACTTGTTGAAAGAGGAAAGGAATGGAAAGACAACAGCGACAGCGTCTGTCTCATATTCCAGGGAAGGTGCCACCACACCAAAGGCCCAATTCCTACATTCCTTCTCTGTCTGGCCCTTGGGACACCCACAGGCCAGCTCTGCTTTGCACCCTTATCTGAGTGTTTTCCTGTGGCTGGAAAGTGTCATTGATAATCCCCTTTCTTGCCTGGACAGAGGATAGAAAAAGGTGTGTGTGTGTGTGTGTGTGTGTGTGTGTGTGAGCCTACTGTACCAAAGTATAATTTACATGCATTGTTCCACCCACTTATCTCTGGCCCTGACCAACACTAGCATATGACCCTCAGAAGGTTGCCCAGGAGCCCCCTCCCCACAAAAAAATCATGCTCACTTGGTCTCTTCCAGCTCCTCCGTCCTCTGAATGGCATCCGTTTCATATTTGGTCCTCCACGTGGTGACTTCAGTGTTAAGCTTGGAGACCAAGCGTTGCAGCTCTGACTTCCCGCCTTGCTCTTCCTCCAGCTGCTCTTTGATCAGGTCCAGGTCGTGCTTGGTGTTGGCCAGACTTACCACGGCGGCGCTCCGGGCCTACAGACACCAAAGCCGTAGCTGCTTAGCACGGTTTCCCGTTTAGTTCCTCTACCTAAAATTTCTACCCTGCCCTTCAGCCCTATGTGGTTCGACCCTGGTAAGCCCAGGTGATCACAATGCGTGGAGAGGTCCATAGGTACACTCTTCACACCAGGAGTGGCTCAACTGTGACCCTCCAGGGGGCGCTGGGCAGCAGTTCTGGATGAGGCGTGCATGTTTTTTCAATACAATTATTCACCCGTCTTTACCTTGGACTCTTCGTCAAGCTGCCGCTTGAAGTCGTCCACCTGGGAGGTGAGGGATGTCTTGACGCGGAGAATCTGGTTCAGCCTCGTCTGGCTCTCCTCATGCTCCCGACTCAGCTCACTGTTCTCAGCTGTAGCAGAGAGTAGGGGGAAAGCCCAGGCTCAAGGGTCTGCGATAGAGGCGGGGAATCTTTCTGGCTCACGAGCCAAATCTGACAGGCGGGTTGATGTCACACGGCTGTGTGGTGCCACGCGATTGGCTGGTGGGTGGTCCTGGTCACCTGTCAAACCCCTTTGTTCCAGGGTTCCTAAGTGCATTGCTGGCCCCAAGCACCATGCTTGGAGAGACATCAGTCACAGGGTTGGCGAGGGGAGGAAGAAGCTGCATTTTGCTTGCTTGCTTTGGCTTTGCCAGACGGGAACGTGTACACAACAAAACAGCAGACCTTAATGCCTGCTTGCCAGCTGTTGAGCAGGGGTTAAATCCTGCTGTGTCAGCTGTGCCTGCCAGTTCCCTTCTGGGAACAGGTGTGCACAGCCAAAGAAAGCCCGTAAAAAAGAATGAAAATGAGCAAAAGAGCTTTCAAGCAGCCCTGCATTCCTCTGGAGCTTCCAACTGCAGCTATGGGCTGCTTGAAAGCCCTTTTGCAAAGGGCTTTAAAACAGCTTTGTGCTGGTGTTTCAACCTCCGGTTTTCAGAGGCTCGGAGAGCAGCCCTGGACTGTTTGAAAGCCCTTCAATTTTAGCAAGATTCCAATGCCTCCTGAATTCCAGTGCACTGGAATCCTTGGTTAAAAAGAAAGGGGGAAAGCTTTCTTTTATAGCAGAGGTTTCCGCACAACCTGGGGACAGCTCAATCAGTAGAGCATGAGACTCTCAATCTCAGTGTCGTGAGTTCAAGCCTCACGTTGGGCAAAAAAATTCTGCATTGCAGGGGTTTGGACTAGATGACCCTTGTGTTCCCTTCCAACTCTATGATTCTATGAATATCTATTAAATCCCTTCCTGAATCAGGAAAGGGATTGCTTGGAATGCTGAGAAACTGAGCATGATTTTACTCCAGTTCATCAGCTGATGAGCGAGGGTTCAATCCTGGCATCACTTGAAAGGCATGGTTTGGGGAAAATGGACCAATGGGCCAGCCTTTCCCCACACCTGACATGTAAGAAGCCTGAGAATGAAGGAAAAGGAAGGGAGATAAAGGAGAAAGGTCTGCTGCAGTGCTAAGCAGCATATGAAAACCAAGTACTAACTAACTAGTCCAGGCTTCCTCAGCCTCGGCCCTCCAGATGTTTTTGGCCTACAACTCCCATGATCCCTAACTAGCAGGACCAGTGGTCAGGGATGATGGGAATTGTAGTCTCAAAACATCTGGAGGGCCGAGTTTGAGGAAGCCTGCACTAGTCAGTTAAAATGTAATAAATGCATTATAAACACGTGACACCAGAGAGCAATGTAATGTAAAATTGCACTGAGAGCTATATAACATTTTAAAAGTGTTTTTTACAATCAGTGTAGATCCAGCCCAAGAATGAGTTGGACAAAATGTTGCAGGCAACTGAATCAGTCCGGAAGGATCCTGACCTTGGAGCCTGCTCCTGATCGCATTAACTTCCGCGTGGTTCTTCTCCATCTCGGCCAGCCTTGCGTTGGCTTCAGACAGGTTGTCTTCCAGCTTGCGGACATGAGCGTCAGCATTCATCTGCAGAGGATGTGGAGTGGATGGTATATAAAGCAAAGAGGTGCTCACATCCTTCTTACCTTTTCAAGAGAACCCAAGTCTTTGCGAACGGGAGAAACTGACCCTACCTTGGACTTCTGGATGGTCTCCATGCTGGCGCTGAGGTCTTCAATCTCGGCCTTCATGACCTGCTTGTCTTTCTCCAGCTTGGACTTCACCCTCTGCAGGTTCTCAAGGTGTTCAGTCATCTCCGCCATGGCGTCCGTGTGCTTCTTGCGGAGGGTGGAAGCCGTGGCCTCACTCTGCAAGGCAGCCTCCTCCAGCTCCCGGCGGAGCTTCAGCAGCTCGGCCTCCCGCTTCCGGTTCTGCTCGATCTGGAGGCAGGAAGGCATAGAGGGAGCGGGTGACCACCTTTCATCTGCGCAATGGGTTGAATGGCTCTGCTGTCTTGGCTCATGCATACCTGAGAGGTGGTCGCCCCGCCAGCCTCTTCCAGCCTGTCGGTGAGCTCTTCCAGTTCCCGGGAGATGTCGCTGCGCTGCTTCTCAACCTGAAGGAAGTTTGGGAAGGAACACATCTTAATACTGGTTTGTTCATTTAATTTTGCACTTCCAACATGTCTTGATGACCCCTGGACAGCTCGGTGTAGTAGTTAGGAAGAATAATAATAATAATAATAATACAGTCGTACCTCTACTTACGTATCCCTCTGAATATGGAATCCTCGGGTTATGGCCACGGCAAACCCAGAAGTGTATACTTCTGGGTTTCGCCCCGTGCGCATGTGCAGAAGCGCACCTCTATTTACGTGATTTTCGGGGTGCGAACAGACCCCTGGAACGAATTAAGTTTGTATCCGGAGGGTCCACCGTAATAGTAAACATACTAACTAATGCATCAATTAAAAGGACAAACTAAGCCCCCACCTGGGTGCCACAATTTAAGGATATTGTCAAGCTGGGACGTGTGCAGAGAAGGGCAAGCAAGATGATCAAGGGTCTGGAAACTAGGCCTTATGAGGAACAGTTGAAGAAGCTTGGTAGTTTGGTATGTTTAGCTTGGACAAGATGAGACTGAGAAGAGATATGAGAGCCACCTTCAGATATCTCAAGGGCTGTCCCATGGAAGTTGGAGCAAGTTTGTTTTTCCCTGCTCTGGAGAGTAGGACCTAAACCAATGGCTTCAAGTGACAAGAAAGGAGATTTCGACTAAACATCAGGGATAACTTTCTGAAGTAAGAGCTGTTCGACAGTGGAATGGGGTCCCTCAGGAGTTGGTGGACTCTCCTTTATTGGAGGTTTTTAAGCAGAGATTTCTGCCATGGATGCTTTAGTTGAGATTCCTGCATTGGACTAGATGATCCTCAGAGTTGTTCCCAACTCTATAATTATGAAAATATTAAACTCTACATTGCCCCACCTAGGCATCTTTAATATATTCTGTTCTGCTCTTTAGCTGATTTCAAACAAAACTCTTTCAGAGTTGGCCATTTGAAATTTCTTCTTTTTTTTTACCTGATTGTAATTACACTAAATGAGACCCAGTGCAATCTGCTGGATTGAACGTTGGGCTCAGAATCAGGAGATCTGGCCTTCGGATTACTGTCTAGCTTCTGGCTTCAGTTGCCCAGCCTGTAAAATGGAGATTGCAACGGCCTACCTTACAGGCTTGTTGTGAAGGCAAGTGTCGAAGCACTTAACAACACTGTGCACAACTGATTCATGTCACTGGCTGTTGAAAAGGGGGTAAAAAAAAAGTTACCTTTGCCCTTATGGAACGTTCTGCTTCAAGTTCTTCCTCCAGCTCTTCAATCCGGGCCTATGAGAAAGACATGCGAGGATCATGAGGCTTGGAGAAGTATTTGGGCAAAGAGTAAAAGCGGGGAAGCTAGCAAAGAAGGCTGTTCTTTCTGCCTCCCTCAGCCTCTTTCTCTTCTACCTGATGCTCCTTCAGTTTCCTCTGGAGTGTGGAGTTCAGGGACTGCTCATCTTCCACTTTGCCGGTGATAGAGTTGATTTCCATGTCTCGCCTGCAAGGGAAGATGATTGCACATTGTCCAATGATTCTGTTGCAGCGACAGAAGGAATCCTATCACCTTGGCCATGTACACGGCTGGGACAGGGGACCTGTGGCTCTCCAGATATTGTTTGACACCAACTCTCATCAGCCTTGAACACTATCCATGTAACAATATCTGGAAGGCAACAACTTCCCTATTCCAGATACATGGCAAGGGAGAGGGCCTTCTCTGTTGTGGCTCCCTGTCTGTGGGACACTCTCCCCTGGAAGGTCTGCCTGGCACCTTCATGGATATCTTTTCACTGCCAGGAAAAAGCTTACCTTAGCTCAGTCAGTAGAGCATGAGACTCTTAATGTCAGGGTCATGGGTTTGAGCCCCACATTGGGCAGAGGTTTCCAGCATTGCAGGGGGTTGGACTAGATGACCGTTGTGGTCCCTTCCAACTCTACAATTCTATTATTCCTCCAGGACTAAGATAACACTCTCTTTTTTGCTGTTGGGGTACTTGCCAAACACAGTGAGGTGTTCTTTTGTACATTTTGATGTGCATTCTGGTTTGTGTTTCTCAAATTACGGTAATATTATAATCTATTTATGCTTGTTTTCAAATATGTTGTAAATTGCTAGGAGACATCTGTGTAACGAGCCGTTAGCAAGCTGTGGCCCTCCAGGTGTGGTTGGACTCCAACTGCCACAAACCCCAGGGTTTATGGGAGTTGGAGTCTAAGAAAAATTAGTATAGCAACATTTTTTTAGTGTCTTCAACTTTTTCTTAGTACATCTTGGTGATATATCGAATGTAGATTCCCTCCAGATGCTGTCAGACTCAGATTCCCATCAGCTCCTGCATGACTAATAGTTAAGGGAGATGGGAATTGGAGTTCAACAACACCTGGAAGTCACGTTGTTGGCTGCCCCAGATATATGGGTAGCCCTAAACAGCCTCGGCCCAGTGTACCTGAAGGAACGTCTCCACCCCCATTGTCCAGCCTGGACACTGAGGTCCAGCTCCGAGGGCCTTCTGGTGGTTCCCTCACTGCGAGAAGTGAGGTTACAGGGAACCAGGCAGAGGGCCTTCTCGGTAGTGGTGCCTGCCTTATGGAATGCCCTCCTATCAGATGTCAAGGAAATAAACAATTATCTGACTTTTAGAAGACA
The DNA here is from genome assembly GCF_009819535.1 of Lacerta agilis. Lineage (NCBI taxonomy): Eukaryota > Metazoa > Chordata > Lepidosauria > Squamata > Lacertidae > Lacerta > Lacerta agilis. Next base: position 43,156,097 of record NC_046324.1, read on the forward strand.
TCCCCTGTTTAGGGAAGTTTTTTATGTTTGGTGTTTTATCATGTTTTTAATATTCTGTTGGAAGGTGCGCGGAGTGGCTGGAGAAACCCAGCCAGATGGGCAGAGTATTATTATTATTATTATTATTATTATTATTATTATTATTATTATTATTATTATTTTCTCTGCTGGCCAGCCCACAGTTCCCTCCTACTTTAATTCCCAACCTCCTTCCTTGCAGTGTCACATGCCTGATCCACCCCCTCACTCACTTCTTCACCACCTCCTCCAAATCGAGCTTTGCCCTTTCCATCTCGTTGAGGTTCTCAATGGTCATCTTCAAGTCGCCCTCGGCCTTGCGGCGGGCCTTCTCCACCTCAGCACGAATCTTCTTCTCCTGCTCCCAGTTGTCCTCCAGCTGGTTGAAGAAATCAACCAAAAATCGAATTACAAAGGGAAGCAAAGCAAGGAGGAGGATGGGAAGGAACCACTGAGGTGGAACGCACGACACTCCTTTGGCGCAACGGAAAGGAGACACACCACGGGGAGGCAGTGTGGGGTAGTGGAGTGCCAGACTAGGACCTTGGCAGGCGAGGGTCCAAACCCTCACTCAGCCCTGAAGCTCCCAGGGGGACCGTGTGAGCCAGTGTCACAGACTGGCTGGATGCAGAGGAATGGTGGGAGGAACCAAGTGGGGAAACCCCAAGGGCTCAGAGTCCGGGAGGAGTGGTGGGACGACGAGGAGTGGTCAGAGGGAGAAGAGAGAGAAGCCTGGGAAGAGGAGGTGTCGGAAGCTGAAGAGGTCACAGGGTTTGGTGAGCAGGGAGAGTCTGTGGCAGAGAGCAGTCCAGAAGCAGAGGCAGAAGCAGAGGCTGAAGAGGAGAGGAGGGGGGGCCAAGAGGCAGAGATGAGCCAGGTCGCTAAAGAAGCCAGGGAGTCTTCCCCTCCTGCTGTGACCAGCTCTCTCTGCCCTTGCCGGTCTCCCGGAACATGAAGAGGAATGAAGAGGGAGGAACAATCTCTTTTGCTTGCCCTGAATCTACTATACCTTATTGGGGCTCCTGGAGGTCACAAGCCCCTCCCTCTGCGCACGCGTGCGCGCGCACACCCTGTGCTTTTGCTAATGCCACATGGTTTCCAGTCACATATCCACTGCGCATAGGGCGGGACAGTGTAGAATCTCAAGGCGTTATGACAAGTGCCGTAGGCCAATGGCAGATCAAGACAGCACCCCAGTCGACCAATCGGTACTGACCTCATGTATCTGGGTGCTAAGTTTGCTGTTGTTTTTGGTGAGATGATTCACTTTATCCTCCTCAGCCTGAAGGTCATCCAGAGTTTTCTAAGGAGAGACGGAGAACAAGGGAAACTTGTCATGGCCAAAGGGAACTAAAGAGAAGCCGGAGGGGGGGGGTGTTCCTCTTTGAGATCAGGCCATATGATCTGATCTGGCCATCCAAGAAATGTTTCTGGCTCTCGAAATTTTGACAGAAGTCTCTCTCTCTCTCTCTCTCTCTCTCTCTTGCACACACACACACACACACACACAACCCAATAGACACAGCACAGGAGCTGACAGAGAGGTTTCGACCTCACACGCCAGCCCAGCATCCTGATGGGGATTCACACTCTCTCCTCTTCCTGGTAAGGTAAAGGTAAAGGGACCCCTGACCGTTAGGTCCAGTCATGGACGACTCTGGGGTTGCGGCGCTCATCTCACTTTATTGGTTGAGGGAGCCAGTGTACAGCTTCTGGGTCATGTGGCCAGCATGACTAAGCCACTTCTGGCAAGCCAGAGCAGTGCACGGAAATGCTGTTTACCTTCCCGCCGGAGCGGTACCTATTTATCTACTTGCACTTTGACGTGCTTTCGAACTGCTAGGTTGGCAGGAGCAGGGAACGAGCAATGGAAGCTCACCCCGTTGCGGGGATTTGAACCACTGACCTTCTGATCGGCAAGCCCTTGTCTCTGTGGTTTAACCCACAGCGCCACCCGCAACCCCTTCCTGGTAGGGTTTGGCAAGTTGGTCCCTTTCATTTCTCTCAGTTGCTCGTTTTTCCAAACTTGAATTCAGTTCCCACATTTCTGCAGCAATTTGCAGTTTCATTTAAATAATAATAATAATAATAATAATAATAATAATAATAATAATAATAATCAGGGAAATTCACCTGCATTTTAAGTGACAATTGTTCCTAATAAACACCAGCAACAAACTACACTTCCTAGGATTCTTTGGAGGAAGCCATGCCTGTCGAAGTGGTATAGCAGTGCTTTAAATGTATAGTCCAGATGTGGCACAAGGTCCCCTGAGAGAGATTTCCTCGGAAAGGCAGCCTATAAATATCTATCTTTTTTTGGTTTTGTCTTTATGGTACAGCTTGTGACTGGGCTTTCTTACCTGGTGCAACTCCTCCAGAGCCCGCTTCTCCTTCTGGAGTTTGGTGACAGAGTCTTCCCGTGCCGAAAGGTCCGTGGTCAGGGTTCTGACTCTGTGGTCCAAAGCCTGGAGGGGAGAAGGGAGACCTATTAATGTAGGCCCAACCCCAGCACCCAAGTCTGTTTAGCCATTGCAAAATCCAAGACCAGGCGCCAACCGAAAGAGGGAACTTGCCATTTTATCAGGACCCCACAAGATCGAAACTCAAATCTCTGGCACTGAACCTTATCCACTCTCCTTCTTTGGATGTTTTAGGCGGAAGTTATAAACTGTTGAAAAGCCACAGGTTCCTCCCATCCCAATAGCAACCCTAGAGTCTGCATCGAGAAAGGATGTCCAGAATAGATTTCCCGCATGGTGCCAGATTCTAGGAAGACTTACCTGCTTCTCTTTCTCTGTCTTGGCGAGGGTGGTTTCTAGCCCCTCAAGGTCCCTCTTGAGATCAGTGAGCTCTCCCTCCAGTTTGCGCTTGTTGGCACCCAGGGACGCGGCTGCGCCTTCCTCCTCCTCCAAGCGCTCTTTCATGTCTGAGATCTGACCCTCCAGGTCCATCTTGGATTTCATCATTTGGGTCAGGCGTTCCTCAGCATCCATCAGATTCTCTTGCTCCTGAAAGGGGACAGGGAAACGGTGACCCAAGGACCAGTCCTTCCCATAACTGTAGAGGTTTGAAGACACTAGCAGGATTGAAATAAACCCTACGACATGGACTTGATGAAACAGGAAGAAACTACCAGAGGGAGGAGAAGGTGTACCAGGAATGGAAGAATTTTAAAGACTATTTAAATAAGTGTGTAAAATTGAATATTTGAGCAGAATTAGCTAAATGAATCGGCTTTAGCTAGATGATGTTAGATAAAATTGTGTATAAGAAATATTGTTATGAACGATTTAATTGTTTAAGAATTTTAGGATGTGTAGTATATGTGAAGAATTATAAGTGATTAATTGCCCCAAAGATTTTAAGAAGTTTGGTTAATGTTTACGGAAAAAAGATACAAAGTTACTAAAGTATATTGATTTTGAATGCAGCCGAGTGAGCGGGGGAGGTCCCCGGTTAAAGAAGATCAAAACTAGAAGAGATAAGGATTAATGTATGTTTTTGTTTATCTAGGTAGGTATAAGTTTTTTTTTGTTTATTGTATTTTTGTTTAATTGTTTGTTATGTTCTTTTTTCAATGTGTATATGTGTATGTGTATTGTTTCTTTCTTTATGCTAAAAAATAAAAAATCTTATAAAAAAAAGAAAAGAAACAGGAAGAAACTGTGAGAGTAGATTGGACAGGAAAGCCTGTTGTCGGGACGGAGGGAAGTCACAGCTCGGTAGAGCGATGGGAAAGAAGATGTGTAAAAGATTGTTGAAATTTGCTGTTTATTGGTTTGTTAGTTTTTTTGCGGTTTAAGGTGAAAATTTAATAAAAAGTATTAAGTATGCCATGGGTTACTTCCGGGTTTGGCGTTTCACGCATGAGCAGAAGCGTGAAATCGTGCCACGCACATGCGCAGATGCGGCACTTCAGGCTGCGCTCTGCTCCTGTTGCGAATGGGCCTCCGGAACGGATCCTGTTTGCAACCAGCGGTACCACTGTATTTACACAATCAGCGGGCAGATTTTCACAACGACGACTGCGGCAACCGTGAAAATACATCCACCGGGGGTGTGAGCGCCACCACGCCAATCCGCCCGGGGGGGGGGGGTTTCGTCACCACCGCTAGGCATGACACCCGGGGCGGACCGCATCCCCGCACCCCCCTTGCGACACCCCTGAGCTGGAGGCAGTGCCAGTCGCTGGAAGCCACAGGACGGGAGACAGCTGATGGTCCTGCTTATGGGCTGCCCACAGGTGTGTCTGGTTGGCCACTGTGAGAACAGGATGCTGGGCTAGATGGAGCCTTGGTCTGGTCCAGCAGGCTCTTCTGATGTTCAGTCCCCCTCCTCCAAACTATTTGTTATAGAACATCTTACACAAGTTCGGGAGTGGGGGACACACCATAGCAGCCAGTTGGCAGGAGAACTTTCCAATGTGTTTGGGTGGTGGACAAGGTTTAGGCCAGGCTTCCTCAACCTCGGCCCTCCAGATGTTTTGAGACTACAATTCCCATCATCCCTGACCACTGGTCCTGCTAGCTAGGGATCATGGGCGTTGTAGGCCAAAAACCTGTGGAGGGCCGAGGTTGAGGAAACCACGTATCACATAAAGACAACACCATCTCTGCTGTCTCTCATTACAAAGGAAACACGAACCCTGCGTAAGCGCCTGGAACTCCTAGAATCTTGCAGCGCTCGAGATGCATCAATCTGATGTCATTACTTGAGTTCAAAGACACATTCCAGCCAAGTGAGAAGACTGAATGAGGATTTGATGTGAGACGGATTGGGGGCGTGGCCTGGGAAGAGTTCCAAGGGCCAGCTAGAGAGGCCCGGGGGCCGTATTGGTCCCACAAGCCAGAGCTTTCTCACCCCAGCCCTGGAAAGTGTTTTGGTGACTCACGGCCTGCAGCTGGATGGTTAAGTCATTCTTCTCCTGGCTGAGGGTGTTTGTCTTTTCTTCCAGCTCTTTGACACGGTCCATCAGCTCCTGCGTCTTTGACATGGCGTTCCTCAGCTCCTCCTCCTTTTCTTTCATCTCCTCCTCTTGCCGGGCCACATTCAGCAGAGGTTTGACCTATGGAGAAGGGGACCCAGGGCCACAAAGTGAGCATCGGGGGCCCAGGCAGGTTCCCCATCCCCGCATTGCCATAATAACTCAGCAAATCAAAATTCTTAGATCCAGGCTTGCTCTTCCACAAATGGTAAAGTTCCTTCCCATTGCAGAAGGATCTTTGATCTAGCAGAGGGTCCTTCTGATGGGGGGGGGGGGGGCGGAGAGGTGAACTTTGCCAGTTCCTCATCTAACCAGCATCACCTCCTACTTTGTTCCACGGGAACTTCTGGAACAGATGGGAGAGAGATGTAGGCATTGCCGAAGAGGCAATTTTAAAAATGATTTGGAACACAATGAACATTCAGATGAAGGCTAAATATTTTATTAAATAGCCCAAAGAAACTACAAAGCACTGTTATTCTCTTATTCAGTCTTTGGTTTCTGGGGACTTTGGTGTGAAGCCTGAAGATGGTATGGGGGGGGTGGGGGTAACTGGTGCACAGAACTTCTGAGGTCCAGCCTGTGCAGCAGTTTCCCCTAACCAATGTGTTTTGGGTGCTTCCACACATCTATTCCAACCAAAGTAACTGATGCTGTTACATAAGCCGTAGCTGGTGTTTGGGTAGCACATCCATTGCCCAACAGATTGAAAGACTAACCAATATTGGCAGGAAGCTAACAGAAATAAGGTAACTCCCTTATTCTAGGTGCTTTATTCCAGCCTAATCTTAAAAGATTAACATCCTCACACAGTGCCAACTCAATAGAGCAAGGCGTGAGAAACTACAAGGTTATGGCATGATCAGAATGAGTCAGTTAAAGGCCCAGACACGCAGGATTTCTAAGTATTACAGGGGCATGTGAAGACAAAACACTGGGCACGACCCCAAGCTCCACGAGATAACAAGAATCTTCTTCAATACGACACTACAGCGTAGGGGGGAATTAAGCAGGGGCAGGAGAATAGCCTTCCTTCCAATTCCACCAGCGTTTTGCTCACAGGATCTCTGGATCCAAGCCACTCTGGGATTTTCTGGTTGGATATTAACTACTTATGGTGAGCTGCTTTGGGGTCTCTCTGCTGAAAAACCACGTACCTGTTCATTTTTTAAATACAGAAACGAATGAAAGGAAACCTCTTATTTTGGTTAACTAATGAAATTTATAAACTGCTTAATAGAAATAAATCTCTAAGGCATTTTCAAGAAGCAGTGCAATTTAAAAAAAAAATACATTTTGCACTTCACATGGCTCCCATGTTGTACTGCAAAACCCCAGCTTCTTTTCACATGAGAAACGCTCCTTCCCTTAACGAAGGGGCTGATAAATTCTCCTCCTGTTTTCTTGTTCTCCAGAACTTCCCTGGTCACCAACCCAGCTCCTCCCTCTTGGACCCACAATGCTGAGCTGGGTTGCTTTGCCTCACCTTGTTATATAGCTTCCACCAGCCCCAGTACCGCATCTGCAAGAACTTGCGGACATTCCTCTGGATAAGCATAAGGCCCAGCCTGCAATGGAAAGGAAAAAATGGGTTGCGGAGTCCATCATCACCTGGAGGGACCTAGTTTCCCTGCCCCTTGATTTAACCCAACCAGCAGATTCTTACCACCACCACCCACCTACAATGGGACTACATTAATAGGTGGGCTGAGCCACCCACCTGTCCATCACCTGACACCATCAAGAGATGCAGAGGCGACCTCAAAGGGACTCCCTCTCAGTGCCCATCAGTGCCAATCAGCTGATTGGTGCCGGCCTATACAGGGGCTGCTCACAATACCTATCAGCTGATCGCTGCCGACAGCAGCCCATTAGTGAGGAACTCCCTAGTGATGCTGAGCTAAGCCACTTCTTTACCTGTCATCACATATGGGACATTGCTTGAAGCGGGGCCAGTTGCAGATAAGTAATAACTCACATGGCATTAGTGGCATTAACCCTTTATTCAAAGAAACAAAGCCCAGGAGACTAGGCCTAGTGAGAACAGCAACTCTTCCCAGTAGGTCTTGCCCCAATGAGGCAATTGCGAGGACTGAAGGTCCCCTCCTTCCCACCACCCCCTAAGACGCCTACTCCCCTGGTTCTTTCCCAAGCATTCTGAGACTCTGCCAAAAGTCTGTCTCTGCTCTGCCCTCTGCATACCTCTTCTGGTCCTGGGAGACCAGGTGGGAGGGCAATTTGTAACAGCAGGAGGGGGAGATGCATTGCCTTCTTCAGCCTTTTTCACTTGGGGGTTCCCCAGCTGCTGCCTCCCAACATTCCTCTGCATCCAGCCAGAGGCAGGGGTGTGTGTGTTGGAGGGCAATGGCTTTGCCAGACCTAATTAGGACCCTTGCCAAGCACAATTAGGCCTGCAGGCTGGGGGTTCCCCATCCCCCGATTTAAACTAGGTGTTCCCCATCCCCTGATTTAAACTGGGGTGGGGGTGGGGTTTCCTGGCTCACAGAGTCCCTTCCCTGGCACTACATTGAACTGTGCCAGCCAGGCCCAGCACCACAAGCTACAAGGGTTTCTCCCAAGGAGCAAAGGGCTGATCCAGAGGGCAAGGGAAGCGCTACCTCCTGTCTAGCATCTTCTTGAACTCAATCCTCATCAGGAAGCCCCGGCCGCGGCACTGCAGCATGGTCATGATCTTCGCCAAACGCTCGTCTCGCATGTCTTCCAGCTTGGCCAAGATTCCAGCGCGGAAGAAGACCTATGAAAGCAAGGAGCCACACGCCCATCAGGACATTGGCAGGAGAATGATCGCACAGCCAGCTCACCCTGTTTCACATATGATTCTCAAAGGATACAGAGACCACTTCTACGAGAAGCCATGGACAGGGGGGAAACAGCTCCCCCAATGGGAACAGTAAGGCCAGACTGAAGCCTGCCGTACCTTTGTATGCCCAATTTTGTACTCATTCTCTCCCAGGTCCAGAGATCCCAGGAGAAGTTCTGAGGCCTTCTTGTTGTCCACGAATCCCTGAGGGATCACGTTGGGGTTCAGCACCTGGTACCTGACAAGAGAAAGACACAAGTGGCCACTGAGAGGCTTTCAAGAACCAAAATCTGGTGGCTGGTGGGCCACAGAACAGCTAAGAAAAGTGGGGGGGGGGGTAACGGCCAGTAAGGCAACACAGATTGGGACCAGCCTTGCTCTGCCAGGTCCCCAACCCAGCTAAACATGGGAGCAAATCAAGAGAGGAGGGGTAAGGCATGGAGTGCATTGTGGCAGGGCATGGGATGAACTCTGCTGCCATGCATCTCACCACCCTGAGTTCCCCCACAGCCCCCTCCTCTCTTTCGTGCTAAGTTCCAGCAATCTGCTGGGTTCGGATGCTTGAAGAGCCACAATGCCTCACCTTCTGGCAGGACCAAGCCAGCAGGAAATCACACTAAGCAAGCTGGAGTTTATTAGCAAAAACAGGATCTACACAGGGATGTCAGACCAAATGAGCATAGCAGCTTATCTCCAGTAAGACTTGCTCCTATGTAGCAGCTGCAGAGACTGAAGGTCACTGCAACCCCACAGATGCCTAAGTCCCCATCTTTCCAGGGGGGTTTTTCCCAAGCAATCAGAGACTGTGCCTGCACATCTCTCCTCCGCCCTCTTCAGGCCTCTTCTGAGGGGAGAGAGACTTTCTGTAGGCAATGGCTTTCCCACCTGCCTTGCCCCACCCTCCAGCCCCAGACCATGACTTTGAGAAGCAACTGGGAAGAGAGTAGCTCAGGGATAGCTTTTAAAGATAATTTTATGGGTTTTGTGTCCTCGTTTCTCAATCTGATCCTTTTGCATGGTTTTGTATGTTTTGTGGTATTTTATGCATTGTGATTTGCTGTTATTTTATTGATTATAAATTAGTAACTCTTTATTGTAACTGATAAGCATAAACAGTTTAATTATTATTTCCTCATGCTTAATTTTACTGTTTGCTATTGGATTCTAAAGGATTGTCGAATATTGCTTTATTTGATATAAGTCGCCTATTTTAAAGTTACTGTGACTTTTCACATAGTATCTGATTGTTACTATTAATGTTTGATGGTCTGTTATTATTATTGTGTGTTGAAAGCTGCCAAGAGTGGCTGGGGCAACCCAGCCAGATGGGCAATGTATAAATATAAAAGTATTATTATTATTATTATTATTATTATTATTATTATTATTAGAGACCAGGACGGAGGGGAGCTTGTTGAAGCAGGAGGGGGAGCCCCCTCCATGCCTCTTTACCAGCCTGACTCATCTCCGCCTCTTGGTCTCTCTCCTCCCCATCTCCTGTTTCCACCTCTGATTCTGGCCTTCTCTCTGCCACAGACTCTCCCTGCTCACTGAGCCCTGTTACCACTTCAGCTTCTGACACCTCCTCCTCCAAGGCTTCTCTCTCTTCTCCCTCTGACCAGTCCTCGTCGTCCCACCCCTGGCTCTGAACCTTTTCCCCCGGGGGTGTTAGGAAATTCCATTCCACCTTAAGTTGCAGACATGGAAATGTTGCGTGTCATATGTCTGTTTACACACCAGCTGGGAACTTCCGTTTGTGTATAGCTTTTGTTTTTGCTTTTGAGACTCTCTCCCAGGAGACAAAGGAGAGCCCTACATGTTTTTCTTTGCTCGATAAATCTGCTTGTAAATATGCTTACACAAGCCACTTCCGTTGCGCTGCACGCTCTGCTAATATTGTGTGCTCAGGCTTCAGATAAGTCTGAGTAGCTGATTTTATGTCGCACCAGAGACCGCAGAGAGGGCATGCTCCAGCTGGGGGCTAGCCAGCTGGCCTCCCGACTCCCTCTGGATGCCGACAGGGGGTTCACCAGCTGGTTCCTCCCACCATTCCTTTGCGTCCAGTCGGTCCATGACACCTGCACCCCCTTAGCAGCTACTACTGAGAAGTGGGTGCAACAAACACTTCACCCGTAGCTCAGCTAGGGCTGGAGGAGAATTTTGTTCAGTCTGGTTGTTTTTTAAGCAATCCATCTAACTGGCAGCTCCAGTCAACATGGCCAACGACGAGGCCAGGTGGGGTTGTACTAGCTCATCAACACCAGGAGAGCAACAAGCATTCCATCCCCACCCTAGAAATGGATGGCATATTGATGACGATATTCACCTTTGCTTGAACTCAGGGTACTGCAACCTGTTGGGGAAACCTTTCCGGCAAATACGGATACCTTCCAAGACGCCGTTACAGGCTAGCTGGTGCAAAATCAGGTGCGCATCCACCACGCCTGCGAAAGACAGAGCACAACGTTTCCATATCACAGCTGCAAGAGCAAAAACTGCTGCAGGACTGTTGCCTGATTTCTTGAACGAGACTGGCTCAGTAAGGGCCGAGTGAATTAGGATGCTACCTTGGAAGCTAAAGAAGAGGCGCTCAAGCAAATGAAGTGCTGGAGGGAAGGGGTCTCTAATCAGAGCCCCCGGGAGCCAGTCTTTTAGATGCTTTGCTTCCCGTGCCGCAGTGTGCTTGGCAATTCACCAAGCCAAGTGGACGATGCTCCATGGAACAAGGTGTTTCAGCCTGAATGCAGTCAACTGACCCCCTCCCAAGTCAACTGGGACAAATAATGTCTCCTCTTCTGCCCAAATGGTTGTTCAGAATTCAGGATGCTGCTGATATGAATAAACCAACTTAACTTATTCATAAAAGCAGCACCCCATATTCTAAACAACCATTATATCTGTGCAAGAAAGGGCCATGTGTCTGAGAGGAATGGATAGCTGCTGCATCTTTCTGGAAAGGGAAAAAAAATGGAAGAGGATGCGTGGTCTCATTCATTATTTTAGTAACTGCTTGTTTGTTTTCTCGGGCTTTCCTAGAGCATTAGGACTGGACTTCTTATGCCCTGTTAGACTGTGGGATTGGTTTAAAATGCATTTTACTTTTGTAAACTGCTTTGTGACATTCCTTTGAATGCAAGCAGTGCAGAAGTACGAAAAATAAATGAATTAAAAGAATTATCTGGCCTAGAACCGATGACTTCCCTCCTCTTTTGTTTGTTATTTACGGTGTGCTGAGTGGTTATTTAACCAGCCCTGCTTATATAACTACCTTTCTCTATATTTACAATTTTTGAAAGGGAAAGAAGAACAGCAAAGCCCCATACCGGACTGCTTGAACTCATTTGGAACGATGCAGCGGACGAAATGAGGGGCTGTGCTGTGCAAGGTGGCCATCAGCTTGTTCAGCTGCTCCTGAAACATGAAGAGGAAATGGAATGGGGGGGGGATAGTCAGGCGGGGGGAGAATATTGCATTCATGTCATAAAATTTCTACACTGTTTGATTGCACACACAAAAACCAGACAAACAACAAGAAGAAGACACCTCAAGGTGGTTTACACAAAAAGAGTGAAATAAAATCATTGGTGAAAAACTGTTAAAAACAACTATGTAAAACAATCAGGAAAAACTAAAATCCGATTCAGGCACACATCAGCATTCTACGTTTTCAGGCAAACTTGTCTAAGAAAAAATGTGTTTAGCAGGCGCAGAAAAGTGTACAATGAAGGCACCTGCCTGGTATTAATAGGGAGGAAGTTCCGAAGGGCGGATGCTGCCACACGAAACAATCAATTTCTTACAAATGTTAAAACAAAATAAAAAATTCTTTCCAGTAGCACCTTAGAGACCAACTGAGTTTGTTCTTGGTATGAACTTTCGTGTGCATGCAGATACACTGAAACAGAAGTCTGTTTCAGTGTATCTGAAGAAGTAAACTCAGTTGGTCTCTAAGGTGCTACTGGAAAGAATTTTTTATTTTGTTTCGACTATGGCAGACCAACACGGCTACCCACCTGTTACAAATGTTAAACAGGTATCCTGTGACACCTGTCACAGTGCCGGCTTTGTGCCAGACAGAAGCAGCCGAGTGGGGGCATGGTGCCAGGTGATCTCGCAGATAAACCGGTCCCAAGTTGTTATAGGGCTTGATTGTTGCTGGCACCCGTCTTTCTCGAGAGACAATGCAGTGCGCCTCCGCGGGGGGAAGTCAAACTGCTGTGTTAGCAGCACCAAAGTGACCTCTCCGGGGCGCAAACCTAGGAAGTGTGTATGGAGATGACAAGACCCACCCCACCCCCTGGCCTGGCTGATGTGGTCCAAAGGAAAGCAGAGCAAGACATCTAGCACCAGCCCAGCTGCAGGAATTGCCGGAAGGAGGTGTGCAAGGAGCCATCCAACCGCCTTAGGGTCTCCACTCTGGATTTGTGTAGGGTTGACTCCTTAGCCTTTTCTTCTCCTGAAGATATCTCACAAGGCAGCGGAGGGCTTGATACACTAATGGTAATACCTTGAACTTGGCCTGGTAGGGATTGCCTTCGTTTTTCCGGCCAGCAATCCTGAAGGCCCCCCCAGAGCCAAACATCCCTGCTCCAGAACTGTACAGGTGAAACTCAAAAAATTAGAATATCATGGAAAAGTCCATTTATGTAAGCAATTGTTTTCATTAGCTACCGGAGTGTAATATATGAGATAGACTCAAGACATGCAAAGCGAGATATGTCAAGCCTTTATTTGTTATGATTGTGATGATTATGGCGTACAACTGATGAAAACCCCAAAGTTGAAATTGTTAATTTGGGGTTCTCGTCAGCTGTACGCCATAATCATCACAATTATAACAAATAAAGGTTTGACACATATCTCGCTTCGCATGTCATGAGCCTATCTCATATATTAGTTTTACCTTTTAAGTTGAATTACTGGAAGAAATGAACCTTTCCACAATATTCTATTTTTTCGAGTTTCACCCGTAGGTCACCACACCAGTTGCTGGGTTTCTGGCTGGTTCTCAGACCGCTGCCACCCTCAACACACACACACACACACACACACACACACACACACACACACACACACTCCACAGGAGCAAAAGAAGTCCCTCATGGCTATCCACTGATGCCGAGGACGGAGGTGGAGCTTCTCTTACCAGGTTAGACTTACCCTATAGAAGTTGGAGACAGTCATAAAGGAGGACCCCCTTTTCTGCTTCTTGGTTGTTCCAGCTGAGGAAAACATGGAACTGAAGATGATTCAAGTGTATATGGAAATAAATTCATGTATACACAAAACCTAGGATCATCGAATCATAGAATCATAGAGTTGGAAGAGACCACAAGGGCCATCCAGTCCAACCCCCTGCCAAGCTGGAAACACCATCAAAGCATTCCTGACAGATGGCTGTCAAGCCTCCGCTTAAAGACCTCCAAAGAAGGAGACTCCACCACACTCCTTGGCAGCAAATTCCACTGTCCAACAGCTCTTACTGTCAGGAAGTTCTTCCTAATGTTTAGGTGGAATCTTCTTTCTTGTAGTTTGAATCCATTGCTCCGTGTCCGCTTCTCTGGAGCAGCAGAAAACAACCTTTCTCCCTCCTCTATATGGCATCCTTTTATATATTTGAACATGGCTATCATATCACCCCTTAACCTTCTCTTCTCCTTAATGCTTCCCTATTTTCATCCTCAGAGGCTGAGGGGTTACTAAGGCGACCGTTTCAGTACAGTCGTACCTTGGAAGTCGAACGGAATCCGTTCCAGATTTGTTCGAAAACCCAATCGTGGCTTCTGATTGGCTGCAGGAAGCTCCTGCAGCCAACCAGAAGCTGCGGAAGCCCCATCAAACGTTCGGGTTCCGAAAGAATGTTCACAACCGAGAACAATCACTTCCGGGTTTTGATCGTTAGGGAGCCAAAACGTCCGAGTTCCAGGGCGTTCGGGATCCAAGGTACGACTGTACTCGCAGAAACAATGCTTCTGATGGGGTATTGGTAATGTGACTTTGCAACAACAACCTTCATAGGCAGGGAGGTTCCCAAGTTGACAGAATTGTAGAATCAGAGAATTGTAGAGTTGGAAGGGACAGCGTGGGTCATTTAGGGCCACCCCCTGCCGTGCAAGAATCTTTTGCCCAATGTGGTCTTGAACCCGCAACCCTAAAATTAAGAGTCTTGTGCTCTACTGAC